>NC_056680.1:65671991-66325491 GCF_018350215.1 Panthera leo | reverse complement strand
ATGTTGATTTATTTTCGTGACAGAGAGAGAACAGGGGAGAGGCAGAGAAAGAGGGAGACAGAGGATCTGAAGTGGGCTCTGTGCTGACAGCAGAGAGCCTGACGCGGGACTCGAACTCACAAACCGCGAGATCATGACCTAAGCCGACATCTGACCATTAACCTGCTGAGCCCCCCAAGCGCCCCAGAAGATGACTATTTATCATTTTACCTTTCAAATAGGCAAATGGGTCACCTCAGAGGTGACAAGCACTGGCCAGGTCATACCCAAGAAGACAAGGAAGGTGTGGCAAGGGGCAGAACCTGGATTCCAGCACTGAGACAAGAGGACAGATAACTTGAGATTCCTTGGATAGAAAATTTTTTCCCACTGATGACCTTCGTGAAGTTTTCTACTTTCAGCCATTGTCTTTTCAAAATAAACTGCTAAAGTGTGGTGTGATCATGAAGAAGGAAACTTTCTTTCAAGTGTGCCAAGAACTTACTTCCTAAATAGTTGTAAATGCACACGCAAGTTTGTTTGTCTTTTTGGATGTACTCTGTTACACAATCCCTGATTGGTATGCTTTAGCCCACTCACTATCGCATATATTTGTGCAAGTATTGGATAGTAATGCCTGCAAAGTATTTTCTTTTATTGATATAATTGATACCAACAATTCCTTATTTTGCAATACTTAAGTCATTTGGAGTTTTCTTTTCATTGTGAAATAACGCTGCAATGAATATTATTGCCATATCTTTCTGCATGTATCTGATAATCATGGGGTGAAACAATTTGTCAAAGATATAAATATGTTTTTTTTTAATTTTTTTCTACATTTATTTACTTTTGAGAGACAGAGAGAGACAGCGTGAGCAGGGGAGGGGCAGAGAGAGAGGGAGACACAGAATCCGAAGCAGGCTCCAGGCTCCGAGCTGTCGGCACAGAGCCGGATGTGGGACTCGAGCTCACAAACTGCGAGATAATGACCTGAGCCGAAGTTGGACGCTCAACCGACTGAGCCACCCAGGCGCCCCTCATTTTTATTTTTTTAATGTTTATTTATTTTGGGGAGAGACACAGAGAGCATGAGCGGGGTGGGGGGTGGCAGGGAGAGGGAGACACAGAATCTGAAGCAGGCTCCAGGCTCCAAGCTGTCAGCACAGAGCCAGATGTGGGACTCGAACCCATGAACTGTGAGATCATGACCTGAGCTGAAGTCGGACGCTTAGCCGACTGAGCCACCCAGGCTCCCCAAAAGATACAAATATCTTTAGAGTTTCCAAACACACTGCCAAAGCGACCTCGCCAATGTTTGTGCTAAGTTATACTCCTGCTTATCAAATACGAAAGTTTATTTCTCCAAAATTCTTTCCATCACTGGTTAATTTTTTTTCATTTTTTCTTAATTTAACAGATACATTACAATTTTATTGGTCTAAGTTTCACATCTTTGATCACCATTTCATTAAACATGTCTCTGTCTTTACAGTCATATATTGCCTTCTAAGATGCACTCTTCCTCATTAAATAATTGTTTGTATCATTGAACAAATTATAATTATCTCATTAAAGATGTTAAAAACGTGCATATATTTCAAATTTTCATTTCCTTTATATTTTGTTCTTGTATATTTATTTACCGAAATTTTTATTCTACTTGCTTTTGATTAGGCTTGGGTAGTTTTACCGTTTTCTTATGGAATTAATTCTGTCTATCTAACTGGGGGTCTGCAGAGTATTAATTAAATAAGCCCATCTATGTCTGCGGCAAGAAAGTAGGGAAGGAGATGAAATTATGCCTGGTTCTTTGCTGGCAAGAATGTGAACAAACTCAGTATAAAAGTTTAAAATGGCAAGACACTCAGATCTCATGAATCACTTGATATTGGGGCACTTGGGTGGCCCAGTCAGTCAAGCCTCCAATTTCAGGTGAGTTCATGATCTCACAGTTTGTGAGTTTGAGCCCCTCATTGGGCACTATGCTGACAGTGTGGAGCCTGCTTGGGATTCTCTCTCTCTCTCTCTCTCTCTCTCTCTCTCTCTCTCAAAGATAAATAATCATTTAAAAAAAGTCACTTGATACCTGTTTTCTAGAGACACCTGCTAAGGAATATTTTTGAATATTTTTTAAAGCTTTTTTTTTGTTTGTTTCTTTGTTTTGAGAGAGATCGAGAGTGAGAGACACCAGGGGAGGAACAGAGAGGCAGGAAGAGAGAGAATCCCAAGTATACTTCATGTTGTCAGCACAGAGCCCTACCACGCGGGGCTCAAACTCATGAACTGTGAGATCGTGACCTGAGTCGAGATCAAGAGTCGGATGCTTAACCGACTGAGCCACCCAGGTGACCCCGAGGGACCAGCTGAGGTATATGACTTCAGAAATGCTCTGGATGCTTCAGTAATGCAATCTCAACTGTTAATTAATTTTAAATACTGGGAAGAAAGGAAATATTTCACAAATACACTGGTATCAGTCGAGAAACAGACAGAAGTATAAAATTCAAGCTGTGGGCTTCGTCTCAGCCTGCCATTTTTCCTGGCTATATGTCAACCTCCAGAATATGTTTAATTCATCCAATTTTGAAATGTGGTGCCTGTAACAATCTGATTTTCTTCAAAATGCTTTCAGTGACATAAAATCTATATCAAGTTTTTCCTCTGCTTTTATTTTTAGAGACTAATACCAGAATGAGACTGGACACATATCCATCATTTCCTCTTATTTTCCTCTGGTTCTTTATTTGTTTTTAATTAACCCTTCTAAGAAATGCGGATTTATTGTAAATGTTCACAAAACCCTTCACACTGGTATCCTTGTATTAAAGTGATTTTAAATATGTCTTTATTTTCCTGAAACTCAAAGGGATCCGAGGAATATAAATGAAGAAATTGATTATCAATGAGATTAAGCAGATTAACTGCTATCAAATAACATGATAAAATAAAAAAAATACAAATGCCAATCATCAGTAGCAAAATAAAATTACTTAAAACTGGAGATACGCTAGGATTTTTTTGGTAATTTTTTTGTTAACGTTTACTTATTTTTGAGACAGAGAGAGGCAGAGCATGAACAGGGGAGGGGCAGAGAGAGAGGGAGACACAGAATCTGAAACAGGCTCCAGGCTCCGAGCTGTCAGCACAGAGCCCGACGTGGGACTCGAACTCATGGGCCGTGAGATCATGACCTGAGCCAAAGACGGATGCTTAACCGACCGAGCCACCCAGGCGCCCCTTTTTTTTGGTAATTTTTAATGCAATAAGATATGTAAGGTTCAGTTCTGCGCCCCAAATACCTGAGCATGTGAGGGCGAATTAACTAAATGTTGATATCATTGTCCATATCACCTTTACAGATGAGGAAATTAAGGCTCAGAGATTTAAGTGATTTGGGGTCACATAGTTCATTAGTATAATAGTTGAGGCACAAATTCATATTTTTATTTTTTTTAATTTTTTAACATTTATTTATTTTTGAGACAAAGAGACAGAACGTGAACAGGAGAGGGGCAGAGATAGAGGGAGACACAGAACCCAAAGCAGGCCCGAGGCTCTGAGCTGTCAGCACAGAGGCCAATGCGGGGCTCGAACTCACAAACCGGGAGATTGTGACCCGAGCCGAAGTCAGACGCTTAACCGACTGAGCCACCCAAGTGCCCCACAAACTCATATTTTTAAACCACCAAATAGCTCTCTTTCTTGTAGCACAGTTGCTTTTCTCAAGCGTTAAATTTATTCTTAATTTTAGTTTTGAAATTGTAACACTATGATAATTAGTTATTTCTAAGTAGCTAACAACAACAACAACAAATCAAACAGGCAAACGCTCTGATGGAGCGTACTCCAGTAATGAAATGAGTAATCAATTCAATGCTCCTGAAAGAGGGCTTCACTGAATTTATGGCAGCCTCCTTCGAATCCTTGTGCTTTGGGATCAGAATTCCCCAAAAGGCTTAGTTCTTGAAATGAAATAATGCTGTTGCCCATACATCAGAAATAATTGTCTGCCTCCCTCTCAGTTCCGTTAGACTCTCCTAATGACCCCAGGTTAGATAAAGCTAAGCCGGTATGCTGCTGGGAGTACCAATTCTGAGAATAATTGTAGACAGATAATTTTTTTTTCTCTTTGTAAAAACTCCACACGTGGACATTTCTGATAGGAAAACGTGGGAATGCACAACGATGGAGGGATATCTTTGCCCATCTTAACAGCCAAATTGGACCCAGTGTACAGTTTCTTTGATTGATTGGGTCTTTGATTGTTTAAGACAGCCAAAAGAAACGAATTTGGCCAGAAAATATCAATTTAATGGCCATGGAGCAAAGTGTTCCTCTGAATCTTCGTGAACGGGTGGGATGTTGGTTTCTCTACCCAGATAAATAATAATCTATGTTGATCTGTTGTGAAAATAATGGCTGAAAAGTAAAAATTGTATGAGTTACGTGAAACCGAATAACATTTTGCACTGATGTTCTTTTTTGTTTTTTGTCTTTTTTTTGTTGTTGTTGTTTATTTATTTTGAGAGAGAGAGAGAGAGAGAGAGAGAGAGAGAGAAAGAGAAAGCGTGAGCAGGGGAGGGACAGAGAGAGAGGGAGAGAGAGAGAATCACCAGCAGGCTCTGCACTGTCGCCTCGGAGCTTGACAGGGTGCTGGGTCCCAGGACCCTGAGATCATGACCTGAGCTGAAATCAAGAGTTGGATGCTTAACTGACTGAGCCATCCAGGGACCCCTGATGCAAACCAAATTCACCATCCTTTCCCCTCTATTTGGGGGAGGTAAGGCCTTCCCCATGTTTCTGTTTGGGGGTGAGCATAGGAGGGGCTCAGCTCCAGGCCCAGTTTACTTACTGCACCCACCCCAGCTCGGTTTGCAGGGGTGCTGGGAGGAGGAGAAATGTATTGTCCCAGTCCATGGATCCTTCTGGTAATGATGGTTGGTAGAAACATGAAACAATGTGTCCACTCTCCCTACCCAACCCTGGTCATTTTGCAGTAACTCTCCTTTGCTGGTATTAAAGTGCATTCTACTGCTGGGGGTCTCTTAAATCTAGATCTGCTTTTACTTTTTCTCCAATTATTATGCTATTATCATTTGGGAGGTAGTCTGCTCTCCTAGGAATACATCCTTGGCTATAATGCCAAAGCTAGTGATTTTCTCCAAACATATATCCGCCATTTCATAAGCCCAGTATGTATCGTATGCCCTGTATTCCTTTCATTAAAATGTAAGGTTTGTCCTTGCACTTGTAAGCTTTAAGCTACCTGAGGGCCTACATGTTCTTAGTGTAGAGGAACCTTCTGGATCGCTTTAAGACTGTGGAGTCTCCAAGTGACTAGCTTCTGGTAAATGGATTTCTGACCAGATATAAGAGAGAAAATAGGTGCTAATGTAGGTGAATAAGAAATAAAACTCTGGGCAATGTAGGAGTTGAGAAAATTTGGGTTGGTAAAAATAAATTGGATGGTACCAATCTTAAGAACAAGGACATGATATGAACTTAATAACCAATAAAAATGTTTCCTAAAGATTGTCTGTGAAAAGCAAATAAGAAGCCAAAAACGATTTTTGATACATCTAAGGGCTCTACTTTTTAATTTCTAAAGTTCTTTTACAATCGTTAGCTATAAATCATACTCTTCAAATATATATTTGTAATGTTAGAAGATACATATTCAGTCACTTGGCTTTATCAGCCAGAAAAATCTTGGAATTACTTTTTCTTTTGTTCCTTTATCATTAAAGAAATTGATGAATTTGATTGAATTATCTTAAAATCATGTGGGAGCAATCATTTTCCTAACCCCAACTTTATAGTTCCAGGAATAAAGCTATCCAAACTAAGAAACTTTCCTAATCATTGCATCCCACTGATATGAAGCCAAACTCTGGGTTTTCAGTGGATTTTCTGTTTTCTGAATTCCCTCTTTACACTTTGCCCCCTTTTTCCACTAAGTTATTCTTCCTTCTTGTCAATATAACACATTTTATCAGCAAATACTTCCTCAAATCTATGACTTGTTCTTTGATTTGTGACATGCTTTGTCTTGCTTTGGCTTTGCATCCTTTTACAGGTAAAAGCATCCTATCTTTTGGAAGAGGATGAATATACCATAAAAAAAGGTGTTCTCGTTTAGCAGGACATTGCAAGCAAAATAAGTTTAATGTAGAAATTCAGAAAGGAGAGTTGAGAGGGAATGTTCAAATGTGCAGTATGTTCTATGTATTTTTAACTTACAGACACGTTTATGCATGTTTATTTATATTTTACAAGAATACATAAAACATACTGTACATTGAAACATTTGTATATTTGGACATTGCCCAATACATTATATATACACATATATAAACATACAGTATGAGTACATAGTGTACTTAGATCACATACTGTACATTTTAATTTAAAGTAAAACCTTGGATTGCGAGTAACTTGTTCTGCAAGTGTTCTGCGAGGTGAGCAAATGTTTCTAATAAAGTTCAACTCCATAAACGCGCAGTATCTTGCAATATAAGTCATGCGTGATGCTGAACGTCACATGATCACAACTGAGCCAATGGTTCTTGAAATTCACTTTGATACACAAGTGCTTTAATTTTTTGTTAATGTTTATTTATTTTTGAGAGAGAGAAAGAGACACAGAGCGTGAGAAGGGGAGGGGCAGAGAGAGAGAGAGGGAGACACAGAATCGGAAGCGGGCTCCAGGCTCTGAGCTGTCAGCAGAGCCCCACACGGGGCTTGAACACACAGACCATGACATGATCACCTGAACCGAAGTCGGACACTCAACTGACTGAGCCACCCAGGTGCCTTGGACTGCAAGCATATTTCTAGAACGAATTATGCTTGCAAACCAAGGTTTCACTCTGTATAAGGTATTCTGAGAGGGGTGTCTGGGTGGCTCAGTCAGTTAAGCAGCTGTCTCTTGATATCCACTTAAGTCATCATCTCATGGGTTCGTAGGGTCGAGCACTGAATAGGGCTCCATGCTGACAGCATGGGATTCTCTCCATCTCTGCCTCTGTCTCTCTCTCTCTCTGCACCCCTGCCCCACTCATGCTCCCCCTCAAAATAAACACACTTAAAAAAAAGATAATCTGAGAGATATATAGATACATACATATCTGATAGAAAATTTTTATACCATAGGTGTAAAAGGCAAACACAGGGAAATCGCTCTTGGCAAGAGTCCAGAAAGGCTGCACGAGAAGCGGCATTTCACCGCTGAGAACTGGGTTCTTCAAAGATGGAAGCAGCTGGGAGCTGCAGCCCATCTAGCAGGAGCTGAGTAAAGGTCGGAGTGGGGAACACAGTGTTCATGCATGGAAACAGGATGCTTTGGGCTCCAAGGAAGCAAGAAAAACAGGAGCTTGTCTTGCACAAGGAAAAACTGCATAGACTTCTGGGAACTCCTAGCAAGGAACACCAACCAGGAAGAACTAAGGCTCACACCCCCATGACGCGAATGGATTCCCTCCATGTCTGTTCTAATTTTGTGGTCCCACCTTTTTTTAGACTTCTCCTTCTTTCCTCTTTGGTGGAGATTCTGGCTCAGGAGACCATCTGCCCCCCACGGCCATATTTCAGAGCTGAAGCGTGCTATGGAGAGTGGCTGCCTTGACCCTATAAAGCTCAGGGTGTGGTTCAAGAGGGTCGTACCCTTAAGTAGAAAAAAAGAAAGGAGAGAGAGAGAGAAAAGGATTCAAAGTGCAATAATTTCCCTTTCCTAGGATTTGCCCCAAATTCTGGCTGTTGTGAGAACAAAACAAAATAACACAAAAAACAATACAAAGATACAGAGAGAGCCTTGGTCAAGTAGTTACTTGTGTGGCTGAGGTAACAGGGCTAAGGGTTTACACATCAATTTCAGAGGTATTTACACATCAACTTCAGAGGTATTTACACATCAACTTCAGAGGTATTGCTTTCTGAAAGAAACAAAAATCTCTCACCTTGTTCTTAGTTCTTCTTTTCATGGAGCTGGGTGTTAGGAAAGGCAAACCCAGTGAGGATACAAGGAGGATCAAGCCACTTCCTAACCAGGATCCAGAAGGAGAAGTCAGAAAGCCCTCCTGCCACTAGCCCAATCCTCTAATTTCTCTGAGGAACAAATATTTTAACCGAATGTATTTTATGTTCCACCCTTTTTAGAACTGTCAAGTCTCTCTTAATAATTTTTCCCCTCAGTACCATAGAGAGAGAGATTAATCATTTCACTCTATATATACCACAGCATCAATCTGGTGTTCAATCAAAACCTAAAATTAGCGACTAAATTAAAATTTCTCTTGGTTTTCTACCTTTCTCATGGAAATTAGGTACAATTACTCATGTGATTTTGCAGTCACCGTCTCTTTCTTTATCTATTTAAAGATATCTAATAAAACTAACATGAAATATAGGAAACAGGGAAAGAACGGAAAACAATGGGCTAAAAATAATTGCTTATCAATGAGCTTTGACACCATATTTGTGACAAATTTCCTTTGTAAACTTCTAAATGTCAAATTGTCTCCCATCCAAGAGCCCTTAGTATAGCTTTGCTCTGACATTTCTCTGCATAACTAACCGTTGTTTGATAGTGAATTGATCATGAATTACAATTCGAGGGATTTTTTTTAACTTATTTAAGCCATGTTACCTTTTGAAAAATGGAAGCATTCAAGATACCAACAAACTTCTTTAGCATGCTGTGAAAAGTGTAAATAGTGCCATTAAAGTCCAAATAAAATTAGATAGGTCCCAAGTCCCACTCCCAGATTCCAGAGCCTGGTTAATCCCCTGGAAGGCAGGGCCACCTGAGGAGCAACTCAGTATGGCAAGCAGTTAGTCAACCAGCCCACCATACTTGGAGAAGCCAGGATGGAAAGCTGAAGACCAATTAGAGAGAAACAAACATCAAAGGCTCTTTAGTGCTTGTCCCAGAGAACAAGGTCCCTAATTGAAGATGTCAAATGTGTAGAGTGTTGCTAATACTTTAAAATAATTTGTTTTTCTCATTTTAAAAAAGCCAGTGATCAGATATTTATATACGTTCTCTTTTTGGAAGTTTCTCTTCTCCATGGCATATGTGAGATCACCTACCTTTGAAAGCTCAAAATGCCACATACCTGGGTGAGCAAACTTAGCTGTTGTTTGAGATTTGTGAGCCTCAGTGTCCCCAAGACAAAACACTTATTTCACATATTTATGTGAGGGATAATTGACACAGGGTGGTAAAGTTCTTAGGAAAGTTATGTGCATTCAGTGAACTCACAAAACGTATCAGCTATTTTTTTTTTATTATTAGCACTCCATGCCTTTCCCAGTTGGCGATGTTTTCAGTTTACATTGGAAAAACCATTTTTGTTCACATAATGAGTAGTCCAGGGAAAGGAAACTTAAGTCGCTCCAAACATAGAGATGAGCCCAGACTCTGGCAATTTCTATCCTTCAATTTCCATTCCATGCATTGGGCTAGCTCCAGGCTTGGGTTAGCTCCAGGCTTGCTACTTTTTAGTATCAAAGAAGTGTCTAGAGTCCCAGCAATCAGTTTCTAAAATGAATATTTCCAACATAGCAAGGGAGGATTGAGGGTAAGATGGACTTTCTCGTTGTGTATTTCTCACCTGTGAGGAATCCTTTCTGTGCCCCTCACTGGCCCGAGATGGACCGTATGGGCATCCCTGGGTATGAAAGATGGTAGAAAACCATTTAGCAGGACTTTTAAGACTCTTTAGCCTCCATGTCAATGGGATGAGAAGTAAAAAGTAAACCGAGATCATGTAATCACCTAAAAATGTTTGCATCAAGCGAATAAATCTTTTTTTTTTTTTTATTCTAAAATCATTCCTTTTGTGACCACTGTCACCTTTCTGTTGCATTGAACTGTTTCAGTTAGTCAATTGTTCGCATCTTCTAGAACATGTTTTATTTGGATTTTTTTCCAGATCCAAGTGAAGTAGATGACGTAGCTACCAGATGTTATTAGAATGCACAGTGAGTCGCCCTTTTGCTCGAGGCCAGATGCCAATTGATAAATATCAATTGACTGCAAAGCCAAAGGTGTGGCAGAGAGAGGCAAAGTTGTCACAGCAGATATCTCTCTCTTAAAAGAATGTACTTTTGCAATAAGTTCAAAGGACCTAGAAACTATCCCATTCATCACCTGCCCTTATTCATGTTAAGCAGGGAACTATCAAAAATTCAGTCCAACAAAGTCATGCACTAAGGAAATATTTTTTAGCAATGCTTGAAGGTGCTGTTTATTTAGTAAACAAATCTCCCACCTGCCTGGCAAAAGCTTAATTTTGCCAATACCTCTATATGGGTCTGTGGTATGTGTGTATTTAAATGTACAAGTTTGTTTTTCTCTATCCAGCTGTAGTAAATGCTCTCAAGTCAAATTTTTTTGAGTCTGCTTTTTTTTGGTAGACTTCCCTTTTTAGGACACCCATTTCATTAGTTGAGCTGAAATTGAGAAACATAAAAGATGAGAGTGACAGAATTCTAGAAACAACAGAAACATGAAAAGCACGACCATGTTAGTTCCTAGCCTGGTACTAAGCACTGCTCTTGCCAAAGACAGCAAGAGTGATACTAGATTAAAGGACCAGGATTCAAGTAGCGTAGATTCAGTGGCTCCTCTGGGCAGAAAGGACTGTTGGGCATGGAGGGGGGTCTCCCATTTCTCTGAAAACACGGCACTACATACAGTTCAATGAGGATCAAGGGAGCTGCTCTATCATTTCATACTTTGGAGTGTGAAGATCTGGGATGTGTTTGGTCAAAAATAAAACTTTCTCTGTCACTGCAACTTGAAAAAATGGATTTAATGATGTAGATATCAGAAAAGAGGTCAGAGTGGAAAAAAAAATGACAAGAACAATCATTAATACAGGGACCCAATCTCAGCTCTGCTAGGAATGAACGTAGACACTTTGATGCTGTGCTATGGCCTGATTCTACTGGGGTAAACCATACTTAACCAATTTTGGATCACTGTTTATTTGCATGCTAAATGCCAGTCTTAGAAACAATACATTAATATTTCAATGCAATATTTCCTATAGTTCTACATATTGTTTTTGTGATACATGATTTTTTTAAGGTTTTTTATTTATTTTTGAGAGAGAGAGAGAGACCAAGCGTGAGTGGGAGAGGGACAGAGAGAGAGGGAGACATAGAATCCGAAGCAGGCTCCAGGCTCTGAGCTGTCAGCACAGAGCCTGATGCGGGGCTCGATCTCGTGAACCATGAGATCATGAGCTGAGCTGAAGTTGGATGCTCAACCCTCAGAGCCACCCAGGCGCCCGTGATACATCTTGATTTATGTGTTTTTATGCTATGTTGTTTGGCTTCCAAAGGTTCATATGCTTTTAACTGTATCGCATACCTATAATGAAACGCAGCAACAGTGGAAGAGTGAAGTCAAACAGCTCCACCCCGAGAGACTCTGTGAGAGTAACCTCATCACCCTGTATCTCAGGTCTCGTGGATGTAAAGTGGGAATGACGTCACCACAAACGAAGAAGGAATCACATGATTAGCACCATCCCGATACTGTTTAAACATGAAATAGACATTCATAATAATGAGCCTTGTCGTTATTGTTCATCTTATCTTGACGTGATCAAAGCAGACATTCGCTGGGTGTCAGCCTTGAGATTCTTGTTTCAGAGAAAATGTTCCCACAAGACAAGTAAAAAACAGCATTTCAACGCCTACAGATAAAGCCAAAGTTTTGGTATGAGTCCTTCTTTGCCTCCTGGTGACTGTCTTCAGTAAGGAATCCAGCTGACAGCCATGTAGGCAGACAACGATCAAGATGATTATGTAAAAAGAGCCAGTTAGTTATATAATATTTTGCTCACAGGCTATGTGAAGTCTTTATTTTATGACTATGAGCTATGTTTGGCAGAATTCCTTCTCTTATGCAGACACACATTCTCATTGCCCAGAAGAATAACATTCATTGATATTCTCCTACCTTCTTCTCATGTTCTAGAGGAACATGAGAACTATTGATCGAGGAGCCATCAAACAAGAGATCTTAAATCCACACTTTCGGACAAGGTATGTTGAAATGATTAAGACCACTTCGTTATTCAGAGCCCTGAAAAAATAGGATATGAGGGTTACTCTAACGGACACAAATAACTCAAAAGTGCGTGTTTCACATAAATAAAACATTAGCAAGCTGTAGATGAGCATCAAAGAAGAACTCCGTCTTATGGCACCTCTTATATGACTCTTTGCAGCAGTGGGGGGGGGGACCCCATGACAGTGTATAATGGAACCAAAAACAAAAACAAAAAATAAAAGAGAGAGAGAAGAAGAAGAAAGAAAGAATACAGAAATAAAACCAAAAGGGGAAAAAACCCTGTGGGCTGATATGATGAAACATTCATTACTTTGTGGGAAAGCAGCCAAAATAATTTATACTTCAATACCCCGTACTGAAATCAGAGAGAATGGGGTAGAAATGCCAATACAACTCTGCATGGAGAGAGCTGTGAAGCATGACACATTGATTGAGACATTTAATGGCAATTCAAACAGACTAATTATGAATTAAGGTACTAAAAATGCATGTGATTTCACTTCTGAGGCAACAGCTGAATTTTTATTTCGAGATGCGATATTTGGCTACTCATCATAGTATGATTGGGACAATATAACTTTATTGTGTAAGTGATTTTGTGCCAACAATGTGAAAACCGAATTTCAGATCGTGCTTATATGCAAAATGGAATGCGTTCAAGATATCAGTTAGACTCTCATGGCTCTTTAGCATTTACAAACAAATCATAGGAAAACTAATGTTTTTTCATGTTTTTCTAAAAATATTGTTATAAGAGAGCATTATTCTCCCAAAAGTACACGTTTTAATCTTGACTACATACACATAATGCATTATGTTCGCATTCAGTTTTCTTTACGGAAAAGGTTCAAGAAACAGTTATGATTATAAACCACATCTAGAGTAATAACAGAAATTGAAGTTCCTAGAATTTTTATTTTTTAAATCTCGTGATATCATTTATGTGTCATCTATCATTAGCATAAAAAACATGGGTAGATTTGCATATTATGATGCATATAGTTTTATCGTTGAAGTCAATGAGGTCAAAAGCGCATGCGTGTGTGTTATGACTCTAGCTGTCACATACATTATTTTTTCTAACAGATGAAGTGTCTGTTGACCACTAGGTTATTCTAAAAACACTTCTGAGGCCTCATTTATAAATGATTCTTGATCTTATTCTAGTTTTACTTTCCCTCTTTATTTGTTATTATGTCCTTATCACTCGTGGTATATTTCCACTTCTCCCTGAGTTATGGAAATGATGGCGCCCGAATTGAAATGATACCAGATGAACGTTCATCTCAACGTATTACTGAAGGTGAATGAATCACAGGCGATCCAGTTCTTCCAACAAAATAAACAAACGAAAGCACTCTGAAATTGGTTTAGGATACGAATTTGAATATTTTTTGCCATTGATTCTAAAGTCGCTAACTTTCAACTGTATAATGAGATCATTTCAAAATAAAAAGCTATAAGGCACTAAATCCTTTGTTAATGAAGGAAAAGATACAGTCCCTGTTCTAATAAGAGTAACTTTTTTTTAAAAAAATGACCCCATTAATAAGCCTTTCTCTGTAAAATATTGGAGATGTGACATAATTTAATTGTTTAGACATCAGTAAACATATGCCTCTTATGCATCAAAAACTGAAAAGGAACGTCAAATTTTATAGAGGATTTAAATTCATCCTCTTATGATAAATTAAAAACATTTTAATGTGTATATTGCATTACTTAGTTAACTCCAAACATGTATACAACTGCCACAGTTTCGTACAAAAAAAATCTAATTACAATGCAGTACTTCCCACGGAAAAATAAATAAACTTAGGTATTTATAGGTTTCTGGAACTTTCAAATTTAGCCAGTTCTTAAATAATTGGGTAAAAGCTAAAACACATAAGATGTCCTGTCTTAACAGCAAAACTAAGAAACACTATGATTTTAAGTGTATTTAAGACTACCCATGAAAATGACTGTTATGGCTGAAGAAATGTCCTAGGTCTGAACGGTATAAAACATGTAGATGTAAATTAAAAAAAAAAAAAATTACTCCAATCAGACATCAGTTAATATTTCAGAGTATCTTTCCATTGAAAAAAGATGACCTTACTAAAAAACAGTGAGACTCAGAAAACCAGGTCTGATGGGAGGATTTTTCTACCATTAATGGGATTTTAAAGGAAAGAGTCGGCAGATATGAGAAGTCGATTCTGCTTAGTGAATACATTATGGCACTTTTAAAGTTCTGATGTATTACTTCCTAAATGTACCTCTTGAAGCATGTCCCTTGTTAATTAAAATTTCTGAATCACCTAGGTTTAATTTTCTGAGCTCCATTCTGAACTCTATCCCTGAAACCTCACTAAGATACTGGATAAGACCAATCATTTCTGAAGATAACCAAATGTAGTCTTGAAAATGGAAGTCTTTGGGATCAAAAGATTCCACCTCGGCAATTTAGGACTTGCTCCTCAACAAGGCTGTTTAGGGCAAATAAATAAATACACACATAAATTTAAAATGATAAATAAGTAGCTTCCTAGCTTGTCTACCTGATGGCGTTTTACCGATCCTCCGATATGAACACCATTTAAACGCTTACTCCAAGACCCTTTACCTGATTGCCTTCTCCCGGCCTGTACATCAGGAATATTTTATCCCACTCTCTGCTGAGCTACCAGCATACCTCATCCATGACACCCCTGTTTCATCATATGGTATCATAGTGTTTTGTGTGCATGTCTGCGCCCCTGATTAGGCTGCATTTTGGAACGAGTAAGAATTACATCTTTTGGAATGTCATGACCTGTCTCCTTGGTGTAACACCCAGTGCAGAGTAAATGCTTCAGTAAATATTTGGGAATTAATTTGAAGGCTACATAAGCTCCTTCTAGGGAATTGTGTCCAGAGCCTCACTTCACAGAGGGAAATATTCTCACTGAGCTAAATAACTGCATTTCTCAGGTCCACCAGAGCTTAGCTCTTGTCATTTGGCTCAGTTCTGGTCAGTAACATACTGTGCAACTGTTATCTGGACTTTCAGAAAAATCTTCTTAAACAAGAAGGGGTGCATCACTCCTTATACTTTCCTCCCAGGGCTTGGCTTAAGTTTCTACTCAAGGTGCCCTATGCGATAACTGGAAATCCAGCCACCGTCTTGTGCCACGAGGAAAAGGGTCCTATCCCAGGCACAGGGAAGGAAAGAATCCAACGGTGATGAGGGTCTTGGTGGATGGCTTAGTGGAGCCACAATATTGGACCAGTGATATGGGCTGAATTGGATCTTCCAAAAAGTCTTACGTTTAAATCCTAACCACAAGTACCTTGCAGTGTGACTGTTTTTGAGACAGGGTGTTATAAAGGTGATTAAGATAAAATGAGCTCATTAGGTTGGGCCCCAAATGCAATATGACTGGGGTTTTTGCACAAAGAGGAAATGAAGGCATAGACACCTACAGAAGGAAGACCCTATAAACACTGAGAGAAGACGGCAATCTACAAGTCAAGGAGAGAGCCTCAGAAGTAACTGACCCTGCTGATACCTTGATCTTGACTTCTAGCCTCTAGAACTGTGAGAAAATAGATTTCTGTCACTTAATCCACCTAGACTATAGCACTTTGCAAAAGCGGTCCTAGCAAACTAATACAGGTGTTGGTTCAGAAAACTGAGACGCTGCTACGGGCAAATACCTACAGTGCAAATGTGGCCCCACAACTGTGTCACAGGCAAAAGCTGGAAGACTTTTAGGTGCATGTTAGAAAATGCCTACAAGGCCTTGAAGAGGTTGCTGGGAGAAAAATGGACATTCAAGGGGAGTCTGGTGATATAGAGCTCAGGAAGAAGAGAGAGCTGTAGAGAAATCGTCCACATCTTAGTGGTACACGTGTGTCGTTATGAACAGAATGTCCAGAGACATTGAAGAGTCAAGTCGCTTCTTGTTAGATCTCAGGTGGAAATGAAGAAAAAGTTATTGGAACCTGGAAGTAAGGAGACACTTGCTATAAAGTGGCAAAGAACTTGGCCAAAATGTATTCTAGTGTGTTGTGGAAGGTAGAACTTACGACGGATAGTTTCCTGAGGAGATTTCTCAGCAAAATGTGGAAGGTCCATCCTGGTGTCTCCTGGCTGCTTATAATAAAATATAAGAAGAGACAGATAAGTTGAAGAAGGAATTGTTAAGCAAAACAGAGCCAGAACTTGAAGATTGGAAAATCCTCACTCTCTTCATATGGCAAAAAGTGAAAGAAAACAAAATTCTTCTGGAGCAAACATCAAGGCTGTAAGTGGACAACTCTTTGCAGATACAATCAGCTTCTTACCAGAAGTCGGGGAGAGAGATGGGGGGGGGGGCAGATGCAGATCTGTGGGAAGCTCTCCTATCTGATGCCTTGGCCCCTGTGAATTGCATGAAACATCAACAAGGGTTTTGAGAAATTATTTTGCTGTCAGATCATGTTAGCTTTCAAACGTGCTTGGGATCCATGACTCCGTTCTTCTTTCCTCTCTTCTCCTTCTCTCTTCTGGAATGGAAATGCCGATCTTGTGACTGTCTACTCATCGTATTTTGGAAGCAGATAATTTTTTGGTCTGGTGTCATAGTTTCAGAGCCGGAGAGGAGCTTTGCCTCAGGAGAAATCACAACTCAAGTCTCACCCTTCCTTCATTTAGGTGAGCTATTCAGTTGAGATTTTGAATTTAGAACTGATGCTGGAATTGGATAAGACTTGGAGATTGTTGTGATGCAGTGACTATATTTCCCCTGTGTGAAAGACATGAATTTGGAAAGTCCAACAGAGGAATGTTATGTGTGGAATTCTGTCCCTCCCAAATTCACTCATTGATACCCCAACCCCAATACCTCTGAATGTGACTATTTAGTTGTAGAAAAGGAGTTGTAGAATGAGCTATATCACAAAAATTTCATCAGACTTCTTTTTTTTAATTTTTTTTAATGTTTTTTATTGACAGAGAGAGAGAGAGAGAGAGAGAGCGAGCATGAGTGGGGGAGGGGCAGAGAAAGAGCGAGACACAAAATCTGAAACAGGCTCCAGGCTCTGAGCTGTCAGCACAGAGCCTGATGCGGGGCTCGAACTCACGGATAGTGAGATCATGACCTGAGCCAAAGTCGGACACTCAACTGACTGAGCCACCCAGGCGCCCCCCTTCAGACTTCTTAATGGAAACTTTAAACCCTCCCCTCCCAAATTCACTCAAAATGACAGAATATATTTTTCAAACTAGAAATCTGTATTAATCAAATTAAGAATCAACCATCTGGGGTGCCTGGGTGGTTCAGTTGTTGGAATGACTGACTTCATCTCAGGTCATGATCTCGTGGTTTGTGAGTTCGAGCCCCACGTCGGGCTCTGTAGGGCTCTGTGCTGACAGCTCAGAGCCTGAAGCCTGCTTCAGATTCTGTGTCTCCCCCTCTCTCTGCCCCTCCCCTGCTCATGCTCTGTGTCTCTCTCTCTCTCTCTCAATAATAAATAAGCCTTAAAAAATTTTAAAAAAAAGAATCAACTATCATATATTTTCTTTAATGGATGTTTTCGGGTACGCCAATGCACCCTTTCTCAAGGACTACTGGAATAAATGGTCCACCGAAACAATAAACCAGTAGTGGGATCGAGTAGCAGGGATTTCTATCATGATGCTGAAGAGAGGCTTCAGGGAAAAAATGTGGCAGCTGGGTTTTAGAGCGATAGCCAGATTGTAGCTGGGGAATAAAAAGGCATTTAGGGTGGAATTCAAACTATTTAATGAGTCATATGCCATCAGCATTGAGCAATTAGAAACAATGCCAGCCCAATCACAATGGATGCAAGCTGCAAACATGATGACTAGTTAGCTTGTGTTTCACCGTCTAGTTATTAGCCTTCCTTGGGGCTGGCTTCATGGGCGCACAGTTTGTGCAGTATGCACAACACTTGCGGGAGGGTCCTTTGCTTGGGTTCATGCTCTGGTTTTCAGCCATTAAATTCTGAAGTTTATCCCTGGACTTTTGTTTTGTGTGGAGTCTGATGGACCAATGGAGCATGTGCGAGAGCAGGCCAGACCCACCAGGCGGCATTGTGTGCCTGTGGGCTCGGACCCTGGGCAGGACAGGCAGCAGGCTTGGGCAGAGTGCACCCAGAGCAGTTGGGCTAAAGGTTCTGCATGCACATTAGGGTCAGTCCCCGGTGGGAAGGCTAATCTTAGTCCCAGCAGTGGCAGCAGAAGCAGAGATATAGCCAGCTTGCCTTGGGAGTGAAGGCGCCCCTTACTGGGACAGTTTTCTCTGGTTTTTAAAGCCACTGCAACATGTCAAAACCAATGTCCACAACCTCAGAAATAAAAATTAAATTTAAAAGCAACCATATTTGATAGAAAATAACACTATTTTCATAGCACAATGTTCTTGTCCTGAAAGACACAGCAATAGACGCACAAACGTGAATTTTGAATTATAACAAAACCTTGGCTCGTGAACATAATTTGTTCTGGAAACATGCTTGTCATCCAAAGCACTTGTATATCAAAGTGAATGTCAAGAACCTTTGGCTTAGTTGCGATCATGTGGCATTCAGCTTCACGTACGGCTCATATTGCAAGACATCGCTCGTTTATCAAATTAAAATGTATTAGAAACGTTTGCTGGTCTTGCAGAACATTTGCAGAACAAGTTACTCGCAACCCCCAGTTTTAGCGTATATAAAAATCATGAAAGTCTTTTCATTTCTGGTGCAACCACCAGAAGTTAGAGCAGGTAACGGAGTATGCATTACACGGTCATCACATAAATTTACATTTCAAATTAAATTCAGACTTACATGAAACTGATATGTACAATGAGTTGAATCTTTCTAGGAAAATTGTCCCAGGAGAACCATCAGCCCTACCTATATTAAAAATTATATTCTGAAATAATTCATCAGAGTGTATTCCAACGTTATCGTTGCCAATAAAAGACTCCCAGCACCAGTGCTGGTTGTATCAGCAGAAAGATCTTTCTCAAAATTAAAAATTACCCCAAGTTATTGTGATCTTCTATCTGCCAAGAACAGCCGAAGTCATTTTCAATTATATTGATTGAAAACGAAGTTGGTAAAAGAATAAATTCTGTTGAAGTAATAAATGAATTTATAGAGAAGAGAGCCAGTATAATCTTATAATCAATCAAGATATATTAATAAAGTAATATTACTTATTGTACTATTTAAAATTATGATACCACATTTTTTTCATAATTTATAAGTTTATGTCGTAATTCATATAGTATCATTGCCCCTACTATGTTTTATAAGTAATATAACATCTTTTAAGAAATAGACTTTATCTTTCAGTACCTTTAATGGCACTTTTGAACAAAGCTGCATGAATTTTCATCATGCCCTAGAAGTGATGCAGCCAGCCTTGGCCTAGTTGCCAAAAAAATAAATAAATAAAATAAAAAATAAAACATACACTGACAGAAGGCCAGATATGTTTCTACATATTGAAAAGAGTTATAATTTTATTAAAATGTTTAAAGATGTATTGACAATAAGGGCACAGAGAAAACCTAAACAAACAACAAAAACGCGGCATTATTTATTTCAGAGGATACCAAAATGTATTAGAAAAACAACAACAACAACACAAACCTCATTTGATTCTGTAACTTGAACTTTGATTATATGGGCGTAATAATGAGACCATTCCCTATGACAGCCCCACACTGAGTTATTCTTATAACAGAGACATTATAGCTGTAGTAATAGGAGGTGTGTGCACGAGTGAAGCTCCTCACTTTGCAAAGCAATGAGGCAACAATAAATGCAAAACTATAAATTCAATCCAGATATGTTAGGAGAAGCAGGCTAATTAAATTATAGGCTTAAATACAAGAAAAATTTCCAACAGCGTTGAGGATGACCTCCGTAGAACACAAATGAATGAGGGCTGGGAAGAGATATGATAAGGCTTTCTTTGTGATAAGCCTGAAAGAGGCCTTAAAATTTTTAATTGTGATATGCATCCCTTGATAGGAATTTAAATTGAAAAATAAACACTACTGGGGTGCCTGGGTGGCTCTGTCGGTTGAGCGTCTGAATTCAGCTTAGGTCATGATCTCACAGTTCGTGGGTTGAAGCCCCGCATCAGACTCTGTGCTGACAGCTCGGAGCCTGGAACCTGCTTTGGATTCTGTGTCTCCCTCTCTCTTTGCCCCTCCCCCACTCACACTCTGTCTCTCTCTGTCTCTCTCTCAAAAATAAACATTAAAAAATAATAACAAATAAAGTCGCTAATTTAGTGTCAGCAGGATTTGAAACCCTAAATTATGCTCATCCCACCATATAAGTGCAAGGGTAAAGGCAAAATAACAATGCCTAGCAGAAGCCTTACAGTAAAACTTGAAAGTACTAAAAAGTTCTACCACTTGCATTTGACCATTCTAGAGTATAAGCCCTTCTAGAGTGTAAGCCAGATCCGGTTGAGGAATTCCTTTGTGCTTCAGCGGAGAAAGTTTGGGAGTAGAGTAGAACTTCAGTAGGTGGTACAACTTTCATTTGTATGTGGAAACAGAGAAAATAAAATGTTTGGTTTTTTTTAATGTGTTTAGGGATCATCAAAAACAAAAGGGGTTCATAAGTGGATCATCCTTCTCTACTCTTCTCTGTGATCCATTTTTTTCACCAGTAGTTGTTCACAACTCTAGTTTCGAGACTGTAATTTTAACTTCTTTTTTAATCCTTGAAGGACCCCCCAAATGTCTGCCATTGTCTCACCTAAGAGCATGGGAAGCCCCGAAACACAGAGAGCTTCTCACCTTTCTATCGATGTATTTTGTAGCAAGTTTGCCCCAGGCATGCTTTAAAAACATCTAGAAAACATGAATTCAAAAATATTTGTTACTTGCAGCACAGAAGCGCATAAATATCCAGGACAAATTTTTCAAATTGTGAGAAGCTGAAAGTAATTTTTGGACTGAGGGACCATTGTTTGACAGTAAACAACCTGTTGCTGTATTTTTTTTTTTTTTGTATGCGTTTTTGTTATATTTCCATCAGGTAAATATCCAGAAACAACAGAAATCAATCCACATTAACTGACTCAACAGTTTGCAACAATTGCCAAGTAAAGATGGAAACCCCCGATGTTTGGCCGCAGAAGGTTGTTTGCTGTCTTTAGATTAGCACACCTGGTCAGAGAATTGGGTTTTCCGGGGAAACAATTCCTTTACATGATGTATAGCTCCATTCTGCTCCCTGATTTTCCCGTAAAACAGACATAAACAAATAAGTTGTTGTTAAGAACTACTTTCGGAAGAAAACGAACCTCAAGTTTCGGTCAATGGCCAAGTATTGGTTTAACCTGCTCAAGATGAAGTGTCCCTCTCGCAACCCAATGACTGTGCTTCCCCCACTGTAATGTCAGACAAGGGGGTCATCTGCACCGATGGTGAGAAAGATGTAACTTAAGAGCTTATTGTTCCCCCTGAAGACTATCTGTGTATGTGTGACAGTAACTGCAAAAGTAAGACACATAGAGAAACCAACACCAATCGACAAAATGTAATCAGCGACCACCCATCCCACCATATTCAAGAGGCCCGGAAGGTAGCAGCACTGCAAGACAAATGGTCTTGACATAAAAGGGTCGAAAATAAGTGTCCAGTTTTCCCTGAAAGCAGTCATGCTACCTCAGAATGTGTAAAAACTGAATGCGTATGTGACCTTTGACACTGAGACCTCTCTCACTGTTATTTTTACACTGCTCCGCTGTCATTTGATTGTATAAATACATGCTTAAATATAACTCTCTGAAATAAGTCTTTCCATAACATGGTGGCTGGAAGGGTTGGGAAGGCGACTGCAGGTTGTTTTTTTATCACCATTAGTCTCTTTCCTTTTGGACATACTTTCCCAAACTAAGTACACTGAAGGGCTGTAGAATTTGGACGGCAAACAGAGGTCATGGCATCTTTTGTATTAGATTTCTGTTCATGCAACAAATCACCACGTTTCATGGCTTCAAACAGCAGACATTTCTTATAGTGCTAGAGGTCGCACATCTAAAATGGATCTCGAAAGGCTAAAATTAAGGTGTCAGCAAGGTTGCATCACTTTCTGGAGTTTCTAGGGAAGCATTCATTTTTCTAGGTTCTAGATGCCGACCGCATTCCCTGGCCTATGGCCCCTTCTCTCACGTTCAAAGCCAGTAACCGTGGTTTGAATCCTTTTCATATCACATCTCTCTGAGCTAGCTGTTTTAATTTCTCTGCTTTTAACGATTTGTTTGATTAAACTAGACTCACCCAGATAATTCAAAATCTTCCCACCTCAAGGTCGTTAACCTGAATCACATCTGCAAAGTCCCTTTTGTCATGTAACCAGAGGTCAAAGTCGCTCTGGGTCTGGGGATTAGGCATGGGCATTTTGTGCTGGCCATTACTGTGCCTGCCATATATTCCAATAGATAGAATCAAAATCATATTTCCACTTATATGTTATTTTTGTGAGTTTATTTTGAGAGAGAGAGCACATGCATGTGCAAGAGTGTGGGAGGGACAGAGAGAGAGGAAGAGAAAGAATCCCAAGCAGATTCTGCTGTTCACACAGAGCCTGATGCAGAACTCATGAACTGTGAGATCATGACCTGAGCCAACATCAAGGGTCGGGTGCTTAACTGACTGAGGCACCCAGACCCCTTTCACTTACATATTCTAAAATACCGTCCACCCATCAGAAGAATCTGTTATAGTCGCAAATAGTAAAGATAGACATTTTATTTATTTTATTCTCCTCTGTACCTGTGGTTCTCAAATTATGATACCTGAAGAACAAACATCAATGCCATTGGAAACTTGATAAAAATGGGAAATTTTGAGCAACATCCCCAAACTATTAAATCAGAGTCAAGCCCCAAATCTGGGCTTTTCCAAGGACCTGCAGGGAATGTTCATGGAGAATAACGTTTGAGAACCATGCTATCTACCTGTCGAACTGTAGGTTAGGAGAAGTAATTTAAGTCGGGACCGCAAAGCTTTCTTTCTAACTTTCATAACTTTCTTTCTTTCTAAAAAGATTGGAATAGGAAATCCCCACTAATGTTTCTGATCGAAGGCCATCAATGAAGTGAATACTGTAGACTTTCAGTAATTATGCATTCCTAAAAGAGTCTGTAAAGATTTATTATGAGCCATGTGCCAGGCTAAGGACTCGTAATAACACGTGGTATGTACTTCCTTTGCCCAATTCTACCTTCAGTGGCCGCATGGGAAAGTAGGTACAAGGTCGTGGTGGTAGTAACTTTATCAGGAAAATCAGTAAATGCTACAAATCAAATCCGAATCTGATTTTCCTGCACAGAACGGGTTTCTAAACATTTGCTGACAAACCTTTGTTAATGCTCAAGTATAAGCTCTCTGTCCTTAAAGAAATTGCATATAATACCAGGTGAAAAAATACTGAGAGATCAGAAGCGAGACGATCATGTGAATGAATACCTCCCACAGAATTTAGAAAAACAGTGACGGTTGTTCTTATGTCCTCATTTTGATTTTTTTTTCTTTTCAGTTAATTTTTGTTATTTTTTTTTACTATTCTATTAATAGCATAACATTAAATACAATGAAAATAAATATTTGATCCCTTCCAGGTAAATATATAGAAATGCATTCAAATTAGTTATTAAAAAAATAAATTGAGATTGGATTGTAACATAGAATCCAACTCCTTGTGATGTGAAAGAACCATGCTTACAAAGTGGGATTCAGAAATCCTAAAAATAAACAAACGAGGAACACTATACCAGGCAAAGTCAGACAAAAAGACACAGTGTTTGTAAGAATGCTCCCTAACAAAGTGAAATTCAGAATAAAAAGCATTGGCCAGTCAAAAAACACAACCTTTAGTGTTAAAGGCCATGCTACACAATGAAGATATAACAGTTATGGAAAATGTACTATCATATAACACGGTGGTAACCTTCATGAGGTATAAGTTACATAAAATATGCAATGAACTCATGCTTTTAAAACTGCCTTACTAAATCTAGCAAATAAATGACCAAGGGCAAAGAAATCCTAGTATCGGTGAGCAAACCCATTGCCACCTTACAGTTTTTTAAATCCACTCCTAATCAGAAAGATGTGAAGTCCTTTGCAACAATGGCTAATTCCAGGTTTGTGGCACAGGAAAACAAGGTGAGCTTGGGACATCTTATTGAGCAAAACTTTGAGAAACTGGTCACGAATTTTTTTTAGAAGAGACAAAATGACACCATGAAAAAGAACCCACTGAAGAATAGAACTGGCCAGGTAGGAATAATCTGTGCCTTAAAAAAAAATTGATAGGAATGTAACTTATAATACTGACCAAATAAAAATCCAGGTATGTACAATGACAGTCACAAAAGCAGAAGGCAAACTCGTCCTTTCCAGAAGAGTCTATCCATGCAAAATGTTGGGCTTTTTGTTATACTTGCCGTCTACATGTTATACTTCATGTGAGTATAGCTCTGATTAAATTAAACCAAGACAAAACAAACAAACAAAAAACTGAGTCAGCGAAACTCTCACACTTCTTCCTGGAAACATCTATTATTGTTCACCTAGTAAAACCCAAGGGTTTCGTTCTGTTTTGTACTAAATAGGTAGAAATCAACAGGCACCATTCATATAAAGAAACTACTATGAGGAAAAAAAAAAGTTCATGAAAACTTGTGCAGTGACTTTCTGTTTAAACGGATGGTTGTGGAAAAAGCAACATAAAAGGCAGAAAGCCAACAGGATGGTGCAGTAGGAAGCCTTAGGTCCTCCTCCTTCCATGGAGACACTGACTTAAGAACATTACATGAGCTAGATTTCCTTCGGTAGAACTCCAGGCCAGTGGAGAAATTACAGCACCACAGGCAGGCTCCGGGCCAAGAAGAGGTGCATCGGAGCAGGTAGAAAACTGTGTTGTACTTCCCTACTTTAGTCCCTCCCACTCTCATCACATCAAGCATATGAGGGAGGGAAAGAGGCATGTGGAAGGCATGTTCAATGTTCTGGCCCATGAGGGGAGCTGCCCAAAGACTACTTTCTGCCTCACCTGACTCAGAGCATTTAGGGAAAGGTAGTAAACACACTTCAGATGCTTGGCAACCTACCACTCTATAGAATAATGACATATCATACATCTGATATAGGGTTAATATCCACTGTATATAAAGAACTCCTACAACTGAACAACGATCACAAAAAGTAATCCAATTAATAAATGGGCAAAGTATGTGAATATACAGTTTTTCACAGATATACAAATGGCCAGTAAGAATGTGAAAGGATGCTCAGCATCACTAATCATTAGGGAAATATAAAGCAAAACCAGAATGAGGCATCACCTCACACACATTAGGACAGCCACTATCGAAAACACAGGGAACAGCAGTGCTGACAGGGATGTATGGACATCAAAGCCCTCGTGTACTGCTGTTGGGAATGTAAAATGGTGCAGCCAGTATTGAAAACAGTATAGAGTTTCCTCAAAATGTTACAAATAAAATTATCATTTAATGCAGCTCTCCCACTTCTGGTGATACATTCAGAAGAACTGATCTCGAAGACATATATGCACACCCACGTTCATTGCAGCATTATTCGCAACAGCCAAGAATTGGGAGCAGCCCAAATGTCCATCAACAGATGAATCAAGAAAATGTAGTATACATAAACAATAGAATATTATTCAACCTTCAAAAAAAAGGAAATTCTGACACCTGCCTCATGCATGAACTTTGAGGATACCATGCTGAGTGAAGTTGGCCAGTAAAAGAAAACAATTTCTATATGATGCCACTTATGTGAGATATCTAGAATAGGCAAAATAATGGAATCAGAACCTAGAATAGACTTTCCTAAGGGCTGGGGAGGAGACAAAATAGGGAACTGTTTTTGATGGGTATAGTTTCAGTGTCACAAGATGAAAAAGTTCTAGAGATCTGCTACACAACAATGGGAATATAGTTAACACTACTGAACCGTGCACTTAAAATGGTTGAGGATGGATTTTATATTATATTTTTTATTACCACAATTTTTTTAAAAAGCTGAGCCAAAAAGTTTAGAATATTGACAAAAGTGTTTTTAAAGAAATGAACTATAAAATAAAAGTTGGAGAAATAAGAAAGTAAAAAACAAAGGCAGCAGAGACATAGACAATCAAGGAGTCAATAGGCTGCGGATTGAGTTATTATGGAAAAAAAATTATCAAAAATGGAAAATTGAATTAGTGACTTCATGGATGGAGCTGCCAACTAATTAAATAGTCATCCCAGTAATTCAGGAAGACAATATAACAGTCCACGTTAGAAGAGGGCTGGTGAGGTAGATGATCTGGCAATGAGAGATAACAGCAGAGTGATAGAATCCAAGGACTCATTAGTTACTATCGATGATCGATTGTTGAGGAAAGAATGAAAGTCATTACATCAAAAGCACTCATCCAAGATTTCCATTTCAAGCATCCCACCCTTTAAATACTCTCACTTTTTCAACTACCTTCTTGTAAGTTGACCTAAAAATTATACAGGACCAGAGATTTCCCACTCCGATTCTTTTCCTGTCCCCTTGAGTTTTCCTTTCCCTTCTTACCTTAGATTAGATTCCAGGCACAGTTGAGTGGAGGGATAGGTGGATCATGCTGAAAATAGCAAGATTAAGTGACAATCAATCTAGATTATCCATTTTATCCAGATTTCTATCTTATCTGGATTATCTTTCAGAATGTTGAAGCCACTGGTCCCATTTTCTTCCATCTTTTAATAATGATATGTAGGTTATGATATATAATCTATAATCTTATGATATATAATTTTTCATATTCCTATCCTCAGTTCACTTTCTTATTGGTTTTAGGTTCTTATTCAGCTCTCATTAAAAAAAAAAGGCTAGCCACAACCCCCATTTTCTCCCTTACTGAACTTTGTTGTATTTCTATCTATTGCTCTGGAGAATACTTTTTCAGTCTCCTGCACAGGGTATTGAGTATATGGACTAGATTTGGTTTTCCCAGAGCATAGAAGGAAAATGGGTTAGAAGATTAATCATTCAGTGTGTAACTTTCATTCATTTCTTCCCTTTTGGATTGTCCCACCCACATCTGTCACAGATGACTTTGTGATCAGCCCCTAACAATGAAAACCTCATCTTGTCTTCCTTGGAAAGACACCTCCAAGTTCAAGGTGGGAAAGAGGACTGGGTATCCAGCTGCTTCTGGAAGACACAAACAATTCTCTTGTTTTAAGCTCATGCACAATTTGTTTTCAGAATCCCTAAGTTAATGGTGGTCGTGGTGGTGGTGTTGCATGTTTGTGTGTGCATTAAATGAAAGGATGATGAGAGGGAAATGACCGATTGGTTGTATAAAAGTCATCAAAATGAATGAAATTAATACAATGTAGGGGCGCCTGGGTGGCTCAATCGGTTGAACATCTGACTCTTGATTTCAGCTTAAGTCATGATCTCACAGTCTGTGGGACTGAACCCCATGTCGGGCTCTGGACTGAGTGTGGAGCCTGCTTAAGATTGTCTCTCTCTTTCCCACTTGTATTCTCTCTCTTTCACAAAATAAAAAAATAATACTAATAATAAAAAAATAAAATAATATGCCATGTAAAAACCATGACGGAAGGCATGACTCTCAGAGTGTTCCTATAAATTACTTTGAGGGCAGAAGAAAGAGAATGCATAGTTTCACAGTTCAGATGAAATTGGTTGGTCAAAGTTAGATTTTCTTGAAAGACCCGTTTTTGCCTTAAAAAATGTACATTCTGTTTTATATTATATCTATTTATCACTAAAATATTTTAATGACGTTACATTAATGGATGTTCCAGGAAGTACACCACATTAATCATAGGGCAGTGGACACCTACAGGAACTGTGCTGTCTTAGAGATAAGCAGTGCCTTAGATTGAGAGTTGGGCTGAATTTAGATGTATAAGTTACACCATGCATAAACCTTGAATTTAGGGTACCAGTCGCTAAGAAGTGACAAACTGGCTATTATTGTCAGATTCTGTGCTATCAATAAATGGCTTCTATGACATGATAGCATATTGACATACTCCTGAAGTATGTGCCCTTTAAGATTCAAAAATTCTAGGGGCGCCTGGGTGGCTCCGTCGGTTAAGTATCCAACTTCAGCTCAGGTCATGGTCTTGTGGTTATGAGCTCGAGCCCCACATTGGGCTGCTGCTTTCAGCTCAGAGCCCACTTTGGATCCTCTGTCTTCTCTCTCTGTCCCTCCTGTGCTCATGCTCGCTCGCTCTCTCTCTCTCTCTCAAAAGTAATAAACAAATATCTTTTAAAAATCTAAATGATAACAGGTTTAACACAATGCATTTAATGTGAATTTTTATGAAGCCATGTAATTATATCTATTATTAATCATTGTATGAAATGTGATGCCGAGGTAGAGTTCATGCAGATTAATCGAATTCTTATGATCTCTGACAGTGAGATCTCAAATACTTCAAACCCACAGTAAAATGCAAAAAAGTAAATCAGAGCATGAGCAAGTGTCATTGGGATTTGAACGATCATTCCTACATCAGTCAAGGGCATTTTCTACATCAGGGCAAAAACATTTCTAACAGAAAACCCTTATATGAAAAAAATATGGGCTGGATTGGGGAGAGGAATGTATGTAGAAATCATTTCTTCCTCTGAGGGCCAAGATGAGTTAACTCATAGATTGAAACCTTCGCAACTTGGATTGAAAAGTTTGCAACTTACTCGGAAAACTTCGAAAACATACATCTTGCTGAGCTCTGAGGCCATGGCACACACCGCTGTTCTGGATCTCCCTCGGAAGGTTCGTTGGGACTTTCTCCTCTTGTAGACTTAAAGCACCATCTGCTTGAGAAACCACTGGGCTGTGTGACATCCTTCTCTTCTTCCGATGGTATGTTCTCAGTGCCAAATGCTTCTCTTCCCATCCCCCGGTTCACGCTCTACTTCTTCTTTGTGGTTGTTCTTCTTCTCTTTTCTCTTAATCCACGTGCTTCAGCAACCAGTACTAAAGGTTTTTAACCTCCCATTGTTCGCCACATCTGGTACTTACTATTGCCAGATAGTCCCTTAATTCTTAACTCCATCTCTATTTCTTCATTTTAATAGACACTATCCTTGATTACGAATGAAACAAAACCTACGTGTCCCAAGTGTACCTCTTCAAATCGAAAGTCTTTAAGTATTTGTTCAACATAGCCAGAGGAGAGACAGACCACAGGATGGAGAGCAGAGAATATTCTTGCATACATTTAGAAGGCAAAGCTTTGGCACCACATGTATTTTCTTGTACTGTTGGAATACAGTTGGGATATGTGTTCTCATCAACCCTGCTTACAGAAATACGTTATGAGTTTTCTTCTAAATTTCTTTACTAGGAGCCATTATAATTTTTTTAAAGATTTTTTTTAATGTTTTTTCACTTTTTTGAGAGACAGAGACAGAGTGTGAGCAGGGCAAGGGCAGAGAGAGAAGGAGACACAGAATCTGAAGTAGGCTCCGGGCTCTGAGCTGTCAGCACAGAGCCCGATGTGGGGCTCGAACCCACAAACCATGAGATCACGACCTGAGCTGAAGTCAGACACTCAACCGACTGAGTCACCCAGGCACCCCTATAATTTTAACATTAAATGAAGTCTCTAGGATTTTGTTCAACTACTGACCTCAAGTTTATGGAAATAGTGTGTTTTTTTCCCTTTTTTTTTTTAATTCTCAAGTTAGCTAACATGCAGTGTAGTCTTGGCTTCAGGAGTAGAACCCAGTGATTCATCTCTTACATATGATACCCAGTGCTCATCCCGAAAAATGCCCTCCTCAGTGCCCATTCCCCATGTAACCCATCCCGCCATTGCCCACTCCTGTCAACCTTCAGCTTCTTCTCTGTATTTAAGAGTCTCCTTGGTTTGCCTCCTTCTCTGTTTTTATCTTATTTTTCCTTCCCTTCCCCTATGGTCTTCTATTAAGTTTCTCAAATTTCACATATGAGAGAAATCATATGATGTCTGTCTTTCTTTGACTGACTTATTTTGCTTAGCATAATACCCTCCAGTTCCATCCACGTTGTGGCAAATGGCAAGATTTCATTCATTTTCATCACTTACTAGTTCCATTGTGTGTATACTGTATACCGCATCTCCTTAATCCATTCATCAGTTGATGGACATTTGGGATCTCACCATAATTTGGCCATTGTTGATAGTGCTGCTATAAACATTGGGGTGTCTTTTTATAAAATACTCCCCATCCTATTGGATGGTTCTGGTGAAATAAACATTGTACTGACACTTATTCTCTTCCTTCCTCCTTCCCTCCCTTCCCTCTTTCCTTCCTTCCTCCCTTCCTTCTTTCCTTCCTTCCTTCCTTCTTTCCTTCCCCTTTTTTCTTTCTTACTTTTTCTGAATGATAGTGCTAAGAAGCCACTGCATTGTGATGATGGGAAAGTGAAAGCAAGCCTTTAACATGGCGGCAATAATGGAGTTGGTACTTACGCGCTTACAAGAACTGCACTCTCTTAGCCACCTTTCCAATATAAATTTGCTTAATCCTCCTAACCATGCTATGTTTTCTACTTTTTCTATTTCATACAGAAGGAGAAATCAGGTGTAAAGTGTTAAATAAAACTTGCTCGGCATCACAGAGAGAGTAAAATGAGGACCAGATTCAAATCCACAGTGTGGCTTGTGGGTCCATAGTTAAAATCTCTTACCATATATTTTAAACATTTTTTTAATGTTTATTTTTGAGAGAGAGAGAGAGAAAGACAGAGTGCAAGCAGGGAAGGGGCAGAGAGAGAGAGGGAGACACAGAATCTGAAGCAGGTTCCAGGCTCTGAGTTGTCAGCACAGAGCCAACACGGGGCTCAAATTCACGAACCATGGTATCGTGACCTGAGCCGAAGTCGGACACGTAACCGACTGAGCCACCCAGGTGCCCCCATGTTTTAATTTTTAGAAAAACCTCTTGATTTTACTTTTATAGTCAGATGCTCCTCCCCAAAGAAACACAGTATTACAGGCTTATAGCTGAAGCACCATTCTTTGACGTGTTTATATCCCTCTGTACCTGGCTCAGCTACTGCTTTTAGCAGTAAGTCACAGAATCCAGGTTTTGTGCTACCTGCCACTTTATTTCCTTCTGTCAGACGTAGCTGTTGTTTACCTTAGTGATTTATCAAAATTTCTCATCAACTCATTTTTTTAAAGCTATCCAACTCCTCCAAAGCCTCTCTCTTTAAAAGTGGGGGGAGAATCACTTTGTCAAAATAGTCACAGAGGCTGAAGGCAGAAAGGGCTGCTACATCTTTCTTTATGTTCTGGGGTCCTTTTCAAAGTGCCAGTTTCATTTGTACCTAAAAACTTTAAAAGATACTCAGTTCACCCACACTTTCTGGCTGACACCAAATGGAATTCTCAGTACCCGAGAATTGCAATCATGGAAGATAAGAGGCTCACACTGTGTGCCTTGTACCGTGATTGATTTTCAGATGCTCTTCTGGGTAAGGGGCAAACTTCGAGGAAAGTAGACTTTTGTTCTTGATTAGAAAGAATCCAAGTGCATTAGAGAATAGGTATGCACAGCAACAGTGGCTAAACGCCAGCTGCCCAGCCCCACTGGGGTAGCGGGGATCCTAATTTTCTGCAGCACGAAGGTTTCCAGAGTTAGGGATTTATAACCAGTAAAATATAAATAAGATATCTGACGACTAATATGAGATGGTTAATATTTTCTTTCCTAGTAAGAACACTAAAATACATATACACACACATGACCCCACGATCGATCATCATACCGCATCCACATGGATATTACCACTTATTATCTAGCCTTATGAAAATTTCCCTACAATGTCTCAGTGTTTCTAATTTTCCCGTGAATACATGTGGATGTCTGTGTAGAATAGGACTGGGCAAAGGAAGAACTATTTTGTAGGCCATAAATCCTCAGTTGGAATTCCAAATTCTGCCTCGAAAAGCAATCCCACACCCGGATATTGTATCCTGAACGTATCAGATAACCGGCTATTTGGATATCTATTCACTCCACAAATATCTGTGTCAAATTTCTATATCTAAGCCAAGAAATGACAGCTCTATAGAAAGGCAAGAAGCAAGACCTTCTAGACTTATGTGCATATGAGGAAAACATATAGTCAATATGCACATAGTGCAGCATAAAACACAATAAGTAATCCAATTCAGTAGTCCCCCCATATCTGCGGGGCGTATGTTCCAAACGGTATATATGCTGGGGTTTTTTCTACACATACATACACATAATAAAGTTCAATTTATAAATTAGACACCGTAAGAGATTAGCAACAATAACTAATAAAACGGGATAATTATAACAATACACCGTAATAGAAGTTATGTGAATGCCGTCTCTCTTTCTCAAAATATTTCATTGTTCTGTGCTCCTCCTTCTTCTTATAATGATGTGAATGATGAAATGCCTACATGATGAGATTCAGTGAGGCAAATGGTGTAGACATTGTGATGTAGCATTAGGCTGCTATTACCTTCTGACAGTGCATCGGAAGGACCATGTGCTTCCGGATCCACAGCTACGGGGGACTACTGCATAAAATAAAAACACGGCAATGAAAGGACCTTGACAGGGCTCACATTTTCCTTTCTTTCTTTCTTTTTGGGTCCAAATTCATTTTTATTTGGAAAATATAAAGGTGTTACACTTGAAATTACTAACAAAGCTTTTTAAACAATCAATCATCCTGTTTTGGCTACGACAATGAAAGTCTGGCTTGAAAAGAAAAGAAAAAAAAAAGTATGCAGCATCATTTACTCAGAGGCCTTTCAGAATTTGTTCTTGAAGTTTCTGGAACTTTCCTGTCTGTAAAGTACAGGAATCACTGAACTACATGAGGAAGCCTCTCGGGGCCAACCAATGAGAAGTTACACAATTGTCATGAAAGGGATCCATGTAACTTCGGCATAGGAATCTGGACGATCCAACGATCCTCTCCTCTCCAGCTCAGGAGGGACTTACGCTACAGGATGAAGAGTCAGATTGTTGGTTTAACAGTACATTTCTGGCACAGATGCGACTGGCCCTTAATATCCTGTGATTTTTAGGACATTCTGTAAATAGTTTGGAGTTAATTCAATTTATTCAGAAATTAAACCTGTTTAGAAAGGTTCACTACTGTGCCAGAACATCCGCTGGTTCTAGTATCCATATATAATTATGTGTAGGTAAATCATAGTCTTAAAGTGTACTTACAATACTGCATTATTCAAACCCAAACTGATTTTAACGAAATGTCTGCGATTAAAAGCAGCTGATGAAACTAAAGCCAAAATTCTCACAAAGGAGACTCACTCTCACGAAACTGTTACTTAGAGAATTTACGGAAGCATGTGTCCTTAAAGCCATTTGAGGGCAGGTAAAGAGACACCCTCCCCTCGTTCTTTACCATAGGATTCCAGTTGAAAGTGGGCCAGAAGTGAGCATTTCTAAATAGTTCAGAAAAGTCCATAGCAGTGTTAAAAAGACGTTTAAGAACATCTCTCTGCCGGGGCGCATTGGTGGCTCAGTGGGTTAAACGGCTGACTTCAGCTCAGGTCACGATCTCACAGTTCGTGAGTTCCAGCCCCACGTGGGGCTCTGTGCTGACAGCTCTGAACCCAGAGCCTGCTTCCAATTCTGCGTCTCCCTCTCTCTTCCCCTCCCCTCCTGGTGTTATGTCTCTTTTTCTCAAAAATAATCAACATTTAAAAAAAAAAATGTCTCTCTGTCTTTCTGTTTCTGTGAGTAATGGTGCTCATCAGAATTTCCTAGTGGCGCAAGGACAAAGGCAAGTCCGGACACTCGCTCAGATGTTAGAATGGAAGGTGTACTGTTGGGTCGTCCTTGGAATGTGCTTCTGTGGGCTTTCTCCTGTATGTGGATCACCAGTGTGGGTCAAGTGGACTCCTGTGAGGGAGTGGTGTTTGGTGGCCAGGACCTCTTGGGCATTTCTTCCTAAGTGGAATACACAGCGGATCAGGGGGTAGGGGAGACAACACAGGGAAACTACTCTTTCCAGCTCAGAAGGAGTTGATGAAGCCCATGTATGCATTCAAGAAGCCCATGGGATCCTCCAGCTGTGGAGAGAGGTTGACGTAGTCATCCAGAATCAGCACTGATAGGGATTCACAGGATCCAATGGCCCATTGAGAAGAGTAAATGGCAACCGTTACAGAAGCAAGAGCTCCCACCCAGCATCTTCTAAACTTCTTTCTCTGGCTGAAGTCCTGTAAGAGACTGTCGATAACTGAATTGCCATCATCGTTCTATATCCCTGCCTACATGTCCCACGGCTCACTCTCAGAGGGTCAGGCGCACGGCCCGAAGACGGGGGGTGAGACCTCAGGAGAAGGTTCATCAATCACGTGAGGATAGACAACAGCATGTTTCCATCTTTGAGAAACTTTTGGAGAAGGTGAGGACGGTGAGTCTTGGGAAGTACACGTCCCTTCGAGAGACAGAGACTGTTTATGGCAAGCTTCCCAGATCAATTCTGCTTGAACCTATAGAGCAGCCCCCGAGCAACAATATCTCCGTAATCATGAGACAAAAGGTTGATCTTGTGGTTTGGGAGCTCCAGATGCCACAGAGGTGCCTCCACAATGCCAGCCTGTTCAAATATGGAATAGTGATGTGGCCTCAGTTTGTCACCGAAGCCAAAGCCCAAGACATCAAGGGCAATCACTGGATGAAACCTCAGGGTCAGGCCATCCCAAACCTTGTGCCAACCATAGCTGGATGTTGGAAAGCCATATGAAAGCACAACTATCGCAGACTTCCAACCACACCCACAGAGCCTTGGTGGAAGATGCCTAGTCCCTTGTAGGTAAAAAATTTTCATGACAACTGCCATGAGTGAAGAGAGGGAGAACACTGCAGGTAGGGAGGAGTGGGATATACAGATAGGCCACAAGCAGGGGCACAGCCAGTAACCCCACCTGAACCGCTTATCCTGGTCCAGGTAAGATCTGGACTACAAGACTCCATGTTTGGAAGAGAGCTCACATTCCATATTTAATTAGAACCCTATGGATGGAATGAGACCTGGGAGGAAATAGCAAGACAGAGAAGTGAGATACTTTAGACGTGTATAGCTTAGGTGGGAAATGTACTAGGGTCCTGGAGTTAGAAATTCCTGGTAACAAAGAATCCCCTAGTATTTATTAGGGATCAAAAAGGGACCGTGTCTCAGTTATGCCACCTAGATCACAAGCAGATACAAGGAGCACCATTCTAAAGCAAGGCCTCAGAATCTTGGATAGTTTCAGAAGTATGACGTGGGAGGAGGGAGACACTTGCCTTTGGTACAAATGCATATGTCTTGGGGAAACAGCACTGGGTTGGGTATCAACAGGTATAAATTCTGGTTCCAGATGTCTTGTGTGTAAATCAACACCACTCAATTTCCCTTTCTGTAAAGGTAACTGTAATCTACCTCTCAGGGCCAACATGTTAGTTAAAATGTCTAATCAAAAAGAATGGGCAAATACACCCAGGGCTATCGATTGGTACTGTGCTCAGAGCAGGTGTGGCAAATGAATGTCAACGTGTGTGAACACTAATATTCTGAACACGGTCGTCCCTGGGAGCAATGTATTAAGACGGCAATCAAGGAGCTAAGTACGCTATCGTATGTTTTGAAATCTATTCCCCGTATTGTAGAAACAACACCTAAGTGTGGAATTGACCAGCAAAGGTCAACGATACCAGTTTCATATGCGAAAACCAAGCACGATTCTTTCCAAACACTTTCTGTTCGTTCTGCTTTTCCAATTGGTTGTAATAGCTGGAGTCTCTAGGTGGCTCTTTTTTTTTTTTTTTTTTTAATGATGTGAAGAAACCTGATTATCTTCTAGCCAGACTTATTTTTCACAGTTTCTTTTGAACTCATCTACTTGAGATCTAACAAAGGAAAAACTAGCATTGTTGCTAAGGGCAACCTAAGAAATGAATTCTATCATGTGTGAAATAGGCGCTCCCCTTGGAAAGTCTGCCAATAATGATTTCTGGTGCAGACATCTCCAACAGGTAGATAGTGACCCATCAATAGCTTCATCACCCTGTCTTCTCAACATCAGGACATCTACTTCTGGGCCTCTTTAGCCCACCAAATAGGTAATGATGGGCAAGAATTCTCCACATCTCTGCCGTCCCAACCCCTTATTGATAGCTAGGTAATAATTAACAAAGCTTAGTTTCCATCAGGCATCTGTCAAGCACTTTAAAAATATTAACTCATTTAATCCACATGACAAGGGCATAAAATAGGGACTCTTGTTATCATCTCCATGTTACAGAAGACAAAAGAAACAAAGTCCGGATGCAATTTGCCTAAATTTGCCTAAAGATGACTAGGCATCTTCCACCAAGGCTCTGTGGGTGTGGTTGGAAGTCTCTCCAGCGAGAGCTGGAGTCTGAATCCAGGTGATCTGGATATAATGTGCTCAACCGCTCTGCTAGGCTCATGCCCAATACTTGAGGTGAGGATTTGTGTGGAATGAGTAATAAATTCAGCCAGTGATATACACATATTTTACTATTTTTTTAATGTTTATTTATTTTTGAGAAAGGGAGACAGAGCACAAGAGGAGGAGGGGCAGAAATCCAAATCAGGAGACACAGAATCCAAATCGGACTCCAGGCTCTGAGTTACCAGCACAGAGCCCGACGAGGGGCTTGAACCCATGAACTGTGAGGTCACGACCTGAGCCAAAGTTGGACACTCAACTGACTGAGCCACCCGGCGCCCCTCATCCAATTATACTTTAAAGTTATTTATGAAATTTTCTGATGACGTATGTTTCCATTTCCATCTTTGCTTAAATTTAACTCTTTGGTTCAATCTTATTCTTTCTGATAGGACTACACGGTGTCAAATCCAGTTGGGATTGAGTTTATATCGGAAAGTCAAGGGATAGCATGGGGCCTCAAAACTCCTACCTGGACACAATGCTTCTCTATTTCTAGAACAGCTTTTAGGTTACTAAATAACACACCCTAGAGCTAGATCTACGAACTGGTGAAGGTCATTAAAGTCTCTCTTCGTGGCTAAAAGCCAATATTAGGAGATTTTCCCTGGTCTTCCAGCATGGAAGAAACCCACAACCACAGTCCTTTAGTTGCCATTGAGTTGATGTGCTATGATGCCGCTGAAGACGTCCATGTGTCTCTTTCCTAAGATCTCCCACGGCTGTCTCCCCTGGCTTCCCTGAGACTGGGGCGCATCTGCTGGTATTAGCAGCACTGGGTAAGCTTGCCATTTATTTACTTTGAGCCAACTGTGATCAAAAGCCCCTAACAGAAGCTAAAAAGATAGCTTAGTGGAATCAACATCTGGTAGATAATACTTAAATTCCCTGCAATCCTGCGTTTACATCCTAGTAGGGTAAAATCAATCTTCCCTTTACTGGGAAAAATGCAATCAACTATAACTTTCTCAGTGTGCGTTTGTTGGTTTTAAACTTTTAAAACTAAATCATATTTGTTTTACACAGAGACAACTGATAGCGTTGGAACTGATTTGTCGCATCTCCGGACAAACTGGGTATATGATGAAAATCTGTCAATATCGTTTAATGACTGCCGGATCGAACACGAGTTTTAAGTTGAGAAACAGTATCTTAATAAAGTCTTCAAGTATGCTTATTTTTATTATGAAATGGTTGAAGTATCACAGTAGAAAACTCAAAAGTAAAACAGGATTTATTCCTTAACTTAGATAGAAAGACAATTGGGTCTGAATTTGAAAGAGATAGTAGTAAAAATAATAAAATTAAATTATATTTTACATGCTCTACTTTTTTCTGTAATTAGGTGACTTGGAAGGATTTATGTGTTTTCAATTATGTGGACCCTTCCTTTTTACCCTTCCTTAAGGGTAAACTAAGGAATTATGTGGTCAAGTATATTATCCAAAACCTACTCCCCATACCTCAATGGAAAGGCTCTGGTTTTTCCTGTGAGACCCTTATTGCTAACTAGAAGTTTCTTCTCATTTGGATTACAGTTGTTCACTCCATCTTGGATTCAATAGAATCTTTTTCAGCTGTAGTTCTGTGCGAGCCTTTTTAAAAAAATGCTTATTGATTTTGAGAGAGAGTGAGAGAGACAGAGCAGGAGTGGCAGAAGGGAAGAGAGACAGAGGGAGAGAGAGAGAACCCCAATAGGCTCTCTGAAATGAATCTGGGCAAACGAAAATTATTACTATAGAGAGTCACTATTTCTGATGAAATTATTTCAATTCCATTGTTTTGGGGTAGAAAATACTTGAGACTATCGACTTGAAAAGTCATTTGCCTTCATTATATGCTATCGATTTAACTTTATCTGGACTGGATAAAGGTATGAATAACTAGAAAAATAGCACATTAGAAATAAACTAGAGCCTTAATTAAATAAATGTATCATTTAAATTTTCTATAACAGTAAACTTGTACTCAGAATTTTATTCAGTCATGTATAATTATAGGAATATATACTTGGGATTTCAAATTCCAAAGACAGGCCAAACCAAACGTCCTTAAAATGCAAGTAGTGAAACTGTTATAGCATAAAAAGTAACTGGTAGGTAAAAGTACACAAACCCTTATTCTTATTTTATAAACTTCGGTTATAAAATAAATTTGGTTGAACTCAAACACCAATCCGGTATGTATATTTTTTTCCAGTTCACAAGACTCTCTTACAGGTTCTATTAGAAAGGAAAAAGAGGGGCGCCTGGGTGGCTCAGTCGGTTGAGGGTCCGACTTCAGCTCAGGTCACGATCTCACGGTCCGTGAGCTCGAGCCCCGCGTCGGGCTCTGGGCTGATGGCTCGAAGCCTGGAGCCTGCTTCTAATTCTGCGTCTCCCTCTCTCTGCCCCTCCCCCGTTCATGCTCTGTCTCTCTCTGTCTCAAAAATAAATAAACGTTAAAAAAAATTTTTTAAAAATTAAATAAAAAAAAGAAAGGAAAAAGAAACATACTTTTTTTTTCTTTTCCCACAGATCTTCTTTTAGACTGTTAATGGAAAGATATTACCTGTATCCTTATCATGCACAGAACAACTTATTAGGAAAATAGATAGGAAGCTCACACGAAATGAACACATAATTTTAGAAAAGGGTTTTGCATTTGGTCAGCCGTTCTTTTTGGAGAAGTAAGACCTTAGTGCAGCTTCTAGATGGTAACTAAGTGACCAAACCAGTGCTCCTCTATGAAAATTCCTACAATATTTCAGTAGTTTTGGATTTTGCATAGAAAACAAATGGATAACTTGGGAATAACTGGACTTATGGAATTCATAGAACCATATACAGTTCACATAATTGTATTAAACACAAAACACAGCAGAAATCTATCATGAGAGACAACCACCAAATGCAACATCATGCAGCACGTATTAAGACTCTGGTATTAACTTCTAATACAACCACATCTCAGTGAAACATGGCCCTATGACAAAACAAGCAACAACCAACAACGATGAGACCAACAAATGCCTTTATTTTTCCTTCTTATGTTTGGTCAAGTATATTAACCAAAACCTACTCCCCATACCTCAATGGAAAGGCTCTGGTTTTTCCTGTGAGACCCTTATTGCTAACTAGAAGTTTCTTCTCATTTGGATTACAATTGTTCACTCCATCTTGGATTCAATAGAATCTTTTTCAGCTGTAGTTCTGTGCGAGCCTTTTTAAAAAATGTTTATTGATTTTGAGAGAGAGTGAGAGAGACAGAGCAGGAGTGGCAGAGGGGAAGAGAGACAGAGGGAGAGAGAGAGAACCCCAACAGGCTCTCTACTGTCAGCACAGGGCCCGATGGAGGGCTCGATTTCAGGAACAATGAGATCATGACCTGAGCCAAAATGAAGAGACGCTCAACTGACTGAGCCACCCAGGCGCTCCTGTATGATGCTTTTTTTGGAATATGTTCCAGAAGCCCTTGGTCCCTACTGCTCAGAAACAGCTTAACTAGGTGTATCGAGTTTCATGAAACAACCTGATCCGAGATCTACATCTATGTATCTTTTCCCAATTGTATGACAAGAAGCAAACTATATAAAACTGTTGAATTCCACGATACTTCTGGGATAAACCAAATAGGCCCCGCCCCCTTCCACAGCCGGCCCCTATATGCCGGCCTTTAGTCTCTGGGGCTGCAAGAATCTGATGAGAAATGTGAACAATGATCTGGTTGCACAACTCCCTCCCTATTACTCACAATGCTGTCTTTGTTGAGTTATCCGTTGGCTGTAGCCCTTCTCTCTCAGTGCTTTGTGCGTCTCCCCCGAAGCAAAACGATTGGTGGAAGACTATGATTTTGTTTTTCAGGAGAGTGGAAAGCTGCTAGTTTCTAGCACTTACCGAAGGCCTCAGACTTCCACTTGTCAGGACAGGTATGGCATCATTTCCTCTCTAATTCAGAAAGATCAAGGCAAACTTGCAATACTCACAGTTGTAAAGGAAGCGAACAGGTATGGAAAACACAGATCTGCCCCTGGACTCTCCATTACCAAGAGGTAAACAGCGAGGAAACCCAAGTTGGCAGTTACAATGGCTTGAGAGGGTCACAACCTGCACACGAAGTCAGGCAGGAAGGAGGATTCGCATAACACTGTTGAAAAGGAAAATGATGTGCTGAGGCTTGGAATCAGGTGGTCAAGTCAGGCAAAAGTGTGGGTGGGACGGTGGCATGTTAGGGAATTAATTCAATGACCGTAATGGAGCTGTCATTGTTTTGCGCTTGAGAATGATGTAGTAATACGTAAAATCTTAAATTAGTCAAAACATTCCAAGCCACTCCAGATACTTCCATGTTGGGTTTAGAAGGAGCAGGGGGTCACTGGGTTCTCTAATGGAAAGATGACATATGGCTCTGTCCATGCTAACTACTAATGACCTTTCACTGAGCTGTTATTATGTGCTAGGCACCGTGTACAGTAACTTATTTATTTTTATCTATTTTCATGTGATCTGCCTGACAATCCAGTGGGGTAGGTCTAGGCTCCATGTTACAGATGAGAAATGTAAGACTGGAAAAACATACCTTTCTCTGTTAGCAAAGAGTAAAGTCGGATTAAAGATTCCGTGACTCAAGCCCTGTGCTCTCTTTAATGTAATGTAATGATTGAGCTGAAAATTTCACTCCTGGACCTAAGAATCCTATCATTACATCAGGTGTGGCAAGAGCCACAGAGAGAATTACCTTCAAATTATAACTATGGATGTAAATGTAACCATTCATTTATTCAGGACAATTTGTTCCAGATAATGCTACAGCGGTGAACAAGAGACAAGGTCCCTGACCCTAAGGAATAAACTTACAGCAGGCTGCTAAAGAGAAACAGAAAATAAACACATTTTCATGATATGTCAGACAAATAGAGCCGGGTAAGAAATTAATTGGGAATGCCTTTTTATAAAGGATGATTCGGGATAGACCCTTTGCTAAGAAGACAATTGTGACGAAGCAGGAAAGAACCATTCGGATAGTGTTAGAGACCGTGTTCCAGGGAGAGAAAATAGCAAATTTCAATGGCTTTATGAAAGCAAAATGTATTTGGGAAACAGCATGCGTATCCGTGTAGCAGGAGCAAAACGGAGACGAGGCAGATTCGTACAGTTGGCCTTGAACAGCACAGGGGTTAGGGGCACAGACGCCCTGCACAGTGAAAAATGCCCATATAACTTTTGACTCCTCCAAGTGTAAATCCTAATTGCCTATACCATTGACCAGAAGCTTTACTGATAACACAGTCGATGAACAAGCATTTCGTATGTAATATATATTACTATTGCACACTTACAACGAAGTTAGCTAGAGAAGACAATGACGCGATTAAGAAAATCGTAAGGAAGAGAAAAGTGTTTACAGTTTTGTATCTTTTCAAGGACACACGTAACTGGAATCTGTGTTTTTCCAGGGCCAACCTTAGAAGTAAATGCAGACAGAGGGATTAATGACCCACGAAGAGTCATCCAAAGGCTTCAAGGAGAGCAGCAGCATTCTCCCTGCAGTAAAGAGAAGGGTTTTTCTTTTATGTTTATTTATTTATTTTAAGAGACAGAGAGAGAGAAAGCATGGGTGCATGCATGCATGCAAGTGGGGAAGGGGCGGGGAGAAACAGAGAGAGAGAGAGAGAGAGAGAGAGAATCCCAAGCCTACTGCATGCTTTCAGGGCAGAGCCCAACACGGGGCTCGATCCCAGCAACCGTAAAATTATGACCTGAACCAAAATCAAGAGGCAGATGCTCAACCGACTGAGCCCCCCAGGAGCCCCTAAAGAAGTGTTTAAAGGGACCAGCTGTTAGTCAGTTTGGACTGATTTAACAAAACACTATAGACCATGTGGCTTTAGTAGCAAAACTAATTCTGAAGGCTGGGAAGTCCTGGACCAGGGAGCCAGCATGGTCAGGTTCCGGTGAAAGTCTTTTTTCTGGTTTGTGGACAGGCTTTTACTTGCTGTGTCCTCTCTCTCTCTCTCTCTCTCTCTCTCTCTCTCTCTCTCTCACACACACACACACACACACACACAGAGTTTGGGCACTTCACCTTGTAAGGACACTAATCTCATCATTGCTTCTCGAAGGTCCCACCTCAGAATACTATCACACTGAGAATTAGAGCCTCCACAGATGGATTTGGGGGTCGGGCTCAACTATTCAGTGCATTGCACTTGGAAATTGAAAAGGAGGCGTTACATTATGGATGATAGTGTGAGTAACAGATGAACACGGCTTGAGCAGGAAATTCTGGAACAGCAATTATCGAGGATCGGAATATCCTAGAGAATCTTTTTTTTTTTTTAAGAGCAAATTTTTTTCTAAATGTTTATTTTTGAGAGAGAGAGAGACAGAGAGAGAGAGAGACTATGAGCAGGGAAGGGGCAGAGAGAGAGGGAGACACAGAATCTGAAGCAGGCTCCAGACTCTGAGCTGTCAGCACAGAGCCCGACGTGGGGCTCGAACTCACGGACCGCGAGATCATGACCTGAGCCGAAGTCGGACGCTTAACTGACTGAGCCACCCGGGAGCCCCAGAATATCCTAGAGAAACTTGATTGTTTTCGGAACAGGGATAAACAGACTGTACACAAAATTTCAGCCTTTGTCCACATTTTTGGAATTAGAAAATTTGTCTTCTGACTTCTTCAAATTCAGTCCATGGTGATTTTCAGGAGGAAGCTCAAGCTACAATGAAATTCACCCTTTTCAAAATAGAGTCCCAGGAACATATCAAAATATACCCCCAAACACACACACACGCTCATATACACAGGCATACATCCACACACATGTACACACATACCTTCCAGTCCAGGAAGCAGTGAGTAATATTGGTTGCACGTGAGAACGTGGCCAGTGAACTCTGTTAGCCCAAGGACATGGGCTCCTAGGCCAATACTTAATCTTCATTTACTTGACAAACTAAGATCTTAACACAACTACCAAATGGTTATCTCTTTATCAAGGAGAAGTGAAAGATTTGAGGCAGGTGGGTCTCAAGAGATACCTAAGTGAGGCGTGTCTCACAACCTCATCACCTCATTTTCTGTGAATTTGGGGTGGGGATGGGCTGGGCATTAGGTATCTGTTTGGTGGAAATGTTCTTAATGGAAGTTGAGAATCTCAACGAACGAAATGGCCGACTGCCCTTCAGGTCCATGGTGGTAAATGTGTAACAGAAATATCTGCATGATTAAGAATGTTTTCCTTTCGGGGCATGTGGGTGGCTCAGTCAGTTAAGCGCCTGACTGCAGCTCAGGTCATGATCTCAGCAAGTTCAAGCCCCGCGTGGGGCTCTGTGCTGATGGCTCAGAGCCTGGAGCCTGCTGCGGATTCTGTGTCTCCCTCTCTCCCTGCCTCTGACCCATTCGCATTCTGTCTCTGTCTCTCTCCAAAATAAATAAACATTAAAAAATTAAAAAAAAAAAAAAAAAGAAAGAAAAGAATGTTTTTCTTTCTCAGCTGCATGCAGTTGCCAGAGTGATTTGTCTCTAGTAGTTGCACTGACTTACATGGCTTCCCAGTTGTCCAGCTGACAGAACTTGTCACATTGTACCCTGACTTCTGCTTTACTTGTCAATCTCCCTAATTAAACTGTGAGTTGTTTTAAGGCAAAGAAAATATATGTATCTTTTTTATCTCTGGTTCTTTGGGCATGACAGTGCTCCATAAATAACTCCAAAAATAGATACGCTTTTAATGATAAACGTTCAATCTCAAACACCTAGATAGTGTGGATATATTTCTCTTTATAACAATTATCTGTCCTTGACCTGGTAATGAGGAACAAGCTTATTTCTGTAACAGACACTAAGTTCTCTGCCTGAAGTACTTGAAGTCATTTGTTCTTGTATATTAATGGTAAATATGTAGGACGATTATTTTATCCTACATAGCTATATTTCTAAGTATTTCTAAATTTATTTTAAACAATCAGCTATAGTTCAAGTTGGTAAGACTCTGATCTTTGAACTATGCTTCATTAAATTATTATGTCTACCACTGGATTATATAACTAACATTTTTGTTGCATAATATACTATATTCTGACAAATTTCAATCCCTTGAAAGCATCCTTGTATTAAGTTTTATGAACAATTGCAATCAAGCAAATCTTTTCAAGCAGAGACACAGAGACACCTGAGATTCTCCATTAACTCTCTTTAGAAGCAAAACTGACATTTGTTGGTTTAACTTTTATCATGACACCTGTTGTAGACTATTCTCAGAAAAAAAAAAGATTGCTTTGAAATGCATTTAAATAGTCCTGAATTCCTGTAAAACAGTAAGAGGTAATAATTAAAATGCCTGTTCTCAAATTTTCAGAAATGTAAAATACACATGGCATATTGTATGATTATTGTCTGATTTTTCATTAGATTATTTATATGAAAATCAATGTCTTCCTTTTCCCAGTGAATTCAAACTGTAAGTATACATAAATACCTAAATTCAAATGCAAGGATGAGATTTTTCCCTAAGTTTTAGGGAATGGAACTTATGTGTATAGTCTTTGGTCTAGAATGTCCAGTGTTGCTGTATATATCCAAGAACAGCCCTAAACTTAAAAGAAAGACTTAAAATTTAAAAAGAAGAGTTTTTACTCACATGTGGGATTTAAGAAACACAACAGAGGAACATAGGGGAAGGGAAGGAAAAGTACAATGAAAACACAGAGGGAGGCAAACCACAAGAGACTCTTAAATGCGGAGAATAAACTGAGGGCTCCTGGAAGGTAGATGGGCTAAATGGGTGATGGGCATTAAGGGGGGCACTTTTTGGGATGAGCACGGGGCGTTGCATGTAAGAGATGAATCATTGGGTTCTACACCTGAAGCCAAGACTACACTGTATGTTAACTAATTTGAATTTAAATTTAAATAAGTAAATAAACAAATGGAAGAAGGAGGAGGACGAGGAGGAGGAGGAAGGGGAGGAGGAGGAGAAGAAGAACCAGAACAACTTAAAAATAATCCAGAATTCTATACGTTGTGGAACCTACTTCAGAATTAAACAAAGGAAAGATAATTTGGTCCCACTGGACCCAACCTTCAGGAAATTTATAAAGGACCTTCTTCAGGCTAAAGGGAAATGATGCCACTTAGAAATTTTTATCTAAGCATGTTAGCGCTAAGCTCTTATGAAAAGTTTTCTACTATTTGAAAGCCCAAAGAAAGTTACTCGGTCATTTTAGTCAGGGAGATTTATTTACATAATCACGTGAGTTGTCTTGTCCAGGGAAATTCACCTATGTTTGGCTTTGTTATTTACTCTTTTATTAGACCCCAGACACCAGGTATGTTGTGCTTTTGTCCAGTTGAAAAGAACTCAAGTAGCGTTGCCTTATTGCCCTGTAGAGATACTTAACTGCTTTTGTATATAAGCTAGTAATCTTATTCTAACATTATTTTCCTTCCCAACTCTAGTGAGACACAATTGAACAGAGAACATTGTGTAAGGTTAAGGTGCACAACATGATAATTATATATATGTACACATTATGAAATGATTGTCACAGTAAGGCTAGTTAACACACCCATCACCTCCCCCAGTTACCATTTTGTGCATGTGTGTGTGAGACAGAGAAAGAACATTCAAGGTTTACTTTCATAGCGAATTTCAAGTATACAATACAGTATTGTTGGCTTTATTCACCACACTGTATGTGAGACCCCAAGAACTTCATCATATAACTGTGAATTTATATCCTTTGACCAACATCTCCCCATTTCCACCACCCCTCAGTCCCTGGCAAAAAACAGTCTACTCTGTTGCTTTGACTTTGATTTTTTTTTAGATTCCACATACAAGTGAGATCATACGGTATTTCTCTGTCTGATTTATTTCACTTAGAATAATGCCCACAAGTTTCATCGATGCTGTCACAAATGGCAGGATTTCCTTCTTTTGTAGGGATGAATAATATTCCATTGTACTTACATACCGTATTTGCTCTATCCATTCATCTGCTCACAGACACTTAACTCATTACCGTGTCTTGAAAAACGTGAATAATACTGCAAAGTGGGGATGTAGATGCCTTTTTGAGATACCGATTTCATTTTTTTCTGGTAGATACCTACATGTAGAATTGCTGTATCATACGACAGTTCTATTTTCATTTTTTTTTTTTTTTTTTTTGGTGGGGGAAGAGAGAGAGAAAGGGTGGGCCCATATGAGCAGGGGAAAGGCAGAGAGAGAGGGAGACAGAGAATCTTAAGCAGGCCCCGTCAGCACAGATCCTGATGTGGGAGTTGATCCCACGACCCTGGGATCAAGACCTGAGTTGAAATCAAGAGTTGGATGTTGAACTGACTGAGCCACCCAGGCGCTCCTATTTTCTTTTTTTTTACTGGACCTCCGCTATGTTTTCCATAGTGACTACATCCCCACCAATGGTGCACACGAATTTCCTTCTCTCCACGTCTTCACCAATACTCTTTATCTCTTGTCTTTTTGATAATAGCTATGCTGACAAGTTGAGATGATATCTCATCTCATTCTGGTTTTGTTTTGTGTTTTCTGGATGAATACTGATGTTTAGCATCTTCTCATGTACTTGGTGGTGATCTGTACATTTTCTTTGGAAAAATCCTTATTTGGGTCCTTTGTCCATTTTTTAAGATGGATTATTTATTTCCCCAGTGAGTCACATCAGTCACTTATGTTTTGGATACCAACCCCTTATCAGATATATAGTTTAAAAATATTTTTCCCATTCTATAGTTTGCTTTTTCAATTTTGTTGTTTCAAATTTATTGGCCAAATAAATTTTGGCTATTCAGAAGCTTTTTAGTTTGATGTAGTCCTATTTCTTTTTTTAACCTTTTTAAAAAAATTTTTTAATGTTTATTTTTGAGAGAGAGAGAGAGAGAGAAAGAGAGAGAAAATGTGAGTGGGAGAGAGGCAGAGAGAGAGGGAGACAGAGAATCCCAAGCAGGCTCCAGGCTCTGAGCTGTCAGCACAGAACCTGATGCAGGGCTCGAACCCACAGGCCAGGAGATCATGACCTGAGCCAGAGTTGAATACTTAACTGACTGAGCCACGCAGGTGCTCCAAAGTCCAAATTCTTTATTTTTGCTTTTCTTGTTTGTGCTTTTGGTGTCATATACAAAAAAAAAAAAAATCATTTCCAAAATTAATTTCAAGTAGAATTTTCCCTGTGTTTTCTTTTAGGAGCTTTACAGTTTAAGTTTTTACATTTAAGTCTTTATTTTTTGAGGTACTTTTTGGAAGTGGCATAAGATATGGGTTCAATTTCATTATTTTCCATGTAATACCTAGTTTCCCAAGCACCATTTATCAAAGAGACTATCCATGCCCAGTGAGTATTCTTGGCTCTCTTGCCAAATATTGACTGTATAGGTATGGTCATATTTATGGACTCTTACTTCTGTTCCATTGGTCCATATGAATGTTTTTACACTAGTATCTTACTACTTTGAATTCTGTAGCTTGTATTATAGTTATAAATCATGAAATATGATCCCTTAAGTTTTGTTCTTTTTCAAGATTGCTTTGGTTATTTGGGGACTTTTGTGGTTCCATGCAAATTTTAAAGAATTATTTTTTTCTATTTCTGTGGAAAATGGCACTGGAATTTTGATAGTGATTGCATTGACTCTGTAGATTGCTCTGGTTAGAATGGACATTTTAACAATATGAATTCTTCTGATAGATGAGCACGGGACAACTTTCAATTTATTTTTGCCTTTTTCAATTTCTTTCATTAATGTCTTACAGTTTTCAGTGTATAGTCTTTCACCTCCTTTCTTAAGTTTTCATAAACATTTTAGTGTTTTTGATGCTTTTGTAAATGGGATTATTTTCTTTATTTCTTCGATAGTTTGCTGTTCGTTTATAGAAACAACTAATTTTTATGTTAATTTTGTATACTGAAACTTTACTGAATTTATTCTAACAGTTTTTATATCATGTATAAAGAGATAAAATTATGCTTTTTTCCTGTCTGATTTGGATGCCTTTTATTTATTTTCCTTGTCTAATTTCTCTGGCTAGACTTCCAGTGCTATGTCCAATGGTAAAGGAAAATGAATATCCCAATTATGTTTCTGATCTTAGAGGAAAAACTTTTAACCTGTAACTAGTGAGTATGTTAGATGTGGGCTTGCCATATGTGGCCTTTTTTATGTTGGGGTACATTCCTTACATACCTAATTTGTTGAGAGCTATTAATCAGGAAAAGTGCTGAATTTTGCCTAATGCTTATTTCTGTGTATATTATCATATAATTTTATCCTTTGTTAATGTGATGTATCACATGTATTCATTTGTATTGAACCATCCTTGCATCTGAGAGATAAATTCCACTTGATCATGGCGTATAATTCTTTTTTTTTTTTAACGTTTACTTATTTTTGAGAGAGCACGAGCAGGGGAGGGACAGAGAGAGAGAGGGAGACCCAGAATCGGAAGCAGACTCCAGGTTCACAACCGTCAGCACAGAGCCCGATGCGGGGCTCGAACGCACGAACCACGAGATCATGACCGGAACCGAAGTCAGATGCTTAACCCACCAAGCCACCCAGGCGCCCCATAATTCTTTTAATATACTGCCGAATTTACCTTGCTAATATTTTGTGGAGAATTTTGCATCCCTATTCATCAGAATACGAGACTGTGATTCATTTTTCTTGTTGTGGCCTTATCTTGCTTTTTTGTCAGGGTAACATTGGCCTCATAAATTGAGTTGGAAGTCTCCCTTCGTCTTTAATTTTGGGGAAGATTTTGAGAAGGATTTGTGCTAATTTTTCTTTAAATGTTTGGTAAAATTTACCAGTGAAGCTGTTAGATCCTGGGCTTTTCTTCATGGGGAAGGTTTGATAATTGATCCCATCCCCTTAGTCATTATTAATCTATTCGGATTTCCCATTTTTTTCACAATTTAGTCTTGGTAGGTTGTATGTTTATCCTTTTCTTCTAGGTTATCCAATTCGTTGGCATATCAATATTCATACTAGTCTCATGTTCCTTCATATTTCTGTGATATCAGTTGTAATGTTTCTTACTTCCTTTCTGATTCTATGTGAGTCCTCTCTCTCTCTCTCTCTCTCTCTCTCAGTTAGTCAAGCTAAAGTTTTGTCAATTTTATCTTTTTAAAAATGAACTCAGTTTTATTGACATTTTCTTTTTCTGTCTTTAAAGTTTATTTATTTATTTCGAGAGAGAGAGAGAGCACATGCATGATCAGGGGAGGTGGTGAGGGGAGCAGAGAGAAAGGGAGAGAGAGACAGAGACAGAAAGACAGAAAAAGAGAGATGCCCAAGTGGGCTCTGTGCTGTCAGAACTCAGGGATCAAACCCCCCAAACTGTGAGATCATGGCTTGAACTGAAATCAAGAGTCGGACACTCAATGGACTGAGCCACCCAGGTGCCATTATCTACTGTTTTCCTATTCTCTATTTTACTTGTTTCTATTATGATCTTCATAATTTCTTTTTTTCTGCTAACTTTGGACTTAGTTTATTTCTCTCTCTAGTTCACTTAAGTATATTGTTAGATTGTTTATTTTGAGATCTTTCTTTTTATAAATATAGGTATTTAAACCTATCAACTTCCCCCTGAGCACTACTTTTGTTATGTCCCATAAGACTGGGAATATTGTGTTTCCACATTTGCTAATCTCAAGATAATTTTTTATTTCTTCTTTGATCTTCTGGTTGTTCAGAAGTGTGTTAATTTCTACATATCTGTGAATTTTCCTCCTATTATTGATTTCTTGTTTCATATCCTGAGTGCTGTAAAAGATACTTGATATAGTCTCAATTTTCTTGACTTTTTAATACTTATCTTGTAACCTAAAATATGATCTATCCTGAAGAACGTGACGTGTGCTTGAGAAGAATGTGTATTTTGCTGCCGTTGCATGTTCTGTTAGATAGGAATGTCTGTTAGGTCCATTTCATCTATAGTGTGCAAATCTGCTTTTTCCTATTGATTTTCTGCCTGGATGATGTATCCAATGTTTGTAGTGGAGTCTCCTACTAAAGTTTCCTACTATTACTGTCTTGGTGTTCATTTCTCCTTTCAGTTCTGTTAGTTTTTGCTTTATATTTTAGATGTTTTCATGTTGGATGCATAAACATTTATACTTGTTATATCTTCTTGACCAATGGACTGTTTTATCTCTATATAACGATCTTCCTTGTCCCTTTTGACCATTTTAACTTAAAGTCTATTTCTCTTCTGTAGGTATAGCTACTCCTACTCTCTTCCAGTTACCATTTGTTTGGAGTACTTTTTCTACATTTTTGTTTTCAGAGTATGCATGTTCTTAAATCTAAAATGGGTCTAATGCAGGCAGCAGATCATTGGACCTTTTTTAATTTTCTCTTTCTCTTCCCTCTTCTCCTTCCTCCTCTCCCTCTTCCCCCTCCTCTTTCTTTTTCTTCTCCTCCCCCTCTTCTTCCCCCTCCTCCTCCTCCTTCACTTTCTGCTTCTTCTTCTTCTTCTTCTTCTTCTCCTCCTCCTCCTTCTTCTCTTTCTCCTTCTCCTTCTTTTTCTCCTTCTCCTTCTCCTCTCCCTCCTCCTCCTCCTTCTCCTTCTCCTGCTCATTCTTCTCATTCTTCTTCTTCTTGCTCTTCTTCTTCTTCTCCATTTAGCCACTCCTTCTTTTTTGTTTGGAGACTTTAATTCATTTACATTTAAGATAATTATTTATAGATAAAAACTTACTATTGCAACATTCTTAATTGCCTTTTTGACTGTTTCAAGTTCCTTTCTTTCTTTTTCCTCTCTTACTATCGTCCTTAGGATTTGATCACTTTTTGGGCAGTATGCTTTCATTCACTTATATTCACCTTATGTGTATCTACTATAGGCTTTTCTTTTGTTATGTCACATAAAATACCATTTTATGTTTGTTACATTAAATGCTTTATTACTATATCATCTTATTTAGGCTGAAAACAACTTAACTTTGATATCATAGCAGAACTATATTTTTATTTCTCCCCCTTTCACATGTTAGGTTATCAATAGTATAATTTACATCTTTTTATATTGGGTACCCAATTATAAAAATAATTATACTGAATTTTAATATGTTATTTAACTTTTTTCTTGTTGTTGTTCTTTTCTTTGTTTGTTTGTTCATCAACTTTTAAAATACAGTGGAAAATAATATGTGTACCACCATTATAAAATTAGGAAATCTGACTTCGACTATATATTTATCATTACTGGTGAGTTCTACAAATTCATGTTTTACAATATTGATTAGTATCCTTTCATTTCAGTTCAAAAAACTCCCTTTATTATTTATCATAAACTAGTTCTCATGAGGATGAACTCTTTCAGCTTTACTTACTAATAGTGTTTCTATTTCTAGTATAGCAGTTTTTAAAAAGTCTTTCTTAGAATTTCCATCTCTCTGCTTACATCATCACCCAACCTTGCATGTTGTTACATTTTTCATCGTTGTTTTAATTTAAATGTTTGGTAATTCCGACATCCCTTCCATAGCTGAGTCTTATTCTGATCTTTACTCTGTGGCTTCGAATTGTGTCTTTTGCCTTTTGGTAAGCCTTGTAATTTTTTGTGGAAAACTGTACGTGATATAGTAGGTGAAAGGAACACTACTGAATAGGTCTTTACTGAGGTGGTGGTGAGGCCTATGGAGAGGGAAAGCATTCTGTAGTCCAATGATGAGATCTCAATCTCTTAGGAAGCCTGTGCCCCTGGGTTGTGAACTTTACAAGTACATCTCAGTTCTGCCTCCTACCTGAAGTGATGCAGGATGGCTTGAGGAGGCTAAGATGACTGGAGTTGGGTCTTTCCATTCCCCTAAGTAGTTAGATTCTGATAAAACCCCAATAGACTTTGGAAATAGGTGCTGGCAAAATAATTTATCTTGAGAACAATCTTTTTTAAGAAGAACAGAATGTTCTGGCATACTTCCACATATTATTTTTCAACTCCCCTGCCTAAAGCCCAGGGGGATGTTTCTCAGCTTTCTCAGCTATTTACTGTCAAAACCTGGTAGAGCTCTAGGAAATTCAACTCACAAAAGTGTGGGGGACCCCCCCCCCGGAGTTTTTAACTCCCAGACTTGCCCACACCGATCCTCCAGGAATTTGTTAATCACAGTTCAGATATTCCCGCCCCAACACTGGTCCCTACTGAAGTTTTGGTTCCCTGGTTGGGGTCCAGCTCTAATAAATTGTGATTCCCAGTATTAGCCTGTATGTCTCTCCAATTTTAGGGGCAGCTGTTTGTTCTGTGATCTCAACTGACCCCTGATAGCTCTCAGAAAAGCTGTTGAATTTTCAGTACATTGAGCTTTTTATTTTTTGTTAGGATGAAGTGAAGAATTCCAAGCTTTTTACATGCCGACTAGAATCTGAACATACTAAATATCTTTTTGTTCTAGAATTGAAACACAATTATAATATAGAATTTCATCAAAATGTACGTTTTCATCACTTTTTATAAAGAACGTTAATAGTAATAAGGCAGAAAGAGGTACCAATTTTAAAATAAGCAAAATTAATTTTGTTCTAGTAAAAAAACACTCATGGCAAATACTAACAGTAACGGTAACAAACCTGTACATCATTTTGTTAGTTTAACCAATGAGCAAAATAAGAGGGATTAGACTTCTAGAATAATGGAGTGAGGATGTTATTCATTCCTCGGCCCCACAGAAACAACGGCGATATTAAAAAAAAAAAAAACAAAACAAACAAAAAAAAAACTATCATCTTTGAACTCTAAAGTTTAACCAAAAGCACAGAGTAAACTAGAAACCTTCATTCCAGAAGAGCTGCTGCATCTTGGCAAGAACAACAAGACGTGCGGTATTTTTATTGAGGTTTGCACCATTTCTACCTTCGGAATGGTGCTGTGATGGTCATGAAAACAGGGAGACCTGTGTCACATACCTTTATAAAGCCCCAGCCCAAAGCCCTGTATATTTTGGTAACACTACCAGCATCTTCTGAGGAGACTCTATTCCCGGGGCATTGTCACTATTGGACATGATTCAGATCTCTGCCCCAAGGATTCAGCTCTTTCCCCAAGGTATTAGTAATCACAGTTGTCTAAGGCTGTGAATTTTTGTGGAACAGATAACAGGCCAGCAAAAACTTAGATAAACATCTTCAGAGATAAGAAATAGATGATTATGTATGATCTTGAAACGCTTGAACGCATTCTGCTGCTATGGAGTCAATTGTTCCCCCCCACCACCACCAAATTCATACGTTGAAACTATAATCCCCAGCATGACTATGTTTGAAGATAGAGCTCTTAGGAGGCGAGGAAGGCTGAATGAGGTGGAGCCCTAAACCTACAGGGTTGGCGTCCTTATAGGGTAAGGAAGAATCACCGGAGATCTCTCTATACACAAAGAGGAAAGACCATGCGAAGACAGAACAAGAGGGTGGCTGCTTATGACCTAGGAAGAGAATTCTCTTCAGAAACTGAGTTTACCTGTAACGTGATCATGAACTGCTAGCATCCAGAACTGTGAGAAAATAGGTGTCTGTGGTTTAAGCCACAAGTCTGTGGTCATTGACTGTGGCAGCCTGAGCTGACTGATACAGCCACACATATATAAGCAGCGGTAGGAATATGCCCAAAAAAGACCAGAGATAGAGCCTGATAACTTATCAATGGCTGGCCTTAATGTCCTGCATAACAGGAAATTACAGCCAAAAATGACTTACGTTAGCTTTTTACCATCCTAAAGTTTGAAGTTGAGCCTTTAAGCACAAATCCCCATGCCAATGTGTATGATACTTATCGGGTCAAGGCATTTAAGGGACTCTTCTGACCCATTATTGACTAATCATCAAACTATGCTGACTGAGAGGCAGCCCCTGAGAAGGCCAGGCTTTAAAAATAGCACTTTAAAAATAAAAATGATCGGAGAACTCCGTGGCTTCATACAGCCTTGAGTACAGAACCTATAAAATCCATTCTGGAATTCTGTTAAGCAAAGGAACAGAACAAGAGGGGAAAAAAAAGTGTTAGGAACAAACCTCATGGGAGGGTGAGAACTCATTTCAGATTTGCTATAGTACCTAACAGCCTTGCTTTTCAACAAAAAATTATGAGACATTCACAGCAAAACAAAACAAGAAACAAACCAAACCACAAAAACTATGTATAATGTATAAAACTGTTGATGGGCTTAACAGTGTATGGAGATGTAATCTGTATGATAATAATAGCCCAGGAAAGGGATAAGTAAGAGAAAGATATTAGAGCAGTTTCTATGTACTATGTAATCAAATTAGCATTAGTCTGAAATAGATTGTTTTAGGTGAAGATGCATATTGCAATATCCAGAGAAGCCACTAAGAAAATAAGACAACATACTAAAAAAAAAAAAAAAAAAAAAAAAAAAAAGAGGGGCGCCTGGGTGGCTCTGTTGTTGGGCATCCAACTTCGGTTCAGGTCGTGATCTCACGGTCCGTGGGTCCGAGCCCCGTGTCAGCTCTGTGCTGACAGCTCAGAGCCCTGAGGCTGCTTCGGATTCTGGGTCTCCTTCTCTCTCTGCCCCTCCCCCACTCATGTTCTGTCTCTATCAAAAAATGAATAAACGTTAAAAAAATTTTTTTAAATTTAAGTGTCCGACAAAGAAATACCTGTTCAACCCAAAATACAGTAATAATGGAAGAATAGAGAAACACACAAGACATAAAACACATAGAAAGCAAACTGCAAAACCCAGTCATATAATTAGACTAAATAAATGGATTAAGTACTCCAATTCAAAGGCAATCTAACGACGTGATTAAAAAACAGAATCCAACTACAGACTGTACACAAAAGACAAATGAGATTCAAATACCAATAATTCCAAAGTAAAAGGCTGGGAAAAAGATATGCCATACAAATTATAAGAGATTTGCAATGGCTATACTAATATACAAGTAGATTTTAAGGCAAAAATTATAGTACACAAAGTATTACTAGAGGTAAAGACAGATATTTTATACTAATAAAAAATTCCATTCAGCCGGAATAATTACATATGTTTACTTAACCACAGAGCCCCAAAATACATGCTACTTAGAACTGAAGAGAGAAACAGTTCAACAAAAATAGTTGAAGATTTCAGTATTCCACTTTCAATAATCGATAGAACATCTAGTCAAAAAAATCAGAAAAAAAATACAGACAACTCGAAAAACACACTCAACTTGACTAGTATCTAAAAAACATGATAATCAATGACAACAGAAAACACATTATTTTCAATAGAACATAGGATATGCAAATATCAATGTAATATTAGTAGGACAAAGAATAGAAACCACATGATTATCTCTATAGACATGGTAAAACATTGGACAAAAACCCAATGCACATTTATGATTTTCACAGGCGGTAACTCCTTTCACAACATCCACCGCGAGCATTGTACTTAGTGACGAAAGACTGAAGATATTCTGCCTAAAATCAGGAAGGAGGCAGCCATGTCTGCCCCGGCCACTTCTCGTACACGTACCGAAAGGGCTAGCTAGTCCAATGAGGCAATAAAAAGAAAGACAAAGCACCTAGATTGGAAAGAGGGGGTAGGACTATCTTTTCTCACAGACAACATGATCTTGGATATAAAAGGTCTGAGGGCATCATGAAAAGAATTAGAAGTAAAATACGTGTAGAATGAGTCTTTAGAATATTAGGACGATACTGAAAAACCAATCGCATTTCTATTTACAGCAATGACCAATACGAAATTAGGAATACGGTTTTTCACAACCACATCAGAAAGAATAAAATACTCATGAATAAATGTAACAAAAGAAGCGTAAGACTTGTACCCTGAGAAATAAAAAAATTAAAAAAAGAATTACAGCAGTAAAATAAAGAAGTTCAAAATAAATAGAGAGGCGCACGTTCTTGGATTGGAAAACCCAGAAGTGCAATGGTGTCATTTCTCCCAATTTGGTCCATAGATTCAACAAGTAGGTTTCAAAAAGTGGAGATTAAATCCAAAGGATCTTATAAATATTCTATAAATGTTCCAACAAAACTTTTTTTTTTTTTTTTGCAGAAACTCGCAAGCAAGATCCCAAAATTTACGTGGAAATGCAAAAGTCCAAAGAAATGAAAATATATCTATGTTTTGAATTTCAGTGGACTATTTTTAGAGCAGTTTTAGATTCAGATGAAAATGAAGCAAAAGTTCTAGCATTTCCAAACACCACCAGCCCCCACCCCCACCCCTTATCTCTCCTACTATAATAGCCCGCATTGAGGGGGTACATTTCTTCCTACAGAAAAACCTACATTGACACATGATATTATTATCGTCCAAAGGCCATAGTCCACATTAGGGTTCACTCCCGGTGTACATTCTACAGTTTCGGCCTAGGTATTCTTCCCTAACCCTTAGTTACTTGTTATTTTTTACTGTCTCTATAGTATTGTTTTCTTCTCCAATGTCCTACAGTTGAACTCATACAGTATGCAGCCTTTCAGAATGGCTTCTTTCACTTCGTAATATGCATGTGTGTTCCTCCCTGTTGCATTTATGGCTGGGCCACTCATTTCCTTTGAGCAGTGAAAAATTATTCCATTGTCTGGGTGTGCTATAATTTATTTATCCACTCACCTGCCGAAGCCCATCTTGGTTGACTCCTAGCTTTTGCAACTATGAATAGAGCTGCTACAAACATCTATGTGCAGGCTTATGTGGGTCATAAATTTTCATCTTCTTTGAAGCTGAAATAGCAAGAAGCATTAATGCCAGATCATATGGTAAGAGTATATCGAGTTTTGCAGGAAACGGCCACCCTTTCTTTCCGTCTGTATCATTTTGCATTACTACCAGCCATGGATGAGAATTCCTATTCTCTACTTCCTTACCAGCACTTGGTGTTGACATTATTTTTAATTTTCACCTTTGTGCTAGATGTGTAGTAATATCTCATCGTCGCTTTATTTGCCATTCTCCAATAACATATAATGTTGAGTATGTTTTCAACTAGTTGCAGGTTTTCAAAGAACCAAGTCTGAAGAGTTTCACTTACCCGTTGCAAAACTTAGTAGATAGCCATACAAAATTTGCATACAAATCTTCTTAGAAAAATTATTTATGATGCTCAAAAATCGGAAATATCCCAAACGGTTATGAACCAGCAAATGGTTATACCAAACATAGTATATCAATACAATGGAATGTTATAGAGAAATAAAGAACAGAACACTGACACATGCTACCACGTGAATTGCTCTCAAAAGTATTATGGTAATTCAAATTGTAAGACACAGGATAACACGTATTTTATGATTTCATTTATATGAAAATCCAGAAAAGGCAAATCTGCAGAGACAGGAAAGAAATTATTGTTTGCATGAGGCAGAGCATGAAAATTGGGGTTACTTGAAAATAAGACTAGGTAGGGGCACCAAGGTGGCTCAGTTGGTTAAGCGTCCGACTTTGGCTCAGGTCATAATCTCAGCGTTCGTGAGTTCGAGCCCCCCATAGGGTTCTGCACTGACAGCTCAGAGCCTGGAGCCTGCCTTGGATTCTGTGTCTCCCTCTCTCTCTGCCCCTCCCCTGCTCGCACTCTGTCTCTCTCTCTCAAATATAAATAAACATTAAAAATTAAAAAAAAAAAAAAAAGAAAATGAAACTAAGTTATCTCATTGTTTGAAAATCTGCTTAATTGTGCTTAATATTGCTTCATTGTGATGGCTTCACGGCACAGTAATTTTTCTAAAAGTCATAGAGTTGAAAACTTGAAAGAGAGAAATTCAATGATATATAAAATGTGATGCATTACAATATTTTTCACAGTAGCCAAGACACAGAAACAAATTAAATGTAAGTTGATGAAGAAATAGGTAAAGAAATATATATATGTATGAATATATATATACATATTATGAATATATGAAGCAGTATAAATATATATATATTTTTGAATATTTTATATTCATAGATATATAAATATCTATCTATATATTTATATATATAAATATATATATAAATATATATAAATATATAAATATATGTTTATAAATTATATAAATATATATAAATAAATATACTTATTTTATTTATATATATTTATATTTATTATAAATATATAAATAAATATATTTATATATATAAATAAATATTATATATTTATTTAAATAAATATATTTAATAGTTATAAATATAAATAAATATATTTATAAATATAATATATTTATAAATATATTTATTTATTTAAATAAATATTATATATTATATATAAATAAATATATATTAAAATATATATAAATATATATAAATAAATATATATTAAAATATATATAAATATATATAAATATATATAAATATATATAAATATATAAATATATATTTATAAATTATATAAATATATATTTATATATTTATAATAAACGTAAATATATATAAATAAAATATATTTATATATAAATAAATATTATATATTATATATAAATAAATATATATATTAAAAATATATCTAAATATATCTAAATATATATAGATAGATATTTATATATCTATGAATATATGAAGTGAGATACTACACACACACACACACACACACACACACACGCTAGTATATTATTTCAACCTTTCAAAAGAAGGAAATTAGGCCATTTGTAACAACATGGATGAACGTGGAGGATAGTATTAAAGTGAACTAAACCAGACACAGAAAGACAAATACTGGATGATCTCACTTTTATGTGGAATCAAAAACGTTGAACTCCAAAATAGAGAGTACAACAGTGGTTGCCAGGGTGGGGGAAATGAGATATTGGTCAAAAGATACATACCGAACACACACACACACACACACACACACTCACACACAGTAACTGTGAGTTGATGGATATGGTAATTAGTTTGTGGTAATCACTCCACAATGTATTCGCATATCAAAACATCACGTTGCATATTTCAGATATACACAATTTTTTCATTGTCAGCACCTCAATGAAGCTGGGGGAAAATTGCGAAATATAAGAGCAAGTAATCAACCAAAAAAGTGGATATTTTCCACACGCACATCAGAGATTCACTCTGAGGAATAACGAATTCCTTCTCAATAAGAGACAAACCAAAAGAAGGGGATGTGTGGCGTGTGAAGGGAGCAGGAAAGAAATATGGTATGCGGTCTCTAGTGGCAAAGCCGCAGAGGCAAATATTATCAGAGCTGGGGAGTTTAAGGAAAGAGCCGCAAGAATCATGTTCAAACACGATTTCAAATACCGTAAATTCTGACAAGTTGAAAAACCAGTTTTAAATTTTTCAGCAGTATTAAACATTTACAACCGTCATTATCTCACAGCTCCCCGGGAGCCCACTGGTGGGACTGCAAAGGCAGACCATCCTGATTTCAAAAAAACACAAATTACCATACCCCATGTTACGATCCAATAGCCCCCATGAAATTCAAAGGAATTGTGCATAGAGCTTGTCCAATGGTGGTCATTGCCTGATACTCTGACAGCTTGGTAAAACTACAAGCAAGAAGAGAGGAAAGAATTTTCCTTTCAGTATGCATCGCTAGACACATTTGGTGAATTTGTTATTGACCTGGGGTTTTTGCAGAACCTGGATCAAAATATCATATGGAGATGACTTTACAACAGAGGCGTTTAGTCTCAAATAGGGTCATTGCCATCCATAGCCACCTGTATCTTTAACTTAGATTTAAAATGCATAAGATGGTTTTCTTCAACAAAACATATGCCTTAGAAGGTAGAGAAGCAAAAATGTCAGAAACCAATAGTGACTTCAAGAAGTATGTGATTCTGTTCTCTCATTTTACAGCACCCCCCCCCACTCCCGAAAAAAGTCAAAACGGCCTAAAACATCTGGTTGACACATATTTAATTTTCAGATGGATAAATAAAATCATAGCACCGGTCAGTTTGGTTTTTTGTTTATTTGCTTGCTTTTGATTTTACAAGACACTCAAATCCTGGTAGTTTCACCAGGAAATGCTATCCCTTAAAACTGACATCATTTTAGGCTTAAGGCACCCAAGTACTAGATAAATTACATCTGTCATATTTTGTGGGCTAAAAGAAAAATTTTAAGCTTCTGTCAGGCACGGTTGGAGTTTTAGGTACTTTGGATTTATCTAAAGTTGCTGTTGGAGGAAAACCTTTGGTTTTCCACAAAGAGACATTAAATACTATCTACACAAGCTTAAAAAATAATGTTTTCACTGACTACCCCAAAACTGATATTCAATAACTACAAATCTCCATTTGATTAACAATACAGACTTTCATCAAGTTCAATCTTGAACAATTCTACTTATTAAAAGAAAAATTATCTACTTTTCCCCCAAATCCTGACCCAGACAACATACAGTTGGGTACAAAAATGCATGAGAATAATTCTTAGGAGTTGGTTACTTAAAATGTGGACCTCTGGCAGGTGTGGACTCTCAATTTTTTCTTTTTGGTCCATAATAGGTTAAGGAAACAAAATCTAGAAACTTTCATAGCAACTTGAGAAAATAATTTTTCTGTTGAATATAATCATTAAAAATAGAAATTTTTGTCTCATGCCTTTTTTGATGTTATTTTTCTTTCATTTTGTAAAAGTATAGGCCTGAGAGTTATTGGAAAAATTTTCTTTTCACCATAAAAATGGGTTGAGAAACAGTGGTCTAGACAGGTTTGAGGTTTTTGTAATAATAAGGATTTCCTGTTTCCAGATGATCTCATGGATACAAAAATAAAATGAGAAATTACTTTGTGTTGATAATTCTTCCAAGTAGACCATCTCTTTACTTAATTTTTTTTTTTTTTTTATTTTAGAGACAGTGTGTGTGATTGGGGCAGAGAAAGAGAGTCCTTTTTTTTTTTTAAGTTTATTTATTTTGAGAGAGAGAAAGAGAGCAAGAGAAGGAGAAGGGCAGAGAGAGGGAGAGAGAGGATCCCAAGCAGGCTTTGCACTGTCAGGATGGAGCCTCATGCCGGGCTCAAACTTATAAACTGTGAGATAAGATAAGAGAAAGAAAAGCGGGGGGGGGGGGGGGGGAGGGAGGGAGGAAGAGAGAGTCTTCAGTAGGTTCCATGCTTAGCATGGATCCTGAGGTGGGGCTCGATTCCGGGACCCCAGGATCATGACCTGAGCCAAAGTCAAGAGTCAGATGTTCAACTGACTGAGCCACCAGGTACCCCATTCTCTACTTAATTTTAACAGTAGTTTTTGTTTGTTTGTTTGTTTGTTTGTTTTTAAAGCCACAGCTGTTGCTCAAACTGTGAGGGTGCAAACTTCTGGGCAAGAGGTCCCCAAGTATATGAACAGGATGGGGTAAGTATGGGTCAGAACAGGTGACCGGATGGACCAGGTGGGCGGGACAAAGGCTAAGTGTTCTAAGGACTCAAGATGAGAAAGTCAAGGAACATCTGGGGTCCTGAAGGCAGTTGTGACCATCCAGTGAATCTTTCCACGACTCAGGCATGGTAACTATCTTGCCCCAGGTCACACAGCAAGTCTAAGCGGCAGAACAGGAAGGACTAGGTTTGGGCGTCCAGCACAAAGCATGATGTTCTCCCTTTCCTGATGTTTCCTTAGCCTCTGGGGCCCTCAGGGAGCTGAGGCGTCTTACCCCTGACCTGTTTCCCTAGATCAGCTTTTGAGGGGTTTTATACATTCTGAATGCACTGTGTCCATATATGGAAACACATGTGAGAACACAGATATGCACACGTACTGTCGCTTGCTGGTTCCTGGGTCTCCACGCCTGCCATCAAGGCAATAGCTCTGACTCTGCCTCTGTGCTTTGCCAGCCCCAGCCTGAGAACACTCTAGGTGGAACAGGTACCTTGGCCAGGACGGTGCGTGTCCTGCTCTCTCTTGGTCATGGCCGTGCCACCCCTCTCTATGTGCACTGTCAGTGGGTTTGTTTCTAAGACAAAAACAAAAACAAAAGCAAAAACCCTACCTAATGATCAATTCTCCAAATAACTACTTTGCCCAAAATACAATTCTCTGAGTGCCTTGGCATTTCCTTTTGGGTTCCCTCACTTTATACATAGTTTGGGGGTTTTCAGAATGTTTTTAGCACGTGGACTTGTTATGGATTTCTACAAAGCATTTAAAAATGCTTAGATTCTAGGAATGGTCCACTTGTTTCTTATAACTGAGATTCTCTTTTAAGCACTGTAGGGGCACCTGAGTGGCTAAGTCGACTGAGCATCGGACTCTTGGTTTCGGCTCAGGTCATGGTGTCAGGGTGTGTGAGAGCACTTGCTTGGAATTCTCTCTCTCTCTCTCTCTCTCTGCCCCTCCCACTCACAGTCTCTCCCTCTCTCTCTCTCTCTCAAAATAAATAAACTTCAAAAAATCAACAAATATATTAAAATGGCACCAAAGGTGATTTCTTTTGCACTAAAAATATCATTAAATAATTCTTCATGGAGAAACTGGCTGTAAGTTAAGAAGTCCACACAGGGCGTTTGCCATAATTCAACCCTGCTGAGTAAATTTAAGTTCCTCTTTAACTTACTGGCTTGATTTTGCGGGAACTCCTTGACTTATTTGTGTACCCACATTAGAGATTGTGCTTGGGACTTTTCAGATTAATTTCCTGCTATTTTATAGCTATAAGTGACTGATTTTGCTCAATTCTCCAGCAGGGAGGGAGCCATTTTGCCAGGGGAGGGGCAGTCGTAGTGGGGGGAGGGGCATTCTGTTTTAGTGCCTCCTTTGCCAGTTACAAATATTAAATCACACAACAGTGTACATTTTTACCTCCTCCCCCCCCAATTCTAACACACGCACACACAGGGAAAGTAAATAGTATCGGTGATTGATGGCATCTGTCACTGCAAGTTGAAAATCAATGGATGCCTGCGATCCATCCATTCATTCCAACAATTTTTAAATTTGTCCTTGCCTCAGGTTAGGTGTTAAATCTCATTTGATTACCTTCTCACAAATATCACTTCAGTGAGTAATGGCATAGGGGATACTTAGCTTTTTTCTGAGGATAGATACAAGTTACTGCCACATAAGGAGTTTCTCTTGTGTAAAACCACTTTTTAGGTTTGTCCAATTTCTTGTTCAGTGACCATATGGCAATTTTGTGGCGATAATTAGTTTCAGTGATCCGTGTTAGAAAAAAAAATTAATGATATTTTCTTTTATTAGGCGCTGAAAACAGATATGACTTTCATTTTTATGTTTCGATGGCTGCAAAGCTCACGCCAAATTTCATGCAAAACTATGATAATAATCACTGTAGTTTAAATATCTGGTATATTTATTATCTCCACCCTGCGGTTTCAAAATTTTGTTCTACTTATATTCTAATTGTCAGAGGTCAATGCATCTCTTGTATGGAAAATTCTCCACGTTTTGGCAATCACACGTTGCCCCTGAATATATTATTATTATATTTCCCTTGCTGTTTTTCATCCTGAGTCACTTGCTATGATTCCTTTCCCATTGTCATTTTGCATTTAATTCTCTCCAAACAGAAAATATTGATATATCAATTCCTTAAAAGACTTCACAAAAGGGCTCTAAATTTTTCTCAGGAAAACGTTATCTATTTCCGTTTAGACAGGTAGTTTTCATACTGAGGATTGTGTGTGTACGTGTAACTGTCCCTACATGCACACAGACACACACACACCAAGCACAACAGACAGACATCCAGAACAGAATTAGCAACATAATGATGTGCTCAGCTGCGATTTTACCTGTTCTACCACCCAAATATTTGTTAATGGCCGCCCTTCACCTCCTAGAACAGTTACTGCCAATTCCATGGGGCATCTCTATGAAAGCTGTATTGATACTGGAAACACCTCTTCACATTTGGATTATAAAAACACAAAAATGGGGGCGTCTCGTGGCTCAGTTGGTTAAGTGTCCGACTTCAGCTCAGGTCATGATCTCAGTTTGCGAGTTCGAGCCCCTCGTCAGGCTCTGTGCTGACAGCTTGGAGCCTTGAGCGTGCTTTGGATTCTGTCTCTCTCTCTCTCTCTCTCTCTCTCTCCCCATCCCCCACTGGTGCTTGTCTCTCTCTCTCTCTCAAACAAAACAAAACAAAATACACACACATTAAAAACAAATGGTGCACAAAATCACCAAATCCATGCTATAAATTAAAACTTTATATATGCATTAGCTAGGCATCCCTAAAGGAGCATTTCCAAATAGAATTGGTTACATTGTAAACTGTGTGGGCTAAAACTATTTCCTTCTTTCTGCTTCTGTGTCTCCAGTGGGGATCTTCCTCTCTCTTCTCTGTCCTATGCTTGCTTGGGTACATTTGTATTGGGACATCTGAAAATCCTCATCCATGTCCTTGCTTTCTTGGATCTTATTTTTATGTCTCTATTTCTGATCTTAATTCCATAGATATTAATCCATTTATGTCACTCATTTCTGCGGGTGGTGTTTCTTTGTCTATAAGACACTCACTCTCTCTCTCTCTCTCTCTCTCTTCTTATAACTGCATGGTTTTCCTTCTAAGTAGAGATGTCTCTAATTCTGATTTTGACCTAAACAATGTTGTGTTTAAACCTTTGCTGATAACACTGACCTCTACATTATTTAGCAGAGTGGGGTCTAATCTCCAATTACCACTAAGTCAAGTTACCTGTTTTAACACTGCTTCTTTAGCCATGTTTTATATATGTATATATATATATGTGTGTGTGTGTGTGTGTGTGTGTGTATTATTATATATTACATATATATGTTTTCCCCAAGGACAGAAAAAAACAAACACTGTATTCTCAGCATCTGACCTGTCTGACTGGAAAGTATTCAAGTTTGGATGGGAATGTCAATGATTACTAGGTCAAAGCTCAAATTAGATTCAAAGGCAATAACGCATTTATGATCTGTTGGATGCTATTACAAATAGCCCTAGAAATCTCAGTGGCTGAAGAAAAATAGAAAATTATTTCTTATTTATGTAAAATCAAACATTGGTGGGTGGCTTTGCTCATGGTTGGTCATTCAAGGACTTAGACTTCTCTAATCTGTGTTCTATTTTCTTTAGGACTTGGAATTCCTTTCCATTCAGCCAATGGGTGGGAGGAAAAAAAAAACAATAGAGGAGGTATACCTTTTTTAAATTTTTAATGTTTATTTTTGAGAGAGAGAGCAGCAGCAAAGAAGGGGCAGAGAGAGAGAGAGAGAGAGAGACAGAGACAGAGAAAGAACCCAAAGCAGGCTTCAGGCTCTGAGCTGTCAACACAGAGCCTGACTTGGGATTTGAACTCATGAACCATGAGATCATGAGCTGAGCTGAAGTTGTACGCTTAACTGACTGAGCCACCCAGGTGCCTCAGTATACCTACTTTTATACTGCTTTGGCCATATGTGAACCACAAAGATCCATTCATATTCCATCTGTAAGAATGAGTCACATGATTCCAATAGACAAAAGACAGCTGAGAACTATAGCCCAACCAGGAAAGCCACATCTCCAGGATGCTGCATGAAGGAAAGTGAACTCAAAGTGGTAGTTAGATGCTGTCAGAGCTAGGTTTGGAAAATACTTTTTGCCCCCAAATCCTTAGTATTATCAATGTGAAAACTAAAGCCCAGGAATGTAGATTATATGTCCAAAGTCACCAAGATAAGTGGAGGCAGATGCAGGTGGGACTCACTTGCTCTGTCCGCCATGATGGCTTCTGTGATGTTTCCATGATGCAAGAGCCTAGGCAAGGCTTGGTTCCATCCATCCGCAGTTACCCAGGAACCTTGGCTTTCATGGAGGGTGAGAACTGGGCTGAAAGTGAGAATACAAGCCATAACTAGGGTGAGCATATAATTTATATTCCAGACTAGGACACTTTGAGATAGTCATGGGCAAAAAAAAAAAAAAATTCTATGTTTAATTTTCCTCACAAATTTCACCTGGGAAGTTTTTGTAGCGACTATTACAAGGAGAGCTGATAACATATAGAATTTTGTTTTCACTTTCTAGTCCCAATTTAATAATTATAACACATTTCTTGAGCGGAAATTCTCTCCTGTTGACATTCTGATTGATTTTTAAGAGGACTCAAAATGCCATTCTAAAAACTCTATCAAGAGCTTCAAAGAACAACCTCTATAGAACAAATGACTCCATTGAACATAATTCTGAACAAGTTGTTTCCACACTGTGTCTGAGAGTTTCAAAATGATCTATTACCAAGCCACGGTGGGAAGACAGGAGACAGGAGCCAAGGGTGGAGATCGGGAAGCCACACTTTATCTTCAGCCTCCGAGTCACCCCGGATAAATGAAGTCTTTTAAATATGGAACACAGGAAAAAAAGATGGAGTGCAGAAAAAATAGTGGATCAAAAATATACCTTTCTGTCATCTTTCCTGGGCAAGCACCTCCTCGTGCCAAGCCCTGCGTGAGAACACAAAGAACGTCTCCCTCAAAGCATCTGTAAACATTTGCAATTCCCTGTGGAAGGTGCCAACTGTAGCTAACATATGGTGCTATCAACGAAGTCGTCCAAAATGACTGCCCACACAGATAAATTCACTTTTAGCTGTCTTGTTATTCCAGTTTAATGATGCAGTGTTGGCTAACTCCTGCGATATCTTCCAGCGGGAGAGAAAACAGAGTGGTTTCAAAATCCTGTTTCAAGCGCACTCTGTAAGCAAATGACACCATTATCTATATCAATTTTGCCGTGCCATCACCAGTTTTGATCAGATCTCAAGCATAATTCGTATGTGGAGACGTTGACGCTCTACGGTTGAACCTGCTGTGCAAACACCATAACCAGGCAGCCTGGGATTAACCCAATGAAGACACATGGAGGGACTGGAGCCTCCATTTGGCACTGGAAGGAACAGCGGCTTTCCTTGGGAAATGAATTGTTTTGTTAATTTACACAGTTTACAACCTTGTTTATAGGGTTGTTAAATTAATAATTTACCATCAGAACAGGATCCCTATGGCCAGCATAAGGGGGATGGGTGTGTAGAAATGTTGGACTTCACAACCTATTAAAAAAAGAAAAGTGTAGGGGCGCCTGGGTGGGTCAGTCGCTTAAGCTTCTGATTTCAGCTCAGGTCATGATCTCGAGGTCCGTGAGTTTGAGCCCCACGTCGGGCTCTGTGCTGACAGCTCAGAGCCTGGAGCCTGCTTCAGATTCTGTGTCTCCCTCTCTCTCTGCCCCTCCCCTGCTCATGCTCTGTCTTTCTCTGTCTCAAAAATAAATAAAATAATGGCCAGGGCTGTGTATGGTGGGTTTACTCTGCATCAGACCAAGGTCTTGGCTCCTCATGGCTGAGTGTACTTCATCTTTCCAACCAAAACCCTAGGAGGTCGGTGAGCTTAGCAACTCAATGGTTTTATTAAGGAGAAAGATTAGGTTAATTTCTCAAAGTAGTTATTCATTTAGTAATAGACTGAAATAGACACAAATAGATATACATATATACACACACGTCTAGAATATGTACAATATATAGCATATATGTTAGAATACACAGCCATATGTACATATATATATATATAGTGTATATGTGGCATATATATTGAATGTGTCAGAATATATACATATATATATGTCTAATATACATATTTTGTTAAGTTTATTTGTTTTTGTTTTTGTTTTTTTTTTGAGAGACAGAGAGAGCAAGAGAACACAGCAGAGAGAGGGGGAGAGAGAGAGAAAGTCAAACGCCAGTGCAGAACCCCATGTGGGACTCGAACTCATGAACCGTGAGATCATGGCCTGAGCTAAAACCAAGAATCAGCTGCTCAACCGACTGAGCCACCCAGGCACCCCTAGTGTGTGTGTATATATATATGTATATGCTGTATATATATATATATATATATATATATATATATGTATATGTATAATTCATATGGTATATACATATTTTTTCTGATATTTATCTATACCACTTCAATGAAATCTTGCCTTATAATCTTTTGTTTGTTTTTTTAATGTTTATTTATTTTTGAGCGAGGGGTGGGCAGAGAGAGAGAGAGGGAGACACAGAATCCAAAGCAGGCTCCAGGCTCTGTGCTGACAGCAGAGAGCCCGATGCAGGGCTCGAACTCACGGACCGCAAGATCATGACCTGAGCCGAAGTCAGATGCTTAACCGACTGAGCCACCCAGGTGCCCGTAGCCTTATAATCTTAACCATCAATTCAACCCTCTCTTCTATTTCCTTTAACTTCTTTTTATAGACTTTTGGACAGTGGTCACGCTTAATTCCTTTTTTCATTAAACTGAAGCCGTCGGTGCTGCAGGTCCCAGGATCTTTGTCCTGCTTACTGCCGACAGCATCTATAATGGTGCTCGCATAAAACAGGCATTCAGTGTTCAGTTAAAATGATTTGATTCATGGTCATTGTTGTATCCAACTCACCCCTTCTACCCCCCGCCGCCTGGAATTTACATTACAGGGGGGAAAGACATCAGTTTGAAAGATCACTAGATAAATTTAATAGAATGATCCCTGATAAATGCCTCAAATCTTTATTCTTCAGGTTTCTTATCTGTACTTTAGGGCTACAACCAAACTCAGAATCACATAAGAACCATTTAAGATTATACCAAAAATATGCTACGTCTAACTTTTTGATACCCAAACTTCATTTCCACCAAGATTTCAACATGATTGAGTGTCCTCTATTTATCTTGTTGGAGATAATAACCCCCTGAATCACAATCATGCATGCTCTAATGCTTTTAAACAAGTCAAAGTCAGTTTTCCCCTTCCAGGCCAGGAGGGCAGTTAGAGTAAGTAGAGTAGAGGGAGTCCAGAGGGGAAGCAAAGCCATCAGCCCTCCGCGGGCACCTGTACCTGTGTGTTGTGCTGTACATCACAGGCCCCTCTGGCCAGTTGGCCCAATGCTATCTGTGCAGATGGGGAGAGTGAGAGCAGTGACCACAAAACTCTCCCGATGTATGCTTCTGGAGATCTTCCTTTCCTTTCATGGAGCACACGAATGCTGTATCAGGAAGTGTTTATTGAGCGTCTATTTCTCAGCTACTGTACTAACCATATATGTATTTTCTCTAATATTCACGGCATTGCTTAAATGGCAGCGTCCTGAAATGGCCCTCAGTTATGTGTTTCTGTGGCCGTGTGTTTTGATAAAATACGTGAGTGTGAGATTATCTTTCTTACAATGTGCCCCTCCCTCCAATGTCATCATTTTCAGCATTCATGAATCATGAGCGTGTCTTTGTCCTCCAGTGTTCCAAGTCGTTCCATTTATGCCTGCTTCTCATGCTATTAAATCCGGGGGTAAGTGATTCTTGAAGCCTGACAAGGTTAATTTGGTCTTCTCTGGGTCCGTGTGTGTGTCTCTCTCTCCACGGGTGTGCACGCATGTGCACACACACATCCACACACCTGCTCAGGCTAGCCAAAAGACATTGACCATGTAGCGTATGCTAAGTAGAGTTTTACTATCATGTTATTACACTCAAAGAATTTATAATCCAGTCAAGTGAGATCCAACCAATGTTGGCATACCTGGGAAGAGGGGATTCCATAACACCTAGAGTGTTCATTTAAGGTTTCTGGATATTCAGATTATTTGTGGATTATACTTTCATGTGGATTATTGCTATTTATTAATGCCAATTTCATATGGTCATATAATTCGGCAAAATGTGTTCAGCATACCTCAATATAATAAAAGCCATGTATGAAAAGCCCACCTACTATCATCAATGGGGAACGAATGAGAGCTTTTCCTCTATAGTCAGGAGAGGACAGGGATGTCCACTCTCATCACTGTTATTTAACACAGTACTAGAAGTCCTAGCCACAGCAATCAAATCACAAAAGAAATGAAAGACATCCACATTGGCAAAGAAGAAGCAAAACTTTTCACTCTTTGCAGATGACATGATACTCTTTATGGAAAACCCAAAAGACTCCACCAAAAAATGGCTAGAACTGATACACATATTCACTCAAGTCACAGGATACAGAATCAACATACAGAGGTGTGCCTGGGTGACTCAGTCGGTTAAGCATCTGACTCTTGGTTTCAGCTCAGGTCATTATCTCACAGTTTTGTGGACTTGAGCCCCACATCCAGCTCTACAGCTGGCAACACGGAGCCTTCTTGGGATTCTCTGTCTCTCTCTCTCTCTCTGTCTCTCTCTCTCTCTCTCTGTCTCTCTCTCTCTCTCTGTCTCTGTCTCTCTCTCTCTCTCTCTCTCTCTTGTGTGCGATCTGCCCCTCCCTGGCTCACACTATCTCTGTCCATCTCAAAATAAATAAACTTAAAAAAAAAAATAGGCAGAGGACATGAATAGACATTTTCCAAAGAAGACATACCGATGGCCAACAGACAGGAAAAGATGCTCACCATCATTCATCATGAGAGAAATAAAAATCAAAATTACAGGGGCGTCTGCGTGGCTCAGTTGGTTAAGCATCTGACTCTTGGTTTCAGCTCAGGTCATGGTCTCATGGTTTGTGAGACTGAGCCCTGCATCAGGCTTTGCACTGACAGTGCAAAGCCTGCTTAGGATTCTCTCTTTTCCTCTCCTTCTGCCCCCGCCCCCTCGTCTCGTGCTGTCTCTCTAAATAAATAAATAAATAAATAATCAAAACAATAATGAGATATCGCTGCACACCTCTCAGAATGGCTAAAATCAGCAACGCAAGAACCAATTCTTACATTGTTGGTAAGAATGCAAACTGGTGCAGCCACTCTAGAAAACAGTATGGAGGTCTCTCAAAAAGTTAAAAAGAGAATTACCCTATGATCTAGCGATTGCACTTCTAGGCATTTATCCAAAGAATACAAAAACACTAATTCAAAGGGATACATGCACCACTACGTTTACAGCAGCATTATTAATAATAGCCAAATTATGGAAAAAGCCCAAAGGTCCATCGACTGATGAATGGAAAAAAGAAAATGTGGCATATGTATACAAAGGAATATTGCTCAGCCATAAAAACGAATTCTATCTTGCCATTTGCAACAACACAGATGGAACCGGAGGGTATTATGTTAAGCAAAATAAGTTAGTCTGAGAAGGACAAATACCGTATGATTTCACTCATATGTGGAATTTCAGAAACAAAACAAAGAAGCATAGGGGGAAAAGAGAGTGAGAGATAGAGGCAAACCAAGAAACAGATTCCTCACTATAAAGAACAAACTGTGGGTTACCAGAGGGGAGGTGGGTAGGGGTATGGATTAATGGATCATTGATAAGGAGCGCACTTGTCGCGATGAGCACTGGGTGATGTATAGAGCTGTTGAATCACTAACTTGTGTACCTGGAACTAATGTTATTCTGTATGTGAACCAACTGGAATTTAATTAAAAACTGAAAGGAAAGGATGTAAAAAAACGCATTCGTGGGATAGCTGAATACTGTATTTTTGTAAGCAAGTAGCTTGCCATCACATGAGACACATTTTGAAAATCAAATAATTTTGGAATAATTCCAACGAATATTTATTAAAGCTCATTCTGTTTACCTATGACAGCGCTGTCCTAGGCACAGAAGTTTCAGTTTCAGTTTTAAGTTTTTAGTAAATTCAACCCATCTGCTATTTGATTTCCACTACTGACTCAATTCCCTCTAGATAACATTGAGCTGTGATTACCAATGATTATAATTGTGTCACAAAGGACATGTACAATGCTGAAGAAAGTGATCTGGTCAAGACACTGGCAACCAGCCAATAGGATGTGGCGTAAAGTGATTGCTGGATTGGTATTTACACTCCTTCCAGGGAGAGTATCACACAGAAACCCTCCATTTTGTCTGTTGGGTTGACTTTGACCTCTGCTTAATAGGTGCTCTCCACGATGGAGAAAGGTGGCCATGGAGAGATTATGCAGTGCCCTTTAAACTCTTTTTTTTTTTTAACGTTTATTTATTTTTGAGAGAGAGAGAGAGAGCAGGGGAGGGGCAGAGAGAGAGGGAGACACAGAATCCAAAGCAGGCTCCAGGCTCCAGGCTGTCAGCACAGAGCCCGATGTGGGCTCGCACTCATGAACCACAAGATCATGACCTGAGCTGAAGTCGGAAGCTTAACCAACTGAGCCACCACCCAGGCGCCCCTGTAAGGCCCTTTAAAACCTCCAACGGTTTTCCTTGTGAATTTTTCGGTGGCAGCGTTTAGATCCCACAAACCACCACACATCTGGCTCCCATTCTATGAATTCCCACCGCTATTCAGAGAGAATATTACAGGGAGATATTCAACCCAGTATGGCTGAGCCCTCACAGTGGAGGATGACAAATGAGAAGCAGGGTTGAAAGAGCCATCTGTTTTCCTTACGTGACATCAGCACAACATTTGTAATGGGATTAACATTATTCCTTCCAGTCTGAGTCAGGAGCGTCCCTGCTTTATCTGCAAAGGTACTCCACTTAATTTGTTTTCCTGGTGATGGATGTATGATTGGATTTAAGACCATCATGGGGAATCAAATGTGCACGCCCAGAGTGAAAGAGCACTGCGAAGAATTATGGGTAGAATGTGACACAAGTAATATTTTTGCTAGAGTCATTTGGACAAGAGAGGAAAAAATAAGTGATGCAAAGCTGGAAGGTCCTTGTAACAGAATCGTTCCAATGCAACACATTGCTTTTGTGTATCCCTAAGGAATAAGAGTTTGACCCTTAAATTTGGATGGGCTGTGATAAACCAGAAATACCCTTTCTCTCTGATCGAGTAAATGATTCTTTGCGCCCCTAATGACAGCATTCTCTGCTGTCCAGAACCCTGCTTCAACTAAGCCAGAATTTCAATTCCCTTCATACGGTGAAGATACAGGAACAAAACACAGAACGGCATACACAGCCCTGGATAACAGTTTACAAGATGAGGTTAACTCCTTCCCTTTGGAGCCGGCCTTGGTTACCGATTCAGGTTCAGTACCTTAAAATAGGCATGAGTAATGTTTTGAAATCTGAGACATCCTGTACTGCTTGTGTCTTAGCAGCCGTTTACTTTGTGGAGACAGGATGATGAATAATATTAATCAGCTTAATTTAAATGCCAGAGGGTAAATATTTAGGTCACGTGGTTTGGTGCGCTATTTTTGCAAATGTTGCTAGAGATAAATGAGTGTATTCTACAAACACAAAGTCTATATACATTTTCTAAGCACTGATATATGATTAATTTTAAGTCTTTTATGACCTAAATGTGAACATTTTAAGAGCTCATTAACAAATCCCTTAGTTTTCAGATACTTCTAGGAAAATTATTTACAAGCTCTTTTAAACAGTATTTGACAGAAAAAAAAAACAGAAAAACACACAATGTATGGCCTTAAAATATAACAGAGAAAATCTGGGATTTTTAGTGTATATATTCTTGCTTTTGTTTATTAAAATTTAAATATTTTAGGAGCGCCTGGGTGGCTCAGTTGGTTAAGCGACCGACTTCAGCTCAGGTCAGACCTTGCGGTTCACGAGTTCGAGCCCCGCATCGGACTCTGGGCTGACAGCTCAGATCCTGCAGCCTGTTTCAGATTCTGTGTGTCTCTCTCTCTGCCCCTTCCCCGCTCACACTCTGTCTCTCTTTCTCTTGAAAATAAATAAACCTTAAATTTTTTTTTAATTTAAATATTTGAAACATAATTAAACTATAGTAATTCCTGGGGTGCCTAGGTGACTCAGTTAAGCGTCGGACTCTTGGTTTCCTCTCAGATAATGATCTCATGGCTCCTGGGTTCGAGCCCCATGTTGAGTCCTGTGCAGACAGATTCTGTGCTTGGGATTCTCTGTCTCCCTCTCTTTCTCTGCCCCTCCCCAACTAGTTCTCTGTCTCTCTCTCTCTCTCACTCTCTCTCTCAAAGTAAATAAACTTAATTTTTTTAATGTAGTATTTATCATAAAGTTTCCTTGTTGGAGTCCTACTATTTTGGAAATAGTATTGTCTACGTTCATCCTCCAAGCTCAGCATCAAGGACCTCAAATCCCATCTTTGATTCCTGAGCTGCCTGGTCTGATCTGGATGCTCAGTTCCCGAACCATCAGAGACGAGTAGGCTTGCTTGTCGCTGAGCACTATGATGATCCCACACTTGGTTCGTTCCACTTGAACTGTTATCTTCCCTTCCATGCCTCTGCCACTGCAGGCAGCCAGGGGCCATGTGTATCATGGAACCTGAATTAGATCCACTCCGTCATGGTTAGCACTCTGGACTCTGAACTTGAACTAGATACTTGTTCAGTGCGTGATGCATAAATAAATGGGCATATGGAAGAATGACCACATGTGCAAATAAATGGATACACTAGGAGGGATACAGATCAGTTACTACTCCTGCCTCGATGTATTCATAATCTTGTACACATCTTACTCAAACAATAATAATAATAATTATTATAATGAAATGCAAAACAGAGTAGGTTCAGGTGTTGGTAGGATATCCAAATATCGATCACCTTGAAACCCTTTATAATTCTTCTCTTTGTTAAGGAAAGAATGGACAAGCATCTTGGTCCTTTGCTGGAGGGTCTCTATGGACCCCAAATAACCTTCCTACCAAGAATTGCAATACACGGATTGTACCATGTTTTTGTCTTTTCTCAACACACTAATATTCTCTCTTCACTGCTTATCCACACAAGCTCAAACCACTTGCTCCTTTCCAAACCATATATATATATATATACGTATATATATATATACATATATATATATACACACATATATATATGTGTGTATATATATATATGTATATATATATATATATGTATACATCTACCCATTTAGCAACATACAATGCCTTCTGGTCTACCTTTCTCCCACCTCCTGCTCTTATGGAAAAACTCATCTGGAGGAGAAGCCAATCCCTCTCCTTGTCCACTAAGCCCTGTCCCATCCTCCTTCCTCAGAGCATCATTGTGGCAACTCCTCATTCCCTTTACTGCATTGCTAAATTTTTCTTCTCTACTGGATTATTCCCATGGGCACAATGGCATACATTCGCAATCATGCGGTTCTGGAGGCAGAAGTCTAGAACGCAGGTGTTACTCTGGCTGGCTACTTCCGGAGCCTTTAGAGGCCGCATACAGTCTTTGACTTGTGGCTTTTGCCACATATCACCACCTCTGCTTCTGTCATCACAGCTTCTGCTGCTGATTCTGATCCTCTAATAAGGATCCTTGGGATTCCACTGGGTGCGTGTAGAGAATCAAGATAACCTCTCCATCTAAAACTGTTTCACTTAATCACACCTGCAAAGTGTGCATCAGGTAAAAATAACATATTGCCAGCTTCTGAGAATTAGGACACAGACATCTTTGGGGGACCAGTATTCAACCTACTCACATCTCAACTGCAGAGAAAAATCATCTCTTGATCCTACCTCTACAAGGATAGCCCAATCTCTGTGTCACCCTTGACATTAAAGTTCCTCAGAAGAGTGCCACTATGTCTCTTCTTTAAGTCTCCTCTTCTTATTTTCTCTTGAACACATTCTAAATAGTCTTCCACTCTTACCACTCCACAAAGCTTGTGTTAAGTTTACCACCGTCAGCACTGCCAAACCCTAATGTCAGCCTGCCTATTGGTTGGACCTCTCTGAGGCACGACACGAAGGTGGCATCTCTTCCTTTGTGGCTTGTTGTAGGAGTTGGGCTTCTTCTGTTAATGCTCCTGCCTTCTTAATTCCCTTCTAGTTTCGCTTCATCACCTGAATTCAGTATCTCAGGGTCTGGTCTTTCCATCACCTGTCTTCTCAACCAATAGTCTTTCCCTTGGTGATCTCATCCAGACTCAGAACTTCAAACACCACTCATGCTCAGAGCTTAAATACTGAGCCTGAAGGTCCTAATAAACTCCAGATTCTTCTTTGACTAATAGATATTCAAACCACATCCAAAAACATGACTTCCTCATCTTCAACACCAAAAACCTCCTCTACTCAATGAAAAATGCAATATCCCATTTTCTTGAAGAAAAACCTACACTCATTCTCATTTTTTCTCACATTCCCAATACAATCATTTACTGCTTCCTGTGGTCCCTACCTTCAAATAATATTTGATATCTGGGCACTCCATCACACCTTCCAAGACTCCATCATCCCTTGCCTGGATTATTGCTATAGCCTCTGTACATCTCTCCTTGCTTTCACCATTTTCCCCTTCAGGACATCATCAAATTTCCTATCAGAAAATCACCTTTAAATATAAAGTCGTATCATGACATGTATTTACTAAACTTTCTCTATGCTATCTCCATAATCAGGCAGGGTATAAGTCAAAAATTCTATTGTGGTCTACAAGGCTCAAAAAAGTAAGTAAAATAATCTGGCTGCAGTTAAGGAGGACTTCATCTTATTCCTCTCTGTCTTTTGTTAGGTCTCTAGCCATAAGAAAAAGACAAGACTTCTCATTGCATAGAAAGCTCGTCCTTCCAGGTATTTTTAGGACACACTTATGTCAAAGTTTTGTCCTGATATCACCTTCTCGGTGAGATCTATCTTGACTACTGAAGGGTAGCAGAATATGCTTTTCTGACATAAAGATTATTTTGAGATGGTTATTTTTTGAGAAAAAGCTGACACAGGAGAAACTCTGGAAACAAAAATAGAAGTTTACCTTTCTGTAAGATACATTTACATGTATAAAGGAAATTTCCATTTGTAATCATCTCCCTCTGTGTATTTGGAAGAGAAAGATGACTTTACCTTTTTAGAGAGACAGCATGAGTGGGGGAGAGGGAGAGAGAGAGAATGAGAATCTTAATCACATTTCATGCTCAGCGTGGAGTCCCATGCAGGGCTTGATCCCAAGACCCCGGGATCATGACCGGAGCTAAAATCAAGAGTTGGATGCTTAGCTGACTGAGGCACCCAGGTGCTCCTAGAGAAGGATGACATTAAGTTATAAAAAAAAATCTTATCAAAGGTAAAGACAAGACTTAAGTTTGCATAACAACCCTAACCCAATTTACTGTGCTTTTTCTGGTCAACTTCTGTAACTAGCCTTTACTCCTTCCTAGCTCTTTCTTTTGTCTTTAGCTGAAGATGGTATTAAAGGTGGTGACTTGGGCTGTCTCAGGGAGTTACTCACTTTTCCTAAGTAATTTCCACCTATGCATGTGATACACATGTTGATAAACTTTAGTTTGTTTTCTTTTGTTAATCAGTCCATTATTATAAGGGGTCTCAGGCAAGAACTCTGTAGAGTAGAGAAAAACTATTTTTTTCTCCCCTCCTCTACTTAAAATTTCTTCCTCTCCCACTTGGAACTCAGCCTACTTCATAACATTGTATCACCTTATTCTATGAAGTATTGAATTGACTTATTTAGTTTATTGTGTATCTTGATATGGGCAGGGATTTTCATTGATTTTGATAACTGCCATATCCCCATTGCCCAGACCAGTCACTGGTACATTTAGTGGTTGCTCAAAAAACATCTGTTGAAAAAAAATAAAATAAAGTGGCGCCTGGGTGGCTCAGTTGGTTAGGCGTCCGACTTCGGCTCAGGTCACGATCTCACGGTCCGTGAGTTCGAGCCCCGTGTCAGGCTCTGGGCTGATGGCTCAGAGCCTGGAGCCTGTTTCAGATTCTGTGTCTCCCTCTCTCTCTGCCCCTCCCCAGTTCATGCTCTGTCTCTGTCCCAAAAATAAATAAACGTTAAAAAAAAACAAAAAACAAAACAAAACAAAACAAAAAAAAAAACAACAACGTCTGCTGAATTGATAAAAGGTTAGTTATATAAAATGACATATAAACAGATAAGAAACAATATACTTGTTAAAATAAAAGTATTTTCACGTGTTACTAGATGCTTCAAGAAAAGCATTGACTATGACTTTGACAGTGGGATATTATGTTGCCTAACTTTGCCACCTTCACTGTCTGTCATGAACATGAAACAAGCATATATAATTTCATCAGTGATTACGGAATAGGCACCAGTGGAAAGGACTGAAAAGTGTGCTAAGTATGTTGACATGCACAATAGACGACAGAGAAATCAGCAGAGAGCTAAGGAATGTTCATGCTGAAAATAAAGATAATAAGGGTCATTCAGACCACTTTTGGCATAGGGTTTAGTATCAGCAAAAATGATGATAAGAAATTATGAGTGGGATATTTTGGTTATAGCATAAGAGTGAGAAAGGTTGAAAACAAAACTTAGGACCAGAACATACAGTGTAAACCTAAATCAGTAGGTCACAGGAAAAGAATTAAAAGAATCCTAACCATTTCAATAATTCATATAGTTCACATGTTAAAAGTGGAATTTTATTAATCTTCCCAAAGATCCATAAAAATTAGTAGAGTCCCTTTCTTAAGGACAATAGCCAACTTGTTCTTTCTTTGCTGAAAAGCAAACATTTCCAGGAATACTGACTCTCATTGATAAAAAGAATCATGGTAGCAGGATTTGCTGATTCATGTCCTGCTTACAATGGTACTTTAGAAAGATAAGTTTAATAAGACAGGGCAGGGGCAAACGACAAACGATGGAGATCCTAATCAGTAAGTACTATCTAAGTGTAGCTGAGTTCCTACCTTGAAAGGAAGATGATGGCAAAAATATGGTAGATGGAAAAAAAGAATCCATTCCGTTGAGAGGAAGTTGCCACAAATAAAGATACTTTCAATCTCTACATATTCCAGAGAGAGTGTTCCCTGGTAAGTTTCCTCGCCATCGTAAATTTAATTCAGATCCAATAATACAAACTACAATCACCATCTTCATTTCAGGATACGGTGTGATTTATTCATGTGTCAAGACTCTGACCACTTTTAGTCCTAAACTCAACCAATTTTAGTATCTTTGATGTATTTCCTTCAACTTCCTATAAATCCTGTCATTCATTTTCATCTGTCAGGTCTTAAAAAACACTTATTCATAGGTACCTCCTTAATCCAAACTGTATTCAGAAAAAAAAAAATGCTTACTCTTGTTAGTCCTCATTTAAAATTTGAAAACTGAAACTCTAGGAGAGTAAATGACTCATACAAGAAATTGCTGCTTGATACTGTATATCTGAAAATGGATAATTTCTAATTTCAAATCTGCGTTTCCTTGTGCCAAAGCGCTGTGCCTCCAATAATGCCTAAACTTGGTAAAGTGTCTCTTCTGACTTCCTCCGAATTCCAGGCTTCCCACAGCTTCCACTGTACCCCGTGAAATGTAGCCAGAATTTACACATCACGGACGATGCTTTTGATCCATCCACATAAAACATTTGCCTTAAATTGTTTATTTGATTCTTACAAGGAGCAGGTGAACCAGTGAGGCAAGCCCCCTGCAACAAAGGTGACAAAACTGGGATCATTAAATTTGCTTTCGCAGGAGAGGAGAAATAATCTTCCCTCTGTCTTTCTAGGTTATTGCCTTCGACCCCTCTGCAATAAAACAAGTTCATAGGAGAATAACACATTTAATTACATGTATATTTTACAGAATCCCCGCAAAGTTATGAGACTCAGGAAGCTTTTCTACATTTTAGACAAAAAGAAAACAACAAATTGTGAAGAACAGACAACACAAAGGGGGTTGAGTTAGGGATAGTAAAATGGTGAGGAATTAGCAAGTTTTGCTTATACAGCCTTCCTGATGCTAAATTCCCCGTTTCTGGTATTAGGGATGCCATCTTTCCTGCTAGTACAGGGAAGATTCCTTTCATAGAGGACATTTATCTCCTGCTTCCAGGAGGGACAAAGGAGGGATAGAGTGTCCTTCTTTCACTAACTATTCTTCAAGTACCTTTAATTAAAAAACAAACAAACAAACAAAAAACAAATGGCCAACTAACAGAGATCACAGTCCTACAGGACAGGAGTGTCCATCAGTTTACAAATATCTTAGTAAATTATAAGAAAAAGGCAATCTTATCAATAGCCTCATCTTCAGAAACCTATAGACTCAGGTTCCCGGAGCCTTAGTAGGACCTTCCTCTCCACAGTGATGTGGTGAACAAAGGCAGAAGGAAATGGCAGGTGAGATTAAATTTCCTTAAATCCTGTAGCCCTTTGACAAATACTTGAGGCCAGCTGAGGAAAACATTTCTCCCCTACCATCCAAGGTTAATGCTTTTGCTAGAGGGAAAAACAACCTTAACTTGACAATAGCTAGGCCTCCCGTATCCTGTGAATCTTCTTCAGTATATGGAAGTCTTTTTGAAAACTTCCCCTTGACTTTACCTCCCCCAAAGTCCCAACTATATAACCAGTCTCTCCTCATGGTCCCAGGACAGTTCTTTCTGCCTATGGGTCCTGTCCCTGTGCCTTAAGAAAATCACCTTTTTGCACCAAAGACGTCTTCAAGAATTCTTTCTTGGCCATCAGCTCCAAACCCCACCCCCCAACGAACCACTCCAAAATCTCATCAGCAAGATAGGTCAACTTCAACAAGGAGAGAGTCCCCATGAAGGCAAACCTAAAGCCGCGACAGTGACAATATCAGCCATCACCTCGTCTCCCTCCCTGAGACACACATAGAACAAGGTTGGTTACGATGCTCATGGTGAGCTGAGTATTTCCGACCATGAGGCAGTTGAGCTCCCTAATAAAGGACATCTGCAAATGCTCAGGGAACTGGATTTTGTGTTTTTATAATCTCAGCTGTTTGGAAGAGATAAAACCTGTCTGACAGGCCTTTTAGATCAACAGGCTGGATGAAGTTGACTTAACCTACCTGTACAGATGACCCGAGTAGTTCCGTAATGGGACACATCTCAAGGACGAGGGTCCAGGTTGCTGCAAACCAGCAACGGGAAGTTCCCCGGGCATGTGAATATGTATGTCATTGCCTTATTAGTCGGAAGTAATTGTCGTAACTTGTAAACTAATACATAAATAAGAATATCTACCAAAATAGGATGTTTTTTAACATGCTGTTCTTCTGGCTGTACCTCGTTTCTCAGCTATGATTATAATATGAATACATTTATTTTAAGTGATGGATAGTGTAATCATTTTCCGCATTTGTTCGAAATGTGAATTTTGCATCCCCAGCAGTATTTTATTTTAATAGAACCCTGTCATTGCTGGCAAAGTACATAAAGTTTGCTCCTCTCTTATGATTTAAGAGGAAGTTGCTTTCTACAGCTCAGACATTGTGGTACATCTGCTGTAATTACAGTTCCACAATTATGGTTTAATAAGCTGTGACACACCCACAGGTACTCCACACGGTAATTTTCTGTGACAGCACAGACAGTGGGTGGAGCCTGTCATGTGTTCTTAGAGGATCTCAACCTGCGACAAATGTTTTGATGGTTCACATGAATAATGGTTGGGGCGCCTGGGTGGCTCAGTCGGTTAAGAGTCCGACTTCGGCTCAGGTCATGATCTCACAGTCCGTGAGTTCGAGCCCCGCGTCGGCTCTGGGCTGACAGCTCAGAGCCTGGAGCCTATTTCAGATTCTGTGTCTCCCCCTCTCTCTACCCCTCCCCTGCTCACTCTCTGTGTCTCTCTGTCTCTCAATAATAAATAAACGTTAATTGCTTTTAATAATGGTTGAATGTACCCATATCTCATACATTTAAAAATACTTAAAACTCCATTAACACCTGGCCAACTGGACGTGCGTGGTTCAGACAAATAAGGATCAGGCTAGTCCTCATTTCTGAGTCTCCCCAAAGTTCTCTCATGTCGTGGTGTTTGAGCTCCAAAGCAAAAAGTCTCTTTTCTTTACACTTTCAAGGGAAGAAAATCTCTTTGCTGTCTGACAGACCTGAAATGTATTCTGACTTCACCACTTGAATAAATGTATTTGGGGAAGAAACTTGAAATCCTAAAAACCTCAGTTTATTTTATGATAAAATGATGACTGTAACATTAATATTATGGGAGTAGTTAAGAATAAACGAGTTAAGGTATATGAAGCGATTGGTAAGGTGTAACCAAGCCGTAACTACTCGCCGTTATTTGTACTTCCAGTGATGTTGAGGAGGGAGCAAAAGCCAGACTGAGAGCAAAGCCCAAGCTAACACCCCACCAGGCCCCACGGGATATGTGTGACTTACCCCAGGCGCTCCTGTCTGCCCCAGAACAAAAGAAAGGGAAAAACAAGGGCTTACCTGATAGAGATCACAGTCATACAGGACCTGAGTCTCTATCAGTTTGAACTGTCCTAATGATTTAGAAGAAACAAAACAAAATCTTATCCATAACCAGACCCCCAGGAATCCACAGACTCTGTTTCCTGGAGCTCCAACATCACCCTCCCTTCCATAGGTTTGAAAATCTTCTAGAACCAGTCACTCGTCACAACCTCAAGGGCAGCTCTCCACGCCATGGGTTTGGTCCCCAGGCTATAATGAAAACACCTTTAGGCACTGAAGACATCTCAAGAATTCTTGGCGTTGGTTCCAAACCCCACTCCTTCAAACCACATCCATGCGGCGGCACACGTGTTCACACTTTTCCTCACAGCCATGCCTGTTTCCAGCCTTTTGTTGATCGTGTTACCTTATTCGTGTAGAATGATACTATGTTTGTGGGCCAGTGCTGTTTCTGAAAAGTTGGCAAAGCCAGCCGTGACCTCGGTATACTTTTAGCTAATCTATGGTTACCACCTACAAGATGACTCTACTCAACTACCATATGCATGATAACTACTGTGTATCTGACACAGTCCACTTCATTGGCTTCCAAATCCTTACTTCTGGCCCTATAGGATGCCAAAGTAATGGCTCAGAAAGTCCAGGCTCTCATAGGTTTCTAGATCTCCGTCAATTAAAGAAAGTGCCTGAAAGAAGACGTGGGACTCACTGGTGGAATATTTGTGAACAGAGTTGTTTTCATGCTTTCTCCATCTCCCACAGAGATCGGATGGCTTCTGCATATTGCCAGCTACTGTCCAAGGTAGAATGCTCCTGGAGTTGATACCCACTGAAACAAAGGCCTGGGGTAAACATATCAGCATTGCATACTCCTGATTTGTCTGTCCGGTGCAAGTAAAGTCCACAGATGCAAAAATCTACTTGCGTCAGTCCAAAGCCCTGACGCTGTGGATCTCGAAAGAAAAGCCAAAACGCCCCCATACAAATGATGTGAGAAACAAAGAACTTAGTGATACATTTAGATAGTGCTGATGATCTGTCCATGATGGGCAAGCCTCTGTATCTTTGCACACTGTTTACAGATGTGTCAGGGGTAAGGATATGGAGGACATGGATTTTTCAAAAATATCTACAGGGATTTGCTGGATGAGACAGGGCCGAGAAGTAGCTAGATCTCAGTCTTAGCTCCCCAAGATCGTTCAGATCACTTACAAAGTTGGCTTAGCACTGGGGCGTCATCAACATGCCTTTATTTATCATCATTTCTCCTCCCCTAATAGCTACTTACTCTTTGAAAGTTGACAGTATGTTTGTTTGCCTGTTTGTTTTTAATTGAGAAACTGAAACTGAAATATAGTATGCAGGTAATGCACTCCAGGGAGCTAAGATCAACCTCTGTTATAGCCATTTCAACTCATTATAAATGATGTGCATCTGTACCCATTCTCCTTCAGCTAAAATTGAAACACCTCTGACAGAAATGTTATCTGAATTTTTCTCTATTTTTCCACTTTAACTCCCTAGGCAAAAACAAAAACAGAACTTCAAATACTAAAAAAAAAAAAAAAGAAGAAGAAGAAAGAAAAAAAATCTACTAGAATTCAGTTTCCCTTATTCTGCATAGCCTATGAGTGAAATGGATGTGAAATGAAATCACTAAGATAAGAATAGGGGCTGGATGCCAGGGAACAATAAGATGAACAGGGAGTCAGAACTTTCAGTCCCACCTCTTAGGGGGGTGGGGGCAGGACTGGGGGGGGAAGGGAGAGGAGCTGGTGATTGGGTTCAACCACCACTGACAGAGACCGGTGATTTAATCAATCATGTTTACATGTTCAAGTCTCCATAAAAATCCAAAATGATGGGTTTTGGAGGTAGAGATAGAGGAAGAGTGGTGTGACAGAGAGAACATGGAAGTTCCATGTCCCCTCCAGTATCTTATGCGTCTTTTCCATTTGGTCATTCTTGAATTCTATCCTTTGTAATTAACTAGTAACCTAGTTGCTGAGTTTTCTTGAATTCCATGAGCCACACCGGCAAATTAAGGAACCCCAAAGAAGGTGTTGTGGGAACCTCCAACCTATAGACAGTCAGAAGCACAGGTCACAATCTGGGCATGCAATTGGCATCTGATGTGGGGGGAAGGGCAGGCCTATAAGACTGAGCTCTTCACCTGTGGGATCTTATACTGTTTCCAGGTAGCTAGCATCAGAATTGAGTTCATTGCCTGGTAATGACGAAGGAGCATAATGTAAGCTGAGGGCAAAGTACAATCTAACACCCCCGCACCCCCACCACCCAGGTGAAATATACGTAATATTCCTCAGACACTCCTAGCAACCCAAGAACAAAAGAAAGCAGTTTAAGTGCTGGCCATGGTGATGTGGGAAACTAAGGCAAATGAAAACTCCTCTGCTGCCTATAGCCCATTGGCAAGTCCTTGAAACAGGCAGAGTGACCTCCCTCAAGGAGCTCAGCTGCCTCGATGATTACACTTTGCTAGGGGCAAAAGAGAACTTTGGCTTCACATTATCCTGACCCTCCAGGATCCTGTAAGTCCACTTTAACATATAAAATTTTCTTTGGAAACTTCCTTTATCTCAACTCTCCCAAGATGTATGCTGGCCATCATACTCCAAACTTATGCCCCCCTGATATACATCTGAAGGGCCTCATGACTAAGGTTTTACTAAACGGTAATAAATGGTGTTTTCTTAACAGCAACTGGTCCCTCAAAGTCCTGGAAATCATGCTTCAAAAATTCCTTAGAGACTCTTTCCCTGACCCCGTCCCAACCTGAGGATATATAATCAGTTACCTGTCACAACCCCAGTGAAGCTCTTTCTGCCCACAGGTCCTGTCCCTCTAGCTTTTGGGAGTCAGTCCAGTTGGTCCTCCAGATAGTCAAAAATTTAACAAATAGTTTTTTCAACTTTATTTCACAAACACACCGTATATATTTGAATTTTAAATATTTTATTCATAAAAGGCACTGTTATCTCGCAGGTAATGTGGATCGATATTTTGAGCACATAGAACAGTGCTTTGGTTTCCAAAATGTGAATGAAAATATTTTAAATTTACAATTTGCAACTGCAGCTGCCATTTCTAATGAAGCATTTCTGTTAATGTAAATGATACATATGTCTATGCCAAAAACGCTATTTATCTTTTTGTGTGTGTGTGTGGTTTTATCAAAGCACTAAGGGAGGACAGCAATTCCTGGGAACACTCAGGTCTCATCATTTGAGATCCCCCTAAGATTTCTTCCACACATGCTCTAAAATCAGAGACACAATCTGTGCAAACTACATTTTCCTCTGTGGAATTGTGGTGTACAACTTCTGGCCATGAGAGACTCCATTTTGGGAAAAGCTCCATTTTCTTTCTAACACAAGTGGCTCATGAACTCCGGAAGTGGGCTAAAAGACCCCTGGACCGGGTCCGAAGCAGCAACTGTCTTACAAGTAGTTTCTCATAAAGCCAATGGGACAACTGGCATCTTGACCATAAAATTGTGGGAAGAACTTCCTGAAGTCAAAGTAGTTCACTAATGTATACGGGAATGGATTCATTGTTAGCACCAATAGAACAGTTGATCCATATATAACCCAAGGCAGCTCAGCCTGTTAGTACCATTTGGCCATTTTCTTTTCTTCTATCCACCTCGTGTAACTGACTCCCCCTTCGTCTGTCTCACAAAATTTCCTTGTTTTCATCACACAGGTGGGACTGCTACTGGTTATTATTTGAATCTGTGCTCCCAAAATTGTGATTCTTTGATCCAAATAAACATTTGTTTGTCCCTCATGTCAGCTTTTTATCTTCATGGTGACATCTTTGAATGGACTGATCAAAGTCCAGCTTAAATTCCGCTCCTTGTGAAAGGCTCGGACGTAACTTTGGAACATAATATGCCCATAATCATTTGATTTCTATTACATATAATAATAATACTTTTCAGTGTAATGTTCTTAGCTATTGTTATTCTCTGAATGATTAATGTGCCATAGTCATATTTTCTTCAAAGGAAAGCTGGGACTTTGTCACCTTTACACAACCCAGACTCCACACTAAGTCCAAAGAATTTGTTCCATAAATACCTGTTCCTGGCCTGCTTAGGTCATATGATTTTACTGAAGCTACTTTGCTTCGTAATGATGCTGTATTTATCCCGTTATGAAAATGAGTTCTAATTTCCTCAGTGAGTGGTGGAGAGGTAGCTATTAAAAAGTGATCCAGGAACTGATTGGAAGATGAGGTAATGCAGATGGGGCAGGAAAGCTAAAACTCTCTCTCTCTATATATATATATACACATACATATATATATACACGTATATATATACATACATATATATATATACATATATACATACATATATATATATACATATATATACATATATATATGTGTGTATATATATATATACACATATATATGTATATACATCTATATATATACACATATTAACTTTACTTCCAGTGATTAACATCGAGTGTTAACATTAATTTCAGGTGTACAATACAGTGATTCAACGATTCTATATATTACTCAGTGTTCATCAGGATATACCTTTGTCTTTCTAATGTGGCCCCATGGAGATGAGACATGGAGTCATAGCTGGGATTCCCCGCCCTGCTCTGAAGGGTGTCACTGGGGTGACAGCTTCTAGCTGTTAATTCTAGTTCATCACACCTTCACTCTTCTAAGCAGTCTTTGATCCTTGAAATATTTTGGAAATTTGACCCTCACTTGAAAACCTATAGATCAATGAATTCAACCCCTCTCCTGGGAGTGTCAGAGAAACAGAAACATGACTGAAGAACAGAATGGCCTCAGAATCTAGATAAAGATCACATGGCCTCCTCTAAGGAAATTTGTACCGAGAGTTGAACGTTCAACAACATAAGCGAACTGAATAAATCTTATTCCAGATTGTCTTTCCATGGAAAGTTTTGGAAGTATACTAAAGCAAGTTAAATCCAAGGAAGTAAGCATTCAAAGAAATGTTAGGGGCGCCTGGGTGGCTCAGTCGGTTGAGCGTCCAAATTTGGCTCAGTATCTCTCGGTCTGTGAGTTCGAGCCCTGCGTCAGGCTCTGTGCTGACAGCTCAGAGCCTGGGGCCTGTTTCAGATTCTGTGTCTCCCTCTCTCTGCCCCTCCCCTGTTCATGCTCTATCTCTCTCTGTCTCAAAAATAAATAAACGTTAAAAAAATTTAAAAAAAAGGAAATGTTAAATGATTAATATTACTGATGATATAAACACCATTAATTCATATCGTTCATGAACCGTTGCATGTCAAATAAGATGCAGTACAAATGCATAAAAATATGTGCCTCATAAGAAATGCAATGAAAATTTAATCAAAACACAGTAACAAACATAGAAGTGATAATTTGGGGATTTTGTCTGATTTTGTCAACAGATAATAACAAATGGCAATAAAGAAAATCCAAGTCACTATTATGGTTGATTTCTACTTAGTATAAAAAACCATTAAAGTGCTGGAAGAAAATATTTATACAGTGATTATCTGTGTAGCATTGGGAAGTGACAGACATTACATTGAACATTAAAAGAAGAAAATTCACAGAAAAATAAAAAAGATCAATGGATTTGAGTCCATGGGATGTAGAAACTTTTTCATTACAAAAAACAAGAACAATTAAATTAAAAGACACATTTAGAAAGCTATGGATAATAGGTAAGAGAAATAAAGGATGAATGAGCTTAATATCTATGGAGGAAAAATATTCTAGCAGAGTTTGAGGAAAGGTCATGAACAGGTAATTGGCAAAAAATTAGTGTAGTAGACATAAAAAAAGCAGTTCAAAATTCCTAGTATTCAAAACCTGGTGGGGCCCCTGGGTGGCTCAGTCGGTTGAGCCTCGGACTTCGGCTCAGGTCATGATCTCATGGTAGGTGAGTTCGAGCCCCGCATCGGGCTCTGTGCCGACAGCTCAGAGCCGCCTGGAGCCTGCTTCGGATTCTGTGTCTCCCTCTCTCTCTGCCCCTCCCCCGCTCATGCTCTGTCTGTCTGTCTGTCTCTCTTTCTCTCTCTCTGTCAAAAATAAATAAACATTAAAAAAAAACTTTTTAAAAAACCTGGTTAGGTCAGAGAGTCCCCCCCACCTTACCCCCCACCCCTAGATAAACTGCAGCAAGGTCCATGGTCCGCCCCTGGCAACATTATCTTATGGCTTCAGTGGCCTCTGTGTTATCACCTGACATTGTTGCAAGATCCATCCTAATGGTAAATATGAGACAATTTATCTACTCAAAAATGTCTTGGAACAGTAGGCTTCAGAAAAATAGCATTTAATGGCTTCCTAAAATAAATTCTCCAATTTATTTTGTAGTGAAAGAACTCCTCTCATTTGGTGACTCAGGAAGCACATCTGTATATTAACGTCAGTATAATATATTTCTATAGGTGAGAAACCCATTAACTTGGTCTTCCAGCCCCACTGGGGACCCCTGACCGGCGTTGCCCACAGGACACAGAGAGGAATTAAGAGGGGAAGTGTAGACGCAAGTCTGGACAAAGCTCTTCTGATCACGGCAAACAACAAAGACCCTTATGGCCTAATGTTGCCCATTGTTCACTTCTGGTGGGTTGTCTGGTGAGGGTAGGAAAGAAACTTCATCAAACACTGTTACCTCCAACAGGCAGGAGTCCCTAGCACTCAGGTAAGTCCTAAGTGATTAAGAAGGGCATCTTGATCAGTGGTTCTTGTGTTTAAATGTGTTCACAGGCAGGGGTCATATTGCTGAGGAAATGGAAGTTTGCCTCAGCTCCTCGTGGGTCAGGGAAAGAACTGACTTCCCTTCCCTGTCAACAGCCATCGGTCCTTTTGAAGACGTACAAATCATAACCAGTCGTGGAGTTCAAAAGCTTGATTTCCACTTCGTATTGTTTATTAATTATTAGGAAATTACATAACAGATTATTATTTTTTACATTATGGAATTTTTGTGAATATTTTGATTTCAATGCTCTCTCTGAAAAGCTAGTGGCTGTGTGTGTGTGTGTGTGTGTGTGTGCTTGCGTACATACACGTGTAATCTGAGCTATACACAGTCGCAAAGATTCTTTGCTTGACCAAAATTTAGTCAGACCCCTGAACCTTCTCCTTAACCCATCTGTGCACGTCACTGTAAAAACCTGTGTCAGCAAGGACCCCCAACCATTGATATATTGTCACCCTGATCACCCTGGATATCTGATCAGGTTCCTCATCCTGCACCCTCCCCCAGGTGTCTGATCATCCTGACTTGTCTTTGGGGAGAATCCTGTTATGCCAGTTTAGCCAAAATCCCCCCCCACACACACTTCTGTTTTCTCTTAGTGATTTCTGTTTACCAACTTCTCCCCTGTCCTTGGTTATAAATCCCCACTTGCCCATGCTTTGTTGAGAATTGAGCTTGGTTCTGTATGGACGCCTTTTCTCCCCCACTTCATAGTCCTGGATAAAATCTGTTTTGATCCCTTTACTGTCCAACTCTGGTTGTTCCTTCGAGAGCATGCAGACACAACAACAAGCATTGTTTTTCCAGAACCCTTTTGAATGCTGATGATTTAAAATTTAACGTTTACGAAGTTTATCACAAAGCCTTTTTTTAGAACCAGACCAAATCCAAGATTAGCTCTAGGATATACTTTACTGTTTACTTGAAAGGGGAAAAAATTGCCTAAATGTGGTTTTATAGGCTTAAAGAATTACTTGAAAGCATTGGTTGTAAACTGCCTCTTTATCCTACTACTTTGAAATATAGTCACAGAGCAATCTGCTGTAAGCAACAAAAACTTCCTATGAGTCTGCTGAATGTTGAGAACAAATGCTTATTTAACATTATTTTGCAATAGGAATGAAATAACGCACAAAATCTCAAATAAACTGAGTACACCTTTTTTCCCCCACTTTTTAATGTGAATTCTAAAGTGCATTTTTAGAAGAGATTACAGTTACTGTGTCATACTGTATATACATATATAGATACACATTCAAGATTATATATATATATATATATATATATACACACACACACACATAATACACATATATTATTACTACATATAGAGTATAAAACATAAATTAGGTTATTTAACCTTAATTTAAGAAAACAATTTGTGGGGCGCCTGGGTGGCTCAGTCGGTTAAGCGGCCAACTTCGGCTCAGGTCATGATCTCACGGTCCGTGGGTTCGAGCCCCGCGTCGGGCTCTGTGCTGACAGCTCAGGGCCTGGAGCCTGTTTCGGATTCTGTGTCTCCCTCTCTCTGACCCTCCCCCGTTCATGCTCTCTCTCTGTCTCAAAAATAAATAAACGTTAAAAAAAATTTTTAAAAAAAGAAAATAATCTGTAATATTCATTCGTTGACTTTATATCACATTATTGTTTTTTGAATTTCTGTTCTATCCACTCAAGAGTACGAAAGAATTCATTCAATCTTTAACCCACAAACTTGTTGAGTGTCACTGAAAAAACTCTTGGTATGGATTTTATAAAATTTGATCTGATAAAAATGAATGATGACTATTTTTATTAAATACCCCCAGTGAATTATTTGATCATGGTTTTAGACATGTTTTCTTCCTATGTATATTAAAATTATAAGTAATTTTAGAGGAACGTCTTGGAAAATTGGAAGTCTATGGATTACACATGAAAACTAAACCTATACAAAAGGAGCTCGAAAAGTATATTTACGGATCACTTCAGCAAAGCCCAAGGTTATTCTCATGGAACATTCTATATATCATGTTTTTAGAACAAAATATTGGATGAATAGTCACTACTTAGCCCACATGAAACCATTAACCTATGAGGTTAAGGTAGACTCAGGGAAAAAGAAGCCTCAGACAATTGTTTCTGGTGACTCCTGTTTGGAGTCCCTAAGCTACTTCATAGCTATTATATTTTGAGAACTTCTATTTGAAATATTTGGATATTTTATTTTAAGTATAAAGAAAAAAATCCTTGGTTAAATAGAGATTTTCTTTCATTTATTTAAGGGTTTATACATGTTCTGTCTATTTTGGTGTATTTTTTAAAAAGTGTTAGTGGAATATTTAGTATCATTCAAGAGATAATTATCTTTAATTTCTTAATCCGTTCTATTTTTTCTCACAAAGATATTTTATTTACAAGTGTTATCAAGTTCTCTTTCCATATATATACATATATACATATATATACATATATACATATATATGGAAATATATATATGGAAATATATATATGGAAATTATATATATATGTATATATATGTATATATATATGTATATATATATACATATATATTTTTTTTTTTTTTTTTTTTTTTTAAGGTAGGCTTCATGCCCAGCATGGAACCCAATGCAGGGCTTGAACTCATGACCCTGAGATCAAGACCTGAGCTTAGATCAAGAGTGGAACATTTAACTGACTAAGCCACCCAGGTGCCCCTCAGTTGAATGACATTTTTAAAATTTTTATTGAAATTTTAGCTAACCTACAGTGCAATATTGGTTTTCAGGAGTAGAACTTAGGGACTTGTCACTTACATACATATATCGGCCAGTGCTCACCACAAGTGCTCTTAGTACCCACCATCCATCTAGCCCACCTCCCTCCATCAACCCCTAGTTTGTTCTCCAGTCTCAGGAGTCTCTTGTGGTTTGTTTCCCTCTCTCTTCTCTTTTCTTAGTTGAATGACATTTTCTCCATTTATAACTGGTATGTTGGATATGACTAACTCACTGCCCAATTAAAAGGCAACTTTCCCTCTCTCTTTCTCTCTTTCTGGCTCACTCACTCACTGTCACTTCAAATTATTATATTTAGTCGGGGTATTTTTTTCCCCTGCCTCTGAAGCTTTCTAGCAGATTCCATTAATTTTTGGCCAATTTTGCTAGTAAACAATCAATGGTCACTGTTGCCTCATTAACAAAACGATCTATTGTCTTGTGATTTACAAGACTTGAAGCCTATCTTATGATTCAGTTTCACCCTCACTAGAAATGAGGAGGAGGAGGCCAAGCCCTCTGCTCTCTACTGTCCCCGTTATCTTCTCTGTAGCTTCTCCCACCTCAGCGTCAAATCTGGCGGAAAGGGCGAAGTGGTGAGGGAACGTGGCCCTCATCAGATTGAATGTCACGTGGTCCCAGGTTCAGCAAAAATACAGTAGCTCCATCCCTCCCAGATCCTTTTTCTTAAAACTAAAAATGTCTGGACATAGCACATCAGACAAGCCTAGGAGGACTCAGAAAAGTGGGAGGAAGGAGGACTTCCCAGAGAATTCCAGGAAATCCACCTCTGGGTTTCTCACTACCTCTTACATCCTGGACAGAACACCATTAGAAGCCTTCAACCAGGAACCTCAAACAAGCCCAGATAAAAATAGCTCCAAGAAAAGCGTATTGCCCCTAACCATAAGACCAGAAAAGGGAGGATGGATAGAATAAAAGCTTTCCAGAAATACCCTCCCTAGACTTGTCAAATATCAACGGGAAAATGGCAGTTCTTCCGGATTCTCCCAACTCTCTATGATTTCAGTGAGGTTGAGTTCAGAGCTGATTTTCCATCCTGCCACCCCCTTCCATAGAAGCCAGAGGCAATGCTCCAATTGCCTGTCACAGTGGTGTCAATTGGCCAGGCAGGAAGGTGGTCCCCCTCTTCTTCCATAAGGCAGAATGGGGCGATGGCTCTCTGCTTCTCCAGCCACAGCAGTGCCAACAGGCAGGGCAGAGTGGGGGCCCGATCTTCCGTCTTCTGCTGAGCAGAAGCAGGCAGTCCTCCAATTGTTCTGTCAAGACAGCCTTGACAGAGATCAGCACCGGCTGCCTCCACCCCCACCTGGTGTCCAGAGGTCTCAACATGGCCTTTGAGCATCTGTCTTTGCCTTCACCCACAGTGGTGGTGACGTGGCACCATGGGGAGCTGAGCCTCCACTCCAGCCTTGCAACTGTGAGACTGAACAAGGTGGCACAGCGAGGATTGGCTTGTCAGCACCTTAGTCCCCACGCAGTTCTCGTGTAGCTTAGAGCCAGGGGAGAGCTGAGCTTCTGCCGGGACATGGCATCAGTGAGGCGGAATAAGATGGTGGGAGGCAAGGCCAGTTGGCCTTCTGTTCCCTCCTCCCTCCTCTGTTGTGCTCAGGGCCCAGCAAGAAGCTGAGGTTCTGCCCACACCCAGCAGCAGCAAAACAATCAGGGGAAGACTTTCTCTGGAGTAAGCAAGGACCAGAGAGAAACTGAGCGTAGACTTCAATTCAAAGTCAGTAAGGCAGTGTGTGTAGGTAACCTACTTGAAAGGTGCTATTGCAGATGAGAAAGGAGTTAAACTTCCACTCTACCCAATTGCGATGAAGCAGGGTGGGTTAGCTCTGCACTTGAACTGTAGAGGCAGAACCTAGCAAGACTGAATTCCAAATGGCATACCACAACAGAGAACTATTTGAAAACAAGGAATTTAAACAGTCCCGAGACTCATAATATTATGTCGAAAATAACCTGGATACGATAGAAAAGTCATCCATAAATGATTGAATATGAAGATTTGCAACTTGAATGAAATGAAATAATGGACACCAACATCAAGATGAATCAGATGCCGGAATCATCAGAAAGGGGGTTTAAAATATAAACATACTTCAGGAAGAAATGACAAGTTCTTTTGAAATAATAAAAAAAATAGAAAACCCCAAAAAATAAATGGAAATTAAAGCAAAGTTCCAAATGAAAACTTAAAACTAAAAAATAAAGTCACTTCAAAAAAAAAAAAAAAAAAAAAAAGGAAAGAAAGAAAAGAAAAAGAAGAAAAACCACCTGGGTGGTTGGCATGGTCCAGTGGGAAAAGCAAAGCATAGAATCAGTGAACCTGAAGGTTGGCAAGAGAATGTACCCAATATAAACAGGAGATAAAGTAGATGTAAAACATGAACAGGATTTCAGAGATTTTGGAATAATAACCAAAGAGTTAACATTTATAAAATGAAAGTCCAAGTACATAAAGAAAGAAGGAAGAGGATTGAAAAGGGGATTCTTAGAAATTATGGCTGAAAACTTCCCAAAGGAGGAAAAATGAATGAACATGTAGATTCTAGATGCTCAGTGAATTCAAATAAGAAAAACCCAAAAAACTCACACCCAAAATACATCATCATTGAGCTTCTGAAGAAACAAGACCAAAAAAAAAAAAAGTGTTTAAAATAGAGAAGAGAGAAGAGCTAATTCAAGAAACCAAGATTTGGGGGCACCTGGGTGGCTGAGTCGGTTGAGTGGCCAACTGTTGATTTCAGCTCCGGTCATGATCCCAGGGTTGTGAGATTGAGCCTTGCGTCAGGCTTTGTACTAAGCGTGTTCGCTCTTTCTCTCTCTGTCTTTCTCACTCCATCTGCCCCTCTCCCTTGCTCATTCTCTCTCTCTCAAATAAAAAAAAAAAAAATATATATATATATAATATGTATATTTGTACATATATATACATATTTTATGTATATACATATATATACATATATATGTATATATATACATATATATAATGGAAAATTTGTATATATGTATTTGTATATATGTACATATATACATATTTTATATATGTACATATATACATATATGTATATATATGTACATATATATATATATATATATATATATATATATAAAATGGAAAATTTGTACCTGAAGCAAAGGTGGGGGGCAGAGGGAAATGTCACAATATTTTGTAAGAGAGCTGGAGTGGCTCTAGGGACATAACACAAAGTAGACTTTAAAACAAAAATTTTTACTAAAGGTAAAGAAGAACATTTCATAACACCAAAAGTGTCAATCCATAAAAAAAAAAAAAAATTACAAATGTACATCCACCTCACAAAAGATCCCCAAAAGAAAATACAGATTGAAAGGAGAAATAGACAATTAGAAAAACAGTTGGATACTTCAAAGCCCACTTTCACAATGGACAAAGAGACAGAATATCAATGAGGAAACAGAAGATGTGAATCATATTATACACTCTCTAACAGACTACATGACTATGGATGAAACAAACATTGGATCCAACAATCACAGAACATGTGTTCTTTTCACATGCACACTGTCCTTCTAGATAGGCATGCAAGGACACAAAACAAGTCTAGATGGAATTAAAAGGATTTATGTCATAAAAAATATATTCTTTGAGCATAGTTGTATGACATTACAAATAAAAAGGGAAATTAAGGGAATTCACACATGTGTGAAATCAATTACACTATTCAAAACTCAAATGGATCAAAGAAGTCACAACAGAAATTACAAAACACTTTGAGATAAATGAACGTAAAAATACAATATACCAAAACCTATGGGATGCATAAAAATCAATGCTTAAAGGAATATTTGGGGCTGTAAATACCAATATTAAGAAAGAAAGAAGATCTCAGATAAATTGCCTAACTTTCCTCTTTGAGACCCTGGCAAAGTAAGATTAAAATAAACACAAAACATGCAAACGAAATAACAAAGAGGAGATGAGAGTGGTAACTAATACAAAAAATATAGTATAAGCAAAAATAGAAGAAATCAATAAAACTAAAAATTGGGTCTTTGAAAAGATCCACACAATCAACAGACCCTTAGCTAAAATAGACCAAGAAAAAAACATGAAAAAACTCAGGGCACCTGGGTGAGTCAGGCAATAAAGTGTCCCACTTCACCTCAGGTCATTGTCTCACGGATCATAGGTTTGAGTCCCACATTGGCCTGCTTTGGATTCTCGCCTCTATCTCACTGCCCCTCTCGTGCTCATGCTCTCTCTCTCTCTCTCTCTCTCCCCCCCCCCCAAAACTAAATAAATAAACATTAAAAGATGATAAAACTCAATTTACTAAAATCACAAATGAAGGAAAGTTTTTTTTTTTTACACCAGTCACAGAAAGCCAAAAAGGTTATAAAAGGATGGTATGAGAAAATGTATGCCAACCATATGAATAATATAAAAAAAATAAGCAAATTTAACAATGACACCAGTCAATGAAACTGACTCATGCAGTTATGCAAAATCTAATGACAACTAGACGAATGTATTAAAATGGTAATTGAAAATCTTCACACAAAAAACAGAGCAGCCCGCTATGATTTCGCACATGAATTTTAGCAAATAAAGAATCAACACCAAATCTTTACAGATTGTTTCAAACCAGAGAAAGACAGCCCATGAAGACTGCAGATAAATATCTCTTCTGTATATAGATGCACATATTTTCAGCACAAAGGATTATACACCATGATCAAGTAGAATTTATCCTAGGAAAAATTTGACTTAACATTCAAAAATCCATTAATATAAAATACCACAACAATCGGATGAAATCAAAGAGAAAAAAATAAATGATCATCTCAACATGGGGAAAAAAAGACTTGACCAAATCCAAAACACCTTCATGATGAAAACACTCAACATACCTTCTCATCATGATAAAGGGAATCTACAAAAAGCCTGAAACTAACATCATACTTTACAATGAAAAACTAAATCATCCCACCCTAATGTCTAGAAAAACATAAAGATGTTCATTCTTATCAATTCATTTTAGCATTGTAATGGAAGTTCCAGTCAGGGCTACCAGGTAAGAAAATGAAATAAAAAACAACCATATGAGGGGTGTCCGGGTGACTCAGTAGGTTAAATGTCTGACTCTTGATTTTAGCTAAGGTCTTGATCTCACGGTTGTAAGATCAAACCCTGCATTGAGCTCTGTGCTGGGTGTGGAGACTGCTTAATATTCTCTCTCTCTCTCTCTCTCTCTCTCTCTCTCTCTCTCTCTCTCTCTCTCCCTCTCCCCCCCACTCTGTCCCTCCCCTGCTGCTCATGTTCACACACACTCTCTCTCCCTCTCTAAAATAAATAAATAACATCATTTGTGAAAGAAAGAAATAAAACTACTTATATTCACAGGTGACATGATCTTATATAAAGACAATTCTAAGGGATCTGTTAAAAAAATCTATTAAACTAAGTATACACACACACACACACTCCACCAACCAACAAAACATTCAGAAAGCAGCAGAATACAAAATCCATGTGAAAAATCTCTTGTACTTTTATTCCAGCAATAAAAAATACAAAGAAAGAAAGAAAGAAAACTCTTTCATTCACAATAGCATCAAACAACTGGCTGGCTCATTCAGCAGAGTGTGCAACTTAATCTCAGGGTCATGAGTTCAAATTCCACGTTGGGGGGGGGGTGGAACCCACCTAAAACAAAAATCATAATAAAAGTAAAACAAAACAAAACAAAAATCCAATTAAATGCCTAGGAGTAAAGCGAACAAAAGAAGTGTAGGAGTTTACACTGAAAATCTCAAACATGGTCTAGAAAAGGTAGAGAAGACATAGGTAAATAGAAAAATGTCAACCTCAGATATAATAAGATAGCAATACTCATCTAAAAGTTGTAAAGAGTTAATATAACATCTGTAAATGTTCCAGCTGCTTTTTTGTTTTCAGAAATTAATATGCTGCTCCTAAAATTCACATGGAAGTGCAAGGGACCCAGAAAAATCAAAGCAGTTTTGAAACAAACAAGAAGTGTTGCAGGACACCCACCCTGGCTCCAGAACTTGCTCCAAAGATGTGTAATGAAGATGTGATACCGAGGGGGCGCCTGGGGGGCTCAGTCGGTTGAGCGTCCGACTTTGGCTTAGGTCATGATCTCCTGCTCCGTGGGTTTGAACCCCATGTCGGGCTCTGTCCTGACAGCTCAGAGCCTGGAGCCTGCTTCGAGTTCTGTGTCTCCTTCTCTCTCTTGCCCCTCCGCCTCTAATGCTGTCTCAAAAAACAAATAAACGTTTTTTTAAAAATTAAAAAAATAACACATGTGATACTGGTCTAAATGTTGACATTCAGATCAGTGGAAAACAACTGATAGCTCAGAAATAAACTTATAAGGGTAAACAACTGACCTTCAGCAAGTGTGTCAAGACAATTCAGTGGTCTTTTTGACAAACGGTGCTGGGAAAACTAGATAGCCACATGTATCAGAATGAAGCTGGACCCCCTCTTACATCATATACAAAAATGAACTCAAAATATATAAAAAAGCCCTATGCACAAGAGTTAAAATATCAAACTCTTAGAAGAAAACTTAGGCATAAATTTTCATGATCTTGAATTAGGCAATGGTTTCTTTTAAGTATGACACCAGAAACACAGCAATGAAGTCGACAAAAATAAAAAATAAATAGACTGAACTTCATCAAAATTAAAAGAGTTTATTCTCCAAAGAGTGCTACCAACAAAGTGAAGAAAGGCCACCCACAGGTGAGAGGAATATTTGCAAATCATACACCTGATAAGGGTCTAGTATCCAGACTCTGCGAAGAACTATTACAACTCAACATGAAACGATAGACAAACTCATTTTAAAAGTGGAAAATCATTTGAAGATCCATTTCTCCAAAGAAGATATACAAATGGTCAATAAGCACATGAAATGATACTTAACATCCTTAACCATGAAGGAAATGCAAATCAAAACCATCTTGAAGTATCAGCTCACCCCTGCAAGTTTGACTATCATCAAAAAAAATGAACGATATGAGGCACTTGGATGGCTCAATCAGTTGAGCGTCCAACTCTTGATATTGGCTCAGGTCATGATCTCACGGTTCCTGGGATCAGCCCCTGTGTCCAGCTCCGCACTGACACCTGGGAGCCTGCTTGGGATTCTCTCTCTCTCTCTCTCTGCCCCTCTCACTCTCTCTCTCTCAAAATAAATAAAATAAAAACTTAGGGGAAAAAAGACAAACAATAACAAAAGCTGGCAAGGACTCTGATAAATTAGAACCCTCAGCACAGCAGATGAAATGTACAATGGTAACAGTTGCCTTGGAAACAGTCTGAGTTAGGGTGTTTATTCAAAATAAACCTCAAAATATTAACCACAGACTTGCCAAATGACCCAGCATTTACGTTCCCAGCAGGTACACACTCAAGAGAAATGAAAACATATGTTGGCACAAACGTGAATGTTGACAGCAGAATTATTCAGAATAACCAAAAAAAGAAAAAAAAAAAAAAGAAACAAGTCAAATGCCCTTCAACTGATGAATCAATAAACACTGTAAATATAGTGTGTGTCCATAATTGGAACAGTTTTTTGGTCTTAAAAAAAATAAAGTACTGATGCGAACTACGTCATGGATGGACCTTGAAAACATTCTCTAAGTGAAATGAGTCACTTACAAAAGGTGACATGTTGTAGCATTACATTATTGCGACATACTCAAAATGGGCAAAATCCATAGAGACCAAAGACAGATTAGAAGTTCGGAGTAGGGGGAAGGGTACGGGGTTCTTTCAGGGTTGTTATAGTGTCACAATATAGAGGTGATATTTGGGCAACTGTGAAAATCCTAAAAGCTAGTGAACTGTACAAGTTAAAAGGGTAAATGTTATGGTATGTGAATTATATCTCGGTAAAGGTATTATGAAAAGTAGCATAAAACTACAAGACACACAAATGAGTACAGGTAAAATGGGGTAAATTGGAATGAGATCCATGAATTGTATCAATGTCAATACTCTGGTGATGATATTGTACTGAAGCTTTATAACACGTTATCGTCATGGGGAAACTGGATAAAATGCATATATATATATATATATATGTACATATATATGTATATATATATGTGTATATATATGTATATATACACATATATATATACATATATATGTACATATATATATATGAAAGAGAGAGAAAGGGGCAGAGAGAGGAAAGAGAAACCCAAACAGGCTCCATGCTGTCAATGCAGAGCCCTGATGCAGGGCTCGAACTCACAAACTTGCAAGGTCATGACCTGAGCCAAAATCAAGAGTCGGCCACTTAACAGACTGAGCCACCCAGATGTACCTTGAAATAACAGTCTTAAGCATCAACATGGAGGGAAGAGGAGGAGGATGGTGAGGATTTACTTTTTCCTTTCCTAGGTCTATGCACACAGGGGGGCTATGGGGGTGGGGGTGGGGGTAGAAGGAAGGCTGGCATCCTGCCTGTCTGTGGGATAGAGAGGAGCTCTCAGAACAGCTTTATCCAACGATATTATTCTCACAAAATCTCTCCTTTCTTGAGATGACAAAGGCTTACAGGAGTTCTGTGACAGGTTCTTGGAGATGTTCCGTTGATAAATCTACCTGTTGGCCCTCAAAAGCAGTCTTTCTCACACTCCCTTTGGTATACAGGTAGTGTTCAATCAAAGAACCAATGTAGGGGTGCCTGGGTGGCTCAGTCGGTTAATCGTCGGACTTCGGCTCAGGTCATGATCTCACAGTCCGTCAGTTCGAGCCCCGCGTAGGGACCTGACCGCTTGGAGCCTGGAGCCTGTTTCGGATTCTGTGTCTCCCTCTCTCTCTGACCCTCCCCTGTTCATGCTCTGTCTCTCTCTGTCTCAAAAATAAATAAACATTAAAAAAAAATACAATGTAGGAGAACTGCCATGCTAATATCCGCTAAAGCAGGGAAAAGAAAATTTTGTACTGGACACCTGTTAAGAACAGCAAGACCTATTTTATTCAAATGAGTTCAGAAAGGCGGAGAGATTTCAGTATAACACGCACTCAACTCAGAATACAGCTAAGGCAGCTGGGTATTTACAACCAACAAACAGAGCGAGGGGGTCTGTGCGTGGAAAGTTTCCAGGAGGAACATCAGGGAGAGGGATCCGTGCTCCGTTGGCCTCTAGGGATTCTTGCTCAAGGCAGGCAAGGACTTGGACACCAAGGGTGCAGAAGAACGGCTTCATCAGGGTCAATGGTAGACTCTCCAAATGGATTCAGTGGGTTTTGTTGTTGTTGTTGTTGTTGCTTTGGTTTTGGTTTTTGGTATTTTTTTGGTTTCTTGGATTTTTGGGTTTTGGGTTTTTGGGGGTTTTTTGTTTTTGTTTTTGTTTTTGTTTTTGTTTTGTTTTGTTTTCTTGCCAAAGTCTGGCCTCAAGGAGGATGGACAGAAAGGCTGAGGTCAGTCTTAGCAGAACAAAAGGTTCAGAGGTGCCTGACTAATGTCTGGTCAAGAAAGGAGTTCTTGTTACACATAATTTTTAAAAAATTTTAAATTATTCCAGTGTTTCAGGTATTCCAACAACAATATGGCTAAAGTAAATAGGCTATATTAGGCTGTGAAGCTTTTTTTTCAAATTCTGATTGAAACGATACACCCAATTCTATTTTTGCTCTGTAGTGTTGTGGGAGTTCTATTTTGTTTTTTGTATGCAATCATGCACAAGGTAAAAAGCTTTACGGGTTCATGACACATTCACCAAGATACATTTGTAAAAATCTCTCTTCCTATCATAACTGGGGAGTTTCTCAAATTGTATTCCATTTTGCATGTATCAACTTGGCCTTTGAGAGTCCCTCCAGATTTGGTTGTATATTTGACATTCCACGAATGTGCTAGGGATCTCTCTGCATTATTTCTTCCAACTAGATGTGAATCCACAATTATCTCCACATAAAAGTTTTAACAACAACGCGCTACACTGTGCATTGTACATTGAAGGTAATGCAATGTGTTTGCAGGATTATGGTGCCCTAATGACAATAATGATCTTAATCAAATCTTGGAATCTGTATGGAGTCAGGACATGGCAGTCACTTTATATCTGTTCTCTATAGCAAGTGACATAATATTTTTGCATCAGGCTTATGTAAAATTCTCTCCTGAGTTAATTTCCACCCATTTTGTGTTTTTACTCTACTTCTAGTCAGAAGGATTTTAAGTAGCACAAAATAAAAAACGATTGTGTAATGAAAACAAACAGATGGGGACGGAACAGATTAATGGCAGGCTTTGGTGTGGGGAGGGCAGTTCTGAACACAAAGTAGCTGCCTGAGGAAGTCTCTGAGATATCGAAGAGTTTCTCCGTCCTGTCTGTGGGGTTGACCACTCATATTTTGGCATTTGCCACACCTCATAGAACTGTGTGCCAAAAATGTGAATTTTTCTGTATGCAAAATACAAAAGTTTTTCATAATATTGGAAAAAAAGATATACTACAAGCAAGCAACTAGAGAAGAATGCCAAAAAAGATAAGCACATCATAAATCTAGGATAATTACTTTAAGTTCCGTATTAAGGGACTGTGTACCAGGTATACATATTGGATTCAAAGAAGCATTATTTTATAGTTTAGAACTCCGTGGTAGAAGGAAAGGTCAAATATGCTTTCATTTATCATGGAAAGTTTTCTAACTTTTTCCATACCATAATTTATCAAATAACCTAATTAAATTGCTTAGAATATAATTATGTGAAGCCTATCTAAGGTCATGCAATTATGGGTACATGAGAAATATTTTTTATATATCAACAAAGGATTGGATAATATAAATGACAAATCACATGTTCTGGAATCACAACTCCCTTCTATGAGTACCATAAATATTTTTCTGTTGAATTAAATTAAAACTTTGAGGAAATAAATTTTATGCCCTTGAAATTAAGCTGAATGACTATAAATCATTTAGCAAAGATGTTCTTCTATATATCTACAGTCTTCCCCTCAGCTCAGAAGGGAAAGACTATGGATCATATTTCCCAGGTGCTTTCTAAGACAGGAGTGATAGAATCTTCATGTGGGCAGAGGGATCGCTAAGAATAATCAGGGTCAAACTCTAACATGCCAGTTAGGTACCTGCTTGACTGCGGGCTATCTCCAACAGAAGGCATTTAAACATTTCTCTTAGAAAATTGTAGCTCTCCTCACAGCAGAAATTTTCAGATTGAACTTCTTCAGCAATTAATCAAAACTTGGCCCAAGAAAAAAGTCACCTTGATTAACCTTCTCACACATTTTGGGAACGTCTTTCTAAAACAAAAAGTAGATTTCTATGGCATGCATATTTATGGTTTTTTAAAATGTTTTAATGTTTTTTGATTTGTTTTTTTGTTTTTTTTTAGAAAGAAAGAGAGTATGTGAGTGGGACAGAGGGGCAGAGACAATCTTAAGGAGGCTCCATGCTCAATGTGGAGTCCAACGCAGGACTTGATCCCACGACCCTGGGGTCCTGACCTGAGCTGAAATCAAGAGTCAGACGCTCAACCAATGGAACCACCCAGGTGCCCCCATTTATGTGTTTTATTTTTTTCCATCGGATACTCTTTCCTGCTTTGTCAAAAACTAGTTGGCCACACATTTGTGGGTCCGTTTCTGGGGTCTCTATTCTTCCATTTATGTGTTTTAAATTGAGATAAAACCCTCCCTTGTGTTTGAAATATTTTTTTTTATTTGATATACACTAGTATATTAAGGAAAGGAAATACATGTCTGTTAAAATAAATGTAGAATATTCAAACAAGGGAAAAATTAAATACTCCTAATCACTTGAACACAAGGATAATATCTCTCAATATTTCTGTGTATTAATGCCATAAAACTTTGTAACTTGTTATTTTCATTTAAAAATCTAGTGTGAGTGTTTTCCCTTAGTATATATTCCTAAAAAATGTAGTTACAATGTCCACGGAGTGTAACCTCCTGATTGAAACTGCAGATTTTGCAACTTACAGCCCATGCCTAAATCGTGCTGCTTCTATTAATTAGCTTTGGGTATCAGGTAAATTACCTTTCTAGGCCTCATGTATTGTCAAATGGTAATAAAAAGTATCACTAAACTCTCCAAAGCCAACTGGAACTGGCACAAGTCATGGCACACTATGATAACTGCCAAATCAAGGTAAATTTGAGTTATCTAAGACCAACAGTCTTACTGTCATAGTGAAATATAAGTAAACCTCAGTCTGAGTCTGAGAGCTTCCATACACGATATCCACTTAAGATTTTATCGCTAGGCAGGAATAAAACAATTCATAAAAATTCATGTATGCACATGGCAAAATTTTGACACTGCCCTTTCATGTACTATAATCCAAATTTCACATGAAAGATCATTCTAATCCCACACAAAATCATTTTAGATTCTGTTTTCCTTAGAATTAGCATCAGTAAAGAAGAAATCCTACGATCTGATGCCTAGATAGGTGCCCATGAGAGAGAATTTTATGTGTCAACGGGGCTGGGTGTGGTGCCCAGATATTCTTGATGTTTCTAAGGGTTTGCTTGTTTGTTTGTTTGTTTGTTTGTTTTATTTGGTTTTATGTTTTGTTTTGGGAGATTTTGGGGGTTTTTTTTGGATGAGATCAACATTTATATCAGTGAATTTTGAGTAAAATAGATTATCCATTGCAAAGGGGGCGGGTCTGGTCCAATCAGTTGAAATCTTGACTAGAGCAAACACTGACCTCCCCTAAGCAAAAAGGAATCCTGCCAACCTTTGAATTTTAATTTTTTTTTCAACGTTTTTTTTTGTTTGTTTGTTTTTTTTTATTTTTTTGGGACAGAGAGAGACAGAGCATGAACGGGGGAGGGGCAGAAAGAGAGGGAGACACAGAATCGGAAACAGGCTCCAGGCTCCGAGCCATCAGCCCAGAGCCTGACGCGGGGCTCGAACTCACGGACTGCGAGATCGTGACCTGGCTGAAGTCCGACGTTCAACCGACTGCGCCACCCAGGTGCCCCCAACCTTTGAATTTTAACCACTGCTCTTCCCTATTAGTTTGTCAGCACACTGGATTTCTACTTAGGCTTTCTTTCCTTTCTTATTTGTCCGGGGTCAATTGAGGACATGAAGAAGATATTTTTAATTTGAAGTTTTCATTTTCTTTTATAGAACTTAATGCGGTGGCAGTCGCTCAGCCTTTGGAACTGTGAGCATATGCTGTTTCATAAGCCTATTAGTACCCAGAAATCCTGCACCCTGACAGGCTGGAAAGAAGCCTGAGGTTCCCCCAAAAGACCACAGAACCATCATGTAGAAATCACCACTATCTCACTGTCTATTACTTCCTGGCATACTGGATGTACAAAGTGAATGCCTGTGCATAATCATATTTAAAATAGGTGACATTAGCAATTACAGCGTTCTAAATGTCACATAGTTCTTTTCACTCCACCTCAGTCTCCACACTTCAGATACCTATTCTCAGAATGTTCTTGTCCTCATAACAATGTGGAAAATAGCTGAGAACCTAGGATGTTGAGAGGTACAGGGACATTAAAATGTATCCAATTTTACACCTCATTTCCCAGTGTTACTGGCATTGGAAAATAAGTCACTAATGGAATTCGGTTGTCTAACTTTGGTCTTCGGCAAATTATGGAAACTACAACTTTGTTTCACAAGATGAGTTGCCACAAAGCTCACATACACATAGGGAAAATGAAGATTTTGTGGTAACCCTGTCTTGACTTAGAAGTTAGTTTTCAGGGGCGCCCGGGTGGCGCAGTCGGTTAAGCGTCCGACTTCAGCCAGGTCACGATCTCGCGGTCCGTGAGTTCCAGCCCCGCGTCAGGCTCTGGGCTGATGGCTCGGAGCCTGGAGCCTGTTTCAGATTCTGTGTCTCCCTCTCTCTCTGCCCCTCCCACGTTCATGCTCTGTCTCTCTTTGTCGCAAAAATAAATAAAAAACGTTGAAAAAAAAATTTAAAAAAAAAAAAAAAAAAGAAAAAAAAGAAGTTAGTTTTCACCCACAAGTTGAAGGATCTGGCTTATTCCTCCAAAGCTGATGCACAAAGGTATGGCTTAAAGTGAAACGACTCCAGATGGTGTTGGGGGGGGAGACCTTCAAGGAATTCGTCATTGAAAGAATGTAAATGGTGAGTGAAGAAGACATAAATAATGTGACTTGCAAGGCAGATTGGAACCAGATCACAGACCGTGTATAGTATACAGAGAAGAACATAGATTGTCGTGGGACAAGTAGAGGTCTTTGATACCTCTTAGATAGCTGTGAAGAAAGAATACAGTGTGACCTACGTTTGTGTTTTAAGCTGTTCTCTTGCTGGGAGAGCTTACAACGTCTAAGAAATTTGACATATATAACACAAAGTGCAATGGATTTTAGAAACAGAAGATGTTATCTCCAATGGGGAAATGCAAGAAAACCTTGTGGAATCGAAGACTTACACCTGGCTTTAAAGAAGAAGGGAGGGAATTATGAAATGTGCAGTGTGAATGGAGACCTCATCCGTCCCAACTGGAGTGAGGAATATTCAAGAGAAGGGAAAGAGATGAAGTGTTGCAAAGCGAGTTAATGCCAGATTACGCGGTAGTGTATTAGATAAACAAACAAAACCCTGGTATGTGTTCCTTGAGTAATTTCTACAGATAACAGTTATAACACTAAAATTATGACAGACAATTTGGGTATATTTTAGCAACAGCGTTCATTTAATTGAGCATTTCTTTCGGCTCACTCTCTATAATAAGCAAACAAGCACCAAGCTTGATCCACAAATCCCTCTTAATTTGTTACATAATGCAGCATGACTTAGTTTTCTTTGTAAGAATTTTGGACACTGGAGTCAAATTATTCTCCCAAACCTTGATCTCCTGTGTGTCCAATTCTTCTGGGAAAAAACCACTCTGCTTGATCAGGTTGATCTAAATAAATATCAAGTTGACCCAAAACCTTTTAAAACCCCTTGGCTTTATTTTACTCACCGAAGGATTTCTCTCCTGATGAAGAAAGCAAGACAGGCTATTGATTACTGACTACTTTCTTAAGAGTTTAGAGAGTTTAATTTCTCCATCCCAGCTCCTAGCATGTTTCCGTAAGAAGCAAATAAAGGTTTTAATAGCTTTCAATAAATATGCTTATTTTAAAAATGTAAGGTAGAGATATTAATAAATAAGTTTTTGAAGAGGGCAAGATCACTGTGGTCTATGGTTGGCTTTATCTGTCCATGATTGTCAAGATTTTTCAGGGCTCCACGTTATACAGAATGCTACGTTTTAAGAATGTTGAAATTTTGGAAAATCATTATTTGTCCTGTGTATCTTTAATAATGTAAAAAGTTGTTCTAGAGAACTCAATCTATTAGATTTCCCCCCTACACCATTATTATGGTGCATAATGCATAATGCATAAAACTGCAGAATGACGTTAAACAAACAAAATGTTTCTTTTTTCAGTTGAGGCCAGAATCACATTCTGAGCTTTTTGAGAATCAAACAAACAAACAACACCCCCCCTCCATACACACAAGACACACACCCAAACACACCCACACCCACACCCACCCACACACACACACACACATAACACACACAGGATTTGGTAGTTTCATAGGTCTCATCTAATCAAAGACAGAAACAGTGTATTAGAAAAGGCAACTTCTTTCCTAGCACTAAGCTAAAAACATCTACTTAGCTCTAGAATTCTTCAAATACTATTTATAGGGTTTTGCTTTGTGCAATACCATGTTTTTTTGTGATCTTTAATTTAGTTTCCAATTATGAAAGAATGATTTTTCGATGCATATTTTCACCTACTTATCTCAATTCTCTGGATACAATACCCACTGGGCCATATGTAGATTTTCCTCGGGATGCATAATAGAATTTTAGAATAAATTCTGCATAACTGTGTTTTCTGTTCTGTCGATTGGAGTGTCCAAAGCACTTAGTGTTTTTAATTAAAGTATTTTTATTTTGGCCTCTGTGGACCAAATTAACCTGTGGACCCTATAAATTAAAATGAGATTGTGTATATTAAGAGCAACAAGGTGAGATTTCTTTATTGAATAAAGCAAAACAAATATCGCTAGCTTTAGGGTAACTCAAAATGATACAAGACAAAGAACCTACTGCTAAAAACAAAATTGAAACTGGCATATTTAGGGTTTTTTTGTCTGTTTGTTTAGCAAGTCTAGGATATTCCATTGCATTGTCAATGCAAAACATACACAAATATAGCAACGAATGATATCTTTACTTCATTCTACCCTTAGTTTTTATGAGATATTTCCCTTCCTAAATACATTGAACAAAGGGTTCTGTATTTATTACCTTTGTGCTGAATATATTAACAGTTAATGTTATTTCCAAAGGACAACTAAACACAAAGATTTGGGGAGACACAGAGATAAGCCAAAAGTGAGTTTTAATATTCATATGAATTTCCAATTAAAATATTATCTTCTTCCCATTAACATCGCATGCATGTCATTTGAACAATTTCTGGAAGAGATTTCAGTGCTGGTGTGATTTGGGGTCCATGAGAGCTCTCATAAACAATACTTGTAGGCTGTGCCACGTAGGAGAAATCATACAAGAATTTTACCATTTTCCTCTTTTATTTTAAGCATATACTTTGCTAAGAAGAAAATATTGATTTAATTTTAAGGAGTATCTCTGATTGAGATTTCACATTAGATTGTGGACCAAATTCAAAACTTACGGAAATCTGCGAAGACAGTACGTTGAAGGAAATACCTAGTTTTTAATGTTTACTTTGGTAAAAATAAAAAGCTCAACGTTAATGATCTGATGACCCAGCTTTGAAAGATTTAAAAAAAAAAATAAATTAACCTCCCACCGTAAAGAAATGTAAATGGAGGCACCTGGATGGCTGTCAGTTGAGCGTCCTACTTCGGCCTCAGGTCATGATCTTATGGTTCATCAGTTGGATCCCTGCCTTGGGCTCTGTGCAGACAGCTCAAAGCCTGGAGCCTGCTTCGGATTCTTTGTGTCTGTCTCTCTCAGCTCCTGCCCCTGCTTAGGCTCTGTCTCTCTGTTTCTCAAAAATGAATAAAGGTTAAATTAAAAAAAAAAAAAGAAATGTAAGTGTATGAAAAAAATTAACAGAGAATTAACATGATAGAAACAAAAAAATAAACGTATGATCTCATGTTCTTTGAAAGTACAAATAATAGTGACAAACTTCTGGAGAACTTACAATAAAGAAAGAAAAGAAAGAGAAAGTCAATAACAGTATGGATTTTTAAAGGGGTAGAAATACAAAGAATATCAATATTAAAAAAAAACGATTAGATGATGTCACAAACACCTCGGGGCTAAAGGACTTGAAAATTTAAGGTAAATGCTCCAGTTTCTGGAAATCATGTTATTTACTCACAATTACTCAAGAAATGAAAATACGGAATGGGCCAATAACCTTGAAAGTCATTGATCAGCAGTTATAAATCTTCCAGAAAGGAGTTATTAGGTCCATATAGTTCCTCAAGTAAGTTTCAGCAAATAATCAAGGAGCAAATCATCACGTGCAAAAGCTGCAGAATAAAAAAAATTAAAAAAGATCATAATCTAAACACCAAAGCCACTGCTCTTTTTTTTTTTTTTAAGGAATGATTACAGGCAAAAAATGCTACTAGAAATATTACCAAATTAACTTCAGAATTGGTTAAAAAAAAAGTCAACACTAAATTGGCATTTTCCTTGGATTATGAAGTTTAGAAAATAATTATTGTATATTATTACCTTAATTATTGAAAAGAGGGCATAGAGTTTTCTACATAGAAACAGACACCATCATTCAATAATATAAAATTTATATTCATAGTGTCCACTCCTAGCACACTAGGGACAAAAGAGAAGTGCCTTAATCTGATAAGGGATATTTAGGCTGTTACATATAGCAAGAATCTTATTTAATGGTGAGTGCCACAGCTTTCCTGTTAAGATATGGAAATTGCAAGCATCAGTGCCCTTAACCTCTTGATTAAGAATTAGAACAGCATGACAGTCACCCAGCAAGAAAAGAAAAAGGAAAAAAAAAAAAAGCAGTATAAGAAATTGGGAAATAACAAACAAAACCTCCATTATTAACAGCTCAATGATCATATGTATATATCCAAAAAAATCATTGGCCAGGAATATATTTATTCAGTCACTTAAGTCAAAATACACTCGCAAAACACCTTCTATAACACCAAGCACCCCGTGACAGGAAGGACGGGCTGCACTCCTGGGGGCTACGGAGTTTGTGTACTTAGATAATACGGGCACACGAAGCGTATGTTACAAGACGTTCAATGCAATGCACAAGATCAAAGTAAATAACATCCGCCAAAATCAAACACCAGAGTAGGGAAAGGGGTCAGGAGTGTCACGGAGCAAAGTGGGCATTTTATGTAAGAAACAACTGAATGAATGGTGCTATTTGAACAAATGTGTAGTAAAAGGTGAGGGAGGGAGGAATGAAGGGATCCGACGAAACACACACACCCGACGAAAGGGTGTGTGGCGCAGAACTAAAAGAGTCCCTGCATCAAATCGGGGTCAGCTCCCATCTTTGGAAAGAAGTAGGGGACGGTGCCACTTGGCCAGAGGAGCAAGGAGGGGAGACTTCTAGCTGATGAGGATGTAGCAGGAGTCAGTCATGGACAGGCCTCTAGAACATTGGGAATTTGACATTAATCCAGAGTGAATTAGGGAACGAAAGAGACTTTTCAATGACATCATCTAACATCCCAATAAGAGGAATGTTATAACTGGAAAAAAAAAAAAAAAAAAAAAAAAAAAAAAAGGCAGGAAAACACTGTCACCATCTTAGGTGCAAGGAGTGGTGAGTTACAACAGATAAAATGACATAGAGTTGATAGTTGATAGATTTTCAAATGAGGGCCAGCACAGTTTCTTGGTGACCATCAAAGAAAGAGGAATCAAGAGTAACTTCGGATTAATGAGCCAGATTAGCAAGAGAGTTTAACACAGTTGTGGATTTTGAAATCAATATAAGTCAGACAATTGATTTTTATACAGTGAGAACAAGCTTGAAATATAATTTTAAAACATAAAATTTTAAACGACAACCAAAGAGTAATTAAATATAAGTCTGAAGAGATACACAAGCAAAAAAAAATTTTTTTTTTTTTTATGGAGAAAATAATATAAAACCGCTGTAAATCACCAGGGGACACGTAAGCTAAACACATAGAAGACTCAATATTTTAAAATGTAAATTTTTCAAATATGAAAATTTATTTAGAACTATTTAGAATTTATTTAGAATTTATTTAGAATGAGCATTGCATTTTGGGAGAGAACAAGAACCATTAATAAATTACGTTGAATCAAGCGGTTCTCAAAAGGAAAAAATGAGGTAAATCAGAATTCTATCACATACAATGTAAAAAAAAAAAAAACAAAAACCTCAGAGTATATTTGTAAACACAGGTAAAAAGAAAAGCTATAAATATGAGAGAATGCTGTGTATCTTAATTTTTTTTATTTTTTTTTTTTTTTCAGTTTATTTATTTTGAAAGAGAGAGAGAGAGATAGAAGGAATGTGAAAGGTGGGGGGAAGGGCAGAGAGAGAGGGAGAAAGAGAGAATCCCAAGCAGGCTTTGCACTGTCAGCGCAGAGCCCAATGAGAGGCTTGATCTCAGGAACTGTGAGATCACCACCTGAGCCAATATCAAAAGTCAGCTGTTTAACTGATTGAGCCCCAAACCCCCCAAATGCTGTTTGTCTTTATAGTGAAAGAAGGTGTATCAAATAAAACCTTAAATGTACTAATAAAGAGGTTAGTAATTAAACTTGATAAGATTAAGTATTACTGCTCATTAAAAGATGCTGTGGTCAAAGGGAAAAGGTGAGAACCAAACTGGGAAAAGACAAATATAAAGAAGAAAGAATTAGTATCCAACCTATGTAAATAGCACTTACAACCAATTAAGAAGCAATCATCAGAATGTGAGGGCGATCTGGCTGCAACATCTGTCACCTCATTGATTACCAGGGTTGATTCTGCTGCTCTAGCTGGTGAGGTGGGTGTCTCCTTCCTTCCTCACCACTCCGTGTGTGTCCCCCTGGACCTTTCTTTGGTCAAGGGCACAGGGGTAGCTGTACTCCCCTGCTAGAACCGCCAAACAAACTCTCAAGGTCCATTTGAAGGAGACCATAGTGTAGTCGAGCTTCTAAGACTCCGGACACACCCAAATGAAGTTCTGCATGTGACAGTCTGTCTTTGGGAAAATATAATTAAAAACTGTAATGAAATACTGCTTCACACCCATATGATATGTAAAACTGTAATAGTATCAAATGCAAGGAATATAAATTTCATTCACTTCTTAGTCACCACTGGTGAGAATATAAATAGCCATTTTGGAAAACAGGCACCTTCACTAAAGTTCTAAGACATATCTCAAACATATGCATTATGACAGGACCAACACTTTGGGCTAGAAAATTTTTGTTGCAGGCATAGCTGTCCTCAGCATTGCAGGATGTTTAGAAGCATCCCTGGCTTCTCTCCACCAGTTGTCGGTAATACTTTCCAGATGGGATACTATAGAATATCTCGGCATTGTCAAATGTCCCCTACAGGATAAACTTGTCCCCAGTGGAAAGCCACTCTTCTAGAGAAACTCTCAAATATCTAACAAGATATAAGACCAAAATTGTTCCTAAGAACATTACTTATAATGCCAAAAAGCTGGAAACAAACCAACTGTCCATTGTAGAAAGAATAAATCAGGTATGGTGAATTCATGCAATGTAAAACTATGCAGACATGCGAATTAATAAAATTTAGCCACACTTATCAATGGCTACATTTTAGGAAAATAATGTTAAATGAAGATAGCAAGTCACAGAATAATACACTTATTTTGATTCAATATTTATAAATTACAATAACATGCCCAACTAGAAAATGACTTGAAAATGACTAAATGTTCAAACATAACCCAAAACGACTGTGGATACAATTAATGTAATGAAAATACAGAATTCTAGGCTGGTTTCTTTTATCGCAACCAGGGGAAAAAGGTTACTCTTGGCATCTAGAGGCTAGGGGCCAGGAATGCCTCTAACCTGTACAATGCAAAATGTCCATAATGTTGAGGCTAAGAAATACTCCTTTAGATTTACAATTAGGTCATATTCTGTTGAAACTATCATATTTCAAATACCATATTTAATAAGAATACATATTTAAAAATATAATATCAATGTATTGGTTTATGTAAATGTTATTAAAGTAAAAATATCTATAATACATTGATAAAAATAAATTGAAGAAGACGCAAATAAATGGAAAGATACACCATACTCATGAATTGGAAGAATTAATATTGTTCAAATGTCCATACTACCCAAAGCAATCTACAGACTCAGTGCAATCCCTATCAAAATTCCCATGACATTTTTCTAAAGTTTTTTTAAATTTATTTTGAGAAAGAGAGAGAGAGAGAGAGAGAAGAATCCCAAGCAGGCTTTTCACTGCCAGCACAGAGCATGATGCAGTGCTCAAATCCACGAACCATGAGATCATGACCTGAGACAAAACCAAGAGTTGGATACTTAACTGACTGAGCCATCCAGGTGCTCCTCCAATGACATTTTTCATAGAAATAGAACAAACAAGCCTAACATTTATATGGAACCACAGAGACCCTGAATTGTCAAACAATCTTGAGAAAGATGAACACAGCTGGAGGCATCATGCTTCCTGATTTAAAACTATATTAAAAAGGTATAGTAATCAAAACAATGTAGTCTGGCATAAAAACAGACATAGACAGACCAGAAATAAATCCATATATATATGGTCATTTAATTTATGACGAAGGAGGCAAGAATTCCCAATGGCGAAAGGATAGTCCCTTCAATAAATGGTATTGGGAAAACTGGACAGTCACATGCAAAAGAATGAAACCAGACCTTACACCATACATGAAAATTAACTCAAAATGGTTTAAAGACTTGAATGTAAGACCAGAAACTATAAATGTCCTGGGTGAAAACTTAGTAAGCTTCTTGACAACAGTCTGGCAATGATTTTTTTGTTGTTGTTGTTATCTGATTCAAAAGCAAAAGCAACAAAGAGAAAACAAGTAAGACTACATCAAACTAAAAAGCTTCTGCGCAGCAGAAAGACATCATCAATAAAATGAAAAGACAACTTACTAGATGGGAATAAATATTTACGAATCATATATATGATAAAGGGTTAATATCCAAAACATATAAAGAACTCCTACAACTGAATAGAAAATAAAAGTCCAAATAAAAAAAATGGACAGAGGATCTGAATGATATTTTTCCAAAGAAGACATACAGATGGCCAACAGGTAAATGAAAAGATGTTCAACATCACTCAATATCAGGAAATACAAATCAAAACTGCAGTCTACAAAATCTAACACCTGTTAGAATGGCTATTACCAAAGGAACAAGAAATAAATGTTGGTGAGGACTTGGAGAAAAGACAATACTTATGCATCATTCATGGGAATACAAATGGGTACAGCCTCTATAGAAACCAGTATGGAAGTTCCTCAAAAAAAAAAAAAAAAAAAAAAAAAATAGAACTACCATATGATCCTGCAATTCCACCTCTGAGTATTTATCCAAAGAGATAAAAAACACTAATTCAAAAAAATAATGTGTGCCCCCTCATGTTGATTGTAGCATTATTTACAATTGACAAGATATGGAAGCAACGAAGTGTCCATCAATGGATAAAGAAATTGTGGTATATAGACAATCAAATACTTAACAAAATAAAGTCTTATCATTGGTGACAACCCAAAGGGACCTTGAGGGCATTAATATGAAAGAAGTCAATCAGAGAAAGACAAATGATCTCATTTGTACGTGAGATCTAAAACACCAACCGAACACACAAACAAACAAAAATTCATGGACACAGAGAACATATTGGTGGTTTTCAGAGGTGGGGTGGGATGGGGATGTGAGGTGGGTAAAGGGGTTCAGAAGGGACAAACTTCCAGTTATAAAATAGTCATGAGGATGTCATGTACAGCAAGGCGACTATAGTAAATAATACTGTATCGAATATTTGAAAGTTGCTGAGAGTATATCTTAAAAGTCCTCATCATAAGAAAAAGAAAAAAAAAACCTTGTAACTATGGATGGTGATAGATGTTAACTAGACATATTGTGGCGATTATTTTGCAATGTACATACACAAATATTAAATTATTATATTGCACACCTAGAACTAATATAATGTTATATGTCACTTACACCTAAATAAAAATTGAATAATGAAAAAATCCCAAAATGAGATTTTCCTGGGTCATGGAGTTCTGCATTGGTTTAGAAATAACTTAGATTTAAGCATGGAGGTTAAAGAACACCCTACTAACGAATGAGTGGGTCAACCAGGCAATTAGAGAAGAAATTAAAAAATATATGGAAACAAACGAAAATGAAAATACAACAATCCAAACGCTTTGGGACGCAGCGAAGGCAGTCCTGAGAGGAAAATACATTGCAATCCAGGCCTATCTCAAGAAACAAGAAAAATCCCAAATACAAAATCTAACAGCACACCTAAAGGAAATAGAAGCAGAACAGCAAAGGCAGCCTAAACCCAGCAGAAGAAGAGAAATAATAAAGATCAGAGCAGAAATAAATAATATAGAATCTAAAAAAACTGTAGAGCAGATCAACGAAACCAAGAGTTGGTTTTTTGAAAAAATAAACAAAATTGACAAACCTCTAGCCAGGCTTCTCAAAAAGAAAAGGGAGATGACCCAAATAGATAAAATCATGAATGAAAATGGAATTATTACAACCAATCCCTCAGAGATACAAACAATTATCAGGGAATACTATGAGAAATTATATGCCAACAAATTGGACAACCTGGAAGAAATGGACAAATTCCTAAACACCCACACTCTTCCAAAATTCAATCAGGAGGAAATAGAAAGCTTGAACAGACTCATAACCAGCGAAGAAATTGAATCGGTTATCAAAAATCTCCCAACAAATAAGAGTCCAGGACCAGATGGCTTCCCAGGGGAGTTCTACCAGACGTTTAAAGCAGAGATAATACCTATCCTTCTCAAGCTATTCCAAGAAATAGAAAGGGAAGGAAAATTTCCAGACTCATTCTATGAAGCCAGTATTACTTTGATTCCTAAACCAGACAGAGACCCAGGAAAAAAGAGAACTACAGGCCAATATCCCTGATGAATATGGATGCAAAAATTCTCAATAAGATACTAGCAAATCGAATTCAACGGCATATAAAAAGAATTATTCACCATGATCAAGTGGGATTCATTCCTGGGATGCAGGGCTGGTTCAACATTCGCAAATCAATCAACGTGATACATCACATTAACAAAAAAAAAGAGAAGAACCATATGATCCTGTCAATCGATGCAGAAAAGGCCTTTGACAAAATCCAGCACCCTTTCTTAATAAAAACCCTTGAGAAAGTTGGGATAGAAGGAACATACTTAAAGATCATAAAAGCCATTTATGAAAAGCCCACAGCTAACATCATCCTCAACAGGGAAAAACTGAGAGCTTTTTCCCTGAGATCAGGAACACGACAGGGATGCCCACTCTCACCGCTGTTGATCACCCTGAGATCAGGAACACGACAGGGATGCCCACTCTCACTATGTTGTTTAACATAGTGCTGGAAGTTCTAGCATCAGCAATCAGACAACAAAAGGAAATCAAAGGCATCAAAATGGGCAAAGATGAAGTCAAGCTTTCGCTTTTTGCAGATGACATGATATTATACATGGAAAATCCGATAGACTCCACCAAAAGTCTGCTAGAACTGATACATGAATTCAGCAAAGTCGCAGGATACAAAATCAATGTACAGAAATCAGTTTCATTCTTATACACTAACAATGAAGCAACAGAAAGACAAATAAAGAAACTGATCCCATTCACAATTGCACCAAGAAGCATAAAATACCTAGGAATAAATCTAACCAAAGATGTAAAAGATCTATATGCTGAAAACTATAGAAAGCTTATGAAGGTAATTGAAGAAGATTTAAAGAAATGGAAAGACATTCCCTGCTCATGGACTGGAAGAATAAATATTGTCAAAATGTCAATACTACCCAAAGCTATCTACACATTCAATGCAATCCCAATCAAAATTGCACCAGCATTCTTCTCGAAACTAGAACAAGCAATCCTAAAATTCATATGGAACCACAAAAGGCCCTGAATAGCCAAAGTAATTTTGAAGAAGAAGACCAAAGCAGGAGGCATCACAATCCCAGACTTTAGCCTCTACTACAAAGCTGTAACCATCAAGACAGCATGGTATTGGCACAAAAACAGACACATAGACCAATGGAATAGAATAGAAACCCCAGAACTAGACCCACAAACGTATGGCCAACTCATCTTTGACAAAGCAGGAAAGAACATCCAATGGAAAAAAGACAGTCTCTTTAACAAATGGTGCTGGGAGAACTGGACAGCAACATGCAGAAGGTTGAAACTAGACTACTTTCTCACAACATTCACAAAAATAAACTCAAAATGGATAAAGGACCTGAATGTGAGACAGGAAACCATCAAAACCTTAGAGGAGAAAGCAGGAAAAGACCTCTCTGACCTCAGCTGTAGCAATCTTTTACTCGACACATCCCCAAAGGCAAGGGAATTAAAAGCAAAAGTGAATTACTGGGAACTTATGAAGATAAAAAGCTTCTGCACAGCAAAGGAAACAACCAACAAAACTAAAAGGCAATCAACAGAATGGGAAAAGATAATTACAAATGACATATCGGACAAATGGCTAGTATCCAAAATCTATAAAGAGCTCACCAAACTCCACACCCAAAAAACAAATAACCCAGTGAAGAAATGGGCAGAAAACATGAATAGACACTTCTCTAAAGAAGACATCCGGATGGCCAACAGGCACATGAAAAGATGTTCAACGTCGCTCCTTATCAGGGAAATACAAATCAAAACCACACTCAGATATCACCTCACGCCAGTCAGAGTGGCCAAAATGAACAAATCAGGAGACTATAGATGCTGGAGAGGATGTGGAGAAACGGGAACCCTCTTGCACTGTTGGTGGGAATGCAGATTGGTGCAGCCGCTCTGGAAAGCAGTGTGGAGGTTCCTCAGAAAATTAAAAATAGACCTACCCTATGACCCAGCAATAGCACTGCTAGGAATTTATCCAAGGGATACAGGAGTACTGATGCATAGGGGCACTTGTACCCCAATGTTTATAGCAGCACTTGCAACAATAGCCAAATTATGGAAAAAGCCTAAATGTCCATCAACTGATGAATGGATAAAGAAATTGTGGTTTATATACACAATGGAATACTACGTGGCAATGAGAAAAAATGAAATATGGCCTTTTGTAGCAACGTGGATGGAACTGGAGAGTGTGATGCTAAGTGAAATAAGCCATACAGAGAAAGTCAGATACCATATGGTTTCACTCTTATGTGGATCCTGAGAAACTTAACAGAATCCCATGGGGGAGGGGAAGGAAAAAAAAAAGAGGTTAGAGTGGGAGAGAGCCAAAGCATAAGAGACTGTTAAAAACTGAGAACAAACTGAGGGTTGATGGGGGGTGGGAGGGAGGGGAGGGTGGGTGATGGGTATTGAGGAGGGCACCTTTTGGGATGAGCACTGGGTGTTGTATGGAAACCAATTTGACAATAAATTTCATATATTAAAAAAAAAAAAGAAATAACTTAGATTTATAAAGAAGTGACCTGAGATTGCTTGAACAATTTTTTTTCTCCAAATTTTTGTTTCAATTCTAGCTAGTGAACACATAGTGTAATATTGGTTTCAGGAGTAGAATTTAGTGATTCATCACTTAGATATGACACCCAGTACCCCAGTACTCATCACAACATGTACCCTCCTTAATACCCATCCCCCACCTCCCTCCATCAACCCTCAGGTTGTTCTCTACAGTTAAGAGTCTCATGGTTTGCTTCCTCTCTCTCTCTTTTCTCCCTTCCCATATATGTGTCTGTTTTGTTTCCTAAATTCCACATATGAGTGAAACCATAATAATATTCGTCTTCCTCTGACTGACTTATTCCACTTAGCATAATATGCCCTGGCTCCAACCACATAATTGCAAATGGCAAGATGGCAGAGAAATATTCCATTATATATATATATATACACCATTTATCCATTCATCAGTCAATGGCTCTTGGTGATAATGTTGCTATTATAAACATCGGGGTGCATGTACCCTTTTGATTCAGTATTTTTTGTATTGTTTGGGTGAATACCTAGTAATGCAATTGCCAAATCATAGGGTAGTTCTATTTTTAAATTTTTGAGGAAACTCCATACTGTTTTCTACAGTGGCTGCACGAGTTTTCATTCCCACCAACAATGTAATAATGTTCCCCTTTCTCCACATCTTTGCCAACATCTTTTGTTTCTTGCGTTGTTCATTTTAACCATTCTGACAGGTGTGAGGTGATATCTCATTGTGGTTTTGATTTGTATTTCCCTGATGATGACTGATGTTGAACATCTTTTCATATGTCTGTTTTCCATCTGGTTGTCTTCTTTGGAAAAATGTCTATTCATGTCTTCTGCCCATTTCTTAACTGGATTATTTGGGGGGGGATGAGTTTGATAAGTTCTTTATTGATTTTGGATACTAGCCCTTTATCAGTTATGTCATTTGCAAATATCTTCTCCCATTCTGAAGGTTGATTTTCAATTATTATTATTATTATTATTATTATTTCCTTTGCTGTGCAGAAGCTTTTTCTCTTGATGAGGTCCCAATAGTTCGTGTTTGTTTCTGTTTCTCTTGCCTCCAGTGATGTGTCTAGCAAGAAGTTGTTACAGCCGAGGTCAAAGAGGTTGCTGCCTGTGTTCTCCTCTAGAATTCTGATGGTTTCCTGTCTCACATTTAGGCCTTTCATCCATTTTGAATCTATTTTTGTGTATAGTGTGAGGACGTGGTCCAGTTTCACTCTTCTGCATGTTGCTATCTAGTTTTCCCAACACTATTTGCTGAAGACACTATCTATTTTCCATCGGGTATGCTTTCACTTTGTCTAAGATTAATTGACCATATGAAAAAAATGTTTTTTTCTTATAACTGTGGCATCTAGAAGCCTGGAAATTCAGAAAACAGGAATCTTTTTTAAACAATAAATTTTGCAGGTGTGCTTTGATAAATTTGATTTGATAAGTTTTAAAGCAGAACTATATTGAAATAGACCTCCAAATGAGTTTACAACACACACACACACACACACACACACACACACACACAAACATTTGAAGATCATCACTGAGATTGGTCGCAGTCAGAGTATACTTTGCTAGCTTGTCAGTGGTTCCCCACCAACTTTAAATGTTGGAGTTCCTAAGAGCTCAGTGCCATCATTTTCACTGTATTGATTCTTCATAGAAAATTTATTTTGACTCCAGAGTTTCGGGTATATACCAGTAACTCACAAGTGAATTCACAGATCTATCATGAGCTCATGGACTAAGTACCCAGGTCTATTCAAGAAGGTTACTTGAATTTTTCATCAATATTAGAATCCATTAAAAGGAACCTCTCACTGAACACTCATCCTTGAACTTGACACCAGTTTCCTTTAACAAAACCACCTGGAAATCTGAGAAACACATGAAAACTCCACCCTGCCCCCAAATTAAGGACAGATTCTTTCAACTTTAGCTACTAAGTTTCCCTCCAAACTGTTTCTTCCTTCCATCTTAATTCAGACTGCCATCACAGAATGCCGTTCTGGAAGCCGGAAGTCCAAGATACAAGCACTGGTAGACTAAGTGTCTGGTGAGAACCAATCCTGGTTCATAGGGGGTATCTTCCTGCTGTGTACTCACGTGGTGGAAGGGTACGGGCTGTGTGAGGTTTGTTCTGTATGGACACAAATACCATTCATGAGGCTCTACACTCATGATCTAATCACCTCTTGAGGGTCCTACCTCTAGATACCATCACATTGGGGGTAGGGCTTTCAAGATATAAATACTGGGAGATGATGCAAACATTCACTCCGTAGATCCATGTTTTCTGAGTTTGTGTTTTATTTTGTATGTGCTCTTTGGTTTAACTCTTTGTGGTTATAAACAAGATGAGTTTTCTTTAAAGTTTTAATTTACTAATGAGTGATATGCTGTTGCCTCAGTACTTTAACTCCTTTCCATTTCTACTAGCATAAAACACAACATTCTCATCTTGATCACGAAGGGTCTGCGTGATCCAACGCCTGACTACGTGCACACCTTACCTGCTTTCAGTTCAACATCACCCTCTATGTCTGAGCCACACTGACCTCACTCAGCTTCTACCCAATGTCCCAAGCTTCTTTATGACTCCTATCCTGGTTTCCCATTCTTATCGTTTGCTAGATTATATCAGTTTCCTTTCCATATGCTTTCATATACTTCTGTGTAGAACTAATCACACATATAGATTAATAAATTGCTTTGCTGCCTTTCTTTTCTCTGTTAGAATTCAAGATCCATGAAAACTGACATCGAAATTGCCCTACTTTCTGTGATATTTCCAACACCTAACATGGTAGTAACAAGAGGTGCTATACCTCTTGGTATAGTATGTAATCAACAAAGACTTACTCAAGAAATGAATGGGTAAATGAAGAAAATAAAATTGCAGTTCTGCATTGGAAAATGCAATCCAAAACAACAACAACAACAACAACAACAGATCAAACTGAGCCTGGGAAAAACTGGAAAAGGAATGAAATTTGCTCATGAAAATCAAAGTATCCTTTTAATTTTGGATTTCAGGAAACTTTTGAATGACAAGGTGCTGAACACAAGGTGCTGAAACTTTTGAATGACAAGGTGCTCATCCATCTGCTTATTCAGTCAACAGGCCTTTTGGAGCCCTGCTCTGGGTAAGTGCTCTCATGAACACTGGAAATAAGTTGTGCCACATGAAATGACCTATATTTGAGCACTTGATGATTGAATGTGATTGGAACCGTTGACTAAAAGTGCCCTTCCCTTTGTGTAAATTAGAAAGTATAACGTTTCTATTTTCTTTTTGATGTGATTAGTGAGTTGTTTCTCTTACTGCTTTTCATTTTCCAGAGAAGTAAAAAAGTATGTTAGCCCTCCAAATTATAAATATTTCCTTTAGATCTGAATATAAGAAGGTATTTCCTGAAACTGGGAAGCTAAGTATCAGTTTGACCTCCACAGAGGACTCCATTAGCAAAGGATCCATTCAGTCGGGTTCAAAATAATTTCATTCCGTGTGTGTAAATCTCAAAAACAATGTACCTTAAGAGATTTCCATACACATTCTAAATAAAGGATTAAGAACCACGGTAGAAATTAATCCACAAAGTAGAGCAAGTTGAGATGTTATGATGGACCATATTTTCTGCTAGTGGATGACATTAGTAAATTGCACCATATTTATGTACCGATGATTGAAAACTAAGACTATTAGCGGAGGCTCTTTGCTTAGGGGTAAAAGTACCTGATACCCTCTTCTTGGATGAGATTTTTAACTTGCAGCAAAAAAAGGATGCTCTATGGTAACTGAAAGCTATCAGAGGTGGAGATTGTTGAAGACCCCAAACATGGGCCCAGACCATCAAGTTACACCTCAAAACAGCCTGTGGCTTTACAGTGGTCTAAAAAAAAAAGGGCTCTTTTGTTTTGTTTTTCTCTTTTAAAAATCATGGTGCAAGAAAATAATCCAAATCTCTGATCTTATCAAATAATGTAGAAAAGTGGAATATATCACTTACGAGTGCATTCGGATTAATGTTAACAATGCCTAAATATTTTGGCTAAATACGCCATTTTATGCAAGTTAAAAATGTACATTTCATATAGGGGGGCACATCTGAAATTCGATCAAGAGCTCTCTTGGAGAAACGAAAGTGATGGCTCTGTTATTTCTGGGCCTTTCCGAACCTGTGGCTAGGTGCTCACTCAACTTTGGAAATGTTTGAAGTGAGGGCAAGAAGTAGCCTCTTGTGTCTCCTCCTAAGGCACTGTGTTTCCAGTTAACCTTGACACTGGTTTACTGGGAATAGAGTTTATTTCTAGAAGTTTCTCTAGATCTTCAGCAAAGTCAAGCCCATCCACGTTCGATGTATTTCCCTAAGAAGAAATCTGCGGCCCATCCTGAGCAGGGCCACAGAACACGTGCCGTCTTGTTTCATGTTTTTGTAGGACCCTTGCGGATCTCCATGTCTCTGCGGGAACATAATCACGATAGGCAACTAAAACGTGTTCTGTTTCTTCCGGAAAGCTAAGACTCCAGTAAATAAATACAAGAAAGGGAATGTTGCAACTGGACACGAAACAAAAGCCAAAACAAAGCACAGTGTCATCAAACAACAGGTGAAATGACAGCCCCTTCACTTAGGTCTCTGAGCCCGCGGCCAGCAGTCACCTGTGCACCATGGCTCGGGCTTCCTGCCAGCGGGCTCCTGGGCTCCCTCTCAGAGCTATTAGAAAGCAATCAGGGAAATGATCAGCCTTCACTCCAGAGCCAAGTTGAGACTTCAGATGGTTGTCAGATACCAAACCCTCTGACACAGAATTGCTCTCTGCACCGCCTTTCCAGGCCTCCTTCATGCTGCTGGGGCTGCCCTTAAAAAAAGCTGGCCCTCCCCCCCGGGCAGGCTTCTGGAAAGGCCTTACATCATTGTTGTCAGAGCACAGATTTAAAATGAAGGCATTTAAGAGGGTGACACCACTATGTCACGTGTGGGGAAGTGTCCATCTCCAGAACGGGATATGTCACCTCCAGCGTACAGGGCCTGTACATTTACCGCTATGAAAGACACAAGTGGGCTCCCAGTGCCTCCAACATGGCACCCACTTCAATCTGATTGAGCGAGTACTGTATGGGAGCCATTATAGTCTCTGGCCACGATACATCAACTCATTTATTCCTCAAAAGTCTGTGAAGCAGTCTCATTCCTTATAGGCAGCTCAGCATAACTGTAAAAAGACTAAGTCACTTTCACAGGATTTTACAGCCAAGTTTTAGTTGATCTCGGAAGTCAAGCCTGAATGATGTCTAACACCTTAACCCCAAGCATGACATTGTAGTGCTGTCTTTGCCCTCTCGTCCTTAGAAGTTGCTCCTTATGCCACCCCTTGTTCTCTTATGCACAGACACCCCCAGACGCCCCTCTCTATAGCCCAGCCCTCCACACCCAGCACCTTTCCCACCAGAACTAAACTGTCAATATCTTTAAGCCAGGTTGATATTGGGCATTCCCTGACTTTACCTATTTTGTTTTCTAAATGCTTACAAACAGGTCCCTGTGCCTTACTTCTGAACCAGCGGAGGAGCTGTCTCCTTGACATCATTTATACTTAAGGAATTCACCAACCTTCTAAACCTCCTATGGAACACAGAGGGCTATAAACACAAGTTAGGAAAACTCTGTCATCGATATGTTCCAATCTCTTTACGTTTTATGGTGGATCCTCCTTGCTGTCTGTGTGAACACTGTTGACACTTGGCGACGAATCGATCAGAGATCTCCAGAGCTACCATTTTGACTACAGAATCAGAACCTACCATTTGTAATTTGCGTTAGACTTTGTTCCTTTTCTGGGCTTTTGAGACTGGTAGCATATTCTAGCTCTCTGTTTATAAAAAATAGGTAAGCAGGGATTCAATAACTGTGAAAATATATATATATGTGTATATATATGTAAACATATATGTATACATATATATGTATACATATATACATATATGTGTAGACATATACATATATGTATACATATACATATATGTGTACATATATACATATATGTACATATATGTATATGCATATGTACACATATATGTATATATATATATATATATATATATATATATATATATATATTTACCCTCTTGACTTTTTTTCCTGTGGAGCACACAAATGACAGATGGGTGATATTTATTCATGTCGGAGCAAGTTAACTCAAAGGTATGCAGTGTATTGGATTGTGTATAAGAAAGAGCTGTTCCCGCCTACCCAGATACGTACCTCCTTTCACGCATTACTCATTCTTTTTCCACCCAGACCAACAAGGGAAGAGAACAGGAGGGAAATTAAAGTGTGTTTTATCTTGTTACTGTTGCTTTAGATAATATTGGAAATTCATTTTCTAATTTTCACGTTATTGTTATTATTTTTAACTGTGTCATGTTAGAGGCTCTTTTAATAGTAATAATATTACTAAACATATATATGTACCTATATATGTTATATGTTTATATGTATATATACATATACATGTATATATGTATATATACATGTATATACACATACACATACATATACATATACACATTATGTGTATGTATATATGTATATGTATGTGTATATATATATATATATATATATGTAATTAGAAATGGTATAAGCACTTTACATGTATTACCTGGTTGAAATCTTGAAGCAACATCATGAGATATTTACTTTTATTGGTGAAATATGATAACTAGTTAAATAACTTGTCAATGGTCACACTGCTAGTAATTTTTAGTGCTAGCTCAAATACACCAGGGGTCTAAATTTAAAGCCTGAACTCTTAACACATGCTATTCAGACATTCCAAAAGTGATTTGACATTATCTTGACCCAGTGCAAAGTAGAAGTTTTGGTAGCCTTAAATATTTTTTTTACAGTTAAGAAACCACTTATTTGTAGTTCCTTAAGCTCCCTACTTGAACACTAAGATGTAAGAACCAAAAGGTTGTGGATCCTGTCTTGTCCCCTCTTATAACTCCAATACTTAAAACAGTGCCTGACGCATAGTAGGGGTTCACTAGGCACTTGTGGCCCGGATGGATGAAAGACGGGACAAGAGGGAGACATTTACACACAGGCAGGTGACTACGAGGCTGGTCAATGATCAGGTTCCTCATAGCCTCTACATTGGACATCTTCAACCAGATAAAAGCAAGGATCTAAGAGTGTTTATATTTCACTTTTGCATATACACTAAATCTAAATTGTTTGAAGAATTATAAGACATACCGGGCCAAGCCCTACGCCCACACATACTAGATCACTCTGGGTTGATCCATTTTCTCCTGACATTGGGAGGAGGAGAAGTTCAGAACAAACATGATACGGATTTGTCGGAAAGGAATTTTTCCAGGAGTCTTTCTTTATCCTTGAAATTAAAAAAGAGAGAGAGAGATTAAAAAACTTCACTATCAAATTTTCCTGAAACACTTCTTAATTCTCAAAGCCAGTTTCTTTATTCAATTTTACCAAGGTTTCTTCAAGTAGTATTTGATTACAATTCTTATTCTTTCAAGGTATCTATTCTTCCAAGGTTTTTACCTTCTAAGTATTGCTTCATTTTTTTCCAATTCATTAATACCTATTTTAATTTCCCTTAGAATCATTTTTTTTTTTTTATATTGACGCCTTGTTCATTCTCCTGTTTCTTTCTCCAAAATGTCTCTGGTAAGACATACTGGATTCCAACAAAATAGATAATTTCAAATAAGTTAAGCAACTGGCACCTATGTAGCTAAAGAACAAAAACCATAAAAAAGAGAGAAAATGAAATTAATAACAAACTAAACATAATACAGGTAGTAAAAACTACATGAGAACAGTGACAAAGTAAATCAGTTATCTAAGTTGGGGAGAAACACAATGGAAACTATTTTAAAGAATAAAAATAAAAATAAAACTCAATTCCTTTTCCTAAATATCACCAAGCTAACTTTTTGGAATATTTTTTCCTTTTTCTTGCCCTACACGCCCATGCATACAATTTTGAGCCCACATACAGATAGATGTGGTTCCTGCATTATCTTTTGACATCATGACATGAAAGATGATCCTATATATTTAAAAATTATTTGAGAATTTAATTTTAGCAGTGTTCAGTATGCTAATGCACGCATATATCATTGTTTGTGGCTGAGCTTCTGTGGGTAAGATATTTATGTAATTTCCAAATTGTTCTATTATAAATGATGATACATGTCCTGGATATAATTTTAACATGATTTTTTTTTTCAGGATAAATTTGGTTAAGTGAACTTGCTAACTCAAGCATGAATATGTTTTTTTTTTTAAGTTTATTTATTTATTTTGAGAAAGACAGAGACAGTATGAGTGGGGGAGGGATAGAGAGAGGAAAGAGAGAATCCCAAGCAGGCTCTGCACTGTCAGCACAGAGCCCAATGTGGGGCTTGAACCCAGGAACCACGAGATCATGACCTGAGCTGAAACTGAGTCAGACACTTAACCAACTGAGCCACCCAGGCGCCCCAGCATAAATATGGCCTAGACTTCCGACTCATGTAGCCAGATGTTCTCAGTGGAACTCATAACAATTCACAATCTCTCAGCCATCTAAAAGGCAAGATCACACTACTTCAAATTATTTTTTGGTTTTTCTGTCTGTAATGGTCTCCAATACTCAGATCTCACTGGAAATGAGAACTGAGAAAAATGCAGCATTATTGCGTGCTTTAGAGCATTATTTAGCTCCTGAAAAGTTGCAGGAGATCCAAACGGAGCTGAGGATTGGCAGGACGGGGATGCTTCAAGTTCATCTCTGAGATGGATAGTAGACAATCCATGAGGGTAGAAAGAAGGAGCAGTTAGCATGACAGAGGAGGGGAACATCTTCTGCAAAGGACAGACGGCATTCCTTTGTTTTGTTTTGTGTTGCTTGTTCTTAATAAAGAAAACTGAGCATGTCTGAAGAACTCGGTTGAGAAAATGAGTATCATACAATGTAGTTGAAAGGGGAGAAGAGGCTCATTAACTGAACAGAATTGTCGAAGTGGCAGGAATCACTGAATCAAGGAAACACAGAGAAATGTAACCCTCGGACCACAAGTCCTTCTTCTAGGAGTGGATAAAAAAAGGAATAGACATTCTTTTTTAAAGTTTGTTTATTTTGAGAGAGAGAGAGAGAGAGAGAGAGAAGCAGAGAGAGGGAGAGAGAAAGAATCCCAAGCAGGCTCTGTGTTGTCAGCGCAGAGCCTGATGCAGGGCTTGAACTCACAAACCGTGAGATCATGACCTGAGCCGAAGTTGGATGCTTAATGGACTGAGCCACCCAGGTGCCCCCAGAAATTTTGAATTAGAAAACTTTATGGAGCCTCATGTAACATAGCTGTAGTTTTCTTGTCACAGGAAAAGCCTAGTGTCTACCAATTTATCAAAGATACTGGGGCGGGGGGGGTGGGGGGACCTGGTAAAGCAGGGGAAATCTTGTGGCTGCTGAAGGCAAGAGCAAGTCGGTGGCCATGTTAGGTAGTAGGGATAGACACACTAAAATAAAGTTAAATGATTTTTTTAATTTAAATTCATTTAATGTTTATTTTTGAGAGAGAGAAAGAGAGAGAGAGAGAGAGAGGGAGAGAGAGAGGGAGAAAGGAAGAGAGGGCAGAAGCAGAGAGAAAGGGAGACACAGAATCCGAGGCAGGCTCCAGGTTCCGAGCTGCCAGCACAGAGCCCCACGCGGGGCTCGAACTCATAAACCATGAGACCATGACCTGAGCCGAAGTTGGATGCTTAACCAACTGAGCCACCCAGGCAACCCACGTTACATAATTTTTTAAATAATGATTTTGGTTTCAATAGACAGTGTTATTTTATTGGTGGCCTTTTAAAATAGCTATTTTTTTACACATAATTTAAAACTGTTAATCCTGGTATAGTTAACACGCAGTTATATTAGTTTCGGGTGCACAGGGTAGTGATTCAACACTTGCATCCAACAGCAGGGCTCATCAGGACAGGCGCCCTTCGTAATCCCCTTCACCCACTGCATCCAAGCCCCACCCACATCCCCTCTGGTAACCATCAGTTTCCTCTGTAGAGATCAGAGTCAGTTTCTTGGTTTGTCTCTCTCTCTCTCTTTCTCTTTCTTTCTTTCTCTCTTTTACTAAACAATTATTTTAAAATATATTTGTAACATTTTTCTAAAAACTAAACCAGTGTATTCTATGTACATTAAGTCAGATGATTTTTTTAAAAACCTTGTTTATATTGATTTTTCTGAACATGTTCTTTAGAACCGAAAAAGAATGATTTTTCTTGGTACGTGGCTACGTAAGTCAGTTTCTTACAGATATAGAAAGATGCATAGCTATAGATACAGACATAGACATGGCTATAGATACAGTTATAAACACCACATCGCTGGTATTTTCTAAATTCTATACGGTATCATTTCAATTTCATAATTATAATTTCGTAAAATTTTCTGCAGTTTTCTTCAAAGTTGCATTAGACAGCTAATATACTTTAAATTGTTGACATGTTCAATTGAGTCTTTTTGGTAAAATGTAATATGTTGGACTGAGAAAATATACTTTCTATAAGCTTACAGCAAATTCGGGTGTTGGGCTATCACTTTCAATTATAATGTTTTCTTTTAATTACAATTTGTAAGTGTTCCAGGCAAAATCTCATTGTAGATGCTGTCTTTTCTTTTTCTTCTTTTTAATTTCTTTTTGCCTGCAATTGAATTAAACTTTCAACAAGTGTCCTTTTATAACAAAAATCTCGTTAAAGATTTGTTTCCGTCACTCTTTTGAATATTTATTCAAATTGAAATGCTGCCCGCTGATAGTTTTTCTCATCGGAACAACTGCAGTGCAGCCTGTCGATTTATCCAATTAAAGATTGGAGCTCCATCCAGAAAAATATTCCCACAATTCAAGATATTCAAAGTGTAATTCCGCATTTACAATTAGATGTTGTAAACTATTGATGTTTTATAGTTTCTCCTGTGCTTCTGCGAAAAGAAGTCTCAATATCTTATTGTTTACAAACTGTGCTTTTAAAACCGCAGTATTCCAAAAGCTTTTAAAGCTAAATATTCTGCCACCCATTGAACGCTTCAGTTAAGGAACCAATGAACGTTTTTTTTAAGTTTCTTTATTTTTGAGAAAGAGATACAGCGTGCGCACACGTGCAAACGTGAACAGGGGAGGGCAGAGAGAGGGAGACACAGAATCCGAAGCAGGCTTCATGCTGTGAGCACAGAGCCCGATGTGGGGCTCGAACTTATGCCTGTGAGACCATGACCTGGGCTGAAATTAAAAGTCGGCCACTAAACCCGATGAGCCACCCAGGGGCCTCTCAGTGAACTTTTAAAACAGATTTATTGTGATATAATTCACATATTCACACAATTCATCCACGTGAACCATACCATCGAACGTTTTTTAAGCATATCCAGAGTTTTGCAGCCATCACCACAGCCAAATTTAGAACATTTGTGCTACCCCCAAAAGAATCCCCTTACCCATTAGCAGTTGAAGCTCATGGCCCACAGCTGTCCCTACTCTAGGCAACCATACTTTCTGTCTCTATAGATTGTCTATTCTGACATTTCATGAAATTCTACAATATGTGCTCTTTTCTCACTCTCTTCTCCCGCTTAGGATGATATTTTCAATGTTCATTCCTATGGTAACATGCACGAATAGTTTATTAACTTATTGTCAAGTAATGTTCGATCCATTGTTGAATACACGGGATTTCGTTTATCCGTTTGCTAGTTGATAGGCATTTGTATGGTTTCCATTTTTTAGCTTTAAGGAATTACAGTACTAGCAAAATTTGCGTACAAGGTTTACATGGGCCTATAACTAGGAGTGGAATTGCTGGGCCATATGGTAAGTATATAGCTTTAAAAACAATTTTATGAGGGGGGCACCTGGGTGACTCAGTCAGTTAAGCGTCCGACTTTGGCCCAGGTCATGATCTCACGGTTCGTGGGATTGAGCCCCACGTCGGGCTCTGTGCTGACAGCTCGGAGCCTGGAGCCTGCTTCCGATTCTGTGTCTCCCTCCGTCTCTGCCCCTGCCCAGCTCACGCTTGCACTCTCTCTCTCTCTCTCTCTCCCTCTTTCTATCAAAAATAGATAAATTTTTTAAATTTTAAATAAAAAATAATAAACACAATTTCATGGTAAGTATGGAGCTTTTGAGTAAGTTCCAGACTTTCCAAAAGAAACTTTTCATATTGTCATCAGCTGTGTATGAGGATTCTAATTCTCCCGCATCCTTGCCAACCATTAGCATCATGCCATCTTTTGGTTATTGCCATCCTGGTGGGCATAAAAGTGACATCTCGTGGTGTTTGTAATTCACATTTCCCTGGTGGCTCTCAGGCTGAGCATCTTTTCATGGTTCACCTGACACCTTCTGGATACCCACTTTGAAAAATGCCTATACGTGTATTTTGTCGATTTTCAACAGGATGATTCGTCTTTTTATTATTGAGTTGTACTTTATGTACTCTGGATACAAGTCAGATAAAATATACGATCTGCAAATATTTTCTATCATTCTGTGACTTGTCTTTTCACAAACCCAACAGTCTTGAAGTTTGATGAAGTCTGTGATCTCGTTTCTTACTTGCACTTCTGGGTTCATGTCTAAGATGGCTTGCCTAACTCAAAGTCACAACCATTTATTCCTGTGTTTTCTCCTAAGCATGTTATGGTTTTAGACCCTATTTAGAGCTACGATCCATTTGGTGTAAGGAAGGTGTCCGCCTTCGTCCTTTGGCAGGTGGGTAGGTATAGTATCATATCAGGTTATGAAGAAAGAGATTTGTACCAAATATTCATTGGATTCAGGCTGTTCCAGTGGGGGGCACAACCTTGGAAAAGGCAGCTGCTTTTTGGCCGAGAGCAGTTTCTTGAGAGGCTCTCATCTGTGAGCTGCCAGCTGTTGGCTGTCAGGAGACAAGATTATTGCCAACTGTAAAAATAAGTGCCTCAGTCCTGAAGGCATGTCTGATTCCACGGCAGCCCATGACCTATGCCACGTGGATTCATTTCATTCTTATAATCATTTATCCCATTTAGAAATGAATAGTCTAGAATCCCGATGGGTCCGTTTTCCTGGGGAAACGGACAAGAGCAAAAGTAGTGGGCGAACTGTAGCTCCTGACATAGCTATTTTCTGAGTTGCGACTAGAATTTCTCAAATCTCCTTTCTACTCCCATTCTCCCTTGCCCTTATTCTTAGCTGCAACATCGGCTGCGGCAGGTGACTTACCCGTTGGGTTGACCCAGATTCTCAACTTGAAAGAGTTTTCGCTCCTCGTCACTGTGTCCTTCTTAAGCTGTGGCTTCTGCTCTTGTCAATTTACCATTTATTTGGGCGGGTGAGGGCCAAGAAATACCCAAATTTAATTTAAAAATTTTTAATTTTTATGTATTTTTGAGAGAGACAGAGAGGCAGACAGAGAGCCAGCGGCGGAGGGGCAGAGAAAGAAGGAGACACAGAATCTGAAGCAAGTTCCAGACTCAGAACTGTCAGCACAGAGCCTGAGGCGGGCCTCGAACCCACGGACCGTGAGATCATGACCTCAGCCAAAGTCTGATGCTTGGCCAACTGACCCACGCAGGTGCCCCTGATTTTTTTTTTCCTGACAAAGTAGCCCAACCCGCTTTACTTCATGTTCTTACCAAATATTGCATGGAGGGATCTCCCCAAATCCTTGCGAAAGCATACACATGGCAGTTACTTACCTCCTTTTCACTGCCAGTGTATTTTGGTTTTTGCTTCCTTGATGGTTTCTCAATGGAACCATACTCTCTGCTCCTTCAGATCCCCACACACTGGCGATGCTCTTGGCGGGGGAGGGGCAGAATCCCACCAAGATGGGCAGAACAGCGGCACTGGAGGTGCAAGGCTTCACCGTCTTTCTGCTCCGTTTTGAGCATGTGGACGCTTGATCGGCAATGAGTCTGTGTTCCAGATGTGACGGAGGGATGTTTTCCCTGCCATGCACAAGACGGCAGACATTCAGCTCCAGAGGTAATCTAGTCAGCATGGCGGGTCTAGACGCTCTTCCATAGTGAGCAGAAATCAACCGTATGAGGAAAAAAATCTCTGTGTGTATTTGGTTCCCAGTGGTCTTTCACCATTGCGCGGTGGGGGGGGGGGGGGAGAAATACTTTCACGAGGTTTTCAACTTATCACTTAAGTGAGGCTCTTATTTCAGTAATGATTTACTGCAGCTTAAATACAGTAAAGGACAAAAGGACAGACAATTCGGCATACTTTCTGAATGATATAAACCAGGAATTCCTAAATCTTGTCCTTTAAACTTTGAAAAGTGTGTTGAGCCTAACCATTGGGGCAAAGAGTTGAAGCTTACCAAGACGTACCTCTCTTCTAATTACTGTATGTATTTGCTGATTGGTTGATGAATTGATTTTGGCTCCCCGTATGTTTGCTGGCCAAAATTGCATAGCATTCCATTCTTGATCCATTCTTGTTTCCATTCTTGATCTATTCTTGTTCAAGGTTAATACCTACTTTGGTAAGTTTGAAAAAAAACTGGAAGCTGTGGTCTGTTTTAGGGCCCACGAATCAGGTAACATGAAGAAAAGTGATAAAAATTCAGAAGATTTGGGGAAGAAGGTCATGCCTCTAGTATTCAAAGAAGTGATTCCCTTTGCAGACACAAAGGGGAAGAGAGACAGAGGGAGGGAGTGGAAGAGAGAGAAGAAAAATTAGGAAAGAAGTTGAAAGAAGCAAACAGAGGTAAAATCCTCATCATACTTGAGGTAATGTAAGTTTGAATATCAAAAATGTATTTATCTTGTTATTTTTATATCATTTTAAAATATTGTGTAGAGGGGCACCAGTCTGTTAAATGTCCTACTTTGGCTGAGGTCATGATCTCACAGTTCGTGAGTTCGAGCCCCTCATCAGGCTCTGTGCTAACAGCTCAGAGCTGGAGCCTGCCTCGGATTCTCCCTCCCTCTTTCTCTCTCTCTCTCTCTCTCTCTCTCTCTCTCTCTCTCTCTATCCCTCTCAAAAATAAATAAGCATTAATTTTTTTTAATTTGAAAAAATAAAATATTATTGTAGATACCCCAGGACAAAAAAAAACAGTACTATTCCGGGTTAGATGAAGCAGTTAACAAAACTAGACTTGAGCAAAAAGTTGATTTTATTCCTCACATATACAATGTATTCACTTGTTAAATATTTTAGGTGTAAAGTTTAGAGCCCACAAAAGTATACTCAACACATAAAATTCGTGAGGGAAAACAAACCTACTCTGATGTTTTCTTCTTTCTTGTACTTTCTTCAGATTCCCATTTCATTGGTTTTGTCATTTGCATATTAAAAAGCTGTGTATAAATTTTCAGCCTTTCTTGTTGTTTGCTATATGCATCGAACCAAAATTCCTTCTTAGTAATGGTTTATATTTTTTCTATGGATTTTTAAATCCTTATGCAGTGCTGTTCAGTCTGAACAGTACATTATAATTTCTTCTTTAGTCAGTAATTCAGAAGGTTAATTTTATTTTCTATTTCTTAGTTTTTTTATTTGTATTATGTGATCGTAGGTAATTTTTGTACTGTTTTCTGATACTATTGAATTGTGTGTAGAAATTATCCATATGTTTTCTATGTTTTGGGCTTTTTTGAGCTTTCCTTAGTGTTAGGATGTGGTAAATTTTGTAAATGTTCTAATTTATTCGCTTGCCATTGCTTCCTACAGCCTCTTGTTTCCTTCTTTGATCAAATTCCCTTCTACTGAAGTACATAGTTCACAGTTCTTTTAGCAAATGTCCACTGGAGGAAAAAAGTCTCTGAGTAGTTATTTGTCTGAAAATTACCTTTAATTTAACTGAACACATGAAAGAGAAATTAATGAGCAAAGAATAGAGAATCTTCAGTAATTAGTTTTTTTCCTCCATGCTTTGGTGATAGTCCTTTGACGTCTCTGTGGTTTCTCGCTCTTGAGAGTTCTGCTTAATTTTTTCTTCCTTAAAAGACTTTCAAGAGTCAATTTCCTCTTTTCTTTCACTTTCTTTGAAAGATTTTTGTCTCTGTTTTTGATGTTCTTCAGCTTCGTTCTTAGGATACATTTTATTTATCCTTCCTCGGGTCTTAATATATTTCTTCAGTCTGAACATCATGTGTTTTATCAAGTTTGCAAAAATGTACCATTTTTCTCCTGTTGAATATCCCCTCCCCCCGACCCTGGCCCCTTATCTCCATCCCAGGATCCATCAAAGATAGGTTAGAACTTCACCTCCTCTTTCCTATTTCTCTGAACTTCTTTCATACTTTTTGTATCTTTATCTCTTTGTGCTCTATTTTGGTAATTATCTAATACTTAACGTTCAGTTCACTGATTATCTCAGAAGCATTGACAAGACCATGATTTCATGCTATTGATTCAATTGATCTACTTATTTATTTTTTTTATTTTGTTTAATATTTATTTATTTTTGAGAGAGAAACAGAGCATGAGCAGGGGAGGAGCAGAGAGAGGGAAACACAGAATCCGAAGCAGGCTCCAGGCTCCGAGCTGTCAGCCCAGAGCCCGACGTGGGACTCGAACTCACGATCCACAAGATCATGACCTGAGCCGAAGTTGGAGGCTTAACCAACTGAGCCACCCAGGCGCCCCCTTTAAGGTTCTTTTTATGAACAAAAGTCGCGTCTTTATTTTTGGTGTGGTACTATGTACCAGTCTCTATTTTTGTTGCAAATGATTTTTGTATCACATTATGAAATGCTTTTGTGATCAAACCCCCATGCCTGGGAGTTTGGGAGATGTTTCGATATCATATTTCTTTCCCTCTCTTTTATAGCCAAGCCCTTTATCCTTACTGCAAAATCAGATAGACATACACAGGTATGTGTATACCTCATTTGAAAGTTTACTTTTGTGACAACCATTTCTCTAAATCCTCCTTTCCTGCTGCTGATTACTTTTTTTTTTTTTTTTTTACTTTTTTAATGTTTTTATTTATTTTTGAGAGAGAGAGAGAGAGCATGAGTGAGGGAGGGGCAGGGGAGGGAGACGCAGAATCCAAAATAGGCTCCAGGGTCTGAGCTGTCAGCACAGAACCCGACACGGGCCCAAAATCAAGAACCCATGAGCTCATGACCTGAGCCAAAGTCGGATGCTTAACAGACTGAGCCACCCAGGCACCCCTGCTGATTACTGTTTTGAGTTTTGAAGGCTCACCTGCTTTTCTCTCTTACTTTACCTTCACGTTCCTTGAGGAAGTGGACGAAGGTGTCCCTTAAAATGGAAAAAACCCATATCTCAAGTTTCTTCATTTAAATTTAGGCTAAAGTCTCTGCCCATGCCAGATAACATTGCAGGTGGCCCTGGGATTAAATACCGGCAGACATCAAGGTCTATATTGTTTTACAATGGGGATTGATCCCTAGGAAGACACGTACTAGACTTTTTTTTTTCCAAATCGTGAGTTTCTAAAGCCTAGCTTCATAAAATTAATATTAAATATTCTTATATCATAAAGTATGAGATGTCTTCAGTTAGATATCTAAACAGCTTTTATGAAGTGAGATTTATAACATGACAGTGAGTTACACACGTAGTTTTGGTTACTTTTTTTATGATTTCATAAGCACTAAGAACCTTGTAGTCATTTTAGAGAAAAACTCTATAAAGGAAGTCAATGCTGTTCAATGCAAATAGTGTAGTGCCCTTTGGATAATATTTCTTATCTTAGTATTTGCCACATTATTTTTATTGTTAAAGATAATTGGTTGGATTTCATATTCTGATTTTAAGAAACATAGTTTTACTGATATTAAACATATTCTTGGGAATGGTTAATCACCAAGATCCAGGACATTAAAAAAAAAATTCTATTCTTATCTAGAAGGAATGCTTTAACTGAGTTGAATTTACACACATACACACACACACACACACACACACACACACACACATATACTCTTGAATGCATCAGTTTTATTTTTAGCCTGTGGTAGATATGCAGCAAGATTGTGTTTGGATTAGAATCCCAAAATTTGCATTAAAAAACAACTTGTTTTGCACCTGCGTGCTCCCCTAGAGTAATTTAATGTTATAATTTTTGACAAGATAATTCCATCTTTTCTGTGGCTGACTGTGCAGTAGGCTGCGGGGACAAAATAAATGGGAACCTACAATGGGGGAGGAAAAAATATATTTATACAAGATGAGTTGAGCACAGAAGGCAGAAAAGCCCTAATTGGAAAAGGATGGCAACGCGAAATATGAAATCCCAATGACAATCTTGTCTTTCCCGCACTTGTAGAGGTCTGTCCTGTGTGTGTATGGTGTGTTTGCGTGTGTGCACGAACTGCTTTGCACGCTTTGCAAAAAAGTGACTTAGCCATTGGAGGAATATTCTGTAGCAGCGGTTTAGAACAACAAAAAAAGTATGCTGCCATCTCTTTGGAGAGCACTTAGGAACAGTGGATTAAAACATACGCTTCCTGCTTCCAGGGAACTCAAGAGATAAAAGGTTAACTTCAGCAGTTGTAGTGCAAGAAGCAGAATTTATAGGCAGGCACACTGATTCTCACTTCTCCTATTCCCGTTTGCTGTTTAAAAATTCGTTTTCTTTCTCTCTGATGTATTTTTACACAAATTCCAGGGGAGTCCCCAGTCCATCCGGGAGAGCATGAGTCACAGCACCTTTCTCTCAACTGAACAAGGATGTCGTTTTCCAACAGCAGATGGGTTGGAAGATCCCAACCCATTTAGATCCCTGCTAAATGAGCAGAAGAATGGTGTTTCCATGACTGTGGAATAACTTTTATTTTCCCCTTTCAGAGCTCCAGACTCTGAGCTGTCAGCACAGAGCCCCAGCGGGGCTCAAACTGGCCAACCTGAGATCATGACCTGGGCCAAGGTCAGACACTCAACCAACTAAGCCACCCAGGCACCCCTCCCCAGTTTTATTTTGAACCTGAAAGTCAATAAAGAAGAATTTGAATCTCCCTGAGAGCACTGATTAGTTTTAGCTTGCAGAAAGTATTATTTATTTCCCAAAAATGGAGGCAACGAGGAATTGACATATATCATGGATGTTTATATATCTGTTTATATATCTGGAAACCAAGTAATTGTTTCCACGTGGGGGTCAAACAATGAGCACAAGCTGAAGTCACATGATCACAACTTACTGAAGCGTATCAAAATAAAGCAGAGAGTGAATGTATTGATTTTTCATGTGATCAAGGGGAAGCAAAGACACAAGTATTGATACACAACCCAGTGTGCAAAGTACTCTAAAGGAGAGATCACACAAATGTCATGCGAAGACTACGTATGTTAATGACTTGTTCCCGTTTGCCGTGCCCAGTGACACGTCCTTTGGTATGTGGTCAATAATGGCGAAGGGATCCTCTACCAGGTGGTTTGTCATCAGTTTAATATATATATGCTTAATATATACAATATAGCATAATATATAATATACATATATATATAAAGCAACTATAATTTACCTTGTGAATTGTAGAATAAGCTAAATTTGCATAGAAACCTAGGAAACAGTAAAAAAAAAAATGACGTAAGTTTAAGTTTCCTTTGAGCATAATAGACCCCCTTAGTAAATTACTGGCCATGAGACAAAGTATCGAAGCAAACGAATTCAGCACTTGCTCTCCTCTGCTGCGGCAATGTAAACACAGGCTTTGAGGTTCTTCCCACGAAGCTGTGGAATTTCTCTCTCATCGCTTTGACACTAAATGACTTTGTGACCCGTGATTGCTTGTGACTGCTTCGATTGGTTGGGAACAACAGGAATGAAGCATGCACTTTTGAGGATACCTCATACAATAAATACCATATGTCTTCCTCGTATATCTCAGGGGATGTCGCTCTGGAAGGAGGTGGTTACCGCGATGCCATGCTGAGTCTGTACGTGGCCACTTCTCTCCACTTCCACTCCTAGCTGAGCTCTGCGTCGACAGGTGACATCGTGTCAGTGCCGAGAAATGAGCATCTGGGTCAGTCCTAGTTCAGGTCTCAGACACCTGGCAGTCCCGGCCCACATGTGACTGAAACGACATGGGAGGTCCCAGGAAAGGACTTCCCAGCTAAGCTCTTTTTAAATTCCTCACTGAAGAAATTATAAACGAAGTAAAATGGTTATTTTAAGCCTGCTTAGTATAAGTAGGAACACCTTATTAGCTTGTGAGACGTGTATTTATATTTGTTATTACGTCTGAGAGAAGCAGAACTTCAGGTAAGAATATAACTGTGTTTTACTTCTTTTATTTTTTTAATAATAATATGAACCCCCCCTAGACTGTTGTAAGAATCAAATGGGATAGGGGTGCCTGGGTGGCTCAGTCGGTTGGGCATCTGACTGTGGCTCAGGTCATGATCTCACGTCTCGGCTCATGAGTTCGAGCCCCGCATCCGGCTCTGTGCTGACAGCTTGGAGCCTGCATCCTGCTTTGGATTCTGTGTCTCCCCCTCTCTCTGCCTCTCCCCTGATCCTGCTGTTTCTCTCTCTCTCTCTCCAAAGTAAATATATACATACATATATATATATATATATATATATATATATATATATTTTTTTTTTTTTTTTAAAGAATCAAATGGGATAGAAATCAATAGAAAGTACAACAAGGCAACACTGTATGAGAGATTCATCAGAACCCCTAACCTCTGTAATGCTGTGCGGTGTCCTGACCAGATGCACAGCAAAATTACTGCTTCATATTTAGAGATGGGAGGTATTTTGCGTCTGATATCCCTTCTCATCCTGAAGGCCTGTGAGCCTGCATTTCATTGTGGGTGCGTGGCTTTGATTCTGTCCTTGGAATTTTTGGAACAAAGGAGAAATGAAAAATTCAAGTTTATCTATTTTTTTTTCTGCTTTCATTAATACCGTTAAGGAAGGTGACAATACAGTGAAAACAACTTTCTCTTCTACCAGCTAAGACAGAGCCTTTCAGTTAATGAGTACGGGCAGTGCTCTTTGTAAACATTTACTGTGATGTTTTCCAACATAGACAAAAAGTTAATGGCACCCTTTCCTCTGCCATCAACTACAATGGTCCACTCCAAATGTGGTTCTCTAACTTTTTCATTCAGAAAAAAGTTATGAAATGAGAAATAAAAACCACATTGTAATCATTTAAACCACACTATAAGGGAGAGGATAAAAAGATAAAGGAAAAAAAAAACTCATTATTTAAAATAATCTTATTCCAATTTTAACCATATTATTCATCGACAGGTAAGACAGCATTCATCTTAATGTACTCTGAGATGGAATTTTTTTTTCTGAAGTTAGTAGAAAATGGATCAGCTCTCAGTTTTTCTGTGACTGGGTTTATAAGAACACACAGGAACAGATTTTCTGTTTGCTTCCCCGTACGATCAGGTATACACTAACCGCACATATAAAGCACAGAAGTTACCCTCCAAAGAGCCTAAAGCATTAGCAAAACACATTGTTTTTCCCAGTGGCATGTTTCGACAAGGAAATGTACTTGTAAAGTGTTAGCGTAAAGAACAGAAATTCACTTATAGGCGTATTTGTGGTACCAAATACAAGCTTTTAAAATGTCGTGTAGATTACTGTTTTATTAGCAAGAAGCCCCTACTAGGAAGATAACAGAGTGTACCCTGTCTCAGAACCAGATGGTCGAAGTTCCTCCTGGGAAATGGAAGCAAGGGAAGGAAAAGTCACAGTGGGAAGGGCTCGGTGAAGCTCAAACAACCTTTTAAAGAAACTTCGACCTCTTCACGGAAAAAGGCAGAGGAGAAAACGTCTACCTGGTGTGATGCTCACAAAACAAAGGGGGATCTCTATTGACCATCATATGTATCTTACTACGGAATTGGCTCACCATGACCTGACATGTTGGAATGCTAAGAGTCAGCTTGGACCACAATACACTCAGCTAATTTTCAAATCTGATGATGCGATTATGAAAATTGAAAAAGTAGCCGAATTGATAGAAGCCTAGTGAGAAATGTATCTAAATTAAGATGGCACCTGGTATATTTCAAAAACGGTTATACAGTCAGATCCAGGTACCTAAAGAAAGAGTATTCATCTTTCTGGGCGCCTGGGTGGCTCAGTCGGTTGGACGTCCAACTTTGGCTGAAGTCGTGATCCCACGGTTCGTGGGTTCGAGCCCTGCAGTAGGCTCTGTGCCGACAGCTTGGAGCCTGGATCCTACTTTGGATTCTGTGTCTCCCTCTCTCTCTGCCCTTCCCCCACTTGTGCTCTGTCTCTCTCTCTCTCAGAAATAAATATACATTTAAAAAAAAAAGAATATTCATCTTTTAAAATTCAGTTCAAATGCCAGCTCCTCTGGGAAGCTCTCTTCACCTGAAAACAAACACTCTAGACAGTCCTATTGTGCCGATTAATTGCATGATACTTCTTACTTAATAATTATAACTTCTTTTCTACTTTAAAAAAAAACGTTCATCATATAATTGCACTGATCCATCAGAACTCTGTTTCTCAGCTTGTTTTAAAAAACAAGTTTCTCAGTTTCTTTGTGTCAACCATCACCTCTGTAATACAGTTTATTTCATCTCCTTTGAATAGGCTCCAGCTAATAGGATGTTGAGCTTATTTGGCCTACATTCGTGTCATGAACGCATAAATGAATTAAAATGATTTGTGAAAGTACACACCTTCTCCCCCACCCGGGTATTGTGACATTCTAACTGAACGGAGCAGTGGAGAGTAGTTGAATGCGTCAGATTAGTAGATCAACACAAAATGCACGTTTGTCGCCTGTGCAGAGAGACCGACATAGCTAGAGGCCCAGACAGAAGATGGTAGATGATAGTAAGATAGACAGATAGATACATAGATACATGCATAGATTGAGATTGATGATAGACAGACAGGTAAATGATAGATGACAGATAGATAGATAGATGATAGATAACAGAGGCAAAACTTTAATTTATAATGAAAGCAACACCATGGAAAAAAAACATCAGCCCACACATATTCTGAAAAAAAAAATTCTTAATAGAGGCCATGGCCAAAAACTATGTTCAATTATATTTGAAAGAGTTGTAAGTGTTATTGTTGCTAATTACAATTCTCATATGACTATAGAAAAAAGGAAACTAGGAGGATATTTAAAAAAAAACAATGAAAGGATATTGGAGAACTAATACAAATCATAGTACTTGCGACCACAAATATCAGTGGATTAATCGAAAAGGAGATCAACTATTCACTCTTCCAGAACATGCACACAGTGAAAGCGAAAGAGAAAGCAAGGTGAAAAAAATTAAATATTGACAAAAGATGTAGTTGGCAAATACAAAGACTAAAACAACATAGATGAGCATATTTGGACGTGAATGCATAGGTGTTTTAACCAGATAAAGCAATAAATGCTGATAAAGAAATAGGAACAGACTGATCTAATTAAGTATATGAAGAGAAAGAAGGAGATAGAAGACGTTTAATGGGAGAAACAGCACATTGGTTTCTGAAGTTTCTTGCTTTGTTCAAATCCCAGTTCTTCATTGAATTCCCACATGACTCGGGCAAATGATCCGAATCCTTTTTGTCCGTTTTCTCTTTGATCAGATAGAATTGATACATATTCTTAATACGTATTCATTACTTAATAAATGTTAGCCAATCACCTACCTATCTATCTATCTAGCTCATCTGTGTGTGTAGGTGTGTGTGTCCTTCTCAAGAATATACTCAACCATTAACAGTGTTTACCTCTTGACGTTGGGACTTGAATATCTCATTCTCCATGTATATCTGAATATTTCAACACTCTCTGTGTATTGCTTTTTAAATAATTGTGAAAATTTTGAGGAAACTTTCTAAATCCAAGAATTTATTTTTTTTTATTTCTAATTATTTTCCTTATGGAGTAGCTGTAAAGATTAGGAAGAAAAAGCATTAAAAAATACTTAGAAAGTCAATTTATTTTGCTGTATGGTTAGAAAGGTCAGGTGCACTTGTATAGAACTTTGTACTTTCTTTGAATTTCCATACTTTAAACGCTAGTGCATTTTCCTCCAGGACAGAAATCAGTTTTTTGGGTTAGTCTGTAGGATTTCATAAAAGATGTGCCTGGGATTTCATTGTTCCTTGTTACATTTCAGAACTATTCATCCTTTGCACATACCTTAAAGTTCAAAAGTCTGTAAAGCAAGCATATAATATTTTCCATTAACTTGTTCCTGAGATCTCTTGAAGTTCTATATATGCAAAGTCTTCCTGTCTCTACTTTCTGTGTTCCACAAAATGTGATTAGAAATACGTGAAGGGCCTGACCGTATTTCCAGGCCAGCCAAACCACTAGGATTAATGAAGTGCATTTCTTGGAAGAAATGGAGACCAAATGTACTTTTCACTGTCAAAGAAAGCAGAGCATTCTAGATGGAATCTGGAAATGCTTTTCGTATCTTTTATGTTGCAATGTTAGAGAATATTATTTTAAGGCAAAAGTTGCAACAATAATGGTATTTTCAGGTCTTAATTTTGCGTGTAAAACTGTGATGAAATTATAGAAAGATTAAAAGACAAATATTTTGATAGATACAGGAATATGCTATTTTATGTCAATAAATATGTATAAAGTTTTAAGTAATAATGTCAGAATAATGGATATAATATCATAATGTTAAAGTGAGATGGTAGGTTTACTCACAGCTACATTAGTATTTGAATCAAATGAAATAAAATTAAGACTCAAAGATTGTCAAACGGGATTATAAAAAATCAAATTTACAATGCCACTTTACATATATGGAGTTAGATATGTTGAAAATAAAATAATAGGGGGGACTATATGAATACACCATTAAAAGTAGACTTTTTAAAGCAAAAACATTTTGCAATGGAAGATAAACATTTTTAAATGATTAAATTATCAGCTTAGAAAAATGATAATTCTAAATGTTTAATATAGTAGTATAACTTTAAAATAATATACCTTTAAATAAAAAAATATAACAATACTAATATAACAAGGTAGGTAATATAACAAAATCAAAAGCCCCATAATCTACAGATTATAGAAATAAAAGATAAATAGGTACATTCACAACCATGAAAAAAGATTAAATTAGCATAAAAAGTAAGGAAATAGAAGATTTGAAAGGAATTTAAAACTTAATTGATAAATATCAAATTGTACATGTCAAAAAGCAGAATACACATTCTTATGGGGTGCACATTGGCCATTTGACAAAATATATTATATTCTGGGCAAAAAAGCAGGCTTCAGTTAATTTGAAAACTTTAAAATCCATCTGTTCATATTTGACCTCTGTGGAATTAAAATAGAAATCACTCTCAAAACAGAACTAATTTTTTTTCCAAATGTATGCAAAATAATCTATACACTTCAATAATTCTTGAGTTAGGAAGTCATAGTAAATATCAGGTAATATTTGAGATGAATAACAATGAAAATAAAACAAGTCAATATTTGTGAAATGCCTTTAAAGCAGTGCTTAGAAGCTAAATTGTTTGGAGGACATGTAGTGGGGAAAAAAAGAGAAAGGGAGACAAACCAAGAAACAGACTCTTAACTGCAGAGAACAAACCGATGGTTACAAGAGAGAAGGTGGGTAGGTGGCTGGGTTAAATAGGGGACAGGGATTAAGGAGTACACTGGTCAGAGATGAGCACCAGGTGTTGTATCGAATTGTTGAATCACTATATTGTACACCTGTAACTAATGTAACACTGTATGTTAACTATACTGGAATTAGAATTAAAAACTTAATAATGATGCGGTGCCTGGGTGGCTCAGTCGGTTAAGCATGACTTCGGCTCGGGTCATGATCTCACGGTTCGTGAGTGCAAGCCCTGCATCGGGCTCTGTGCTAACAGCTCTAGCCTGGAGCCTGCTTCGGATTCTGTGTCTCCCTCACTCTCTGCCCCTCCCGGCTCATGCTCTGTCTCTCCCTCTCTCAAAAATAAATAAACATTAAAAAAATTTTTCATAAAAAACTTAATAATGCTTTTTTTTTAAAGGAGCTAATACAGGGACAGTAAGAATATGGAAATTCCAAAAACAAAGAAGCAAAGATACAAAAATAAGAATCTAATAGCAAGGTATTTTTTAAAAAGACATAGAAAGCAGAAAAGAGACATAGAATGAAAAGGGACAATAATTAGTTGGATCCTTTGACAAGGTGAATCAAATTGAGAAGCCCAGAGCAAGAATGAAGGAAATGAGGAAACACTAGTTATCATCGCTCTGAATATTAAACATCATAAACAGGTAATCAGATGATACTAGGAACAATCTTATGCTAATTTTAGATGCAATTTTTGAAAACCAAAATTTTCCCAAATTAGCATGTGAAGTAATTAGAAAAGCTGAGTCATCCTTAAAGATATTGAATCAATGAAAAACATTTTCATCAGAAAAGTTCAGGTAGGTCTGATAGTTCCTTTGGTGAATTCTTCCAAACGTTTAAGAAAAAAAAATAACAATCTTACACAAATTCTTCTAGAGAATAAAAATAAAAATAGCTACTCTCCAACTCATTAATGAGGTCAGATTAATTCTAAAATTTGAAACAGACTCTAAAATTTGAAACAGATATCAAAAGACAGGAACACTCTAGGTCATTATCTTTCTAAACTTGGATGCAAAAAAAGTCGGGAAAGACAGCCTATTGGATCAAAAAAGCATTATGAAAACTAAAATATTATCATGTAAAGATGTACCCCAGGAATTCAAGGTTAGTATAATATACCAAAATAATTAATACAGTTCACCAATTTAAGCAAATAGAGGGAAAAAACATGTTTATGTCAATCGATGCAGAAAAAAATTATTTGATAAAATTTCTAAAATTCTCAATAAAATAACTCGGCAAAGTATGAATAGAAAAAAGATCCCTTGTTTGATAAAAGCAAACCACAGAAAACCTTCTACAGCTATCCAACAGACTCATGAAACAATGCTCAACATCACTATCATCAGGTAAATTCAAATCAAAACCATCATGGGATATCACCTCACACCTGTCAGAATGGCTAGAATTAAAATGAAAAGTGATGGTGAGGATGTGGAGAAAAGGAACTCATGTGCACTGTTGGTGAGACTTATCTGGTGCAGCCACTGTGGAAAACAATTAAAAATAGAATAACCAGGGGCGCCTGGCTGACCCAGTCCACACAGCATGAAATTCTCAATTCAGAGTTATGAGTCAAGTTCACCTTGGGCATGGAGTCTACTTTAAAAAAAATTTTTTTAAACTGACTTACCATATGATCAAGTAATTCTGCAACTAGGTATTTACACAAGAAAACAAAAACACTAATCTGAAAAGATATGCACACTATCTTTATTGCAGCATTATTTACAATAGTCAAGACATGGAAGCAGCCCATGTCCATGGATAGATGAACAGATAGATGAACAGATAAAAATTTAAAGATAAATATAAAGATAAATATTATATATTTATATTTATATCTATTGATATTTATAATGAAATATTACTCAGCCATAAAAAAACAATGAGATCTTACCATTTGCAACATGAATGGATCTAGAGGGTATAATGCTAAGTGAAATATGTCAGTCAGAGAAAGACATATACCACATGATTTCACTCATATGTGGAATTTAAGAAAACAGATGAACAAACAATCAAAAAAAGGAGGGTACAAAAAAACCCTAGACTCTTAAATACAGAGAATAAACTGATGGTTTCCAGAGGGAAGGTGGGGGGGGATGGGTGAAATAGGTGATGGGGATTAAGAACACACTTATCCTGATGAGCGCTGAGTAATGTATAGAACTGCTGAATCATTACGTTGTTTAACTGAAACAAATATAACACTGTATGCTAAGTATACTTCAGTAATAAAAAAAAAAGAGAAAGAAAGAATAAGACTGTATAATGAAAGAAAAGCCATTTACACGAACCCAAGTGCAATTTTTCATACGACGACTGTCATTTAAAAAAATTTAATGTTTTATTTTTGAGGGGAGAGAGAGAGAGAAGGGAGAGAGAGAGGACAAGCAGGGGAGGGGCAGAGTGAGAGGGGTCACAGAATCTAAGACATGTTCCAGACTCTGAGCTGTCAGCAAAGAGCCTGACTTGGGGCTCGAACTCACAACCTGCAAGATCATGACCTGAGACGAAGTTGGATGCTTAACCGACTGAACCACCCAGGCGCCGCAACTATGTTATTTTATTTTATTTTATTTTATTTTATTTATTTTGAGAAAGAGCATGAACAAGGGAGGGGCAGAGAGAAGGAGAGAGAAAATCCTAAGCAGACTTCATGCTATCAGTGTGGACTCTGACGTGGGGCTTGAACTCACGAACCATGAGATCATGACCTCGGCCAAAATCCAGTCACAAGCTTAACCAACTGAGCTTCCCAGGCATCCCAGACAACCATGTTATTTTGAAGAAAATGTAGTTTGATGAAATCTATTTCCTCATCTTTATGATAATTGTCATAATTATGATACTTTCTAAATAATGTCATTTTAATAGTTCTTTGCATTTATATTGAATATAGATAATTATAGATTCTATATCATACAAGGTTTTGCTTTACTCTATTAATATTGACATCATTTTCTTCAATTTTACCCTTTTCTATGAATGTATTTGTAAAACCAATTGATACAGAAAAAAATCCTTCTGGAACTAATATTATACCAAATATCAAAACAATAAGTATTTTCCCCTGAATTTGAGAACAAGACAAGACGTCCACTATCACTGCTTATATTTAATATTGTTTTGAAAGTTCCACCTGATTCAATATGGCAAGTTCAAGATGCAAAACTGGAGAACTTTAAATAAAGCAGATATTTTTCACAGATGATACTCTTTGTGAATATGGAAAAGTGCAAAATAATATACAAATCTACAAGTGATTTTACAAGTTTGCCAGATATGGAGTCAACATACTAATATATATATATATTGCATTCCTATGATGAAAATAATATATTTTAACATGTCATTTACAATAGTATCAAAAAAAAAAGCAACCACTTGGGGATAAATCTAATTTATAATTTACAATCCATCCATATTGAAAACTATACATCATTGAAAGAAATTAAAGAAGACCTAAATAAATAGAGAAATATATTATGTTCATAGGATAAAGACACAGTATTGCAATTCAACATCTCTTCAAACTGATCTATCGATTCATTGCAATTCCTACCTAGACAAATCCAGCAGGTGTGTGTGTGTGTGTGTGTGTGTGTGTGTGTGTGTGTGCATCTGTGCGTGTGAGTGTGTGTAAATTGATGAGCTGCTTCTTAAATATATATAAAAAAACAAAAGTGATCTATAGTAGGAAGGGCAAAATGGATGAACAAAACATAAAGACTCAATTTCCCATGTATCAACTCTTACTACAAAGCTTAACTAACCAAGGAAGTGTGGTGTTGTTGAAAATATAGACAAAAAATGAAACAGCATACAGAGTAGACTTACAGTTGTTTAGTTATTTGATATAAGATAAAAACTTCACTGCATTTCAGCAGGGGGACGAATAGTCTTCAATAATTGATGTCAAGGCAGTTGGTTATCCAGATGGAAGAAAAACAAATCATAAACCTTAACTTTCAGCACATAAAATAATTTATTTGAAAGAAATCACCAACCCTAAACAACCAAGCTTCTAAAAGAAAGCATAGGAAAATTTTCTCATGAAATTGAGAGAAGCAATGATTTTTAAAGAGGATAGAAAAGAAGTCTACCACATTTCTTAACTGTAAATTGCACTGGATGAAAATTAAGACTTTTGTTCAACAAAGTATCTCTAAGAAAGAAAAATTACTGGAAGCCATAAATTGAAAGAAGGTATCCACACTCCATATCTACATATCTGATAAAAGGATGCATGTAGACTCTAGAAAGGACTCCTACAAGTAATTTGTAAAGACAGATAACCACATTCAAAAAAGAGAGAGAAAAAACTCGAAAACTCTTGAATAGGCAGTCCATAACGAGACTATCAAAATGTTGAATGAATAAATGCGAAGACACGCACCTTAAACAGTTTGCAGAGAAATCCGAAGTAAACACTGTTAAATATCATGATACACCAAATAAAATAAGTAAAACTAAAAACACTGCCCTTACCAAGTGCTGCTGTGAAAATAGAGCCACTGGAAATCTCTTCCATTGAAGATAAAAGATTAAATTGGAAAATATTTTTTCAGTACCCAGCATAGCTAAGTGTATGTACACCCCATGACTGTGAAAGTCAACTTCCAGATATGTAGCTATAAAAACATCAGGGTTTATGTCCACTGAAAAGTATGCGGAAGGATATTCATAGCAGCTTTAGTTGTTGTAGCTTCTGGAAATTGGCAACCGGAAAATGGTATATAAATAGAGGTATATGTGTTCAAAGAAATTCAGTGCACAAAGAGACAAAGCACCCTGATATATGTAGCAATTCCTCTTTAAACACTACATAAACCCAGTATCTATCTATCTATCATCTATCTATCTATCTATCTATCTATCTATCTATCTATCTATCTATCATCTATCTAATCTATCATCTATCATATCTATCTATCTATCTATTTATCTATCTATCTATCTATCGGCTATCTATTATCTATCCATCTGTTTATATATGTGCATGTACATATCTATATCAAGATTGATTGATTGATTTAATCACCCACTTATTTGAAGGGGTTATTACTCCTAACATGAACTTTCAACTAGAAGACCAAATACAGAGAAGAAACCTTTCCCCTTAGATCATGTACAGGTCATAGAAAATTCAAAAGGGAAAGAACTCTCAAATCATTCCAAACTACTTCTGGTGGAATTGGGTACTCCTTACCCACTGCCAACAGTTACTTCGAGAAAAATCAATATTTGACAGAAATCTGATATGGAGACAAAAAGAAAAAAAAACCTTGTGGAGAATTATTGTTTTTTTTTCCTTTATCTAACCTCAATTCTTGATATCAGTTAATGAGTGAAACTTGTCAGAAAATCACATTTAATCAATAGATCTAAATAATCTCTTTTTCTAAGTACATTAATAGTTTTAGAAATGAGGTTTTGCATAAATACAAAGCTTTTAAATATTCTACGCAGTGAAAATATTCCAAGGTTGCCAGTATTGCAGTATATATTACATGAAAAGTGATTTGTGCCAAACACAACTGTCCTTATTTGGGGAGCATAATCATAAAATGATATTTCCTCAATTTACTTCATTTATGATAAAGAGGAGGCATAATCCAAGGGTAAAAACTCTGGCTTTTCTCACTGGTCTTAATGAATATTCTTAATAATGGTGACATCTTACTTGAAAGGCCAGATAGATTCAGGGTCCACAATCTTATCCCTGGAAGTGTTATTTTAGGGATGTCGCTGTATCTCCATCTATTTGTGATAAATCAGAGAATTCTGGAATGCTCTGTGAAGGGCCCTTAACACTTCTAACTTTTCATTTAACAAATGAGGAAATGAACCAATGAATGTAAGTGTATTTCGAAAGGTTTTGTTTTCTTTTTTTTTTTTAAGTTTATTTATTTATTTTGAGAAAGAGAGAGAGAGTGAGTGGGTGTGTGTGTGTGTACGTGTGTGTGTGCCGACGAGTGGGGAAGGGTAGACAGAGAGGGAGAGAGAGAGAACCCCAAGCAGGCTCCATGCTGCCAGCTTGGAGCCCAACGTGGGGCTCAATCTGATGAACCAAGAGATCACCACTTGATCCCAAATGAAGAGTGGGACGCTCAACCAACTGAGCCATGGCAGGCATCTCATGCAGTGCTCTAGTAGAGACCCCCAAATTGTGGATCTTTTGGAATAGTCATGGTAGAAACGAAAGACCCATTTTCTTTTTAAGTACGTCTCAGAGCCAGTTAGTTTTTTCTTCTGCAGGAATTGAGCAAACCCATTCCATAAAGAAAACAAAGCAATTTCAAGTAATGAAAAGGACCTAGGAAAGACAAATTTCTTCTTCAGCTTTAAAGTGCTAAATTATATCATAGTATTGGTATTGCTGTCTATGACGATAATCAAGGTAGCTTTATCCCTTCAGGTTAGAGTTGTGAACAATGTCATAGAACAGATCTTTCGAAATTAGAGCCAATGTCTCTGTCTTTCTACAGGTGTGCTTTAGTTAGAAGAGGTCACAGAAAGAAGAGAACAGTCCTTACAGAACAAGAAGTGTGGGAGAAGCTTCTGGGCAATAAAGATGTAGAGGAAAGACCAACCTGGGTTTTTACCTGGCCACAGGTAATAATATAAATTATAAATATTATATATATATATATATATATATATATATATATATATGATATTTTTAAGTTTATTTCTTTATTTGGAGAGAGAGCACAAAGGGAGGTAGGGGCAGAGAGAGAGAATCTCCAGTAGTCTCCGCTCTGTCGGTGCAGAGACAATGCGGGGCTCGAACCTATGAACCATGAGACCCGAGCTGAAGTCGGAAGCTTAACCAGCTGAGCCATCCAGGCGCCCTTAGAGATACAGTCTCTCATGCCACGAGCACAGCCGTTTTCACCCCTATATCAGGTTACAGGCTGGGGTACAGTCGTGGAGGCACACTTTGCTGTACTTACAGCTATGGCTGTTACGCTTCTTGAGGAATCTGTGTGAATATGTTCATGTACATTCATCATTCTTGACCCTCTGAAATACAGCATCATTGGCAGAGGTCACAAGTAAACATACCCGGAGGGGATCATTGTGTTCACTTTGGAAATTTCCATTTTAAAGTTCCCTAAGCTGTTTTGAAAACTCAAAATGCTTGGATTTCCCTGCAGTTTAGTAATTGTCATTAAGCGATATAAATGGTGTCTGTATGTTATCACAGTCTCTGTCTGAAGGCAGATACATACACACAAGAAGCCTGATTAAACTTCACCGAGTTGCTTGGTGATTTTTTTTTTTTTTTATGGTGGAGAAAGGGACATCCTCTCTTGAAACTATTTTTCCCTATATTCTGGAGTTAGTCAAGACTTGAAAAAAATTCTCTCAATAAATACTAAAAACAGCCTTACGGGGGAGCGATTACTATCCTCAGTTTACAAATGAGAAACAGATATCTGTTTCCTGAACACTTGACTACAAGCCAGGCAGCTAGTGGGGATTTGAATTTTTTTTAAACGTTTATTTATTTTTGAGACAGAGAGAGACAGAGCATGAATGGGGGAGGGTCAGAGAGAGAGAGAGGGAGACACAGAATGGGAAACAGGCTCCAGGCTCTGAGCTGTCAGCACAGAGGCCGACGTGGGGCTCGAACTCACAAACTGTGAGATCATGACCTGAGCCGAAGTTGGATGCTCAACCGACTGAGCCACCCAGGCGCCCCAGGGATTTGAACCAGAGATCCTTCCCAGGAGATCTGACTACAAGCTGAGCCCAAGATGCCCATCGCTATTTGGGACTGTGACACCACGGTAGGCTCAAAAGCAAAACAAATATGAGTTTTACCCAATACTGCCGCATCAGGCATCAAACCGAGACAGGCTTGCGATGCTTGGGGTCCACCATTCGATAGTTCATTGTCCCTACCAGAACGTGAATTCCGATGACCACTTGGGTCTCTGTGACTCTCCACGTGCTGTGCATTCAGGTCTGGCCAAGCTCTTCTGATGGGTATGTCTTTCTTTACATTTACTGAGACCACCCTTCAATCTTCATTTCGCGCGTCGCTGACCGGAGAGTTGGTCTGTCCCTTTTTATGACTATCTTTCTGCTTTAATCCATGCAGGTGATTTGTTGTGTGAACTCTCACCAGCCAAACGTGTGTCTCAATGCTTGCTGGTCCCTTGATGTAGTTCCATATCCTGCCCCTGGACTCAGCCTCCGGAGCCAACGTGGGAGCGGAGGTGTGAGCCCGGGTGGAGGAGGGGTGTCCAAAGTTCAGCCCCATTTTACTATCTGAAACTCCCTTCCAGGCATGGGCTACTTGATACAGTGATTAAGCTTTATTTTCTGATTCATTTGGAACGTGATTTTAAGAATACGGTATCAATCATCCGAAAGCTACTATTTGATGCATCCGGCATGTTACCTGGCCTTATCACAGGTATGATCTCATCTGTTCTCCTCACAAATTTTGAGAGAGGTATTGTCATCACCGTTTGCTGAGGATGGGAAGGTCAGATGAGCCTTGAGGGACCGTGAGCTGCCTTTTTCGAAAGCTGGATAACCTCGGGGTAAATTTGAGTCTTTCTGAACTGGTCTTCTCTTCGACACAATGGGCATGATATGGTCATACGGAGTTGTTGACAGAATGTAGTCAAATACGGCTGTAAAGGGCCTAACGTATTCTAGTAAAAGAAAACTTGGCACATAGTATATGCTGAAGATATGGTAGCTTTGTTAACAACATCATCAAATTAAGTCTATTATCCTATTTAACAGCAGAGGAAGACAAAAATTCAGGTCCACTGCTCCTAACCCAATATGCTTTGTGCTGTGCTCCTGTGGTCCTTCCTCAAGTGAAAGATTCTGATATTTTAGACATTTAAATTTTAGAGTCACTATTAAATGGTACTTTGATAGTTGTATATTTTTAGGTTTCTCTATAATTAACAAATCTTGCGACGCATCATTCAATCTGAATTATCCCACAATGAGAACATCCCCAGTCTCTGCGAGTGTTTTCATTAACTTTGTTAATGACCCTGCCCCTAAATTTCTACAGAGAATGCGGTCTTGATGAGCAGTGATTTCATCTCGACCTAATAAAAATGATTCTGGAAGAGGTTGTTAGATTTTAAGGTCATGCAATGACTCTCCATAACCTACTTTTTTGTTCACTACAAGTAATTTTGAAAACATATCATTCTCAACAACACAATCTATTAGTAACTGCCTGGCATTCCTTGAAATTGCAATTCAGTCTGATGTGACAAGCCTTCCTTTGAATAATGGGTTTTTAAGCTGGTTGGTGTATATTCATGTATAACTGCTATCTTTATGAATATCTAGTGGATGCTATTTGCATTCAATAATGTTCTACACATGGATGGGTATTTACTGTTCTTTCCTTTGGTGTTTCCTTAAGCATTATTTGGAAAATACTAAGACTTTATTAGCTTGAAAAATGATCTGTGCTCACAGTGATTTAGTGAGAAAAAAAGTTTCTTCTTTTCTGAAAATGCTTTGGATAATAAACTTGATATTCCTTAGGAACAAAGCATTCAAAATATGGCATGCTAAATAAGGGTTGGAGAGCAGTTGGAAGATATTTTTAAAAACCCATTTGAAGTCCACAGCATTCAAAGTCAGACTTAATTAAATTGGATTTATCATTCAGAAAATGGAAGTAATTCTAGCATATTGCATTATTCAACACTTTGTACCCTGTACCGTTATTGCTGAACATATCAACTTTGGGCTGCCATGAAATTCACGGTGTATATATGTGTGCATTTAAAAAAAAATAACCATTTATCAACTATTTTAACCAGCTAGGAAAATAATACATTTGGAAATATTTCTCTTCTAGGGCATAAGAGTTTCATTTTCATTGTAAAGATCTTTTTTTTTTTTGTCTCTTTCATGGGAACAATTGAAAATTTAATGTAGCAAGGATGACTAATTGAATAAATACCTTTATTCCTTTTGAAAAAAGTGGGTCACACATCTTTTAGCGATGGACTAGTTATTGCCTTTCTAAAGCATGACCTAGGGGTGCCCGGTTGGCTCAGTTGGGTAAGCAACTAACTTCGGCTCAGGTCATGATTTCACTGTTTGTGAGTCTGAGCCCCACATCAGGCTCTGTGCTGACAGCTCAGAGCCTGGAGCCTGCTTTGAATTCTGTGTGTGTGTGTGTGTGTGTGTGTGTGTGTGTGTCTGCCCCTCCCCTGCCCACACTCTGTCTGTTTATTTTTAAATAAACATTTTAAAAAATGTTTAAAGCATGACCTTTTCCTAAATCCAAGTTCTTAAGGAGTCTTTGACTTTGAACTGACAGACAACAAGTTATCCACAAACCATTAATCTTGTGAAATAAAAGGGTGATGGGGACAAGGATGAAGCACAAGAATGGGGCTTTGGGAGAGCTGACCAATCCAGGGATGGAGAAGTGAAGGCGGGTTGGGAGCAGGGCAGCTGTACAGCTGCCTGGGCATGATGGGATTATACTGTCCACCTGGACTCTTCTCATCCCACCCACTCCCAACCCCCAGGCTGAGCAAGAGAATCCTACCTTGCCCAGATAGCAGAAGGCAGACATCTTGCAGTGACGTCATTCAACATTAGGAAAAGTTGCCAGCCAGCATTGATAAAGTGAGACACAGTCAAGTCTCTAGGACTCTGGGGCAGGAGAGTGGAAGGTATTCCCCTCTCGGCCTTCATGGAAGACATCTATCTCCATGCCTCTGGAAAAAGGGGGAAAATTGGACTTCACACTCAAAGCCACACTTGCATTGATTTTGAAAAATAATGATGTTTCTTACACGTAAATGCCATTAAGCAATGCATACTGCCAACATATTCCAAGGAATTCTGCAACTGGGAAAGGGAAATCCACAGAATCTCTTATTCCCTGCACGCCCTCATATGGACTTCATGTTTCCATAAGGCCGTAATAAGGAGATGCTCACTGGAACAGAGAAAACACAGGCCACAAATAAACACGATGTGTAGTTGACAGTGCTTTATTTTCAAGGAATTGAAACTGCATGGTAGCCCGAGGTATTGAAAAAGCTACGCTTGTATTTAATGTCTAGAATAGTTTTTGAAAACAAACGATTGCATCATTTCAATTCCTAGGACTCAGTGTTTTATTTATTGTTGTTTCAGAGTTTCCTTGAGATGTTTTAGGCACACTTAATTAAGATATCTTTCAAACGGCTCTGGTTTTAATTTCCCCATTCGTCGGATAGGAGGACTCTTGGTGTTTGCCTCAGTGTATATAAGTCATTCCCGGTATTAACCTTCACATTTGCCTGCAATCCTTCAGCTCCAGTTCTGCTTGGAAACCCCATTTAGCACTGGGTTTTAAGGCTTCCTTGTACTTATTCACTTTTGTGTCTGTCTGGGCCCTCAAAAGAGGTTATAACAAACAAAGAAACAAACAAAGAAACTTGAATAAGCCACACTTTTCTGTCATCAGTTCCTACCTGGTTTTTTTATATATATAGTTTTTTAATGTTTATTTATTTTTTAAGAGAGAGAGAGAGAGAGAGAGAGCGTGTGCATGGGAGGGACAGAGAGAGAGGGAGACACAGAATCCAAAGCAGGCTCCAGGCTCTGAGCCATCAGCACAGATCCTGATGTGAGGCTCGAACTCATGAACCCTGAGATCATGTCCTGAGCTGAAGTCCGACTTAACAGACTGAGCTACCCAGGCGCCCTCAGTTCCTACCTGTTTTGCTGCCACCTGGTTCATCTGTATCATTTGCCTCGGGCTGACTTACTCCAGCCCTGGGTGGCCCTGGGTTGTGATTTCTCCTGTTGGAGACTCTCTTCAACGATGACTCCGGCAGCAGCTTCCTTCTTGCCACATGCCTAGATCAGTGAGGTGAGTTTTCTGGGTTTTTTTCATCCACAGTAGAAGTGTTGATTTCCAGACCTTGGCCCGGATCCCAGTTACTGGTGCCTGCTGGGAAGGAGCCCATCTCCTCAAATCTACCCCATTCATTCTTCTTTCAGGGCATTTAGCTTTAACTGTGAAATTACCATGAATCTCCACTTGCCGATCATCTGGAAATTGCCCCTTCCTCACCTCCCACATTAATCATCCATCCGGGTCAATGTATGCAATAGGACAGCACCGAAGCTGGGGGAAATACTCCTCTGTCTCGTCATCGTAAATGATCAGAGGATCTATAAAGAAACTTTGCACCTACTTAAACTGGCAGCGCTTCAGATTTCTCTGCTCACAAATTGTCTCTGCTTTGCAGGTTAGGGTCATGGTTGAGGTCAGAGTTAAGAAACTCTCTTTTTGTTTTCTTTGTTGTATGACAAATTAGAGCTAAGAAATGGTCTCTCTTTTAAACTTTTGCTTGGAAAACTGTGAGCTTGACACAGTTTTCCGGGGAGAATATCTTTGGCTAATATCAGCATTCGTCTATAATTATGGCTCAAGTTAAATTGACTGCTTCACTTAGGGTCAGTGTATAATGATTCATTTTACAGATTCTCAAATTTGTTGGCATAGTGTTGTACATATGTCATTACATTAAAAAAAATGTTCTCTGTAACTGTGGTTATTTTCTCATTTCTATTTTTTAATTTTTTTCATAAACAATTTCAATTTTCTTTTCCATTTTGTGACAACAATTAGCTTTTACTTCAAAGTGTATATTGTTTTCTTTGTTCTTTTCTCTAAATATTGCTATGTAATACTGACATAAGTATTAAAAGCACACACTAAATAATACCAAATAAAAATATGGAAGTAATAACATAAAAGCTTCATCTGTAATGTATATGCAAACCTGTACTTATTTTTTTATTTTTTTAATGTTTGTATTTATTTTTTTTAATTTTTAATGTTTATTTATATTTGAGAGAGAAAGAGAGAGAGACAGTGCGTGAGCAGGGGAGGGTCAAAGAGAGGGAGACACAGAATCTGAAGCAGGCTCCAAGCTCTGAGCCATCAGCACAGAGCCCGATGAGGGGCTCGAACTCACGAACTGTGAGATCATGAGCTGAGCCGAAGTTGGACACTTAACCGACTGAGCCACCCAGGCACCCCAAACCTGTACTTATTTTTAATCTAATTTGTCTTTTTTTTTGAACAGACATATTAAAGCCACTTCTTCTCATTAATGATTTCTCAATTTCTCAATTTTTGTCTAGATTTTTCTATCTGTGACTGGAAGTTCTGACATTGAAGACATTAAAGCTTCTGATTATGACATCATCTTGTGGGGGAAAAAAAGTTTTCATCAATATGAAATATATTTACCCATTCCCTTTATTGCTTTTAACCTTCCATTACACTTTCTCTATATTAATGTAGATATATTTACTCTCATTGTTGCTTTGCTTTTGTACGTCTTTTCCATTCTTCTGCTTTACCTTGCTGTAGGATTTACAGTATTTCCCAGATATACAGAAAATAGTTAAAATTTTTATTTTTATCAAAATCAATGAGTATATTTTAAAAGTGGAATTAATGTAGCCACATACTACAGTTAGCATATCCTTCCCGATATTTTATACTTTATGTCTCATTTGACATCCATTTCATTCGTTGTTTCAGCTGGTTTGAGCTTATTGATAATTATCAACCCTGTTTCCCAATATTATTTCAGAAATAATACATATTTGTCTGTTTTACTAGTGTTTCACCCTTAAATATTAACACATATAAAGATATTGAATTATTTCTAGATATAATCAAACCTTATAATCTCTTTTAAAAATATAAAGCATATAAGTTTATACTCCCAGTCACTTGCCTAAATGACTATACTCCTAGCCACTTGTGACTAAATCACATAAAGTTGCCACTTCAAATTTCTATCTGATGTTTGTATGCTTGTATGCATTCATTAATAGTTCTTTTTTGTTATTTGTTTTTTTCTTTTAAGAGAGCAAGAGAGAGTGAGTGTGAATGGGGCTAGAGAGGCAAAAGGAGAGATAGAAAGAATCTTAAGCAGGTTCCATGCTAAGTGCAGAGCCTAACACAGGACTCAATCCCACAACCCTCAGATCATGACCTAAGCTGAAACCAAGAGATGGACGCTCAACCAACTGAGCCACCCAAGTGCCCCTCAATTACTAGTTTTACAGACAAGGTAGGGTTATATGTATGTATGTGATATGCATTTAGTCTGAAGTTCATGTCTTCAGGTAGGTGTATTATCTATGTCATGTGTGCTTTGTGTTATGTTACATCTTTGCTCTATGTGAACCATTCAATTGTCATAATGGTAACAAAAATAGTCACAATTACTAATTGTCTTTGCTCCTGTATCTATTTGGCTGCTCTGTTCATCCACTGAAGTTTATTTTATTTTTTATTATTTTTTAAATGTTTATTTATTTTGAGAGAAAGAGAGACAGCATGTGAGTGGGAGAAGGGCAAAGAGGGAGGGAGAGAATCCCAAGCAAGAACTCCACCATCAGCGCAGAGACCAACATGGGGCTTGATCTCATCATGATCATGACCTGAGTCGAAATCAAGGGTCAGACACCCAACTGACTGAGCTACCCAGGCACCCCTGAAGTTTTGTTTTGTTTAATCAAAAGATTAAGTTTGTAGTGTGCATTTTTTTTTTAATTTCGGTTCAAATCTCTTCAAATATACAGCAGGGATTATTTTTAAGATACAAGGTTTAATCATACCAGGGTCTTCTGTTTCCTTTTATCAAATCTGTTTCTTCAGGTATTAGCTCTTCTCCATATTGAGTTTGGTGTCCCTCTCATGGTGCTGCTTTTACTCGAATACTGGGTGATGTGTGGTGATCTGCTCAACTTTGTATTGAAGAATCACTATTTAGCTCCATGTTATGTTCACTTATCCTTCTCCCAATGTTTATCATTGGGCTGTGAAGTAGGTTATATTGACTTCTTCTTTGCTGGGCTGACACACTTTCTGCCTGGGGAGTGAGTACCGACCTGTCTTTGCAGTCCTGTGCATTTATAGTCCCTCTACCTTTGCTTTACTATGCAGACAAAAGCCACTGTGCAGCCTCAGTGGTGAGGAGGCTAACAGACTTCTGTACTGTAAATTGATTTTCCTCAATCCCAAAAAGTCTCAAATGTCTTTTCAGCATCTTTCAACTCTCTGAGCTCGCTACTCCTTGACCTCACTCCCACGGTGGCAGACTTTTTTCCGCATGTGTTTTTGTCTACAAATACCGTTTTGTTCTTGCTATTTTTCCCTGAGGTCTGATACCCTCTACTTTCCACCTTCAGAAATGTCTGGAATGCCGCATTTTTCAAAATGCAGAGAAAACTTTCAAGAATATTTGAATCTATTGCTGATTTAGGAAATTAAAGCCAAGTACAAAATTAGAAAATTATAATATGGTTGTGAGAGAAGAATAACTGGCTTCAAGATATTTGTTGGGGGGCGCCTGGGTGGCTCAGTCAGTTAAGTGCCCGACTTGGGCTCAGGTCATGATCTCACGGTTCGTGGGTTCGAGCCCCGCATTGGGCTCTCTGCTGACAGCTTAAATCATGGAGCCTACTTCGAATTCTGTGTCTCCCTCTCTCTCTGTTCCTCCCCCCGCTCATGCTCGCTCGCTCTCTCTCTCTCTCTCCTTCAAAAATACATAAAAATATTTTTAAAAATTTAAAAAAAGATATTTGTTGGTATGTTTCTCTCTGAAAATACTATGATTGGATATACTTATTTTGAGAATAACATTAGGCAACCTTAAAAATTCTCTCAAACGTCACATGTGGCAAAGAGTTCCATTGAATGGAGTAAATAGGACCAGGGACAGCTAATTAAATGCCTATGAAAATGTTAGCAGAGCCCTGCAAGGACCACCCTTCACAAGATAATGGATGGAGGTGAATAGCAGTTCTAGCTGCAGACCCATGATGTTGACAGTTAATAAAGTATCTCAAAGCCCAGATCATGGAAACATTTTTTTTAATAAATAATTGAAACATTTCAAGTATTTTCTATGTGGATTGATTAATCGCCTGTTCTCTCTTTTTGAACCTCCTGTCCATGAGCACAGCCATGACAAAGTGATGCATTTCCGCACAAAAGCAGAAGGAATCTCAATCAAGAGGTTGAGAGGAATAAACATCAGTGTTCCTCTTACGGGTCCTTCCCTCCTGAAAGTTCAGCAAAGGAAAATCTCCACTGAAATGAGAACCAGTTAAAGCTTCGGCTCTCCTCTGGGTGGTTTAGTCTGATTTGATTCCACGTATGTTTCAATAGAGAATAAACATACAGGACTACTCAAATTATATAAATCAAACATGACAAATATGAAGAAAATTTTTAAAAAATTCACTTCAGACTATTTACACTTCCTTCATCCACAGACCAAGGATATAATACTAAACAATGGCTCTGCTAAAACACAGTAACTAGGTAATTATAATAAAATTTCCTAATGTGAATTTATACATTTATATTTTATAGAGACAATGGCTCTCTATGTCCATTTCTACAAGGGCCAGCTTATTGCACCAAGTAATACATAGAGTTAACTGGCCTTAAATTCACTTTGTCCAGTGCATCAAAATTTTACGGAATATTATAAGTTAACATCAACACACTTTTGACTTCTCTGATAGATGGAAGCATAAAAAGATGCCTATCATGTATTTAACTTTTCTCTGCATTGGCATAATACTATTTTGGAATTATGGTCAATTATTTTCTATTCTAAACAGAAAGACAAGCTGAGTAATATACAACCAAACACACTAATAGAATGGATAAACTGTGGTATGGTCTTAAAATGGAAAACCAAAGAGCAATGAGAATGAATGAATGAATGAATGAATCTCACAAACACATGTGCAGTGAAAGAAGCCAGGCATAAAGGAAAACAAAACAAAAACCTATATGTTTCCCTACATTATAAGGTGAATGATGGGAAAAATTAATCTATAATTTTGGAAGTCAGGACAGTGGGCGCCTTACAGGTACTAATCTGAAGGTTGACCAAAGGGAGATTTGGTAATCCGATAACCTTTGGTATCTTCATCAGGAAGATGAACACATATGTATACATTATGAGAAAGTCATTGTTGTCTTTGAATTAAATGATTCCTTTAAAAAATGCTACCAGAGAGCCCCTGGGTGGCTCAGTTGGTTGAGTGTCCACATCTTGGTTTTGGCTCAGGTCATGATCACAGGGTTATGGGATTGAGACCTATATTAGGCTCTATACTGAGTGTGGAGCCTGCTTAAAATTCTCTCTCACTCTCTCTCTCTCTCTCTGCCCCTCTCCCCAGGTTGCACACTCTCTCTCTCTAAAATTTAAAACAATTTTTTTTAATGTTACCAGAAAGCAAAAACCAAATAACTGCACAAAAATAACAGCAAGAGTAATTGTAACTTGTCAACCCCAGAGGCCACCTACGGCAATGAAAAAAAAATGGAGAATAAGGAAAAACCATCCCCCTAAAATGAGATCCTAATTTAGAATTCCACAACCACCTAACCCATCATCCAAAGTACTAATGAGTTAGGAAAATAATAAGAAATTTTAAATTCTTGTAAATGTACTGAAATTAATAGTGAAGAAAATGTATATTTTTTAATTTAAAAAGGGGGGGGGAGAAAGAAACAAAAGTAAGCAAATCAATTGTTACTTAGTGGTACATATAAGAATGTATTAATTATATCCAGCAATTATAAAAAAAAATTGGAAGCTTAAAAAACATATTGTACAAGAAGAGTACTCAAAAGTAATAGGAACATGAGGAAGAAGAATTCTCCTAAAATTTTCTAGGAAGCTCATGTTTCTCTGAGCAAATAAGAATATCAATTAACTTCAGACTAGGTTAAATTAAATTATATATATATACATATATATATATATGTATATATATATGTATACACACACACACACACACACACACACACACACACTCTAAGAAGAAATAATAAACAGAAATAGAGCATATGTTAAACCAAGAGAAGAGAAATCAAAATAAAGAAAACAGATGGCTGTGGACTGAATTGTTTTCCCCCTCACACGCAGCAACCCCTCCCCTGCCCTACCACATTCACATGTTGCAGCCCTAACCCTGATGTGCAGGTGTTAGGAGGTGGGGCCTCTAATTAATATAATTAACAGATTAAAATTGAACAGCAAGAGAGGGTCTAGATAGTGACGTCGTGGTAGTGACAAACTCACCTGGTGACCAGAACTTCCTTTTTTTCTTTTTTAATGTTTATGTGTTTATTTTTGAGAGCGCTCACGCACATGCATGTGAGACAGCAAGAGCGAGAGAGAGAGAGAGAGAGAGAAAGAGAGGGAGTGAGGGAGGGAGTTGGAGGGGCAAAGAGAGAGGGAGAGAAAGAATCCCAAGCAGGCTCTGTGCTGTCCGTGTGGAGCCTGATGTGGGGCTTGATCTCACATCTGTGAGTTCACGACCAGAGCCGAAACCGAGAGTCAGACACTTAAACAACTGAGCCACCCAGGTGCCCCCAGAACTCACTGTCTCAATATCATTCTCCTGTAAGAGGGACCGTTGTGTCTTGGAGAAAAGGGCTGATTCTAGTGTTAGGACAGGGGAAATGCAACGTGAACTGGGAACGGCTAATAGTGCAAAAATAAGAACATATGTGACAACAGGAAGTCTGCATGTCAAAAAGATGTAGGAGCCTACCTGATGGAGTTCCTCATGGTCAAAGCTAAACCAATGTGAACAACAAAATACACGGAAACAGTATAGAATTACAACCCAAGGAAATAATCATGATCTTACAGTGATACAAACAAATAATTGAATACATAAATAAATGGGGGAGAAAGAACAAAATTGCTTTAGAGAAGCATTCCACAACATGCATGGAAATACGCTCCCCCACTCCAGGAGATAAGCTGAATCATCTTTCCCAAACCCTGCATTTAGCGAGGCTGGGTTGCTTCCAATAAACGGAGTACGGAAAGTGAAAAATAATAATTTCTCAGTGGAGAAACCTTAACCAAGGGATCAATTTAACATCATCCGTGATAAGTTACAGTGTCATCACACATCTTCTGAGATCAGGCACTTTGTAGTATTCTTTTTCACAACCCATAACCATAGTCCAATGATGAGAAAAAAATGCAGGGACAATCTATAAAATATTTTCAAAACTGTCAAGGTGGCAAAAAGTCAGATTGAGAAACCATCACAGAGAGTCTGGATTCATGATGACTTAGTGTAGTGTGGTATCCTAGATTGGAATGTGGTACAGAAAGAGGACATTAGTGGGAAAATGAGTCAGGTTTGAACGGAGTCTAGATTTTAGATCATAGTAACATACCCACGTTATTTGTTTAGCTTAGAAATATTTACCTTAGTACTGGAAGATATTAATATTAGGGGAACTGGGTATGAGGGATGACAGAAACTCTCAGTGTTATCTGTGGCATCTCCACATTGTTCCAAAATATAAAAGCTTACTATAAAAGTTGAACAATGAAATGTTCTTAGGCAAAAAAAAAAAAAAAAAAAAAAAAAAGAAAAGAAGAAAGAAAGAAAGAAAGAAAGAAAGAAAACACTTTTTCAACTTATTAACACACACCTAATCAAGATAACATCCCTTATTTAACAAGGAGTAAAAAGGAAAATTCCAAACCAGAGAAAGATATTTTCTAAACCCCCCACATCGAACGTAAGGATAATTAACCAAAAATTAAAGCTGTATAATATAAAAAAACACTATAAAAATTAGAAAAAGTAATGGTAGGATATACATAGAGGATTTTATTTATTTACTTGTTTGTTTTTAAATATTTATTTATTTTAAGAGAGAGAGAGGGAGAGCACAAGCAGGGGAGGGGCGGAGAGAGAAGAGAGAGAATCCCAAGCAGGCTCCGTGTTTTCAGCACAGAGCCCAATGAAGGGCTTGATCCCATGAGCATTGAGATCATGACTTAAGAGGAAAACAAGAGGCAAATACTTAGCCAACTGAGCTCCCCCCACCCAGCCTCCCCTAGAACATTTTAAAAATCCTTATAAAGCTATAAACAACCAAATTCATAGGAAGCTAGGCAAAATATATCAAAAAGGAAATTCATAGGAAACTACAACGCGATTAAATTTGCCAAACGATGTTCTCACTAGCGATTGTTGAACTGTGCACTAAAGGAGATGGTATTAGTTTACCCTATTATAATGGCAAAAAATTAAAGACCAACAAGCATAGCATGGATGCGAGAAAACGTGTCTGTGCAACTTTGGTTGGAGTTTAAATTGAATGGAATCGCTTTAGCCCGCAACAGTCCAGACCTACCTGTGTAACGTAACGTGCTACATGCTCCAACAGTGGGTACCCTGAGCGTTTGTACTGGATGATGTCTTATCTCGATGCCAATGGAGACGGAGGCACCCCTGTTTTATTTGCTGTTCTGCCACATTAAAAACAAGCTAAATCAGTATGGAATGAAAGTGAGAAAACTAAATTACTCTTTGCATATGCTTATGATGGAGCTCTATCAGCTGCTTAAATGATTGCACTCCATTGCATATATGAGATTATATAAATGTGACAAGGCACAAAAAGAAAGTTCCAGAATGAGTACAATATGTTATGTTGTAAATATTAAGAAACATGGAATCATTAATGTGCACTTCACTGATACACCAAGGGGCAAAAGTAAATGCATTTTCAAAAAATCAGAAGTTAATGTATAGAATAATAGTTGATAATATCTTTGTGATGAGGTCAGGCTTTTTCATGTTAATCTTTGAAGTTTTCTGAATTTTGGACACATTTTGAAAATTAAAAAAAAATAAAAGTACTTTTGTGCCGTCTGACTTACTGTCCTTTTCTCGTCTCTATACACTTTCCTTTCTTTGAAACTCCACTGAGCAACACAAACGTGTTATACAGAGAAATGTATATTTATTATAGAAAATATTGTCTTGAGTATACATAAAAATAGCTACTTTCTGCATTTCAACTTTCACATTAAATACAAATAATAAAATATTCCTTTAGTTACAGGTCCCTTATCATTGCTATAAAACAGATCCGATTATAATCTCTTTTCTCTTTATTGTATAAAATCAGACCTTGGTTTGCAGAAATACGACTTATTTTCAGAGTCTCCTTTAATTCTTCCATATTTTACTGACTGTAAAACTCCTGAGCTGATGGTATCCTTTCCAATCACTTCTCTTTTTGCTCTTGGTCTCCTGCCAGCAGGTGATGGATTGTGTTAGTTGCCACGGTCAAGTGGTTGCCCATAGGGAAAAAATAATAATTCATTACACTCGCAACAATCATCCCAGTCCGATATCACCACTTAAATTGTTGTTTCAACCACACTAGCTCAGCTTTGTGTACAAGAGTGACACCTTTGGATATAGGGCTCAATGACACCAATGCCCAGAGCATCAACAAATTAAGTAGTATAAAACATGGGCAAGTTATGGGGAAGGTGGTCATAAAAGCATGAAACTTCTGGAATTCAGATGAACACCCTCTGTATGGAGTTTCTATATGTATAATTTTTATCATTATTTTTAAAGTATCTGTCTATCTATCTATCTATTTAAATTTTTGTGAGAGAGAGAGAGAGAAAATATGAGCAGGGGAGGGGCAAAGAGAGAGAGAGAGAATCCCAAGCAGACTCTGTGCTATCAGCACAGAGCCGGATGCAGGGCTCGATCTCATGTACCATGCAATCAAGACCTGAGCTGAGACGCTTACCCAACTGAGTCACTCAGGCGCTCCTATCATCATTTTTTAAAAATAAATTCTTGGGGCGCCTGGGTGGCTCGGCCAGGTAAGCAGCCGACTTCAGCTCAGGTCATGATCTCACGGACGGTGAGCTCGAGCCACGCGTCAGGCTCTGTGCTGATGGCTCAGAGCCTGGAGCCTGTTTCAGATTCTGTGTCTCCCTCTCTCTCTGCCCCTCCCCTGTTCATGCTCTGTCTCTCTCTGTCTCAAAAATAAATAAATGTTAAAAAAAATTTTTTTTAAATAAAAAAAAAATAAATTCTTGCGTGTTATAGATACCAAACAGGATGTTTCCCACCCCGCCCCCCCCACCTCTGACAGCTAAGGTTTTGAAGACGATGGTCCCTGGTAGAATAGAAGCAACCAGAGAACTGAGGCCATGCTCTGAACCTGGACCACAGCGCCCTAGTCGCTTGTGTGACCTTGAACAGACATTTGCACCTCAGGCCTAGTTTCTATCTCATCAATTGAAAACTGGGGATGGCGGATACATGATTGCTATTGTTCTTTTGTTAATTGCATGTGATTCTCCCACACTCTGATTTTGAATTTAATGAATGTAAATGAGGAGCTGAGTATAATAAAGTGCTGGCAGACATTTTTTTTCCAGCTCTCTAATAGTTTATTTTCATTAAAGAAATCCCACTTGTGATCACCTAAACCAATTTCATTGACCTGCAATCTGTGGCAAATTCAGTTTGAAGAACATTCTCCTGAAGATTAAGTTTCAGGCCCCCTTGCATGGTCACTGGCTCTATCGTCAAATGAACGCTGCTGACCTTTTTAGTTTTATCTGCAGGATCTTAGACACCAGCCCCGTCTGCAGCATCGTCCCACGTATACGCATACATGTTCCAACATGCACACACATGCACACACAAACACGCTTCCGTTTCTTTAATTCTTTATTTCTGCGCATGGGATTCTTTCTCCCTGGAGTTTCCTTTTACTTGAACACTTGGGTGAATGAATCATTCTTAACGTTTTCTTTGTCATTTCCCAGAAGTAGAGGGGTTGGGATGAAACAGACAAAGCTGGTTATCAGCTACTTAGAAACATCTTTCTGTTTTGATCATTTTTCCTCTGGGAATAAATTATATTAGGGCCCTCCCAAGGTGTTGTGATTACGTTGAGCACAAAATAATCAATCACAACAGTACTTTGTATTGTCAACCGGTATTTTCTCAGAAAAATCTTTTCATTCTTTAAAGTTATTTAACTAAAGGTAAGACGATGTCACTGAAGCATCAGCCTACAAATAAAGACAGGGGAAAATATACCAGTGAATGATTTCCACCCCTACTCACTATCTCCCACCACAGGCTGAGGGAAGGAATCCATTGAGAAGCTGGTCTGTTTTGCTGGAAGGAGAGCGGAAGGACTTTTGAATGTTCTGGTATAGTGCCAGGCTGACAGCCGTTGTTGAACATGGCTACCCACACGTAACCCACCTGTAACACACATGCCCTGAGCGCCAGGCCTTAGTCCCTGCCCCTGGAAAAGCTTTATTTCTTCCTTTTTTTTTTAATGTTTATTTATTTATTTTGAGCCAGAGAGAGAGCAGGGGAGAGGCAAAGAGAGAAGGAGAGAGAGACTCCCAAGCAGGCTCTGTACAGTGAGCCCAGAGCCCAATGCAGGGCTCGAACCCACGAACTGAGAGATCATGTCCTGAGCTGAAACTAAGAGTCATACACTTAACCAACGGAACCACCCAGGTGCCCCAACTGTAACTTTTCATGCTGCGTACACAGCCCAGGCAAGGCCATCTGTGACATGTTGTCTTTCCCTTCTGCCTGCCATTGGGAGTGTGGGACGCTTGCCTTCACTCTAGGGTTTACGTGCCCAAGAGAGAAAATGTGGCTAATCTCCCATCTTTCTGTCTCCCTTCCATGTGGCTGGCCACCTGATATTTCCGCTACACTCACTACTCTCTTGTAAACTCATGCTTGTTCATGTGTGACTCAAGGGTTTTGTTTGTGTGTTTGTCTTTAATTTTTTTAATGTGTATTTTTCGAGAGAAAGAGAGAGACAGAGCACAAGTGAAGGAGGGGCAGAGAGAGAGAGAGGGAGACACAGAATCCGAAGCAGGCTCCAGGCTCCGAGCTGCCAGCACAGGGCCCGACTCGGGGCTTAAACTCATGAGCCGGGAAATCATGATGTGAGCCAAAGTCAGGCGCTTAACTGACTGAGCCACCCGGGCGCCCCATCAAGTTTTAAATCTAGAAAAAGAATAGCAACTTCTGTTTTGACCTTAGGCCCAGGGCAGTGTGTTCTCTGGTCTGTGGACTGTGGGGTAGTGGCACAGATAAACCAAAGGGTCAATTGTTTTCCATCAGGCTACTGAATATTTGGGCATGCTAGTCAATCACATCTTTGGATGGGCCGTGGGGCAAGTGAAATGCCCTCCTTGTCCCTTATACCGGATGTGACTCAGTGCCGTGTGGGAACTATAAACCCCTCACTTGTGTACCTCAACAACCCATCACAGACAGCACCCATCGGATTTCATGAATACCAACCGTGCTGTATTGCATGGAATGCACAGAGAACAGGTTCTTTGAAATCTCATCCGGAATGCAAATGCCCTGTTACCCCCGGTTTTCAGTCGCTGCTTATCTTCAATGACCTTCTTAGCTTTGCTGCACCCTGCAGACACAAATCGAACACACGGAGGGTAAAATCCTACCTGTGGAGGTGGGTGAGGGCAGATCTCCATTATCTCTGCCCTTGGAAACCTTGTTAGGATCGTCGTAAAAAGTACAGGGTGGCAGCTCAGATATACTGTGGATACAGAAGCCAGACCAGGCAATGATCAAAAGCGTTGGTGGGGAAAGAGTGATCTGGCTGATGCCATGAAACATCCAAGCTTCTCTTTACTGACCAACAATCATCCTCGGAAAAAACCCTGCATCTCGTCACCTAAATGAATGTGTCTGTGGCAGACTAGACTGAAAGAGCCCTTGATTAAAATCTAGCCTCTCTTTGAAGGATGAGTAATGGCAAAATAACAATTAGGAGGAAAACAAGGGAAGCTCATATTGTGCTTTGCACAATCTCCATTAGGAACGCTTCTTCTGATAACTTTTGCCAAGGCAATAAATTGCTCACTAGGATTGCATGCCAATTAGGGATTGATTGAGAACAGCATCACTGAGTACAATTTTCAATAATCATTAGATACCTTGATTATTTGAAGGATTTTTTCTATGTTCATAAATCTTCCTACTGATAAATTTATTTAAAAAAAATTCTCCCAGAAATACTTTGGTACAATCGGTTAAACTCATGCATTTATTTTTTAAGGTGTGTGTGTTCCCTGTTTGTACGTATGAATGTACAACATTGCGAAAAAGATATCCCTTGGAATATGAGTGCCTCCAAAAATATTACTGTGTATTTTACTTAAAAAATATGTTTCTGTAGGGGCGCCTGGGTGGCTCAGTCGGTTAAACGTCCACCTGCAGCTCAGGTCATGGTCTCACGGTCCGTGAGTTTGAGCCCCGCGTCAGGCTCTGTGCTGACGGCTCAGAGCCTGGAGCCTGCTTCGGATTCTGTGTCTCCCTCTCTCTCTGCCCCTCCCCTGCTCATGTTCTGTCTCTCTCTGTTTCAAAAATAAATAAAAACAAAACAAAACAAAACAAAAAATATATATATATATGTTTTTATATACAGTAAATTGGTAAATGTTATGTTTTTTAAAAAGTTAAACCATTCTATTTACTTCAGAATGACCCGTTTCTTCACATGATGAGTCTTGCTGGGGGTGATAAAGCATGGGACGATTCAAAAAATTATTTTCCCAGAGATCATTTTACCATAGTAACACCCAGCAGCATCTAAAATGGTGGAAATGGTGACCCCCAAACGCCTATGTCCTAATCCCTGAATCTTGTGACTGTTACCTTATTTGGAACAAGGTTCTCTGTAGATGTAATTAATTTCAGGATCTGGAGAAGGGAGGGCCATCCAGGACCCTCCAAGCGGGTTTTACACCCAATGGCAAGCATCCTTACAAGTGGGCACACCGAGAAGACACGGGAAGAGAAAGCCACATGAAGATAAAGCAGTGATGGGGGTAGTCACAAGCTAGGGAATGCAAACAGCCACCGGAAGCTGGACGAGGCAAAAATGATAATTTCCTTCAGCCTCCACTTTGACTTTGGCCTCCTGACCTCTAAAATTAGAGTAGAATCATTTGGTTTTTTTTGGTCTTAAGCCCCCACTCTGTGATAGTTGGTTCCAGAAGCTGTAGGAGAGGCTTCTATGTTAAATACCACTGGACACGTTCATGTATTTTTCTTTGATTTTTTTAAAATTTTGTTTTAAATACCTCTCCCAAGCGTCCATGCACTCTCCTTCCCCAACCTGTGCACGATACCACAGGCAACTTTTAGTCAACCTTGGTTGATTATTATTTTTTTATTGAGGTCTAATTTACATACAATATTATATTAGTTTCAGGTGTACAACATAATGACTTGATAAATGCATATATTGTGAAGTGATCACCACAATAAATCTAGTTAACATCTGCCACCATGCATAGTTACAGATTTTTTTCTCTTGTGATATCTACACTCTTACCAACCTTCAGATATGTCATACAATATTAACTATAGCCACGGTGCTGTATGCTACACCCCAATGACCTTTTTAGTTTATAACTGGAAATTTGTACCTTTTGACCTCCCATCACACACTTCACTCACTCTCCACCCACTGTGGCAACCACCAATCAGCTCTCTGTATGCATGAGCTTTTCTTTTCTTTCTTTCTTTCTGGTTTTTTTTTTTTTTTTTTTTTTTAGGATTCCATATCTAAATGAGATCAAATACTATTTGTCTTTCTCTGAATTATTTTGCTTAGCATGATGCTTTCAAGGTTCATCCATGTTGTCGCCAATGACATGACTCCATTCTTTATGGCTGGATAATATTACTACATATATATTATATATGTGTATATATACATATATACCCATAGAAACACACGTACACATACCACAGTTTCTTTATCCATTCATTCACCAATGGACACTTAGATTGTCTCCATATTTCAACTACTGTAAAAAACACTGCAATCAACATGAGGGTGCCTGTATCTTTTTGAATTAAGTGTCATTGTTTTCTTCAGATGTATACCCAGAAGTGGGATTTCTACATCATATAGCTCTATTTTTAATATTTTGGAAAGCCCACACTGTTCTCCACAGTGGTAGTCCAGTTTACGGTCCCACCAACAGTACACAAAGATGGCCATCTCTCCGCATCCCTGCTAAAGCTTGTTATTTCTTGTCTTTTTGATCGAAGCCATGCTGACAGGTATGAGATATCGTGTATATATATATATATATATATATATATATATATATATATATATACATATATATGTATATATATGTATACGATATATGAGATATCGTATATATATACATATATATGTATATTATATATATATATAATATCTATGGTAAATATTACTGTAGACACAGTTAAACAGAGAGACTTATTTTAAAATTGATTCAATATGTCATGTTTCTTTAAAGGGTTGCATATATACTTTAATAAGATATCAAATCTTAAAAATAGTAACCCTTTCCAGATTTTATTCAATATTTCCTATTGATTTCTATATATGTAACATACATAGTTACCTAACTATATACATATATGTGTATGCATACATACATATGAATATAAATGTATATAAAACTACATATGCACACACACATATGTATATAAATATATATATGTAATTTCTATCCATAACTCTGCTAACAAATGTTTACCTGAAGAACTTTTATTTACTTATTTTATTTTCAGAATAATAGGGCAGATACAAAGAAGCTTAATGTTCAGATAATGGAATATCCGAATATCCTAACAGGGTAGGTAAAATTGTGACTATTTTTAACAGAAGTATAGCAGTGTTTTAAATGTTTATTTTATTTATTTTGAGAGAGAGTGAGAGAGCGAGCAGGGGAGGGGCAGAGAGAGAGAGCTGGAGAGAGAGAATCCTAAGCAGGCTCCCCACCGTCAGTGCAGAGCCCAACGTGGGGCTCAAACCCACGAACTGTGAGATCATAACCTGAGCCGAAATCAAGAGTAGGACGCTTAGCCAGCTAGGCACCCCATGGATAGCAGTTTAAAACGTATTTCTTAATTTAAAACAAAACCAAAAAAAAAACCAGTCTTTTTTAAGTTGCAGGGAAAATTTTTACACCATTACCTACTTGGAAAAGGCATTCCTTTTCTTAAAACACAAATTGCTATAAAGCCCTCGATGCTGCCTGCAGCATTTGTGCACAGGACAACCGTAGGATAAAAATAGTGTTAGCAATAAACCATGGCAGAGTTTACAGAGTGCCCTTCTGTATTATGGCTCTTGCATACATAAAACGGAGTCCTTCTAAAATATCTGCAAGACGTTTCCATCCCCACTTTCAGATCAGAAGTCAGAGCTTCCGAAACGTTAAATAATTGTCCTACATTTACACATCTTCTATGTGCCCAAGCAGGGCTTTACCCTCCCGTCTTATACCAAGATATTACGCAAAGCCTTCCCAAATCTGCATTCCTCTCTCCTTTGCTCTTTGGGAAAGACAGGTGTTCTCACACTGAAAGTACAGACAGGTTTTGGCGATGGTTATTTACATCCAAAAGAGCAGAAGAAATTAGTAAGACACATTTACCTTTTTTAACCCACGGGGGGGTGGGGGGTGGGGAAGCATGTTTATAAACTGAAATTTAAGTGTGTAATTTCTATGACCGGAATGCTCTTGGGAATACTCTTAGAAAGAATTTTTGTAGGTAGCTGCTCCCAGGACTCTGTCCATTATTCACTGTTGCTCAGACTGGCTGATAAGACTTTCTCCAGACGTGGGATGCAATGCAGAGAGTGCACATTTGACCAAAATGAAATACTACCTTTTGTTTTAAAAAGCAACTCATAAATAAACTACTTTCTGTTTAATATACTACTCAAACAGGGGCACCTGGGTGGCTCAGCCAGTTAAGCATCTGACTCTGGATTTCAGCCCAGGCCATGATCTCAGTGTTTTCGAGATCAGCCCCACGTCAGGCTCTGCACTGACAGCAAGAAGCCTGCTTGAGACTCTCTCCCTCTTTCTCTGCCCCTCCCCTGCTCATGCTCTCTCTCTCTTTCCCAAAATAAATAAATAATATATATATATATATATATATATATATATATATATATATATACTTACATATATATTTTTTTGTTTTATTTAATGCTTATTTATTTTTGAGAGACAGACAGAGACAGAGTGTGAGCAGGGGAGGGGCAGAGAGAGAGGGAGACACAGAATACGAAACAGGCTCCAGGATCTAAGCTGTCAGCACAGAGCCCAATGTGGGGCTTAACTCATCAGCTGTGAGATCATGACCTGAGCCAAAGTCTAACTCTTAAGCCACTGAGCCACCCTAGATAGATCTTTCTAAAAGTTGTGAAACTCTGGCCAACCTGTGTAATGAGTAAATGTTGCATTCTGCGCTTTTGTTTCCAATTGGTTAAAGGGAACAATTAGTCCCCAGATCATATGATTGTCGTGAGGGGTGAGTAAGTAACATGCGATAAGTTAACTAATACTGTGCTGAGAGGTAATACAGGTGCGATTACTGTTACCATCTTTCCAGAATCGGCAAAACCTTGTATACGAAATCCAACAACACTGACTACATCTCCACTTTGCAGAAAGGATCTAGGCTTTCTTCATTGTTGGCTTTTGTACGTACTAACCTAGCCCATCTTTCTTGAAATATTCTTATGACTTGAGTTCATGATACCACACTGCTGTGTTTGATTTACTTCTTTACCCACTGTTTCTAACTCTGTTTTACAGGCTTCTCTTCCTTCATCCAGGCTGTTCATGTGGAATTGTCACCACTACACTCTCCTAAGCTCGCTCCCTAGGTTATTTTATGCATATACCATATCCGCCTGACAGTGGCCTTCTATTAGGCATTGTCTATCAGGGAGAACATCAGAGAAGATGAAGCAAGTTTAATTGGATATGTGCCTTTGCACCTTAAGGCTTTAAGGTCACCTCAAGTGTAACTGAGGAAACAAGTTCACAATATTCTTCCTCCCTTATAATCAGTGCCTCCTCCAATGGTTCTGTGTCTGTATCTAGCACCCATATCCATCACATATGAATATGGCGGAAATATGGGAACCATCAGTAATACATTTTCCTTTACACTCTCATTTCTTTCTTTCTTAAAGAAAAAAAAAATTAAGAGAGAAAAAGTTTGAAGCGGGGGAGAGGGGCAGAGAGAGAGAAGGAGAATCATTTTTTTTTTTTAATTTATTATTTTTGAGACAGAGAGAGACAGAGCGTGAACAGGGGAGGGGCAGAGAGAGAGGGAGACACAGAATCCGAAACAGGCTCCAGGCTCTGAGCGGTCAGCACAGAGCCCGACGCAGGGCTCGAACTCACAGACCGGGAGATCATGACCTGAGCTGAAGTCGGACGCTTAACCGACCGAGCCACCCAGGCACCCCAGAGAATCTTAACCAGGCTCCGTGCGCATCACGGAGCCCTTCACGGGGCTCAATCCCGGCGCCCTGGGATCATGACCTGAGCCGAAATCAAGAGTCAGATGCTCAACCGAATGAGTCACACAGGTACCCCTACGCTGTCTCATTCCAAACTGATTAAAGGTATGCCACTTTCATTAACTCTCAAAATATCTTGTTAATCTCTCCACTTCACCCCGTTTTCATTGCTGTCAGCTTAATACACGTGATGACATTTTCTCACTATATTACGTCAAAAGCTTCTTCCAAGGGGTCTGTGCCTCATCCCTTCCCACGTTCCCCGCAGTGCAGAGAGAGTGATCTTTCCATAATGCAAATTTGATTGCGTGGGTTTGGTTTTATTTACATTCTCCAGTATTTCCCCAAAGTCTTACTATTGCCTTTGTGTCCAGCATGGTTTGCTCACCTTGAGGCCCAGTCTACACCAATTTCTCTCCTCTCTCTTTGCTCAGGATATTTGCATTGCTTTTCCTTTCGCTAATGAAATGCCCCCTCATCAATCACACCTCAAGGCAATCTCACCTTTTAAAGGAAACCTCTCCGGAAATTCAGGCTAGGTCAGTTCCCCTGTCACATAATCTCATGGCACCCTCTATCTCCTCTGCATGGCTTTTTAAACTGTTAGTTATTATTTATGCATGCTTATTTTAGTAGTGCTCTATCTGACCTAAGAAAATTCCAGCCATGCAGGCAAAATATTTATTTTTGGCCAGCATTTTTTTACAAGTGTCTTGGGCAATTTAAATACATATAAATTAACTGCTTACTGAAATAATGAGTGAATTCCATGAAAAAATGATAATTCTTCCAAGTGAGCTATTGCTCAGATCAGATGTTTCAAAACTCAGCCCAAATGGCGGTCTATTCATAATGTCTCATGAAGAGGTCCCTTCTTCTCCCTTCATTTCTGGCAGAATTAATTTCTCCCCCTACAAGTTCCTATTAGTGTTGATTGGTACCATTTTAAATTTTTCTATAGAAAACTACATGCCTATTTTCAGGTCTTATAAAGGAGTCGGTGAAGAAGACAGAGACGGTCATTACTTTCTGGGAGCCCGAGTTGAGAAAATGCCTTTATTGCCAACATCGTGATTTTGTATTTTTGATTTTCTCCCTCTCCCTCTGAATATTCTCCTTTTAGAGAGAGAGTGGAGCCGGAGAGAGGGATAGTTCGTGGAAGATATCTCAAGAAGTCATAAGGTGTTAGTCTCGAAAAGTAAGGAAACGTCTTGTTTTGAGAAAAAAACAAAACAGAGTCAAGACCAAGGACGTTGATGGTCTGGGCCCAAGTTGAGCACCAATTAAAAGAAGGAAGTGAAAGAGTTTCTTCAACTTCGTGTATTTTTCTCTCTTCCCTTCAGGTCTCAGCTTCCATACTCACTGAATCTGTGGTACTTCTCGTGGATATGGTCCTTGTCCATGTTTTGACTGTTTTCTTTATTTTAATGACTGGTAGAAAAAGAATCTTTGGGAAAACTTGGCAAATACTTGTGTGAGTTTTAGTTGACACGGATTTATTTATTTGTACCTCGGGTTCCACTGCTTGTCTTCCAACCTGATTTTCAGCCACTCATAATTCCTTCCTTTGGCTCAGAGATGGAAATGCGGAGGGTGAGATATTCTCAGCTGGTAATAAACTTCTGCAAACCTCCCGGCAGCCCTCAAGATCCAAAGGCGCACAATCAGGCTTCTACTACAGCCAGTGAGTGTGGAATCTTTATTTCAAAAGAAGAAAGGAAAGAAAAAAAAAGACATTTGTCCTCTAAAAGGGCACAATGTCAAAAATACGCACAATATCAAAAAATAACAACTACCTCTAAAAAAAAGACACTTGTCCTATAAAAGGGGTTACACAATATCAAAAAAAAATAACAACAACTACCTCTGTGGTAAGGACTACAATAGAACTTTTGGTAAATTAAAAAAAAAAAAAAAAGCTTTGCTCTGCCTTGGTTTAGGAAGAAGAAGAAATCCGTAACAGGAAACACTGACATTCAGGATGAGAACAAAGTATCAACCCTTCAGCAGTGTTAGAATCTTAGCCCCAAGACATACATCTATACTCTGTCTTTGTGAGTGTGTGCTTTAAAAGGAAATATACCCTACCCAGTCTTTGTCAGTGGTTCCTGGCACAGAACTCTTCAGCCACACTTTGAGCACTTCTGAGTTTAGGCTGACAAGGGCCCCTAGATAGCCTCAGGATGGGGCTGACCACCAACAGAAAAGACCAAATGAATTAAAAGATTGACACTTTCTTTTTTTTTTTTTTTTAATTTTTTTTTTTTTTTAACATTTATTTATTTTTGAGACAGAGAGAGACAGAGCATGAACGGGGTAGGGGCAGTGAGAGGGAGACACAGAATCTGAAACAGGCTCCAGGCTCTGAGCTGTCAGCACAAAGCCCGACACGGGGCTCGAACTCACGGACCGCGAGATGGTGACCTGAGCCGAAGTCGGCCGCTTAACCGACTGAGCCACCCAGGCGCCCCAAAGATTGGCACTTTCAACGACACCCACCAACCTCTGGGAAGAGGACGAGAGGCTACCGATGAAGCTTCATTAAAACTCTTGAACAAGAAGACGTGATGAGCTTCCGGTTTGGCGAATATGCCAACAGGCTGGGAGGGTGGTGGCCTGGAGTGCCGTGGTGACAGGAGGCCCTGTGCTCAGGTCCCCTGCAGATCATGCCCTGGGTATTGCTTCACCTGTCTGCTCACTGGTATCCTTTATGCCCTTTATACTCAACTAGTCAATATAAGTAAATAGTTCTCTGAGTTCTGTGAGCTGCTGTAGCAAATTAATTGGAGCTGAGAAAGGCTTTATAGGAATCTCCGCAAATATAACTAGTTGATCAGAAGCACAGGTAGAAATGCAGACTGGTGTCTAAAGTGCGTTGGAGGCCCTCTTGTAGAACCCTTAACCTGAGAATCTGACGCCCTCTCCACGTAGACAGCGCGGAGTTGAATTAGTTGTTTGGTGGCGTTGAAACACACACACACACACACACACACACACACGCACACACACACACACATTGGAACGTGTCAATCCCAATCTCTTTGCATTGCTTATAAAATGTCATATCCGAAACATCAACAAGTACTTAGCTAAGAAAGTTTCAACTTAGTATTAAATAAGTTACTATGACTTGTTTGTTGTTATTTTTTGGAAGGATAGAAACCATGCTTTCACGCAAATACTGAGTGAATGATACAAATTACATTTTTTTTAACATTTTTATTTATTTTTGAGACAGAGAGAGACAGAGCATGAACGGGGGAGGGGCAGAGAGAGAGCGAGACACAGAATTGGAAGCAGGCTCCAGGCTCTGAGCCATCAGCCCAGAGCCCGACGCAGGGCTCAAACTCACAGACCACGAGATCGTGACCTGAGCTAAAGTCGGACCTTAACCGACTGAGACACCCAGGCGCCCCACAAATTACATTTTTTAAATACAGAGGTAAATTCTCTCAGACTTCTGTTTCCCTTCATGAAAGAACACAAGACCTTGTTCTATAATAAACAGACTTGGAACTGGAAAAAAAAAATCTATGACAGAAGTGTTTTTAAGTGCTGGCTGAAATGCTTTGGAGGACTGTAGCCCCTGAGGGGAGAATTCACATGAAAAGTACTAGGACCACCAGAAAGGAACAGAAAGTTACCAACTGTTTGCTGAGCAGGGCAAAGATCCTGATAAACTAAAACAGCAGAAAGCAGAGTCCACTGCAGCCCAGGCTGTAGGAATCTGGTGTGTATTAGACGAGAGATCCCCCGAAACCTTTCCTTTACAAAAGTCATGTTCACATCACTGTGTCCAGGGCAAGCCACCCTGTCTGCAAGGTACGCGGACAGCAGCTGCTACTGCGTGAAGGAGGCAGTAGGCTTAAGTGTAACGCTAAGATCATGGGAGATCTCTGTAACACCTTATGAACACTCACAGAAACATCGAGAAACTAGAAATGCAGTCTGGACCGCACCCTAGAGTGAAATCTGAACCAGACCCACCCTAACCAGACCTAAAGTCAAGGTGTGGAAAAATCCCTGAGAAGAGAATTTTTGGGGTTTGCATCCCTTAAAGTTAGAAGAGCTTGGAAAACCCTTAGGATTTTCTACAGATCTTCATTAACCAAGCACAAAATCAAATTTACACAAATTTAGAGTGATCAGATGTAATGGACGTGTCTGCTGAAACAAGAATCAACACTTTTCAAGAAAAACAGGATTTGGACTCTCTAAATTGATTGTGTTACCCAAAATATCCAATCCTTTTTAAATTTTTTTTCCAAATGTTTATTTAGTTTTGAGAGAGAGAGAGAGAGAGAGAGAGAGAGAGAGAGAGAGAGACCGAGCTTGAGTGCGGGAGGGGCAGAGAAAGAGGGAGACACACAGTGCAAAGCAAGCTCCAGGCTCCGAGCTGTCAGCACACAGCCTGACACGGGGCTCGAACCCACGAACTCTGAGATCATGACTTCAGTCGGAGCTGGACGCTTAACCCACTGAGCCACCTAGGTGCACCTAATCCTTTTTTTTTAAATCACCAGAATTACAAAGAAAAAAGAAAATGTAATTAATTCATGGTCATGGCAGGGTTGCGGGGGGGGGGGGGGGGGGGAGCATTCAATACAATGAAAACTCTAAGTTCCCAGAAGTTGAACTTTACAAACACAAAGAAGTGATTATAAATGTTTTAAAGAACAATAATAAAATATAGTTTTAATAAGTGAATATACAGGAAGTCTCATCAGAGTTACAGGGGCTGTAAAAAAAGAATCAAATTGAAATGTGTAGAACTGAAAATTACAATACCTGAAATGAAACAGCTCCTGAATGGTTCCGGCAGGAGGTGGGGAATAGAATGAGGGGAACCACTTCCATAAGGAAAAAGAAAGGCCACAGGCTGGTTGCCCTGGGAAGCTGAGTCTGCTATAGAAACTAGCTGGCAGAGTAGTTCTTAGGGAATGCTCTTGGGATTGATATACATAGAAGGGAAGAGAAGGAAGCAAGACTGGAGAGAGTGAGACTTGAGATTGCCATTCAGTCCCCAGAAAACCCTCTGCTGATTCCCTGGCAGAGCCGGGGAGCCGGGGATGGTACCCCAAAGCTCCTACATTTGAGGTGGGAGTGCGGAACCTTAGCATCCTTTGGTTGACCAGTCAGCACATTCTGGCTGCCTTTGGAAGAAGCAATGACCTTGAACAAGGTAGTTTTCTTCATCGGTGTCACTTTCCAGGAGATCCTTCATCCCCTAGATATCTGAGCCTCTGGTCAGATGTTTCTTCGAAATCTAATACAGACGTGCCAGGAGAGGCCAAAGTAACCCACCTAAATGCTAGATGTGCTCCTCCCTGCCCCCACAGCAGACTGTCTCATCCTGATGATCAAGTCGATTCCACCTGCCACGATGGTAACTCTTTGCTTACTTAGTCCCCTGACATGAAGAGCCTGGGTGCCCAGAACTGTAGCTGTAGCTTGTAGTACAAGGGGGCTTTTACAGTGGTCCTCATGAATGTGTTTTCCCTTCACTAACCAAGAAGTACAAACATGCAAAACACAGAGCTGTGGATATGGAAAGTACAAATTCCCAAACAGATCATCGAAGTGATGGTTAGTAGAGAGATTTCTACTTTGACCTCTTGCTTCCTGGACCCAAGCATCCTGCTTGTTGGGGAAGCACAACCGTACAATTGCCATTACGTGAAAGGGCATATTGCGTCCTGACTATGACGCCTCATTCTCATAAAGATTTGCCCCCAAGCTGGAGCGTCCGTTATGCCTTTATGGAGACCATTCCGTTATTTTATCAAGGTGACAGCGGTGGTTATTTTATTAAAAAAAAATAGCGGATACTGTGGTCGCGTCCCCAATACCCTTGCATTTCATGATATTTTATGGAATCCTGAGCCAGTGAATCAAGCCTCTGTAATTCCTAGGATAGGCCTTCCTATCCTAGGAATAGTCCTAGGATAGGACTGACTGATGTCCCATGGATACTAAAGGCAAACCCATACCTGGAGCACATGACTCTTCCTGCCACAAAATGAACGACTCTCCTTCCAGCTCGGAAAGGGCCCAATGTAGCCATGTTGGAAGCTGGTTGAGCTCTCAGGGAGTGGGTCCATATTTTAGGAAACCTAGTTTCTACCGCTGGCAGGTTATACCATTGAGCTGTCAGATTGGTAAGGGGGCTTTCTCCAACCCTGCCACCCTGGTTCACTTTCATATGCCAGTTATGCCCACACAAGGGTGGTTAATGACAGAGGCCGGCTGTCAATGTGGACAAGTTGCCTCAGTCACCACCTTACCTCTTGCCTCGTCTGTAATGGAGGCTCTCGGTTCTGTTGCAGCATATCCCCCATTGGTGATGGAGAGCCACTACTGAACTTCTCAGCACTTCCCGCCCCCTCTAAATAGCATGGTTCTTATTGCTCTGCTCAGTGGTGTACCTCTCAGGCTCTCCTGTGGGGCACAGGAGGGTTTTCTGGCTTATTATATCTCCACTCTAATATTTTTTTACAACTCAGAGCTTTTTAACCCTTTTCCCACTAACTGGAAGACGTTCTGGAATCCCCACCCACCTCAGGATGGGCCATCACTCTTGCCATGCTTCCAAGAGTCGGTCATCAGATAGCCCATTTGCACATGTGCTTGCTCGCGTGCAAAGGCCTGTATCTCAGCAGAGTGCTCCCATATTGAGAAACTCTATTTTAGAGAAATTTCCAGTTTGCCCTTCTTGATCCAGCACCCTCATATGTATTGTAGGGGTTCAGAATATGTCACTCCAAAATATGCCGCTTTGGCATATTGATTATTTTGATTTCAATGTGCTTGAGAAACAGCCGGTACAAGAAGGACACTCAGATCTTCCTTTTTCTCCCTAAAAGCAGGAGTTAAATCTTCCTGGTGAAAGGTAACTTCCCTGTACTGAAGGATATAAGGTATCTTTATCAGCAGAGACCCGGGGATTTAGGGCCAGGAAAGCTGTATAAAGAAACCTTGTTATTTCTTCACCATTTTGCTGCCGCTGGCTGGCTCAAAACCCTCAGTCTTGTCAATTCCTCACAAATGTATTGTTTCTTTGTCTAAAAGGTATAAAAGCTTCCTGTTCCGGCCATTTTTTTCAAGCCTCATACCTTTGTGGGAACCCATACGTACATATGTAGTAGAATTTTTCTCCTGTGAATCTGTTTTTTTATTATGGGGAATTTCAGCCTAGAATGGTAGAGGGAAAATTATTTTTCCTTCCCTACAGTATTCTCCCAGATCCTGCCAGCATTTGCAAACTAGGTCTTTCAACTCCTTCACAGTACATACCTTTTCCTCCCTTAGCAAGCCCAGCATATTACCAGTTTTATGGACCTAAATGCCATGAGAAAAGGTAGAAACAGAATCTATGGTATGGTACATGTTGTCTTGTAAGACAGAGGCCTCTCATCAAGCGATGGGCAGTTCCTGACCTTACTAGGAAGTATTCCCTTAATCTGGAGGAACAGGTCACTTTTTGCAAGATCAGAGGGTTCAACGGGATCCGGGACACATGAAATTTGGAGGCATCAGCCTGAATGTCCTAATTCTTCATCCTAGAATCCATTCTTTCCCAACTGGGGTTCTGTACTTGGTGTGGCAGAATGGCCTTGGTTGGGAGTCTCTCTTCTTCAAAGCTCAGCTACTTTAGCCGTGAAGCTCCAGGTCTGGTGTGAGCTTCCTGTGCAGTGAGTGAGGCCCTCCCGCTGCCCCATTTAGTGTGAAATTGCCGACTGATCATTCTCAAACTTAATGGAACCCAACTTAATCCCATTATGTTTACGGTTGCGATTTATCCCAAATTTCTCAAACGCTGGATTGTGCCACCAAACACAGTCCTTGTCCATGATTTAACACTGCAGTTCATAACTAGTGAATGTTTTAGCTGCTACACGCTGACCTTGGGTCAAGGACTCTATGTTCCACTTGCCACCAGGGGGGTTTTGTTGCCAGCTGGATGCCACCTGAATCCAGTTCTCAAATTCCATTTTAGCCTCTCCTTGATTGGACAATTCCTGGCACCAACTGTCAAGATTCAGGACCCAGGGCAGCAAACTCTGAGACTGAAATCAGCATGCAGTATATTTATTAGGGAGTGAGATTGGGGTCAACCCCTTGGAAGAGGTGGAAGGTGTTGGCAGAGGGAGAAATTAGGTTGCAGAGCAACCCTCAAAATGACCTGAGGCACCCCTTGGGGAGCTCTAGTACTGAGGTGTCCCTGGGAATTGTCTGGGGTTGGGGTGGAACATGTGAATCTTTGCCTCCCATGTTGATGTGGCATTGAATACCGGTTCCTGGTGAACAGCACTGTGAGATTAGAATTGTGATTCCCAAAGAAAGCTGTACCTGAAGGTAGCATCTAACAGCACACCCAGAAGGTGAGGACCTAAGTCTTTGATTCCTGATCTGAGGGACCATGACAGCTTGTAGCCTGGAGTCCCTCATTCTGTCACGGTGCCTAGGGCTGGCATCTTCCGTATGGCAGATGTGGACGCTAGCTTCGATAACAATTATGCCATTTTCATTTTGTATTTCCCCAAGGAATGTAGCACAAATGCATCTTGGGCTTGTCTTCCCACCTCCCCACCCCTCTGAAGAGAATGTTATTGTTTCTAGAAGAGTTTACATTGCAATATGGAGCCGAGGTGTGGAGGTTATCATGCCTCATCTGTCTTTGCATCTTCCACAATTCCTCTTTATTGGAGAAGAACGCTAGCCATTCTGTTTTCACAGTTTACGTGCCGTCATGTGAGCAGATTGGCCTGCAAAGGCCAGAGTGCACCCTGATCAAAGACCAGTGAACAGTACAGTTGATACTTCTGAAGAGATAGCCTCATTCAGCAGCAAAAACCTTTCTACTTACCTAAATTGCATTTAGAAGGCGTGACTGCGCTCTCCGTTCAAGCTTAACACCGACTTAAGAAGAGCCCACTTCTGAATAAATAAAATTTATGAGTTTCTAAATAATCATAATAAAACCATGATTATCTGCAATGCTGCTTATTGGACACGTAACACAACAAAAACTAGAATGTAACCTTGGATTTCGTATTCCGAACGGGACTGTTTTTCCTGCTTGCTTTCGAGCTTGCTACATGTGAAGTGTGCATGGCAATGATATTCAGCAAAGGAATTGCAGCCCATTGCCAGCCCCGTCCTCTCTTCAGTGATGGTGGAAGGTACAGTTAGTGCCCCAGCACACAACAGTGACATTAACCCAATCACCTACAGTTGTCCCCCACTCAAAAGCCTGCAGTGGTGGCCCCTTGTTCGAGAACTGCAGTGATGGGAGCGCCCGGGAGGGCTCAGTCGGTTAAGCCTCCAACTCTCGGTTTTGGCTCAGGTCACCATCTCAGGGTTTCGTGAGTCCGCGTCCCACGTCAGGCTCTGCGCTGGCAAGCCTGCTTGGGATTCTCTCTCCCTCGCTCTCTGCCCCTCCCCCATTTGTGCTGTCTCTGTCTCTTTCAAATAAATAAATACACTTGAAAAGAAAAGAAAGGAAAAGAACTGCAGTGACAAGCAATATCTGACTCCCCCTAAAATGACCTGTGATTACACTTTGGAGAAGACAAGTCAGCCCCGTATTACTATCGTAGATTGGAAGAACACCTTAAATACGAGGCCGTCACTATCCGCCTTTGATTTCAAACGCCCTATCTAAAGCCTGAGACGTCCTAATAACCCCGCTTTTCCAAACATTTGTGGATGAGTGTCAGTGGGACTTCCGTATCCCAAATCGCGTGTCAAGTTTTTGCGGTTAAATATCTTTCAAAGGAACTTCAGAGATTTTCAGCTCCCAGGAGCATGCAAGAAAACAAGGCACATATTTGGGACTCTGTTATTTATTGAAGATGTAAACACTCCAAGTACCTGTCTCGGCTGCAGGAGAGACAATGTGGAAGCTTCCCGAGAAACACACAATTTCCCTTGTGTTTTACGTGAATCCACTAGAATTCTCCATTCTTCTTGCCCCGAAACACCTTGCCGGCCCCTCCGAATAGCAAAGAACATGTACCCCATACATCACACCTGTTGTACCTGCCCTTACGGTGGCCCACAGGGGAGCCAGCATAAAGACTGGGAACACGCGGTCTCTAGAACTCAAACTTCCGGTTTTGAACATCAGCTCTGACACTTTTCTCTCTCTGTATCAGTTTTCTTCATCCCTAAAGTGGAGATAAAAAAGATTTCTCCCTGGCAAGATTATTATATGCAATAAATGAGTCAATGTTGGTAAAGCATGAACAACCCTGAATGTTAGCTACTCACTATCATTGGGTGTGATTTGCACCATGTACTTTTATTAAAAAAAACAAAAACAAAACACACACGAAAAAACTGGGGCACCTGGGTAGCTAAGTTGGTTAAGCGTCCAACTCTTGATTTTGGCTCAGGTCACGATCTCATGGTTCTTGAGTTCGAGCCTCATGTCAGGCTCTGCGCTGGCAGTGTGGAACTTACTTGGGATTTTCTGTCTCTCCCTCTCTCTCTGCCCTTGCCCTGCTTGTGTGTTTGCTCTCTCTCTCTCAATAAATAAACAAAAACATTAAGCCTTCAGTTATTAATTCACATACATATGATAGGGTTTTGGGGTGATGGTGGGGTTCAGAGCTGTCAGCCAAGAAAGAATTCGTGAAGATGTCTTTGGTGCAAAAAGGTGATTTTATTAAAACACGGGCACAGGACCCATAGGCAGAAAGAGCTTCACTGGGGATGGAAAGAGTGACTGATGATATACCTTCAGGTTGGGAAGGGGTTAGGGATAGCATAAGTCTCTAAGGAATTTTGGAAGCAAATTTCAAGGACCTTGAGGGGCTAGCTGTTGTTAGGAAAATGTCATTTCTCACTGTTTAGTGAAACCTCAGTCATGAGACCCTTCAGGTGTTTCCCGGGGCCATATGCTTGGAGTATAATTGCGAACATATACTTGGGGGTTAAAGATAAAAGAAGTTGCAAAGGAGGAATGTGTTTAAGGAGACTCATAGGACCTGGTTGGGGGGGGGGGGTCAGGATAATGTTAAGCTAAGATTCCCTTTTGCCCCTAGCAGATTATCGTCATCGAGGCAATTGAGCTCCTAGAAGAAGGTCACTCTTCTAGGCCTATTTCCAGGACTCATCGCTGGGCTGTAGGCAGTAAGGGCATTTAATTTTCCATTTGCCTTAGTTTCCCACATCACCATGGCAAGCACTTAAACCTCTTACATCTTGATGAGGGTGATTCTAGGGCTCCAGGAAAGGGAGTCTATGGGTTTCTAGAGATTAGGCTATGGATAAGACTGTCTTTTTCTTACAGTTCACTAAGCGATGTATAAGCTGAAGGAGACTCCTGTCCCGCATGACTGTGATCTCCACCAGTCCACCATTTGCTTTCTTTCCATTCCCCTGCTCTCCGGCGGCCAGGAGTGTCCGCGGAATATCACACACATCCCACTTGGGGGGGGGGGTGGTGTTGTTAGCCTGTACTTTGTCCCCAGCCCGCCCCACGCTCCCTCATCACGTGCATGCGTAACATGATTTTAAATAATATCTTGATGGATTAAGGGACGTATGAGTCACTTTAAGGTTTGAATAATGAACGTCCTTTGCTGTGTAAAGTTGGACCCAGACCTATTATTCCACTTTTATAAATGAGGAAACTGGAGATCTGCTCTAAGGTACTTTAGTTAGCTCCCGGCGTAGTGTGAGTCAACTCTGGAAGGCAATCGGAAAATAAATGAAGATAGATGATGTAGAAGTCTTTGGCGGTCTATTACACCCTTCTGCACCTCCGGTCATATCCAGAATGTTCAGTTTGAGCCACCCTGAAGCGTGATGATGACTAACCAGAACCCATAGTTCAGGATGGGGGAATATTGAGAAAGGAAAACCCCCATTTCATTTACAGTCTATCTGGAGAAAGTGAATAGAGGTCCTTACCCTGCAGGATGCCATTCAGTCCTGCAAGCCCTGAATTACTACCCGGGTTACAGTTGTGAGGAGGCATATATTGGCTAAATATAGGATGCTCTCAGTGCTAGTCAGTGGTGGGATTTGCTGCCTCCTGAGTTATTGAGTACCCTGTCGCTGCAGAAATCCATGCAAGGGCTGCACAGCCATTTGTCAGGAATGTTGGAGAGAAATTTTCTGTATTGGGTTCAACTGGATCTCCCCACAGGTCTAGGCAAATGGTAAGGTTCTGTGATTCTAAATCTTGTCAAGGTCACGCAGTGATTAAAGACAGGTTGTACTTGTGAAAAGTACAACTAGAGAAAAAGAGCTTTGCAAGAAAGGAAACACGACTTTTGAAGCTTCCTCAGAGGGGGAGTTTTTCACGGCCCATCTCCTGATATAAGACAAAGAGGAACATATATCAGCAGAGATGAAGGGGGTCCACTGGTTCCGAGGCACAAATGTGGGGTATCGAAGGCCAACAGCACAGGAGGAGATGCGCCGGGGTATGCTTCCTGACTTCTAATTAGGACATCTCGCCCCATCCTTGAAAAGAAATGCTAGTAGAGAACGATATGACCGGAAGCAAGGTGGGAGTACCCGACCAGCACAAGGTTGTCTGCATGTTATCACCCGTCAACACCCATGTTAGGGTAATTATTTATTTATTCATGCTTATAATATTCTTTTTTTTTCAATTTTTTAAAGGATACTTATTTATTTTGAGAGAGAGAGATAAAGAGAGAGAGAAAACAAGTGGGGGGAGGGGGAGAGAGAGGGAGAGGGAGAGAATCCCAAGCAGGCTCCACAGTGTCAGCACAAAGCCCGATGCAGGGCTCACACTCACAGATCATGAGATTATGACTTGCTCCGAAGTCAGAGGCTTAACCAGATGAGCCACCCAAGCGCCCCAAGAGTAATTATTGTATATAGTTCGTGTTATATGTATAGACGTAAGAGGGGGGAATGTATAACACAAAATAATTGAGGGGGAAAGAAAGCTTCACTGTGGTGTCTGAATTTACTATTGAAGAATATCAATTAATATTAGCTAAAGGAATTACTATCACTTCCATTAGCTACAAATAGATGCCATGACCAGATCTGGTCATGAGTTAGAGTAATAATCACTTATATTCATTGAGCACTTACTTTAAGTGGAGCAGATTCTGTGTAGGTGCTCGAAAGCCATGGAATAATCCCGCCGTAACTCAGTGAACCGGGTGCTATTATTGTCCCCATTTGTAGCGAGGTGCTGGGACACAGGTAGGTGACATTCACAGAGTTTGTAGTGGAGCAGAAGAAAATGACACTATATTGGTCTGGTCTGAAATCCCATGCTCTTGGTCATATGTCAGAACTCTTTCCAGGTAAGAATTGTCAGTGAAAAGTTAAGATCATGGAGGGGCACCTGGGTGGCTCAGTGGGGTAAGCGTCCAACTTCGGCTCAGGTCATGATCTCACGGTTTCTGAGTTCGAGCCCCACATTGAGCTCTGTGCTGACAGCTCGGAACCTGGAACCTGCTTCGGATTCTGTGTCTCGCTCTCTCTCTGCCCCTCCCCTGCTCACGCTCTGTCTCTCTCTGTCTCAAAAATGAATAAATGTAAAAAAAATGTCTTTAAGTTAAAATCATGTTAAAGCTGATTCATTTTTATTGAATGCAATCTTCTATGTTTTATACCAACTTCTTCCCTTTGATCTAGGGTTCCTCTTTTTTGCACAGATTCTTCTTTTATAAATCTTCTCCTTGTTCCTTTTTTTAATGTTTGTGTATTTATTTTGAGAGTGAGGAAGAGAGTGAGCAGGGAAGGGGCAGAGAGAGAGAGGGAGAGAGAGAATCCCAAGTATGCTCCATGCTGTCTAGTGCAGTGTGGGGCTTGAACCCACGAACTGTGAGATCATGACCTGAGCCAAAACCAAGAGTAGGATGCTTAACCAACTGAGCCACCCCGATGCCCCACTTCTCCTCATTCTTTACACCTCAACTCAGTTCCCATCTATTCCATGAATTTTTCATTCATTACCTCCAAGAATGTACTTTTCTTCTTTCCATTGCAGTGACAATGGGCTTAGATTTTCTTCTATCACATATGACCTGTTTCTCCAAAGCCGAATGATGCTGTCTTCCAAAATGACCAAATTAGAGTGTCTGTATCACTAAATAGGACCGAACCCTCTATTTCCCAGAAAAAGAAATTCATAATGATAGTGCAGGAATTCTGGCCACATCTGAGGACCACCAGACTCACGAGACCTTCCCTGAAAAGCTGATATCTCATGCACAATGTTGTGTTCCTTATTATTTTCATGGAGAGTCTCAATTAATATCACCACATGATAGCAGAGAAATATGATATATATTTCTTACTTCTTGTTTTTAAAGTTTATTTATTTATTTATTTATTTTTTTTTTTTGAGAGAGAGAGAGAGAGAGAGAGAGAGAGAAAGAGAAAGAGAAAGGGCAAAGAGAGGAGGAGAGACAGAATCCCAACCAGGTTTGGTGCTGACCGCCCAGAGCCTGACACAGGACTTGATCCCATGACCCATGAGATCATGACCTGAGCCGAAATCCCGAGTTGGACGATTCACTGACTTAGCCACCCAGGCGCCCCTCTATTTGTTACTTCTTGATTCCTTGCCTGTGCCTTTACAATATATGCTGAGTGTGTATATTTCTAAAACAACAATAATATGGTTTCACCATTGAGACATTTAAGTTAAAAAAATGATAGAATAATAACATATCTAGTTGTTACTCCCTCCATGTGGCTGTCTGGGCCTTTCTCCCCATTGTCTTAGAAGCCCTGGGTGAACTGAATTGTGTCTCCCGGAAATTCACACGTGGAAGCCCTAACACTCAACGTGACCATATTGGACATAGGACCCTTAGGAGGGGATTAAGGTTAAATGAGGTCATAAGAGTGAAGTCCTATTGTGTTAGGATTGGTGGCCTTATAATAGGAGGAAAAGAGGGAGATTCTCCCCATACTCACACAGACAGAAAGCCGTGTGAGGACATAGACAGAAGCAGCCGTCTGCAAGTCAGGAAGAGAGCTCTCACCAGACCCGACCACGCCAGCACCCTGATCTTGGACTTGTCGCCTCCGGAGTGGTGGCAAAGTAGATTTCTCTCATTCAGGCCATTCAGTCGACAGTAGTTTTTGTGTGACAGCTCAGGCAGATGAAGACAAGCCCCTTTCAAGACCTCAGAAATAAATGCTTGCTGCTGACTTTGAGACCTGCCGGCTTCTGTTTTTCAGTACTTGTGAACACCCCTCGTGCCTAAAAGGCACTTTTAGTGCCTTTTGTTGTTTTGTCTTTCCTTTTACTGTTTTATCTTTTTAGAGTGTTCAGGAAAATGTCAGATAGTTCCGTCTTAGGATATTTACTACCAATCGGCATGGGGAAGAGAAAGGTAAAAACATAAATAGACCACATGGACGCAACCACCTTCCAGAATTCTTACAGCCCTTTCTTCTGCTGTGGAGACACCGTCTCAGTGTCTCGATCTGGAAGGAAAATGTGGTTCCTCTCCCCCTTGTAGAAAAGATCCCAACAATCCCTCCCAAGTATGCTACGGTTGCTAATAGAATGTCAACTTGCATGTAACAAAGTGAAAATCAACTTTTTTAAAAATATGTTTATTTATATATTTATTTTTGGAAGAGAGAGAGTGCACTCGAGGAAGCGGGGGAGAGAGAGAATCCCACTAGGTGCACAGAGACAGGAAAGGAAGAGTAGGGAGGCTGGAGAGGGGGCTTGAGCTCATGAACCACAAGATCATGAGCTGAACAAAAGTCAGACACTCAACCTACTGAGCTACCCAGGCACCCCTAAATCAACTCCCTTCTTTCTCCTCATTGTCTCAGCTTCAGGTGTGAAGATGGCCACGAAAGTACTAACAGCCATTTACCTTCACTTTGTTTGTCTAGAAGGGAAATTTGCATTTTTGTGCACTCTCATCAGATCAGGAGCTAGTAACCTAGGCTTTTGTGCTGCCATGAACAGGCAAGCTTGAGAATGATCACCTTTCCAAGAACACCAGACTGCTGGGCGGTTGTATTCTGTGTTCCCCGGGGCACAGGTGGACCCCAGACTTCCTTGTAGATCTCTGTATGTATTTGATCTCAGTGGCCTATAAAATAACAACGATTTACTCCGCATTCGCGTTGCTGGCCAAATCTACCGCAGATCACGTGGGACTTCTTCGATGGGGTCTTATGCGAAAGGAGTGCCCCTGACAAAGGTATGCCGTCCTGAGGCACAGGGAAAAAGAAAATCCGGAGGCTCTTCTCTCCTCGGTAGTGATGTCTGTCACTTCTACTTGCAAAGCCAATCACAGATCCAAACCCAACCGCAGTGATGCGGAATAATCCCCTTCCCGCGGGCCTGAACTCTGTAAATCCCCTGACAACTGGAAGTGTATGTATGGGCTCCCTGCATGGGCAAGTCACAGGGACAGTAGCAGGGAACCAAGATGATATTGACTGCATGCATGTACCTACTCGTCATCAAATGACTTGCAAAACCATCTTGAAAAGGGTTATTTGTGGAACGTTCAAAAACAGTGGGATGCATTCTATGAATGAATGAATGAATGAATGAATGAAATTTTATTCATTCGGTTTTCCTGTTTGTAGAAGTATCTGCACTGGAATCTTGAAGCTGTTGTAGGTTTTAGATTTTGTAAATGATGTTACTGACATTTGAATTAAAGAGAATAAGATCATAAAATCATAGGAACAGAGACATTCTAACATCTCAAGAGGAATAAAAATGCAGATATCAGTGTGAACTCAAGATCTGCAAAAAAGCATATGGATACACTGGATTGATACTGATGTAGATACAGATAAAGATATCCGTAGGTCTACTCTTTAAAAGGGACAAAAAGCAGGGTGCCTGGGTGGCTCTGTCAGTTAAGTGTCCAGCTCTTGACCTTGGTTCTGGTCATGATCTCACGGTTCATGCGTTTGACACCCACATCGTGCTCTGTGCTGGCAGCATGTAGCCTGCTTGGGATTCTCTTCCTCCCTCTCTCTGCCCTTCCCCCACTCATATGCTCTGTGTCTCTCTCTCTCTCTCAAAATACATAAATAAACTTAAAAAATGTAGAACGGACGAAAAGCAATGTCATGTCGCTAGCAGTGAGCACATCAGCAGTAAATATTGGAGTCTATAAATACCATTTTCTACCAAATTGATCTCGGCTCCTTTGAAGATGGCTGCTTTCCAACTTGGGGGAAAGACAGCATCGTGTGGCCCTGGTGCATCTCGGATCACGAAGCGGAGGGACTGTCCAAGACTAACAAGATCGTAGCAAAAGACATGGGATCCAGGTTGATGGAGTTCCCACAGGCAAAATTTGTGACAAGTTGAATATTTAAAAGATCGCAGCATCAAAACTCATTGAATTACTGAAAAATCCATGAAAAATCATGGAACGAGAGACTAATAGCTCCATGGGAACTTCTGTCTAATCAGTAAGGCAGGGTGAGAGGCATCCTTGGGCCATATGAAGTAACGCCCTCTATTCGTCCCCTGTGCAATTGTCCAACATGCCTTAGTTTTGCTCATAAATATGGCACAGGCTGTGTCAAAAAAAGAGCTAGAGGACAGTGACGCTTCGTGGACCACTTCCCCAGTGTCTACTTTCTGCCCTCTATGGTTATGAGAGGGCACACCCACTCCGGTTTGATTCTCTTTCAGCTACCAGAACCATCAGCCATGAGTCTAGTCGTTATTCAGTAGCAACCAAAAACATACTTTTGACCAGACGAGGAGAACATTGGTTAGTGATAGATATTATTTCACTTACATCATCGAATTTAAATAACTTTAGGTTTTCACAAAAGCATAAAATAAACTTCTTACGAGAACATTTGAGTCCGGTGAAGGTTGTCTACGTATATACTTCGTGAATTAGCAGAAATATCATCTATAGCATTTCTGGGTCTTACTGTCCCCAGAGAGAAGCTCCTGGCTTAGCTTCTTAAGTGCCTACTGTACTGTCACATAGGGACAGAAGGTAGCTGCATGTGTGAGGAGCACAGCATAATGTACAGAGTTGTTGAATCACCGTGCTGTGCACCTGAAATTAATTTGACATTGTGTGTCAGCTATATGCAAATTAAAAAAAAAAAAAAAAAAACTTTGAAAAAGACATAAGAGGGGTGCCTGCGTGGCCCGGTGTCCTGAGTGTCTAACTCTTGGTTTCAGCTCAGGTCACGATCTCAAGGTTGGTGAGTTTGAGCCCCGTGTCGCGCTCTGTGGGCTGACAGCTCAGAGCCTGGAGCCTGCTTGGGATTCTGTGTCTCCCTCTCTCTCCGCCCCTCCCCTGCTCACACTCTGTCTCTCTACCTCTCAAAAATAAATATACGTTAAAAAATTATTTTTAATAAAAAAATACTGAAGCACTTGGAGATAGATTGACAAAAAAGGAAACAATGTGTGTGCCGTGCATGTTGAGCTGTCTGTAATGAAGGCAGGGAGGAGGTTGTACTCAGATCAGTTTGTGCTAGGAAACCGGGAGCTGACAGCTACGTACATACAGAAAAACGGGCGACCCGGAACAGTGCGGACTGGCTCACGCACCACAATTTTGGCCTTCTCTGGGGGTGAGTTCTTGTCCAATGAGGGACACAAAAAGATAAACTGCATTTCCTACCCCGCTTTGCAGATTGATTTCGGGATCGACACCCCGTTGGTGGCCTCAAAGGGCTGGATGAGGTTTGCATGGCTGAACAAGTTCGAGGTCCTCTCCAGGCTGTTCCCTGCTGGCAAGTGAGGCCACAGAGATGCGACTGTCCAGCAGTGGAGGGGCCACTCTGAGCACAGAAGGGGGGAGCCACCTGTTTCCAGTGGGCAGAGGTGGGGGGCAGGGGGAAGGAAGGCGTCGCTCCTGCGGGGTCAAGCTCAGGAACACCCAGCTCCAAGGTGACTGCCCCTGCCCACCCCCAACCCCGCAGTCCTCCAGGAACCTCCTAGACACCAGATTCCACGTTCAGCCCACTCCGCTGAAAATACAGGGTGCTTTCTGCTTTCTGCGCTAAAACTGTATGTGATCTGGCGGCTAACCCTCTTCTACGATCGTGTAAGTAGAGATGGCAGAAACCTTGACTTGGGAACTAGGTCAGTCTCTGAAGTGTTTCGCGTTTTTTGTTACAACAAAGCAAGCCAACAAATCATCTCAGGCAGAAAACGAGCTTCCCAGGACTCTGTGTCTGAGAACCAAGTGGCTTCTCTTGTGAATCACAAGCAAAACTGTGCACGCGTCTGCTCAGGTGGGAGCCACAGGGAGTAGGGCAGGGAGTCCAGGCGATGTCCCCGCTGTGCCCAAGCTGCAGAGGGAGGGGACCTCAGCCTCACCGAAAATACGGGGGATAAGACATGGAAGGCAGGTGCAGGAAAGGAAAAGAGTGTCCTGAGAAGAAGAAAAATAAATTTGAACCTGGAGCCGGTACTTTAGGTTCCAGAGAAAGGAGCAAGAAAAGGAAATCTGCAAGTGAAAACCTCTCATGAGCATCAAGTAAGCTGGTATTGCAAATCGGATCAATACAGAGGAAGGCAACTGAAACCTCTCCTGAGTTGTAAAAGCAAAGGATGTAGAAGAGAAAATTGTGAAAGGGGAGGAATTAAAACGGAAGACAGAAAAGATATATGCTAATTAAAGTACGTTCCAAAGGAAGATACAATGTACATTTGAAAGTATAGTTGTCTAAGATATAAAATAAAGCTTTCATAGAAACTTTAATCTGAGTATTTTATCAGTTCTCAGAAAACACAAGTGCCGTAGAAAAATCTCTGAAAATGCTCAGAAACACAGGGAGGGCAGCGGGCCTAACATTAGAAAGAGTGTATGGTTGTGTCCAAAACTGTGAAGGATCCTGGGGCGTGTGGGTGGCTCAGCCGGTTAAGCGTCCATGATCTTGCCTCATGTCACGATCTCGTGGTTTGTGGGTTCGAGCCCCGTGTCAGGCTCTGTGCTGACAGCTCAGAGCCTGGCGCCTGCTTTGGATTCTGTGCCTCCCTTTCTCTCTCTGCCCCTCCCTTGCTCATGATGTGCTTCTTTCTCTCTCTCTCAAAAATAAATAAACATTTTTTTAAAGTATTGAAGGATCCTGAAAATCTTCGAGAGCCAACTGACAAGACAACACAATGTTTTTATAAATATAAATTATTATAGTAGGAAACAAGTTTGATAATTATTCAGAGATAAAAGCTATCAAAACAAACTTCAAAAGTTTTAAAGCTAAAATAAACAGAACAGTAAATGATAATCTGGCCTGCGAAATAATTCACATCCACCATACATCTGCTATAATGCAAATATAAGAACAAAAATCTGTGAACGGGACAGAAAGGGCTAAGCTACATCACTGCAGGTATTCGCACATGACAAGGACAAGGACACTTTGCATATGACAAAGGGTCCTTGGTTTTAGGGTGGGTATCTTCCAGAAAATTTTTCTTAAAAATAGTAACTTCCTCCATATTATAAAACAAATGGCTCAAAGTAGTCTAAAGAAGCTGATATATGAAACTATTCCAGAAATAGGAAAAAATACTTTAAACATCTTTCATTCTTGTTGGGAAATCCTTCCTCATCAAGAAATGAAAGCTGAAAATCATGAATATAATTGCCAGATATATTTGATTAAAATGTTAAGACGTAATAAAAAATTTAAGTGGTTAAACAAGGGATCACCTTTGTTTTTATTATTTATTATTATTTACTATAGAGAGAAAGAGGGTGTGAGTAGGGGACAGGGGCAGAGGGAGAGAGAGAGAGAGAGAGAGAGAGAGAGAGAATCTTAAGCACGCTCCACGTTCAGCATGGAGCCCCATGCAGGGCTCAATCCCATGACCTCTGTATTGTTACCTGAGCCAAAATCAAGAGTCAGACGCTCAACTGACTGAGCCATGCAGGCGCTCCAAGGGATCATTTTTAGAGAACAGATTAAGTGTATATAGTCACCAGAAGGTGATTGCTGATTATATACATGAGCTTCCTCTACTCAGGAACCGTATGAACAATACTTAACAACAGGAGAGGGTAGGAACAGACCTGTAGACAAATGCTGGCTTTGACACTAGTTCAAGGTTTACGGGGAAAGGGCTACTGGGCCATGCCAGTTCTTAGAGATTGGGGTCCCATGGGAGGGGCTGCCAAAGCATCAGGATACGCCTGGGAGTTTGGGCCAATCGTTTGTACCAGAATTTTCTCTATGTTGAAACAACAGTCCCAATTCGAGTGGGCAGTGCCCCCAAATCAATGGAAACAAGGGAATAAATCAACAGACCTATTAACCGGTAAAAACCAATGAAAATTCTTAGCTTGACTCTTAAGACAATAATTGAAATCACTGCAGAAATAAGTTACCGTTTGTTAGCCTGTCAGTCTTACAAATATGAAAGAAAATATGGTGAGGCTGTATGTACATGGGCATTTTATACTTGGTAAAAAGTGGATCCAGTGTTTCTACGTTTTTAAGGTAAATTTGAAAAGACTCCTTAAATTCACACACATATCCATTACACACACTTCGCATTTGAATATCTATTGATTTATCAGTCTAACCTTTAGAAATCAATGTTACAACAAGCAAATCACAAGTATATCGAGCTACGGTGCAAGGGCATGAAGTATAGCATTGCAGAACAAAGAGGTTTTTTTTATTTATTTTTTTAACGTTTATTTATTTTTGAGACAGAGAGAGACAGAGCATGAACGGGGGAGGGGCAGAGAGAGAGGGAGACACAGAACTGGAAACAGGCTCCAGGCTCTAGGCTCTGAGCCATCAGCCCAGAGCCTAACGCGGGGCTCGAACTCACGGACCGCGAGATCGTGACCTGAGCCGAAGTCGGACGCTTAACCGACTGAGCCACCCAGGCGCCCCAAAGATTTTAACAGTCATCCAGCTGTCTAACCATATGAAACTGGTCAAATGTGCAGTTCACTTATCTGATTTTACATCATCCTTACAGCTTGCATAGTCCAACATAGATACAATCCGCATGAGCTGGAAAGATGTGCGTATAACACCCAAACCGACAAAAAGTACACATGGGTATTACACAAACCCATAAACAAGGCATTAGAAACAAAGAGTAGCAAAAGACCATCTTGTAAAAAGGATGTAAGAGAGTTAAAATACGTATAAAACCTCAGAAGCTAGAAATAATGAAACACATTAAGCCCTGAAAAAAAGGAAAATGAATGAATAGCAGAGTTAAAAACAGTTTTCAAATGGAAAACAAAACTTGTTATATTAACTTAAACAAGCAAACAAATAAAGAAACAATGCCTAGGAAATCTGACGTAGGGCAAAAAGAAAAAAAAAAAAATATATATATATATGGGAAAGAGAGAGAGAGAGAGAATTTTCTGTGCAAGACCCAAAACCCAGTGATCATAGATAAAATCCAATTTTACAAAATAACCTTTTACTGCATATGAACAAATCTACACTAAATAAAATGATAAAATAATATCAGGGAGAAACGATTCACAGCATATTTAACATTGATATTCCCCATTATCGGCAAGGTAGAGAGAAAGAGATCATCACGTTAGTGCTGGCGAGACTAAAAATTAGTAGGAAATTTTTAGACATGTTTGATGTGATCTGGGTTTAAAATATATACATCATTTGATTCCTCAATTCTTTCCCTATGGATCCATATTATAGAAAAACTCACGTAATGTATTTATTGAAGAATATTCTTTACAGTAATTTTTCATAAGGGCGGATGTCTAAATAGGGATGGCCTCGCATCATTAGGAAGAATGCAGCGCATCCATAACTGTACGAAGGAAATCTCTACAGCTTTCCTGTCCACAGTAGGACAACCTTGGCCTAGCCCTTCCCTAACTTTCCAGCAGGGAGGAAGAGACACCAAGTATCGATTGGGTCATTCGGTTTTATTGCTGCCATCACAAATTACTACAGACTTTACAACTGAAACAACAAAATGTATTATCTCACAGTCCCGTAGGTCAGGAGTCCTGGCTCCCTGGGCTGGTTCTGTGCTTTGGGTCTCACCCCGATTTACTACCAAAATCAAGTTGTTTCTTGTTGCGTTCAGAGAGGCTGTGGGAAGAATCTGCCTCCGAGCTCATGCCGATCCTTTGCAGAAACCAGATCCTCCAAGGACTGACGTTGCCATTTCCTTTGTCCCTGGGAGCCCGTCTAGGGTCCTTGGACCCCCTGTGTCACAGAGCTGGCACTGGGTCTTCGAGTTCTTCCCAGGCTGAACCCCTCTTCTGCCCTCCTCCTGCTTGGAAAGGGTCCTGTCATTACATTGGGGCAGGATAGATAATCTCTGCTTTAAGGTCACCTGATGAGTGAACGTAACATCTGTAAAGTCTCCTTTCAGAAGCAACTGGATTCCTATTTCTTTGAACGACCAAGGGGCAGAATTTTGGAGGAAGAAGGCATATTTAGATGTCTGCCTACCAGACCCATTAACACAAGGAAACCCTGTCCCCAAGCCTCGGAACGCTTGTTCCTTGCTCCCTTCTGAGTTCTATATGGGTTTTATCTCCCAACTGGCAAAGAGGTCGGCTTTTCTGGCCTCTTGAAACAGGTAGCTTTTACTCCCTACGTCTCCTACTTCCGCACGGCATTCATTGGCTAACTTGCTATTATTACGCTACTTCATCCAAACACTGCCATAAGTGGGCTTGGGACCTTCTCCTGAAAGATGGACCAGCCAGTGCCATTGACCTAATGCTCCTGGTCCCGATTCAAAGATCCTGAAGTCAGCGTGCATGGCTATACCTATAGGAAACAGGGCTCACCATTTTTATCCATGTACGTGGCCAGAAATACCACTCGCTTACATTGGAATGAAGATTGAGTTTTCATTTTTTTTAATGTTTATTTATTTTTTGAGAGACAGATAGAGCATGAGTGGGGGAGGGGCAGAGAGAGAGGGAGACACAGAATCTGGAACAGGCTCCAGGCTCTGAGCTGTCGGCACAGAGCCCGATGCGGGGCTCAAACCCATGAACCGCAAGATCATGACCTGAGCCGAAGTCGGACGCTCAACCGACTGAGCCACCCAGGCGCCCCTAATTTATTTATTTATTTTGAGAGAGGGGGAGAGAGGGGGAGAGAGAGAGAATTTTCAAAAGTCTCCATGCCTAGCGTGGAACCCAGCACAGCTGGATCCCAAAACCATGAGATCATGACTAGATATCAAGAGTCAGACGCTTAACCCACTGAGCCTTCCAGGCGCCCCTGTTTTGCTGTGTTTTGTTTCAGTATTTTCTCATTCTATTCTCAGTGGGGGCTGAACTAGCAGTAGGCCCAAAACGTCGTTGGAATAAAGCAGGCAGTGGTTTTCATACAGGCATCATTCTACACGAAGTAGGTCAGGGAGGGCATGTTTCCCACGAGGAATAAAGGGCAGAGGACATCTGTCAGCACATACGTGGAAGAAGCCAGTGGCTGCACAGGATAAAGAAGCCCACTCTGAGTCCATGAGGCTTTTCTCGATACTTCGAAAACACAAACGGAGCGATGCTGGGCACAGAACGCCTGGTCGATGCATGGTTTGCATGGACCCACATGGTACCAGAACTCAGTTCATGATTACAGATCACTGTTAATTGACCACATGTGGCTGGACTCTGGTGACTTGGAGGGTACACGACATCTCGGTGTCCCTGGGGACAGGGCCGTGTCAGCAGTCTCCCCTGCTTTCTCAGCCACCCCCTCACCCCCCAGTCCTTGGGGTGGTTTCCTGGGGACCTGTGGATGAGGCCCTGTGTGGACACGGGCTGCCGGTAGCTTGTGGAAATCTGATTCAGGGATTCGGGGACTTTGTAAAGGTGACGGGTGGGATTCACACGTGGCAGGGACGGCTCCGTCTGGGTCACTCTTTTCCTGGTAGGGAGTTGTTTCCGGAAGGGGCTGGACAGGCAGGGGCTGTATTTCTCAGCTTGTCTTCCCCCGACGTGGAATCACGTGACCCATAAAATGCAACATCCGTGCTGTGGTGCGGGCACCCGTGGGGTATGTCTCCTCCCCCCCCTGCTGGACGGCAGGGCCCTGGGATGGGGGTGGGGGTGGGGATGGGGGTGGAACTTCGAATGCCCATCTGGAAAACAGCGGCTGACTGGCCGGGGGTATCATCCACCCATGAGACATTTTATTGCATTAAGTCAATAAAAATTTGGGTTTACAAATACAAGTTTAATGGAGGTGTAGATGGGGCTACAAACGCTTCTTTTTTTTTTTATGTTTATTTATTTTTGAGAGGGAGACAGAGAGAGAGAGAGTGGAGAAGGGACAGAGAGAGAGAGGGAGACACAGAATCCGAAGCAAGCTCAAGGCTCCGAGCTGTTGGCACAGAGCCCGATGTGGGGCTCGAACTCGCGAACTATGAGATGATGACCTGAGCCAAAGTGGGATGCTTAACTGACTGAGCCACCCAGGGGCCCCACACTTTTTTTTAATGTTTATTTGTTTATTTTGAGAAAGAGAGAAAAAAAGAGAGATGTGGGAGGGGCAGAGAGAGAGAGAGAGAGAGAGAGTTCCAAGCAGGCTCCATGCTGTCAGCACAGAGCCTGAGGTGGGACTCGATCTCAAGAACCCTGCGATTGTGACCTGAACTGACATCAAGAGTGGGATGCCTAACGGACTGCACCTCCTGGACGTCCCAGGGGCTACAAACGCTGCTGCGGAAGAAAGCATAGGCTTTAGATACTCTGAACTGCAACAGTGTGTGACCATCACAGGTCCTCAAGTTCCAGCCTGACTGTCTTCATTTCAACCCCACAGAGTACAGGCAGGAAAAGCCTGGCAGGGTAGGAAACACGCACGCTGATGCGTCTCTGCATAACCGCTAATTATTTTAAACCTCACACGTTTATTTTTGAACAGCATATTGGCAGAATAAATATTTCACCGGAATACTGTTTCTTCTTTAACCAAGTGACTTTCAGCCGATTTGTAAACCGCTATGCAAACAGAAAATGATCTGCTCTCCAGAACTCACCTTTTCTGGACACCAACTTCCACTGACACGAATTGACCCCTACTAATATCTCCATCAGCTTGGTCCCATGGACTGCAGTCTGCAGGTTGTGAGGCTCCCAGAGACATGGGCCAAATGCTCTGATATCTCTGCCAACGTACATATGGACGGCTGCGATGGAAAGGTTCAATTCTGGAGTTTTCCAGGTGATTTTTGTCTTCTCTGCAGTCCAGGGGCCCACACAGCAAAGAATGGCTTCATCCCCAGCTCTCAAAAGGCATCCGGCGGCAAGTTCTTCAAGGACGTGGTCCCCTTGGCTTCTGTGGGCTGTGTGTCTCTGTAGATACAGGAGTCCTTGGAGAGAGGCCAGCTGAGTGGCATTCGGGACCTCCCCTGACAGGTGCCCCTACCTCTGAGCCGCCCTCCCAGAACCCAATGAAACCATCTCCCATTGTCTCTCCATAAAACAAATACAAACACAGAACTGCACGAGCCTCACTGGCAGGTGATACCGGCGCATGGACAGATTTGACAATATTTAAGGGTAAGATCCAAGTTTTAGCACAGCGACTGTTATTGTCAATAACAGTGCAAGATAATGGAGTGTTGTCTTTGCATTGCAAATTTTTAAATTCTTAGTTGTTTTCACTGTGCTTAATTTAGTGCAGACCACAACGTTGGGACCGCAGAAATGGCCAGGAGAACAGGTCAAAAAAAAAAAACCCCAAAAAACAAAAACAAAATGTGACCTTGGTATCATCGGGACTCTATAGTGATTTTGTAAGTGAAAAGGTCTGGTAGAGATATAAGCAATTTGGTAAAATTTTCCAAATAAAGAGAGGGTGGATGAATGATGTTGGGGGGGGGGGTGGGTTGCAAATGAGGGCGAGGACATGTCAATGAAAAAAAAAAAAAACAACGCTGTTTAAATCCAGAAAGCAACTTAAACGTGTCTTAAATAATGTAGTTATATACTGCTAAAATTCTGGAGAATGTGCCTTGGAAGAGACTAAGCACTAGCAAGTTTTCCTAACCTGAGAAGGTAATTAAACAGGATGGTAACCTGCAGAACTGGGCTTTTAACACCGATGTGTCTTGTTTATTTTGGAAGCAGACACCTTCTAAAATTCTAATTTACTCTGTGTGTGTGTGTGGGGGGGGTGCAATTGTAGGTGTAACGTCTTTATTTGATTCCACCAAGTTTCCCACTTTATGATACCTTGTCCTTGCCAAAAACAGATTTGCTTTCTCCGTGTTGCTCTGTTTTTAGAAATATAATTGCCCCACACTTGGAGAGATTCCTGCAGTTCTGACAACAGACGAAGTTGAAATTGGATCGTGCGCAGTGTTAGTAGGGAAGAGCGTATTTCACCAAGGATCCGTTAATTGTTCAAGAAAATTAAAAATCCACCAAGAGTTGGCCGAATGTGGATGAACCAATTATCTAAAGCGACCACAGACTTTACAAGCATAGTGCAAATTTTGGATTCGTGGAGAGCTGCTTAATTTGTGGTTTGCAAGGCTGAAACCCAGAGACGTGTGAATGGGGAGTTCTGTGTGGTGATGGTTTGATTTTGCTGTTGTCTACCCTGTCTCAAAGCCACTCCACACGGAGCGTTAAGGCCCGTCCAGAAGGAGCGTTTAATTAGTCACAGTTTTCAGAAGAAAAATAGCATTACTTCCTCTAGCAAGGTGATGACTTCTGACTCCAGGAAAAGAATGCAAAAAATTGTATCATTCGATTGTACAACCCAGGGTTAGAGCAAATGATAATTTTTTTAAGTTTTTTTTTTTTTTGGGGGGGGGGGGAGATTGATTTTTTTTTTTGTATTTTTGAGAGAGAGAGAAAGAGAGAGAGCAGGGAAGGGGTAGAGAGAGAGGGACAGAGAGAGAATCCTCTGTGAGCACAGAGCCTAGAGTGGGGCTCAAACTCAGGAACCAGGAAATCATGACCTGAGCCAAGTTCAAGAGTCAGACACTTAACTGACTAAGCCATCCAGGCACCCAATATTTTTTTTTTAAATGAGGAATGAGTGCATATATTTTACTTCGGTTATTTCTTTTGGTACTACTCTGAAAATCCGAACGAACTGACGATTAATCAATATTTATGTTATTTTTAATATGAGGGAACTGCTTCTTTATCATGGGCTTACTATTACGAACACCAACTATATTTGGGGACAGCCTAATCAGCTGGCTAACACCATGCCCCTTCATCTACAAGACAGCAGGGACCACAACTGTATGCATAGGGTTTAAAAGGACACAGTGTTTTGACCGATTTTTATCAAAAGATAGCGTATTTCCCTGAGAAGGAATATCATCAAATCTCTAAAGCCCTCTGGCCCAGTGGCCCTACTTGTAAGATTCTTACTGTCTCACAGAATCCTGCCAGTCCAAAAATAATTTCATTCTGCTCTAACTCCCAACTCTCATACAATTATTTATTTAACAACGAGACTTCGAGATCAACACATAAACTTAACTTTAAATTTTGGAATATTCAGCTTTCTTATTTTTAATGCTTATTTTTTGAGAGTGGAGGGGGAGGGACAGAGAGAGGGATGGCGAGAGAATCCCCAGCAGGATCTGCACTGTCAGCACAGAGTCCAGATGTGGGGTTCAAACCAACAAACCATGAGATCATGACCTGAGCCGAAGTCTGACGCCTAACCGACTGAGCCACCCAGGCGCCCTTGTGATATGCAACTCTTAAAAAATAAACAAACCAACAAACAAAAAACAAAGCCTGTTTTATATCGTGTCTCTGAGTGTAACAATACTTTCTATTTTCAAAATTTAAAGCCACTTTCTTGACATAACAATGGTCTACTTCCTTTTGGATGTCTTGTTAAATAAACCTCAGTCACCAAAAACAGGCTTCCCATATGCAAAGAGCTTTCTAAGATGTGTGCCTATGTGATAGACGGAAAGAGCAGCTTAATTTCGCTGTTTTAAACGAAATCAGTTAAATTAAGTGGAATAACCATTGATTTGGTGTGTTCATTATTTTATGACTTCATTCGTAACTATTTATTGGTTTACCTAATATCGATTAAGTGGAATTCACCTATTGGCGGAAACTGATCAGATATTTCAAATCAATTTTCTCTGTGAGAAATAAAAGCTGTTTGTATATTTCCCTATTTGAAATGAAACAAATCGAGACAGGAAAACCTTCTGTTTTTAGGCAAAGGAGAGTTCCCAAGGTGATGTAAATTTTCAGGAGTATGAGCCAGGAGATGAAAGACAGCAGAGGGGGAGGCTGGCATTTGATATCTCTTTTCTCCTTGACAGAGGGTTTCTTGATTTTTTAATGTTTATTTATTTTGAGAAAGAGACAGAGAGAGCACGAGTGGGAGAGAGGCAGAGAGAGAGAGAGAGAGAGAGAGAGAGAGAGAGAGTTCCAAGCAGGCTCCATGCTGTCAGTTCAGAGCCCAATGTGGGGCACCTGGGTGGCTCAGTCAGTTAAGTGTCTGACTTCGGCTCAGGTCATGATCTCACGGTCTGTGGGTTGGAGCCCCGTGTCAGGCTCTGTGCTGACAGCTCAGAGCCTGGAGCTGAAAGGGCAGGCCTACACCGGCCTACTCCATCTTGTTCTGTGTTCTCCACCTTGAGTGACTATGTCCCCGACATGACCCCTTTTCCGGGAAAATCACAGACACCTCAGACTGTGCCTCCTCCCCTTGAGTAACCTCCCGCTCACCTGTTCAAACTTCCTGATCAAAACACGCCCAGTGACCTGCGTAACAGGACTCCGACCCTTCCCCAGCCAATCGGCTGGCCACAGCCATTATGTCACCAACTGCCCCTAGACCCCTATAAAACCTTTGTGCTTTTGAAACTCGCTCTCTCTCCCCGGCATCTCACCGCTGTGTCAGTGCAGGTAGCGGATTGAGCTCGAGCTAGCTCGAATAAAGTCTCTTTTGCTTTTGCATCGGACTCGGCTCCCTAGTGGTCTTTGGGGATCGTGAATTCTGGGCATAACTGAGCCTGCTTCGGATTCTGTGTCTCCCTCTGTCTCTGCCCCTCACCCACCACTCACACTCTGTCTCTCTCTGTCTTAAAAATAAATAAACATAAAAAAATAAAAACCTTACCAGGTTGGGGGGCAGGGCACCTGGGTGACTCAATTAAGCATCTGATTCTTGATTTCAGCTCAGGTCGTGATCTCACGGTTCATGAGTTCCATCCTTGCCTGGGGCTCTGCACTGACAGTGTGCAACCTGCTTGGGATTCTCTCTCTCTCTCCCTTTCTTCCCCTCCCCCTGCCTCTCTCTCAAAAATAAATAAATAAACTTAAAAAAATACTCACCTGGTTGTACATTACAGATATTTACATTTAATCACTTCTCAGTTATGCCACAACAAAGCTCTTAAAAAGAAGCATAGGCATCTGTATACAAGGCTTCCTTTCCAGAGAGACGCCCCAGGCACTGCTTAGCTGTACATTTAGGGCAGGTTGCATTTCCTTCTACCCTGGGTCTCAGCATCTGCAAACAGAAGTTACTTTCTCCTTCTCTTGGAGCATTTCTAATCCCCCTGGAGGCAGCCTCCCACTGAACTGAGGGGGCCAGCTTGTTTACCTCTTTGCTCTGGTTACAAAGTTGCATGTTCTACCTGTAATCTGCCCAGAAACTGTTGTATTCAGGGCACATTTTGAGAAGCCGGTGTTTTACAGAAATGTATACAGCAGAAATTCCTGCCCTGTTATTACCCCTGTGTTTACAGATGAGAGTATAAGTTAATTGATTTACACTGATTTGAATGTAACAGAACACCCAGCCAGGAGCCCCGACTGAGGGGCTGGAAATGCTCCGGGCAGAGCCCCATCTGGGGCACAGGCGTCTGGTGACAGACTTGTTTAATCCAGGGGACCTTGGTGATGTGGCCACCTCTGCACCCCTCTGTCACTTCAGTTGTGAGCTGCTGCAGTTACATTATATCTTCCTTAAAGCACAGCCACCATGGGACAACTTTTCATAGGTTCTTTAGGGACTATGTTACACTTTTCGGGTTCAGTTTTCAAACCATTCGCCCTGAAGGTAGCATTTTGAAAGGTTTTGCGCTCCAAATTCCACAATAGCCATTTCATTTCTTTGTTGTTGTTGTTCTTTGGCTGTTATGGAACTACACACCGAGTCCTGGGATACCAAACAGAGAAAGAACAAGGCTTTCTTTAAGGAGAACGGGGGTCTCCAGCACACCCTCCTCAAACCCCTGAAGTGGTTTGAAATGCTCCCAAGGCGTCACCATGGAAACCCTGAGTTATTTGGAAACAATTTGCAAACCACTTTTCTCCGATGATGCCCAGATCCCCTCAGTGGGTCAAATCTGGGAACTCAGCTCTCATTCTATAATGGGGATCACTCTGTGCATTCAGAATGTTCGGTTTCCATATTGAAGCCCATCTATAAATTTCTCTTTCTCTTTCTTTCCCTAACAATATTTCTAGTAAATTTCTCTCTCTCTAATATTTCCAAAGGTAAAAAAAAAAAAAAAAAAAAAAAAAGATGTTAGGTATTATTAATCTTAAAATGCTTCCCATTTTGATATTAATGCCTTTCATTTCTTTTATGCCCTCGTTATTTATATCCCCACCTTTCTGTCATTTTAATGGGATGCATTAGACTATAGACTATGCATTGGACTATAGACTAGACTAGGTTGAATAGACTGTCAAGTTCAGGTCAAAAAAGATGATAGTGAAGATTTTCAGAGTTTTTCCATTTATTTATTTATTTGTTTATTTGTTTATTTTTTTATTAGAACACAGGTGATACACAGTGTTGCATTAGGTTCATGGGTTCAACATAGTGATTCCACAAGCTTATACATTATGCTATGTGTCCAAGTGTAACTACCAGCTTATCCATTGAGATTACGACACCATTGGCCACATTCCCTATGCTGTGCTTTTTATTCCCCCACTTACCCACCTTACTGCATAACCGGAAGTCTGTATCCCACCGGCACTCGCTCATTTTACCCATCCCCCCCTTCTCTAATGACCATCAACTTGTTCTCTGTATTTATAGTCTTTTCTTTTTTTTTTTTTTTTTTAGTTTTGTTTATTTATTTTGAGAGAGAAAGAGCGTAAGCAGGGGAGGGGCAGTGAGAGGGAGAGAGAGAGAATCCCCAGCAGGCCCAGTACTGTCAGCACAGAGCCCTATGTGGGGCTTGAACTTGCGAACGCTGAGATCATGACCTGAGCTGAAATCAGGAGTTGGACGCTTCACCGACTAAGCCACCCAGGCACCTGAATAGTCTTTTCATTTTTTAAAAAGTTCATGTTTATTTGTTGTTGCTGCCACTGCTGATTTTTGTTTTTCCACATTAAATGGCATTCTTTGATGGAGGAGTCATGGGGTTCAGCCTACATGATGGCTTGTTAATTTTTCACCCCTTCAAGAGTATAATGGAAAACACCTGTAATGAGATTATTCTTGCATGCCATAATTTAAAAATTGTCCTTGGAATTTTCTCAACAGTTCTGAGAATTTCATTTGAATAGGTTGGAATTCCTGCATTTTGAATATGTTTATTAGTTTTCTATTTTATACCATTGAAGAAAACTATGGGTTTAGCGTCTTTAATAAATATTCTGGAAAAAAGTTCTTCTTGAACTATAAATTGCTTTTTCTTTATTTTAGAGAGAGAGAGAGCATGAGCTGGGAAGAGTGACAGAGGGAAAGAGGCAGAGAATCTTCTAGAACTATAATTTGAAATGAAATGCTGTTATAAATTTGAGGCCTTTAAGCCCAAATGTCCATTGATGGATTAATGGATAAAGAAGATGTGGTATATATACACACACAATGGAGTATTATTCGGCAATCAAAAAGAATGAAATCTTGCCATTTGCAACTACGTGGATGGAACTAGAGGGTATTATGCCAAGTGAAATTAGTCAGAGAAAGACAAAAATCATATGACTTCACTCATATGAGGACTTTAAGAGACAAAACAGATGAACATAAGGGAAGGGAAACAAAAATAATATAAAAACAGGGAGGGGGACAAAACAGAAGAGACTCATAAATATGGAGAACGAACTGAGTGTTGCTGGAGGGGTTGTGGGAGGGGGGATGGGCCAAATGGGTAAGGGGCATTAAGGAATCTACTCCTGAAATCATTGTTTCACTATATGCTAACTAATTTGGATGTAAATTCTAAAAAAAATAAAAAATAAAATAAAATAAATTATAACCAAACAAGCGAAAAAATAAACGAGTGAATGAAAAAAAATTTGAGGCTTTTAATTATTTGCAATATATATATATATATATATATATATATATATGAGATTTTTTTAAATTCTAAATATATACAATAACATGGTAGTAGAAACTGAAAGACTACACTGTAATATTTTTAAAACACCCTCATAGTAAGCTTCTGTAGATTTTCAATTTTTTTCACAAAGGTAGGTATTTAAAATTTTTCCTAAAACTAACTTCCTAACTATCACGATATATTAGTTCCATTATATTTGAAATCACAGAGAATTTTTTCACCTCCATGAACTCCTTTCAGTATCAACTAATTTTGATATATTAGTCCAGAAGCATCAATGAGCATGCAGAAAATATTATGAGTTATTTCATTAGACATTTATAAGCATTTACCTTTCAGTTAAGCACTAAAAGATTAATTGCTTGCCCTTAGGATGTTTTATGTTTTATTGCAAAGATAAATAACTTGGTCGAATTTACACAGCTACTAAGTGTCAGAGCTAATGAGAAAACACAGGATTCGGAATTCACTTTATTACATTTTTGGATATATCTGACTGGAAACCGGGACACGCATAAAATTTAAAATAATTTTCCACCCAGAATACAGGGTAATTGAATATAATGTCAATGATATAGTCAGAAATATAGGTATAGGCTTGTTATTTTGTGTATTAGCCCCCCCCCCCCCCCCCCCCCCCCACACACACACGACATAAAAGCTAGTGAATTTCTGCACCGTCATTGTATTTCCTGTAACAGACAATGGAATGTGTTCTCCTCATCTGCTACCCTGGGGTTAAGGTGTCTATTTGCATCTGGCTACAGGATACTATGTACACTCTTTATGGTCCTTTTGTAATCAAGTCTGTGACAATATCTGTTAAGCCAGACTCCCCTGATCAACAACCTCATTTTTATTCATCTCATTCACAAGAATTTGAAGGAAGTCCATGAATTCTCCCTGGAGTTCACCATCAGCAAAACTTCAAAAACGCAGGACAGAATGGCTGGCAAGGATGACAGTCTGAAGACAGATCACAGAATCCTCTTTTCAAGTTACAAAACAAAGATCAAAATAGTACACAAAAACAAGTAAGCCAGGGTCAGAAAAAAAGAAAAAGAAAAAAAATCTGGCAAAGGAATGAATGTCGGTTGTAGTATGGAATACTATGTATGCAATAAAAATTTAAATCTGCCCTGCATTCAAAAATACAGATGACTTTCATAAACACATGCTGAGCAAAAACCCTAGCTAGACCACTCAAAAATGTGTATGCTATGATTCCATTTATCAAATGTAGAAAACAAGTCAAATTATTCCATGTTCTATCTGCCTTGTGAGAGCGATAAGGATGGGCAGCAAACAAAGAAAACGTCAAGGGATCTTTCCGGATGCCAGGAGTCATCTGATTCTTTTTCTGAGTGTTTTTTATATGAGTGGGTTCATAGCGTAAAAACTTCATGAGGCCGTGTGTACGTTTCATACATGTATCACTTCAGTAAGATGTTTTTAAAGTGAAATGGTTTTAGTTTGGCAGGTCAATAGATTAGTTTTCCTTTTCTTTAAGAATGTGTTTTTTAATTGTTTTTTAAATTAATTTTAGTTTTCCTTTTAAGAATTTCTTTTTTTTTCTTAATTTTTTTAATGTTTATTTTTGAGAGAGACAGAGTGTGCGTGGGAGGGGGCAGAGAGAGAGAGGGAGACCCAGAATCCGAAGCGGCTCCAGGCTCTGAGCTGTCAGCACAGAACCCCACCCGGGGCTCAAACTAGGAAGGAATGGTAAGGTCATGACCTAAACTGAAGTCTGACGCTTAACTGACTGAGCCAAGCAGGTGCCCCATGTTTTTGTTTTGTTTTGGGTTTTTTTTGTTTTAAGTAAGAAGGAGACAAGAAAATACCTTCTCAAGTACCAACCAAAGGGAGAAATACACTTAATGTCATAAGCTTCAAAATAAGGGTATTTTGGAGCCCCTGAGTGACTGAGTCAGCTAAGTGTCCTACTCTTAATTTCAGCTAAGGTCATGATCTCACGGTTCACGAGTTTGAGCCCCGCATTGGGCTCTGCACTGACAGTGTGGAGCCTGCTTGGAATTCTCTATCTCTCCCTCTCTCTCTGTTCCTCCCCGACTTGTGCTATCTCTCTCTCAAAATAAATAAATACACTTAAAATATTTTTTTAAATAAATGAAATAAGGGCGTTTCATTTTCTACTCTCTTTCCTTTCCTCAGATTTTATAAATGTTTGTGTAGCATGAATACCTGATCTTTATAATACAGCAGAGAAATATTCCTAAAGACGACATCTTAGGAAATGAAATGGAAAAACCAAAGACATTTCCTCACGGGGGGCACTAGAGCTGTGTGAGCGCATAGGCTGTTCCTCTAATATCTTAATCTGTCTTAGGGATACCAGTGGAATCAATCAGAGAAGGGCAAACATTTATCACGCAGTGAATCTATTCCTATTCCAGACGATATAGCTGGAAATGCAGAAGAAGCAACAATAACATGAATACAAGGATTTTTAAAAGTGCTTAAGGCAATAGAAAATAAAGATCATTTCTGTGTAGAGCTATTATAGAATAAAACATGGTAGCAGAGAAAATTTCATCTAAAATTGCCAAAATTAGGAGAAGGAGGAGGGAGGAAGAGAGGCTGGGAGGAGACAGTAACAAATTCAGGCATAAACTTAAGAAGAAATGTGTGAGGACCACACGAGGAAATCCCCAAGCATCCCTGAACAACACGACCATAGACGTGAACAAATAGAACAAATAGAAAGATACCTCTGTCCTTTGATAAAATGACCCAGTATCATGTAGGTGTCAGCTTTCCCTGAGTCACTACTATTTCATGTGATGCGGATAAGATCCTAAAAAGGTTATTTTTGGAGTCATAAAGGATGACTTCAATTGTTCACATTAAAAAGAAAACAAAAAAAAAACTAAAAGAAACAGAGGTGCACCTGTGTGGCTCAGTCTGTTAAGCTTCTGACTTCAACTTAGGTGATGATCTCCTGGTCTGTGAGTTCGAGCCCCACGTGCTGACAGCTCAGAGCCTGGAGCCTGCTTTGGATTCTGTGTCTCCCTCTCTCTCTGCCCCTCCCCTTCTCAGGCTCTCTCTCTCTCTCTCTCTCTCTCTCTCTCTCTCTCTCTGTCAAAAATGAATGAATGTTAAAAAAAAAAGACCAGGGGCCCCTGAGTGGCTCAGTTGATTGAACATCTGACTTCAGCTCGGGTCATAATGTCACGGTTTTTGGGTTCAAGCCCCACATCGGGCTCTCTGCTGCCAGTGTGGAGCATGGAGCCCACTTTGGATCCTCTGTCTCCCTCTCTCTCTGCCCCTCCTCTGCTCTCTCTCTCTCTTTCCCTTTCAAAAATAAATAAACATTAAAAATATTTTAAAAAATTAAAAAAGTACAGTACCTTAGGTACAACTTGAATACCAAAACCAGGAGTGGAGTTTATCTTAGTGGACTGAACAAACCAACATGAGTATAGACGTAAGTAGATACAATATTGTAATAAATCACCATCATGGGGCCATCACCTAGTTTCAACTATTATCAGCTCATTGCCAATCTGTTTTCATGTTTTTCCCCTTTACTACCCAATTTCCTTCTTTTTATATTCTACGAAGTTAGTATTTACACAACACTCCCACCTCATAGGAAGCACAAAGTTAGAAAGTCATTGTCTCACTTGCTGTGTGAAATATTCCTAACCTGTACCATTCAGGGATAAGGGAAGAAGGGACCATACAGGGGCCATTGGGTACATATGTGTTGTCAACAGGAGAGCCTCACACTCTCCACGTATTCTCCCACAGATCACAAAAGGAAAAGGCTCCCCATGTGTCACTTACATAGGACAGAATGATAGCACTCGCCTTGAGTTGCAGCACAAGAGAAAATCCACAATTGCGATCTGGTCAATTCTTGCCAGAAATGATTAACGTGAATCTACACTTTCGGAAACAATCAAAGTAATCCAGGTTCGGGGGCAATTTACAATGAAAGTGGCCAGGACTCATCGAAAATGTCGAATGTCCTGAAAGCACAAAATCAACTGGTTGGGGTGGGACCGGATGCACAGAGCATAAAGACACAGGTGCACGAACTCCAGCTGGGCTCCGGGACCACAGGAGAGGGAGCCACGAAAAGCATTCTGTGGACATCCTGGGAAATTTAAGGGCGGGCTGCTGATTGGGGGGTTGGACTGACTTAAAGTTAATTTCTTGGGTGTGGTGTGATAATGGTACTGAAGTTAGGGATGAAGGTGTCTTTTTACCTAGAAAATGCATACAGGGATACTTGAGATTAAGGCAGCATATCATCTGTAACTTATTTTAAAATATTTCAGCAAAATGTGTATATATGGAGAGAGATCGAGAGAGAGGGAGAGGTATAAAGGAAAGGATTGCTCTAAGTACAGTATCTTTTATGTATATTTTATGTATCTACAAATTTTTTCAAAATAGAAAGGTGATATAAGAGAACAATTAAATGTATGTGCATGGAAACCAGAGAGAGAGCAAGCAGGTGAGAGGGAGAGAGAGAATGAGACATGGAGAGAGGGAGGGAGGAAAGGAAGGAGAGAGAGAGAATGAACTGGGGGGAAAAAGACTGATGGGTCTCATGCATCAGGGGTAGGATAATAATGAAGTGGAATTTACTCACCCTTTTGAAACAATATACCTTCCTCCATTGAGCAAAATAGAAAAAGTGCAAAGGCATGACAAAAAGTAAAATACTCCTCAGAAGCGAAAAACATGATCCATTATGCAAGTGTCAGAGAGGCTGATGAGGAAAATAAAACCCAGAAAAGAGAAAGAAATTTCCAAGAGCCTCAAGTAATGGAAACTCTTTTTTTTTTTTAAGTTTATTTTTTTATTTTGAGAGAGAGAGAGGGGGAGAGCGCGCGCGCGTGTGCGCACACACACACACACACACACACACACACACACACAAGCCAGCACGAGCCGGGGAGGGACAGAGAGAGAAGGAGATAGAATCAGAAGTAGGCTCCAGGCTCCGAGCGGTCAGCACAGAGCCCGTCGCGGGGCTTGAACTCACAAACCGTGAGATCATGACCTGAGCTGAGGTCAGACACTCAACCGACTGAGCCACCCAGGAGCCCCAGGAACAGAAACTCTTAACCATGATAGACGTTTAAAAGAAAACAAATCTCAAGAATGGAAAACGAACACAAAAACAACAAGAATAAAACTGGCGAAACAATTGAAGGAGATTAAAAAGGAGACTGGAGATACTGTTGGTGGCAACGCACACTGGTGCAGCCACTACAGTGGAAACGAATGGAGGTTCCTCCAAAAGTCAAAAGCAAAAAGTTTCCTCAGAAAGTTAACTACCTTATGATCCAACAATTGCCGAAGGATACATGCACCCCGATGTTTATAGCAGCACTAACGACAATAGCCAAAGTTTGGAGAGAGCCCACATGTCCATCCGCTGATGAATGGATAAAGAAGATGTGGTTTATACACACAATGGAATATTATTCAGCCATAAAAAAGAATGACATCTTGCCATTTGAAATGACGTGGATGGAGCTAGAGTAGGACGTGAAGCGGAATGAGCCAATCAGAGAAAGACAAATACCATATGCCTTCACTCCCATGTGGAATTTAAGAAAGAAAACAAACAAGCAGAGAGAGAAAAAAAAGGGGGGGGGGGGCAAACCAAGAAACAGACTCTTGACTCCGGGTAACTGGTGGTTACCCGAGGGTAGGTGGGCAGGGATGGGGGACGGGGGTTGAGTGAAATAGATGATGGGGATTGAGGAGTCCACCTGCGATGGAAGTGTTGAATCACCGAATTCTACACCTAAAACTAACATCGCATTGTATGTTCACTAAGTGGAATTTAAATAAGACCTTAAAGGATACTGGAGAAATAAGGATGACAGAGAAATAAGAACATAATTTCAAAACTCAAAACAGAGTTAATTAGACACAAAGAGAGCAGATTTAGGAAAAATAAGAAGAGCTTCTAAAAGGAATTAACTCTGCAGGCATCTTGATTTTGGACTTCTGATCTCCACAAGTGTTAGAGAATAAAACTATTTTATTTTGTTTTGTTTTATTTTATTTTATTTTATTTTATCTTATCTTATCTTATTTTACTTTATTTTATTTTATCTTACTTTATTTTATTTTATTTTATCTTATCTTATTTTAATTTCTTTTCCTTTCTTTTCTTTTCTTTTTAAGTTTTGAAGTCAACCAGAAAATATTAACAAGTTTCATAATACAGTTGTCCCCTGCTCCTTATTTGTGGGAAATACATTCCAAGATCCCCAGTAGATCCCTGAAACTATAAGAGTATGGAAACTTATATACACTATGCTTTTTTTTTTTCCTATACACACATACCTAAGATAACGTTTAATTGATAAATTGGTCACAGTAAGGGTTAGCAACAACAAATAATTATAAAATAGAACAATTATAACAATATATTATAATAAAAGATTATGTGAATGTGGTCTCTTTCTCTCTCCAAATCTTACTGTCCTGTGTTCACCCTTCTTGGGATGATGTAAGAAGGTATAATGCCCCCGTGGTGGGGATGAGACGAGGTGAATGATGTGGGCATCACGACTTAGGGGCAGACAACCTTTTGAGGAATCCTTCTGAAGACGGTCCTCTTGCCTCCGACCACGTGGACTGGGGGGTAACTGAAACCTTGGGAAGCAAAACTTCAGATAAGGGGGGGACTACTTTACTCTGTTTAGTAGAGAATTTGAAACAAACCTAGCTTTGTAGCAGTAATGAAACGTGGCATATCTATTTGGAAAAGAATTTTGAAAATCCATTGAAATGTAAGATTTCCATGAGACATTAATTCCAGAACTGTTTCTATCAGAGGCAAATTTCCATCTCTCTGCATATTTATTGGGTGTTATAATAGCATAGACTGTAAACAAACTTGATGTCCATTATTAAAAGGCTTGCTAAATGAACTGATTGATTAAAATACAGAGTACTTCCCAGAAGTTGAAACCACTGACACCTACATGTACTAACATATATTTAAAGATACTGTTGAATGAAAACCTAGTAAAGGTAGCCTTATAAACATGATAGAATGTTCGCTCAATGTAATAAAGTTGGCAAAAAAACATTAAATATTTGTAAGGGTACATATATATGATGGAAGTAAATAAGATGCAGAAGGGATAAACATCAAACTGATAATAGTGTTATTTCTGGGAATCAGAGGGGGAGGCTGAGAAGAAAGGACTGTTGTTCATCAACAGCACTTAATTCTGTTCTGAATGCTTATGTTTTCAAGAATTCATTAACCACGGATTACCATTTTTAAATCTACTATTGCCATTCTGATCAGTAAATGATGGATAATAGAGAGAACCCACAAAATGGACTATAGAAAATTCATTTAGGATAATTCTCTTAATACGAAGACAGTGTTAAATCTACAGATGGAATGAGCACAAGGAAAAATCACCCCCCCCCAAAAAAAACCTGCGAGTACTATTCAAATAATTTAATTTCAAAATTACAGGAATAATTCTTCAGGCAACCAGAGAAAGCCACATATAAAATAAAATCAATGCCCAGATTTCTCCAAGTAATTTTTAACATGAGAAGAAAATCTAGCCAGATATTAAATATAAGTTTGGCCCACATTTTATAACCAACCAGCATAACAAAGGCACAGATCTTCTCAAATGTTCAAAACGGAATAGAACACGGGAACTTGGGTGGCTCAAGTGGTTAAGCGTCTGACTCTTGATTTTGGCTCAGGTCGTGATCTCACAATTGGTAAGAAAGAGACCCGAGTCAGGTCTGTGCTGATACTGTGGAGACTGATTGGGATTCTTTCTCCCTTTCTCTCTCTGCCCCTCCACTGCTCATTCTCTCCCTCTCAAAAAATAAAAATAAATAAACATAAAAAACCAGAACCAAACCAATAGACAAAAAAAAAAAAAAAATTGGGGGAAAATAAGTCACAGACCTCTTAAAAAATTCAATGAATAGGGGCGCCTGGGTGGCTCAGTCGGTTGAGTGTGCGACTTCCGCTCAGGTCATGATCTCGCAGTCGGGGAGTTCAAGCCCTGTGTCAGGCTCTGTGCTGACAGCTCAGAGCCTGCAGCCTGCTGAGGATTCTGTGTGTGTGTGTGTGTGTGTGTGTGTGTGTGTGTGTGTGTGTCTCTGCTCCTCTCCCACTCGCACTCTATCTCTCTCAAAATTAAATAAACATTAAAACGTTTTTTAAAACATTAAAAACTAAACAATCCAACGAATAAATCCGACTAAACTACATAAAATTTAAGAAAAATTTAACCACTGTGCTTGCCTATCCTCCCTGCCCTTAACAGCATGCAAACCATTTCACAGTTGTGCCTACATTCCTCCGGTTTATTCTCTGTCACTCCGTCTCCTTCTGTTCTAGTTGTCTCTCTGTGTGTAAGGGTCCCTTTCCCTCCATTCCAGCTCTGTTCCTTCCAAAGTTCAAAAGGCAATTTTTTCAGTTTCTACTATATAATATTCACATCTGTCTTCCGACATAACAAATTCTCCATCTGATCACTGTTCCCCATTTTTATTACTTTCAAATATTTTTGTTAACAAAGGATGATTATCTAGACAGTGTATTTTTGTGATGAAGACACATTTGATAGTCATTCACATCCCTTCACTCTTACTTCAGTCCATTTTCTTTTGTCAGAATAAATTAAAAAGAAATTTAACAGATTCTATTGAAATCGATATTCAGTGGGATCCTCACTCTATTCTCTGAAATATGTGACTCATTCTAATGAGAGGTTTTGGGAAAGGTATTCACCCAAAATTAATGATGATTGTTTCTGATGCTCGTTCAGGTCTTTAAACTTAGCAGGTAACATTAAGACAAATTTAAAATGTCAATAATATAAAAAATGTGGTGGAGCCTGAGTGGCTCAGTCCTGATCTGAGCTCAGGTCATGGTCTCGTGGTTCATGAGTTCAATCCCCACGTTGGGCTCTGCGCTGACAGTGTGGAGCTGGCTTGGGATTCTGTCTCTCTCTCTCTCTCTCTCTCAAAATAAATGAATCAACTTTAAAAAATAAAATCATAAATAATAATAATAATAATATATAAATGTACATTGTTGAGGGGCTCAGTTGGTAAAGCATCCAGAATCCACTCAGCTCATGATCTCGGTTTGTGAGTTCAAGTCCTGCATCAGGCTCTGTACTGATAGCTCAGAGCCTGGCACCTCCTCCGGATTCTGTATCTCCCTCTCTCTCTGCCCCTCTGCTCGCACTCTGTCTGTCTCTCTCTCTCAAAAATAAATATTAAAAAAAGTGTTTAAAAAGATTATTAAAAATGTACTTCCCTGAAGTAAAAGCTCTAAGGGTGTCTGACATAGCATTTTGTTTAATGAAGATTTTTTTGTGTCAGTTATGAATTGAGTTTCTACTACATATTAGGCTTTAGGGAAAAATTGACAAAGACTCATCCCATAGAGCAAGGAGAGAGTGAGACATACATGAAAGAGAAGGAAACAAAACACAAAAAACTTCTGTAAGTACTAAGGAAGAAATAAAGATAGAATGATATTAGAGGATAATTCAGATCAGCTCTATGGACGTCATATAGCTCAGAAACAGGTCAGAGAGGGAGTCTTCTCTGTGAAGAAGATTCCAGGCAAAACAGAGTCTGTGCTGAAGGCCTGAGACTCAGAGGTCTGAAGGTGTGGGAAAGATAGGAGGTTTCCAATGTTATCAGAACTTGGCTCTCATATGGCTTTCGAAAGAAAAATGGGTTTTATTAGAAACGCAAGGAGAAGCCATTGGGATACACTAAACAACCAATGAGCAAACACAGGAGTTAACACATCACTGTGCTCTCTGGAGAAAATCTTGGTGGCTTCTGTAATAGAATCTGGGCGAACAGTTGGGAGGTCACCTTGGAAGTGCGGGTGAGCAGAGGTGGTCCAGATAAATCTGGTCAAAGTGGTGTCAGAGCAAAGGAGGCAAGGTTGGGACTAGCCTGAAGGTAAGAAAGCCAGTAAAGCAGGGAGGGGAAAAGGAGGACTGGGCTTCTCCATCCAGTCTCTGCTTTGAGAAATTATGACACCGAGTACCAAGCTGAGTGACAAACAGATTTAGGAGGGGATCGAGTAAAAATAAGACATTTCGAGAAACTGCAAAGGGCCAGAAACTCGGGGAAACTCCAACTCATTGCAGTGTCTGAACCTCGAGAAGGAGGGCAGGAAGGACTGACAGACAGCCGCTGTGCTCAGAAACGGGGGATTCTGTCTGCGGCTACACTTCTACATGTCGTTTCTCACTGGTTTTAAGTGGGGGCCACGAAGGACTGGGTTCAGGCACAGTCAGCCTTCCGATCTTTCTTTCTCTCAGTCCATGATTTCACAGAACCTTTCAGGGACAGACTCGATGGACTTTTCTTTTTTTTTTTCTTTTCTTTGTTTTTTTAATGTTTATTTTATTTCTGAGGGAGACAGAGAGAAACAGAGCATGAATGGGGGAATGGAAGAAAGCGAGGGAGACCCAGAATCCGAAGCAGGCTCCAGGCTCTGAGCTGTCAGCACTGAGCCCTACAGGGGGCTTGAACTCACAAACCGTGAGGTCATGACCTGAGCCGAAGCCGGGCGCTTAACCGACTGAGCCACCCAGGTGCCACGGAATTTTCCTTTAGCTAATTATTTTGACTAATGGATGAGGTCTCAACCAAGTCAGGCACAGAGTCTGGCCAACAAGGAGACTGAGAACACCCAGCCAGTTTGTGTCTCCCTGCAAGGATTAACCAGCAGCAAAAAGTGTGCAAGCTCAGCTTTGCGTCACGGGCTACCCTTGGAATGTGAAAGGGAAATGATGCCTATCCATTCATGAAAACTCATTTATTTCATGGTACATTCTGGAATAGCCTTCTTTCCCTCCCTGACAGTTTCTGATGGTTAGAATGTAGTTTCATTTTCTTTTTGGAGTTCCCGTGAAACACACCAAGTCCCTGGGGGAGGCCTCTTTACCTTCACAATCTGTTCCTGGAAGATGTAAAGTTCTAGAAGTGATGCCTATAAAATGGAAATGTATTTTTTTCCCAGGGCCCTTCCTCTCTGAAATATATCTGGCTAGATGTATCAAGAGTAATAAAATGTTTATAGTTTTGCCCTAATGACATCACAGATAGATAAATACTTCTAAATAGTAGTCAGAGATATACAAGACTGATATATAATGGTATTTGTTTCATTCTTATTACATTAGCTCAATAATTAGGAACTACATCGCTTACTAACAAGGAATGAATATTGCCTACACAGTATGATTTCAATTTTATAATAAAGTATATCTATGTACACATATCTATAGAAAAAAAGGGCATTAGGAAATGCATCAAAATGCTGACATTGGTTCCAGGTTGGTGGAATTTTATATGATTTTTTGTCGATACTGGCCTGTTGTCCAAATTTCAGTAAATAGCATGCAGTGTTTCACATTAAGAACTGTAAAATCTATACCCACGGAATATTTTGCGGTAAGAATGTAAATATGTAAAAGTGATAGCATAGTGAATCAAAATCGTAAGGGCACACATTCGGACTAATCCCATAATCCAGGTGAACTTGGAAAATGATCACTTAGTCTGGAGGAAATGAGGACAAAGTGAAGCCAGACGTTGCCTGTGAGAGAAAATAGTAGGAGCTTCTGAACTCCTCACGAAGAGGCAGGTGTTTGAAAATACCAAAGGTGTTGGAGGGTACAGACGTGTCCAATGGAATATAGAACCCCACTGGCCAAAAACCTGAGACGATAAACCCTGTGTCTGTGTACCTTCCTACTTAGGTTTATTTATTTATTTTTTTTAAGTTTTATTTATTTTGAAAAAGAGAGAGAGAGGACACGAGTAGGGGAGGGACAGAGAGGAGAGACAGAATCCCAAGCAGGCTCTACACTGTCCGTGCAGAGTCCAACGCGGGGCTCGAACTCACGAACTGTGAGATCACAACCTGAGCCGAGGTCAAGAGTCAGTCGTTTAATGGACTGGGTCACCCAGGCACGCAGTGTTGCTCCTTAGATTTAACATCTGCCTCACTCTAATTTCCAAATCATGTTTCCCAGCCAGTGAAATCTACTGGTTTTCCCCCAAAGGATTCGGTCTCAATCCCATCTCATTAGGCGTTATCAGGTGTCTCCCTGTATTTTCTTTCTCTTCCTTTGCACTTAAATTAATGGAATCCACATGGCACACACATTGTAACAAGTCGTGCTAAAACACTTCGAGCATTTCTTTAAATTTTCTGGATTGAATTTTTATACCTTGTAAAGTAATGCTCTTCAAACATTTTCATGTGGAAAGCATAGTCTTTTTACGCTTGCTTTGAATATCTCTAATGGCCACGATGCTAGGGGACAAATTTTAATTTCAGCCAACGCGGCACAAAGGTAGAGGTGTTGTTCACCAACTACTGAAGAAGTACCCTTGCCCCTCATGCTGGCTGCCTTCCACCCTGCTCGGTCCCTGTAAAAGAGAATCTGGGAGTCAGCACTCTCGGGGACACTGTTGTAGTTTGGGGTAGTTTATTTTAGCTCCTAGAAATTTCCAGATACTTGATTTCTTGTCATGCATTGCATGTAAAATTCAACCAGGACTCTGCTTACCTGGAATCTTGCTGTTGGTAGCAATAGTCAGCAGGGACTATTCTAGACAACCCGCTAAAGTAAAATAAACAAACAAACACGAAACCAAGAAGTCCTGTATTTTTTCCTGGAGACTTTATGAAACAGTATGGGTGGTTAACCGCAGGTATGTGTGAGACATCTGCAGTCATTTCCCTCTCTACCTCAATAAAGAGGTCAAACAAACTTTTCTCTGGGAAAAACACTAGGTCCAATAAGGGCTTCTTTTCAAATTGCTGGGTTGTGGAGCCTCTGGGTGACTCAGTCGGTTAAGCGCCAGACTCCTGATTTCAACTCAGGTCATGATCTCAGGGTTCATGAGTTTGAGCCTTGTGCTGGGCTCTGTACTGACAGTGTGGAGCCTGCTTGGGATTCTCTCTCTCTCCCCCCCTCTCTTCTGCCCCTCTCCCGCTCATGTGCCTACATACTCTCTCTCTCTCAAAATAAAAAATTAAAATAAGATAAAATAAAATAAAATAAAATAAAATAAAATAAAATAAAATAATAAAATACTTCTGTGTACCTCACACTTTAGACCAGACTTCATCTGCTGTTGGCTGTTCATTGTTTTTGCATTACAAACAAAACAAAACAAACACAAACAAAAACCAAAATAAAGGAAACGACCTGTTTCTGTCTGCAGTTTCCCAGTTCTTTCCTTGACTGGAGTGACTAACTTCCCCTGTTAGGTCTGTAGGGACAGTCAATGCCTATAATGTAGGAGGCGAAAGTTGCACCCTTTCTGCCTCAGTTTTGACTGGATTTCTCAGACAGTCGATACAAAGGACGTCTCCAGGACAAAATGAGGCATGAGACCACCATGCAGGACTAGAAACCAAAGGACTAAAACTGGCTTTGTGACCCTCAGACTCTCATACATTCAGGGAAATGGGAGATTGGCGGGGGGAGGGGGGGGAGTGTCTGCAGAAATTTGTTCATGAGTGGTCAGTCCCCCAACTCACAGGGTGGGAATGGGTGAACTTCCCTCCCCTCAAACCTGGGGAACGTTCTCTTAATGGAGCCAGAGCCTGATATGTCGATATGGGGCTGGAAAGATGGGGTGGTCTCCTTTACATCTGAGAAATCTAAAAAGCCATATGCTGTGGCCCAGGAGACAGAGTGCAATGGTGGGGATGGTCCCATTTCTCTGTCCGGGACCCTCTGCACCCCACCATCGGCCCAGGCTCTAACTAGCACAACCCGATTCTGTCTCCACTGGATGTAAGTGCCAGTAGGAGCACCTGCCTGATTTACTGCATCACGTCCACACCCGGCTAAGAACTGGACTCAGCCTTGGTTCCACAAACCCTGCCTGAAAACAGTCTGATGGCTCATCAAATATGGGAGTCCGTGGACATAGAGATGTTTTCGGAGCAGTTCCTGGTTCTCCCCGGAGGCGTCTGTGGCTCAGGGTAGGGACGAGGCTGGCGCTAATGTGACCCTTTATTTTATTCTAATGAGAGTTTGGGAATATAAACAAGCAAACCAGTGACTTAGTACATGATGTTCTAAGAGAAGCGAGGAAGAGAAGCAGCAGGTGTGCGGGTGGTGTTTCCTCCACTAGACGTGGGAAATTTAAATGATGACGTTCGGCGTGAAGGCGGCTGGCATTCTTATTACCTGACCGCCATCATAATGGCTAATGGGTATTGAGTGCCCTCTGTGAGAGTCCCCTCTGCGGGGTAGTCATTCAGCAAGGTCATTACCCTTCACAGCAAAGCTAAGAGGAAAACTATTCTTTTCTCCATTTTTCAGAAGATAAATCAAGGCACAAAATTAGGATTAAGAAAAATGTTCCTGGGACAGCTGGGTGGCTCAGCCGGTTGAGCATCTGACTTTGGCTCAGGTCATGATCTGGAAGTTTATGAGTCGGAGCCCCACATCGGGCTTGTTACCGTCAGCCTGTCAGCACACAGCCCCCTTCGAATCCTCTGTCCCCCTCTTTCCGCCCCTGCCCTCCCCCGTGCTCTCCCAAAAAGAAATATTAAAAAAAGAAAAAATGTTCCTGCTAATTTTAATTGAACAACAACAACAAAGCATTGAAACTTGTAGCAAGTAACTATCTTACACTTTTTCTGATTTGCAGTAAATTTTTCCAAAAAGTCCATGATTTAGAAAATATCTAATTACAATGCAAACCTCAATAATATATTTAAGGACATTTAAAATAGGGCAACATAAAAATACAGTTACTATAAAGATGGAAAAGAAGAAATTAGAAACTTTATGGAAAGGGGTTATAAAGATATACCAGAAATCTGGGTCTTGTCTGAAAAATAGTTTTTGGTAACGAAATTTAGATCCCAACTTCTGAAGAGGCAAGTTACAAGGAGAGAATGACATTTACACTTGACCCTTGGACAATACATAGGTGAGGGGTGCTGACACCCTGCACAGTTGAAAATCTGAGAATAACTTTTGACTCCCCAAGAGCTTAACTGCTAACAGCTTATCGTTGACCAGAAGCCTCACTGATAACATAAAGTGATCAACACATATTTTGTGTGTACGTAGTCTATACTGTATTCTTACAATAAAATAAGCTAGAGAAAAGAAACTATTATTAAGAAAATCGTAAGAGGGACGCTTGGGTGGCTCAGTCAGTTAAGTGTCTGACTTCAGAACAGGTCATGATCTCACGGTTCATGGATTTGAGCCCTGCGTTGGGCTCTGTGCTGACAGCTCAGAGCCTGGAGACTGCTTGGGATTCTGTGTCTCCCTTTCCCTTGTCCGTCCCCTACTTGCACTCTGTCTCTCTCTGTCTCTCAAAAATAAATAAAAGTTAAAACAAAACAGAAAATCATAAAAGAAAATACATTTATAGCACTATGTATGTGTGTGTGTATATATATGTGTATGTGTGTGTGTGTGTGTGTGTGTGTGTGATTTATTTATTTATTGAAACAAATTAATGTATAAGTCAACACCCGCAGTTCGAACCCAGGCTGTTTAAGGGTCACCAATATACACAGAGTAAGTTATCTGCCCAAAATGGATTTCTCCTGACACAATTAGAGGCATACATATATTTTTTATATCATTCTTACATAAAATACATCGAGTCACACTGTAAGATGAAAAACCAAGATTTTTTTTTTTTGCTGAAAAGAAAACTTTGTCTTTGGGTCAAGAGAAACCAAAAGCTTTAGATCCTTCTGAGGAGGCAGGTTTTGTGATCAATTATTCAGATTTGGGACTTATGTTTTAGGTTGAAGTTACAGCTCAGTAATTACTAAGTTCCAGATAACTCAGCAAAGTCAGGTGCTTTTGGTGCATCCTGATCACAAATGAAGACACAAATCCCTCTGCTTCGGGGCGCCGGGGGGCGCGGGGGTGCTCAGTCAGTTAAGCGTCCGACTTCTGCTCAGGTCACGATCTCACGGGTCGTGGTTCGAGCCCTGCATCGGGCTCTGTGCTGACCGCTCGGAGCCTGGAGCCTACTTCGGATTCCATGTCTCCCTCTCTCTCTGCTCCTCCCCTGCTCATGCTCGGTCTCTCGTCCTCTCTCTCTCATCAATAAATAATAAAACATAAAAAAAAAATCTCTGCCTTATTTGCAGCTTGGTTCAGTACATATTGCCTTAAAGGCAGTGATCCGCAGTGATCACTACATTGATGGACCTTTGTGGCTGTTACTTCCTCTTCTTAACATCCTAAATACAGTGTTTTTCTCTCTTTTCTTATTTTTTTATTCTTCGTTTATTTTTGAGAGACAGACAGAGAGACAGAGTGTGAGCAGGGGAGGAATAGAGAGAGTGGGAGACCCAGAATCCAAAGTAGGCTCCAGGCTCTGAGCTGTCAGCAAGGAGCCCGACATGGGGCTTGAACTCAGGAACCATGAGATCATGACCTGAGCTAAAGTCAGACGCTTAACCGAGCCACCCAGGAGCCCTGTGAATACAGTGTTTTTCTGATTTTAATGGTGAGCTAAATTTTGACAGAAAAGGATATATCTTCTCTCATTTTTAGAAATTGTATGTGTGTGTGTGTGTGTGTGTGTGTGTGTGTGTGTTTGTGTGTGAAAATTTCATACTGGAAAGCCCCTATAGAGCGAGATGTAACTTGAAAACATGCAAGTTGCAGGGACACCTGGCTGGTTTAGTCAGTAGACCATGAGACTCTTGATCTCAGGGTCATGAGTTCAAGCCCCACATTGGGTGTAGAGCCTACTTAAAAATATGAGGCTGCAAGGGTGGCTCAGTCCATTGAACATCACACTCTTTATTTCACTCAGGTAATGATCCCAGGGTCGTGGGTTCGAGTCCCTGTTCGGCTTAGTGCTGAATGTGGAGCCTGCTTGAGATTCTTTCTCTCTCCCTCTGCTTCTATCTCTGTCTCTCTAAAATGAAAAAATATATATATATGCAAGATATATATCAATTAACCAGTGAGTGAAATATGGAGATAAGAGCTTCTGGCAAAGCTCACGTTGGAGAGGAACAGCCTCAGATATGCTGCCCCTCCCTCCGCCACACCCCACATATTGAGGAGAAACTGATGGCATGATTTTTCAATGACTACTGAAGTCATTATTAAAGATGTTTTCTTCCTGTTATTCAACAGGAGAAGACTAGTAACTTTGAATAATGTCCTAGCAGAAAGGTGTAACTGTATTGAGGAATTAAACCGATGTCAGTCTTTCAAGAAACTTATTCCTTTCTGCACAACGAAGCTAAAAACTGTCATCGCAAAACCGAGCGAAGGAAACAATAGGACACGCCCAGGTCCTGTTGGGACCCTGGAACAGAAGCTGTTTAGTGGGACCAATCAGTTGCAAGTGGCTTTCTCAGCATCTGATGGCCCTTACATTTCCCGAGAGCTTCTACCTGGATCTCAAATGCCTCCTTGATGAAATGTCAAGTGTCCTCATCAGCGGTGGAGAGCCGGTCAGGATTAACACATCATCTGCATGGTCGCAGAATATGTGCTGAAGGCTGCGTTTATCTGAAATGCCACATTTTGCAAATGAAGTCCTGAGGACTCATAAAATGTGAGAAAGTTCAGCAAACTTGAGAAACCCAAGGGCAACGGGAATTCAAAAGTTCTTAATAATTCATGTGCTTTGCAGTGAATTTCACTATTTTGCTGATGAACTGAAAACACTACATTTTCTGCTTTTCCTCATTTGTTTCAAACTGATAAGCACTAGTTACAATACAGATATAATTCTACGTATCTCCTTCAAATGGGACCCCACAGTACAGCTGACTGTTGAACAACACATTAAGGGTGCAAGTTTCCACATAGTCTAAAATCTGTGTATGACTTTTGACTCCCCCAAAACTTAAGTGCAAACAGTTTACCATTCACCAGAAGCCTTCACGGTAACATAAAAGTTCTGCCTGTTATATGTATTGTATACGGCATTCTTACAATGAAGAAACTAGAGAAAAGAAAATGTGAAGAAAATCATAAGAGAAAATACATTGGTAGTATTGCACTGTATTCGTAAGAAATTATTCACATATAAGCAGACCCACACTCATGTTGTTCAAAAGTTGTCCGAAAGTCAACTGGACAGGGGCGCCTGGGTGGCTTAACCGACTTAACCGATGCTTAACCGACTGAACCACCCAGGCATCCTTCAAATGCAGCATTTTTATAGAAAGCTGAATTTAATTAAAATTATATCAATTTAAATTCTTTTTTTTTAATGTTTACTTATTTTTGAGAGAGAAACAGAGTGCAAGCAGGGGAGGGGCAGAGCAAGAGGGAGACCCAGAATCTGAAGCAGGCTCCAGGCTCTGAGCTGTCAGCCCAGAGCTCGACACGGAGCTCGAACTCGGGAACCATGAGATCGTGACCTGAGCCGAAGTCGAATCCTTAACCAACTGAACCATCCAGGTGCCCCTAAATTCTGATTATAATTATTCATCTGCAAGACACAATTTGATATTCCCTCTGCTCAAAAAATCACATTATGGTGATGGATATAATTGTCACCCAGTCTACCTCTATGAAAATGAAGATTCCTAAGAGAATGAAGGTTTTCTTAGAGTGGGAAGTTTATGATACCTTTTAGAATCAGTGATTCCTTTGCATTTGCCTTCATGACTACTTTTGGTTGCCAACGTCAGTATAACTTCTCTAGCTGTGAAAATTCCATTCAGAATCCAGGCATTATAGTTAATGATGACAATGATGGTAAATACCTCTTGCTAAGAATGTACTACATACTTGTTTTCCTATTAAGCATTGTCTACTCACTACACCAGAAACACTTTTTTTGAATGTTTATTTGTTTATTTTCGACATATATAGAGACAGAGAGCGAGAGAGAAAGATCAGGGTAGGGGCAGACAGAGGCATTGAGAGAATCCCAAGCTGTTAGTGCAGAGTCTGACGCAGGGCTCGATCTCATGAACAGTGTGAGATCATGACCTGAGCCCAAATAAAGAGTCAGATGCTTAACCGACTGAGCCACATAGGTGTACCCATCAGAACTACTTTTTTTTTAATGTTTATTTATTTTTGAGAGAGACAGAGACAGAATGTGAGTGGGTTAGGGGCAGAGAGAGAGGGAGACACAGAAGCAGAAGCAGGCTCCAGGCTCTGAGCCTGTCAGCACAGAGCCTGACGCGGGGCTCGAACTCACGAGCTGTGAGATCATGACCTGAGCTGAAGTCAGACGCTCAACTGACTGAGCCACCCAGGCGCCCCCATCAGAACTACTTTTAAAACAAAAACAAATGGGCCTATGTCTCCTCTTAGATCTAACGAACATCCGAGTCTTGTGTGGGGTCTAGGCATCTGTGTCCCAGATCTTTGGGCGATTTCATGTCCAGGCTGGGACACACTGTCCTAGACTGAGCATTGTGTGTAACTCACATACCTTAGTCCCAAGTCATCGCAGGTGAACCATATTCAACAAGTCAAGAAATCAGTGTTTGGAGAATTTAGGCAACTTGCTCAATTGCACACAGTTATTAATATGTAGAACCTGGTTTTGATACAAGTTATTCCAGTCAAAGCCTCTGAGAAGTATTTTGGTGAGATAAAGGAAGCTTGACACTTCTTCCATATGTCGATTTTTGGTAAATTCACTGTCATAATAAATGGTATATATGCACATGCATATGCAAAACACACATACATAAATTAGGTGATGATCGATCGACAGATCGATAGGTGACAGATAGATAGACTTTATTAACTCTTCTGTTGCATTCACACTTGAAGAATCAGGTTAACAGTATGGCAGTTTTTAAAAAATTTCTATTTACCTGCTTTTAGTTTTATTTGGAAATTAGTGTTATAAGAGTCAAGAGTTTTTCCCAAAGCTCAACGTTTTACGAGGCAGCACCATTTTTCATTTTGGTGTCACAAGCAACCAGTAGATGATGAGACTGATGTGATAACTTCCTCCTGATTCTGTGGCAGAGCGACCCAGCTTTCCTTTGGTTTTGTAGGCTTACTAGCTAGTGATTGTCACTTGTGGTGGTAATATCCAATTGTAACGCTTACCATTATTTTGGACCCTGTAGGGCAAGAATATGTTGAAAGGTGAGAGAAAAGGTAATTGGCTTGGGAACGTGTTTATTCCATTTCTGGTATGACTTCTTTTCTCACTTCAAACGTGCTTTTCTGGAAGTGCTTTTGTCACAGCACCACGCTGAATGGAGTGAGATCTTCTCTTCCCTCTCTCTTCTGTCATTTCCATCACACATTGGCCACAACCTCTTCTCCTACACACTGGCCACAATCTCTGGATTGCATGAACTGTGCCCGGGCTGTCTTCCCGTATCTTGGGTGACTTCTGTTCAGTGTCCTTGAGTGTTCTTTGCTTTCTTTAATTTAAAGCTTCTTCTGGTTTTGCCCTTGACTTATGCTTCCCATGTGTAAGCAAAGAACTATTTTTAATTATTGGATTAGACATTAATTTTCAATTTCTTAAAGTTAAAACTTTAAAAATACAGGCACCTCTGGCCTTTAAGTTTCAACTTTTGTAAATTGCTATACTTTTTTTTTAACCCAGGGAATTCAAAATCACCTTTACTTATGCTTGGAGTAAGGTGTGGTTAACCTAACTTGAACAGACTAAACTCTGTTTAAAATCTTTTAAAACCTAGTTAATTACATTCCTTTTAATATATTAAGTTGTATTTATGAATTTATTCTTTTAAGTAATTTTACATGTCAGACAAGGAAAATTTACATATATAATCAACAAAATCTTCAAAAAACATTTAAACAACTTTTGTAAATGCAGTAAATTGAGCATAAATACAGTAAACGATATTAAGTAAAACATCACAAAACAACGTTGAAGAGTGCACTTACTCAAATTGTATCACATTGTGCTGCTTAAAATCAAAGATCAACTTCCCAGTTTATCTTGAGTGTTAAAAAGATGTTATTTTTTAGAAAATTTTCAAGTACGGGGGGTGCCTGGGTGGCTCAGTCGGTTAAGCGTCCAACTTTGGCTCAGGTCATGATCTCACAGTTTGTGGCTTTGAGCCCCGTGTCAGGCTCTGTGCTGACAGCTCAGAGCCTGGAGCCTGCCTCGGATTCTGTGTCTCCCTCTCTCTCTGCCCTGTCCCCTGCTCAGGCCTTTCTCCCTGTCTTTCTCAGATACAAATAAACATTAAACATTTAAAAAAAAGAAAAATTTCAAGTATAACTATTTATAATAAAATGCACAGATCACAGGAGTTCATTTCAGTAAATTTTAACAAATGTGTATATTCATGTATATACACCAGTAACAAAATAGGGAATATTTTCATTATTCCAGCAAGTTACTTTGTATCGACACTTCAAAACAATAAACAGCCGCTAAATATTAATTAACAATATACACCAATATTTATTACCGTGGTTTTGACACACTTGGTCAAATCTCTGCTAGATTACTTCACTTTTAAAATTATAAAAATCACCTGTCCTCTAAAGCAGTGTTTCTCAGGCATTTGGCAATGTCTGGAGGCAGTTTTGGTTGTCATAGCAGGTGGGATGGATATGACAGGCATTCAGTGACTAGTGGCCAGGGACGATGCTGAACATCCCATAATGCACAGGACAGCCCCACCCCAACACATGTCAATAATGCTGAGGTTGAGACACACTGTTTTTGTTTTTGTTTTTTTTAATTTTTTAATGTTTATTAATTTTTGAGAGAGACAGAGTGTGAGCAGGGGATGGACAGAGACAGAGGGGGAGACACAGAATCCGAAGCAGGCTCCAGGCTCTGAGCTGTCAGCACAGAGCCCGACGCGGGACTCGAACTCACGACCTGTGAGATCATGACCTGAGCCAAAGTCAGATGCTTAACCGACTGAGCCACCCAGGCGCCCCAGGAGACACGCTATTTTAATGGATGCAGATGGGCCAGTCCGTGCTGAGGTACCTGGGTTCAAATTTGTCCATATTTTTCCTTATCTATCAGAGACATAAGTCTGGGATATATTAAGACGCGACACATATTTTCTACAAGGTTTCCTACAGCAACCTCAGAAAAGATTAGGTTAGGCCCTTTATATCATTGATGTATCTACGGGGACCCCTCCCTCCCACCATGCATGTGCTTGTCTGGCAAAGCTCTCAAAATACTTCCCCCAAGATCAAGATATACCAGAATTATTCGGTGTTATATTTAAAATACTGCCACCTGGTTCAAGCTTCACCCATAACTCAACAGACATTTTTATGTCTTCCCATTTGGTCGTGAATGACTCTCAAAACTGTCCTTCAGGCCACAATTCCAAAATCATCGCTATGACAACCTTCCCAGGATAATTTAATTTATTCCTATTATATAGAAAGAACCATCTATAATTTCATCATCCTTTCTGGACTCAACCTTTTACCCCTAAGTTTTCCCAGTTTTAGCAAACATCACAAATGAGAACATAGTTTTCTATCATTCCTCAGTGTCAACCCACCATGTACAAATTGTATCAAGCCCTTTATTTATTTATTTTTTTTCCTATGCCTCAAATAGCTCCCAACTCTTTGCCTAACTCTCCCTGGTCATCTTCATTTTCTTCTGAAACACTGGCTGGCAAGTTCCTCTTAAAAATGATTTGTCTGGGGCGCTTACGTAGCTCAGTCGGTTAAGCATCCAACTTTGGCTCATGTCATGATCTCGTGGCTCGTGAGTTTGAGCCCTGCGTCGGGCTCCGTGCTGACGGCTCAGAGCCTGGTGGCCGTTTTGGATTCTGTGCCTCCCTCTCTCTCTGCCCCTCCCACACTCATGCTCTGTCTCTCTTTTTCTCTAAAAAAATGAATAAACATTAAAAAACAATTAATGATTTTTCTGCCTGTAATCTTATGCCCTATGTTTTATTTGGGTATTGCATCAAAAAATAATCTTTCAGGGGCACCTGGGTGGCTTGGTGGGCTAATGATTCTTGATTTCAGCTCAGGTCGATCATTGGGATCAAGCCCCGAGTAGGCTCTGGCTGAGCATGGAGTCTCTCTCTGTCTCTCTGTAGATCAGCTGGTTCACTTTATGCATCAGGGAGGGGCTGGGGGATCTTTGGCTAAGCGGGGTTGGGGGAGGGGAGAGTCTCATCTAGGGCAGTTCAACTAAGAATGCTCGGTTCAGAAAAATCTACTCTCTGCACGTTTCATCACCTCCTGTGACGGGGAGGCTGTCCTGGGATCACTTTGCACGGTATTGGTGTTGACAGAAGCTTGAGAGCACAGCACTAAGCATGGGAAGCTTCTAGAAGCCTGGGTTCAGAGACTGGTGCCTCTTTATTTCCACCTCATTCCATTGACCGAAGGACTGCACCAAGGGATAGAGTAAGTGGGCACTGCAGAGTTACCTGGTAAAGGACATGGACACAGGGAGGTGAAAAACCATAGCCATGCGTGCAGTCCAACTCACGTGACTTCCCATGGCCCTTAAAGCACTTGTCAAATCTCTTCACGTGCTCCTAACACCTTGTGTGGGCTCGCCTTGTGCACCGAACCTCCCTGAGCTCACACCCTCTCTCCTCTGGTGTTTTATCCCCACTCAAGGTAACCTCCGGAAAGTCATCCTGATCTCTCATCTAAGCCTGGGCACATTCTGTGCACCAGGGTCGGAAGGTTCTATCCGCCTCCGTGTGCGTATTCTTCAGTCCTCAGTTTAAACATCACTTCTTTAAGAAAGTGAGTGAAAATTCCTAACAGGCTTGAAAGTTTCCTGATTGTGATTTTTATCACTGCCTGCATTTTCTCGTGTGCTTATTTGTAATGATTTTGCTAATACTTCGGTTGCTAATAGTTCGCAGGCCTTACGGTTGCCAGAGGTATGTGTGATTGTAATTTTATTACTCAGCTGATTAATTTTGTCAAAACTGCGCCCAAACGTTTATTATTTTTATACCGTATTCTGACACTGTTAATTATTATAAGTCTTTAGTTATTTGTCCATTTCCTGATGAAATCTTGTCTCAAGGAAAGGACAAGAAGCATATTTATTCAATACTTACTATATGCTAAGCTGTTTTACATTCTATCGCATTTGACTGTCTCAACTATCCAGACTCCTGTTTAACTGTTTTGGATTCGAGGCCTTGAGTGATGAGATCACTAATGTAAGTAACATCATGAACTAACACAACTGGACAGGAACTTGGATCTGAAAGGCTTTTTTTCTTTGACCCTGATTTTAATTTCCACTGTTATCAAAAACATCCCATGTTTATCTTTCTTCTTGGTTTCTAAATACAAAACACTTTTCTCTTCAAAAATTGTGTACCTCATTCAGTGTTGTTTTCACACAGTTCAATGATTGGACAGCTATTTACTCTCTGAGGAAATTATATACCTTGATCGTAATTAAAGTCTTTAACCTAACTTCAGGAACATATCTTGTAAAGGAAATGCAAACAACCTTTTCATCAATTAAGAAAATTACCCCAAAATCATTGAAATGACAGTGAGGAGAATTTGAGTGCCTTCGAATAACACTTAGGTGGTCAGTGTACGTCAACCAGTTTATGATCAACTATTTTTCATTCCTTTCTTCCAAGTGGCAGATTCAGGGACCTGAGCTCCTTCCATTCTGTGACTGTACTATTTTTACTTCACATGAACAAGAGAAAGACCAGGAAAACCCAGCAGGACATTTTAGGGTCGCAATCCGTTTGCCAGAATCAGATACATGAGGCTCACCCTTTGCAAATGGACCAGGAATTGAGACCAAGTCATGAGATAACTGAAACTCCATAATATGGGGTCCAGTATTCACCAGTCATATGACTGCCTGATGAATTCCAGAAAATTTCTGGAAATCGAGGTACGTTCCCAAAGTTTCAGCTGGGAAATAGATTTTTATCAAGCTTCTCCAAAGTTACCTGGGCATGAATTTTACAAAGATTCCCTAACGATCCCTAACGAATTTGGTCTTTGCTTGATCGCTAGATCTAGCTAATAGATGCACTTCCTCGCAGTGACCAAGAAAAAAATTTGCTGGGATGAACCTTAGTGTAACCCTCTGGCATGCACATGCACACACACTGGGTTGATTTGATAATTGCAATTTTATTAAGCTCTTTTTCCATGCCGTGAATCTGTTAAGTGCCTCATAGATATGTTCTCACTTAATCCTCCGGGAAAATTTATGGGAAGGGTGCTCGCTTTAGTTCCTTTTAGAGGGGAGGGAATTGGAGGTTGAATAAATTGATTTGTTTGATGAGGGTCCTGTGACACCTTAGTGATGACGGTGCTGAGATCCACACCCAATCTCATTTGTGAATCAAGGGCTGCGATGCCTTGCAAGAGGCTTTAGTATATACATTTTTTAAGCTTTTATCTATTTATTTTAAAAGAGAGGAAGAGCACATGAGCAGTGGAGAGAGAGAGAAAAAAAAAAGAGAGAGAGAGAAACACTCCCAAGCAGTCTCCTGCTGTCAGTTCAGAGCCAGATGTGGGGCTCGATCTGATGAACTGGGAGATCATGACCTGAGCCACAATCAAGAGTCAGGTGCTTAACTGACTGAGACACCCAGGCGCCCCTAATATAACACTTTTATTGGGGAATTTCAATGCCCTGTGTTGGAGTTGGGGAGATCCCTGGTAGCTGGGGACCAAGATGGAATACTTACAAATTGTGGTACTAGGTCTCCAGAAAATCCTGCTATCCAGTAGAACTTCCTTTGCCCAAATATGATCCTTTCAGCCACTCGTGAGATCCTGGTAATAAACATCACCTAAGCCATCTTACCTCTCCAAGGACGTTATCGCCTATGATAGCTATTATAAATTCCTTATTTGTAGCACTTTCCCCAGGACATTACGGCTTCTAATTTCCTCATATGCAGGCATATTTTATTACAATTTCTTATATATTATAAATTATTACTGCTCTGAGTTTTCGTAAGGGGGTGTGAGAAGCTAGAGCAGGGCCATTATGGACAAGGCATCGACAGAGGAGTGGCCATCCCAAACTTGCCAGGGACTACAGAGGTTGACTCCTAGAGACACCATGATGTCATGTTGACTAAATTAAGCACAATGACAAAAACTCTGGCCCACAAAGGGTGAGCTCACCATCCCATGCTAACAATTCCAGGCATTCTGACCATCCAGGAAACATCACTCACTCCAGACATGACGAACTCCTTCCCTCAGGGGCCCAGGTGGCCCACCCCTCACGCATTCACCACAGCTGCACCAGGATCAAGATTGTTTAGAACCTTCAGTGAGTATTACATGGATTTATAAACATTTTTTTTAATTCATCTGTTTTTTAATTTTTAACACTTATTTATTTATCATTTATTTATTTATTTTTAGGGTTTATGGATTTATTTTGAGAGTGTGTGTGTGTGTGTGTGTGTGTGCGTGTGTGCGTGTGTGCGTGTGAGCAGGGGAGGGGGCAGAGAGAGGGGGAGACACAGAATCCGAAGCTAGGCTCCAGGCTCAGAGCTGTCAGCACAGAGCCCGACGTGGGGCTCAAACTCATGAACTATGAAATCATGACCTGAGCTCAAGTCAGATGCTTGTTCGACTGCACCACCCAGGCACCCCTTGTATCATCTATTTTAAATTGATGCAGTTATTATAAGAACTGTATCCACGGTGACGTCTATCACAGGGATAAAGTTCTGCAGACTCTCCTCGTTCCTTCTGAAATTTGAATGAAATCAAAGACTGCAAGTTTGTGCCCTTTCAGCAAACAAGTGATAATATGTCCAGGCCAAGAAGATCACGTTGGGTTTGTTGGCTATACTTTCAGATAAATTGCCCTCTGTAGGTACAACAGGCCAATCGTGATGTTCTCCACAGGTGAGGGTTGGATCAGCACCACTGGGAGAAGGCATCAAGGTTCTTTTATGACCACACATTAGTCCATGATTCCAGAAGAACAGAGCCCTGGGAGTTTGTAACAGAAAGACTCATTTTTCAATGTCACTTGTCCAATTGTTGATTAATTAGGTTATTTAAACAAGTTGTCATTTGGGTTTTCTCACTCATATTTTCAGCATCGAATTGTTGGATAGTTCTTGATATTTTATAATGCCCCATGCCACAACTTGAGCCCTTTGGAATATCATTAGCCTATAATCCGTGGAGACCAGGGTGGGCAGATGACCTTGGGTGTACTTCAAGAAAGCTATAATTGTCTGAAATGGTAAACAAACATGTCCTTATGATCATGTTTCTGCTAATATTTCTCATGGACTGAATGAGACTGTTTAGGGGCCTATAACCCATAAATGTAGTCTGTGATTGAAATTACTACTTTAAAACCTATGAAGCTCCTCATGAAACAAAAGCAGAATCCGTTTGTTATTATGGACTGAATGTGTCTTCCCTCAAATTCATATGGTGAAGCCCTAACCACCAGCGTGGTTGTTTTTGAAGATGGAGACTCTGAGGAAGTAATTAAGTTAAATGAGTTCATAAGATTGGGGCCCTCATCTGATATGCTTACTGTCCTTAGAAATGAAAGAGAGAGTGGTTCTTTTCCCATGTGCGTAGAGGAAAGGTCATGTGAAAACAAAGCAAGTATATTTGTCTACAAGCCAAGGTGGGACCATCTCTCACCAGACATCAAACCCTTGGACCCTGATCTGAGACTTCCAGCCTCCAGCAAATACATTTCTCTTGTCTAACTCACACTACCTGTGGTATTTTGTTATGGCAGCCTGAGTGGAATACCACCGATTGGTAAGAGAAAGTTAAGACTAATCCCAAACAAGGGCATTAATGTTGTTGTTCCCATATGACGTGATGTAAAGAATTCAGAGACAGCCCATATCCCCAAAGTTTGTCTGCACTTTGGTGTCTAAAGGCTTGAAATTCCATCATTAAGAATCATCTTCTTTGGGCTTATTTTTCCTCTATCCTGATAGCCAAACATTTAAAAGATAAAACCAAGTTTATGCACATTTCTTGGAGGTGAGGCGATCCGAAGGAGGCTGATAGGAGGTGGAGGGAACAGGGTTTGGGGTGAAGACTTCACTGAAGGCCCCATTAAAGTGCTCACCATTTGCCTTCTCGTAGTCTGGAGAGTGGCATCCTGACAAATTAAGACCAAGAACATCTCTTGATCCTCTGTTTGCTATTGGAGTACAGCTCCCTCCATTGCCAGTGGTTTGAAAGCGACGTAACTGTGCTCTGAAGTGATCACTCAGGCTGGCCTTCAGCCTGTCAACCAAGACTCGTCCACGGCTACATTCCCAGCACGAACACCCACCCAGCGCTCCCACACATGTTATGCATAAACCAGTAACATTGCCTTTAAATATCTCATCTCAAAATGTGTCTTTGTTTAGATGGGTGACCCACAACTCCTCTTGCCTGACAAAATTAATAATCCTGTGTTAGAATACAGAATGGGGAAACATTTGTAAAACGAGAAGCATGTTTCCAGAACCTGCTGTCATTTTTATCTACTTATTTGTTTGGGGGAAATAGATGACGATAATCTGATTCAGCGTTGCATTGGTAAGGGAGTAAAAGCTTTCCAAGGTTGGACTCCACAAAGGAAAAGAAATATCATGGATTGTATTGGTGTGATTCGCTGAGGATATAATAAAATCCAGAAATAAGAAGAAGTTTAAAGTTCTGTCAAGGTCGGATGTACAAGGTTTCTGAGTTATTTTAAAAAGGGTGAGATAAATAATTTCTACAAAATTTCATATCAGAATCACAAGTCCTGAAAATGAAAAACACACCTAAATGTGACTACAAAGGAAAGATGCAGTATTTAATATGTCTAGAGAAAAATCATCTTTTAGACATAAAAACCTTAACGGCTGCTCTTAGATGTGGCTATGTCACTGTAAAAAATCTGTTGTGGAAATTTCCTTTCGCTGTAACTCATTTCAGAGAAAACGGAAATCTACTAAGAACTCTGAGCATTATGGATTCATCACTTCCATTCTACAAACACTTACTGAGTGCCTACTGTGTACGATTCTGGGCAACTCGGACAAACTCCCGGCCCCTGGTGCCATGTTACTGTAAAAAGTTTCCATTTTCATGTCAGCAAATGAAACCTACATCGTTTAAAGGTGTGGAGGAAAAAGAAAGTAACCGTGAACCGCCCCCCACCCCCAATGTGTTTCCGCATTTATTAGGGCAACGCTTTCCCAGAACAAAAAGATGAATCCAGCCCTTGATGGACAGCTCTCACAGATGGTGTTTTCATTTTGAAAACAATCTAATCCTAGAGTCCCAGAGTTGCTACTAAATCCAACTTAATGCCGTATATGGCAGACAAATCCGTTTTTCCTTCTTCTGCCTTTGCAGACATGGAGGAACCTGGCCCCGATGCTGTGTAATAACGTTTCATGTACTCACAGACATTAGAGATATTACCCTGTCACAAAATCCTGCCCAGAAATGATAGCTGTTGATGAAAACCCTTTTTGAATTCCAGGATAGAAAAGAACGACTTGGGAAAATAAATGTATCCAGGAAGCTCAGGATTTCAAGTTATTTTGCGTGGATTAATTTTTTAAGGATTTATTCTACCACTTTGGAAATAAAATGCATTACATTTTTTTTGTGATGTTGAAAACGCTTGACACAACAAATTGAATTGATGGTTATAAAGTACATCTCATGTCATATCTTAGCTTCCTTCCTTCCTTTATCCATACTGCTCTCCCATTCCTACTGGCCCTACCATGCTGTGTATGCAGCTTTAAGCTATAAAGTCATTATTGTGAGTTTTTTGTTTTTTTTTTTTTAAGATGAGATAGAGAATAAGTGCCTAAGAGAAGTAGGAGAGGATTGTGGCAGTTTGGACAAAACAGTTTGTGTGTGCGTGCATGCTGGTGTGCTTACGCGCACACGTGCACGTACCTGTGTGGGTCTGTCTTGGCATTTTGGGGAGAGATTTTTTTTTTTTGGTTGAATGCTGAAGATTCACTAGAATCAGGCCATGTGAAGGTGGTAACGTAGCGACATTTCTGGCATTTAATGGAGCATGGAGAGACGCATGCAAAAATCACGTATGTGAAAAACGGGAAAGCATTCAAATTTGCCACGAGGGCAGAAATTAAATAGAATAGTAGAAAGTAGAGTTGGGAAGGCAAATTTGGGTCAGATCATTTAGGATTCTGGATTTTTATGTATTTATTTTTTTAAGTTTGTTTATTTATTTTGAGAAAGCCTCATTGGAGACGAGCACCGCAGGTCTGAGGAAGCTGGTGAAGGTAAGACACGGGTCTGGCGACGTGCAAGTTCAGACTGCTGTCTTCCTTCCCTGTCTGTCCTTGCGATATCCTTCATTACCAACCGTAAGCTCAAGGTGTCTTGTCCTTGCAGCTTCAAATGCCTGATTTCAACATTAAGTCTTAAAAGTTCAAAATGACCTCCCCCCATCTCTGAATATCCCCCCACTTCCCATCTTGCCCACATAACTTCCCAACTACTGACTTCTTTCAGAGACCTTGGAAATCCATTTATACTCCGTTATCCCCATCATTATTGCCACCTGCTAATTTTCAGCCAACTCTTCTCCACTCGTAATGAATTTAATCCTTAGCGCAGTGGGTATGAATTTATGTCCATGAAATCATAGATGCAAAAACCTGATACTTCTTATTTCCTTGAAACTGAATTTCTTTCCATTTCTGAATCCTCTTTGCCTCTGAAGCCACAAAATATATCCATGTCGCCATGGTGGAATGGGTGGGTATTGTGAGCTCTTTATATGAAGAAGCTCAGAACAGTGCACACCAGGTAGGAAACGTGTCAATGAGCCCCCTGAGTGTGCTCGGAAATATCCAGGTCAAATCACACCGGTGTGTTCCCCTCAAGCGTCTCTAGAGCAAATGGCTCACTGAGCACCTGTTTGGAAGCAGTGAATGAAGAGGAACTACACAAGAATGTCTTTGTTCTTGTTCTTAGTAAATGTACGTGGAAATTTCAGGGGGATGGATATGTCCTCTTGAAATTTCCTCTCAAATGTTTCAGAGGGACACAGAGCGTGAGAGAGAGAATGCCAACGCAAAAGGTGCAAGGGTAAGTGGTGAATTTCAGGAAAAAGGGTATGGGAATTCATTGCATCACTTTGCCCTAAGTTTGAAATTGTACCTAAAATCTGAGCAATCCCTGCTGAGATGTAGTTTGTAACTCCGAGGAAGCAAGAGTGCATGGTGGAACCCACGTGGTATCTTAAGGGTCAGGGTGTAGGAACTGGCTAGGGGTCACTACCATATGAAATCTAAAAGGAAAACGTACATCGGGGCACCTGGGAGGCTCAGTCAAGCTGCCAACTGTTGGCACGATCTCACGGTTTGTGAGTTGCAGCCCAGCACGGAACCCGCTTGGGGTTCTCTCTCTCCCTATCTCTCTGCTCCTCCCCTGCTCTCTCTCTCTCTCTCTCTCTCTTAAAACAATTAAAAAAGAAACATCAAAAAAAATTACTTTGTTAAAAAAAAGAGTAAATGTACATTAAACGCCCTGGTGCCTGCGTGTGTGTGTGTGTGTGTGTGTGTGTGTGTGTGTGTGTGCGTGTGTTTATGATCAAGTCATACATACCATAATGTGCGATATTCCTTTACATAATACATGCACACACATATATATATATATATATAATTCACTCCTTTCAGCTCCATTAGATTTACATTGTAATCATCTTTAACACAGGGTGACATAAACTCATTATTTTAAGGTAGTTTTATATATGTGTGAACAAATGCATATTCTTCATACCTATAATAATCACTCATTAATACTTTCCATACATTATTTTTAGTGTCCACAAGGACACTACAAGGTACGTATAACTATTATTTCTATTTTACAGGAAAAGTTATAGACCTGTTTTCAGATACCCCGCTATTAAATAGCACAGCCAGGACTTAAACTGTGTTTTGCCTGACTCCAAACTTTATGTCCATCCAACTACATTATGCTTTTTCACCTTCGTGTAAGACTCTACTAAGCTCCAATGAACCCGCCCTCCAGGGTTTGGTCCTGGGGACGTGGAACTTTGAAATCATCTCCACAAGGGCCAAGGACAAGGTCGGTAAGGAACCGCTGCAACCAATTAGAAGTTGCTTGGGGGCCTTGCCCTGGCCCTTGTCACAAGTAAAACTGTGTGAAGTTTTCTGCAGACAGAATAACAGAACCGTCCTAGACAAATAGAGTCTGTGCAGCTGGCTCCAGGGTGAACCTCTTCAATCAGCTCTAAGCAGCACAGCACTGATGATTCCTGTCCGTTGAACAGAAACTACTTTTTTAAAAACATGCCCTGTGGTATCTGCTTTATACGGCTCTCAGTTGTCAGATTGATTCTATCCATTCATCAAATGCTTATTAAGTATCTACTCTCAGTTTGGTGCAACTCTAAGAAGGGAAGCTACTGAATATTCCTTAATATTAGAACCCCCAAATTGTCTATTTCAAGACAGACGTTATCCCTTTTTTAGGTTTATTTCTTTACTTTGAGAGAGGAAGGAGAGAGAGCGAACACACGCATGAGCGGGAGAGGGGCAGAGAGAGAGAGAGAGAGAGATGGAGAGACAGAATCCCAAGCAGGCTCCGCACTGTCAGGGCAGAACGCGCTACTCACTCGCACACACTGTGAGATCATGACCTGAGCTGAAATCAAGAGTCAGTCGCTTAACAAACTGAATCACCCAGGCGCCCCTCAGACGGATTTTTTGCAAGTATTTTAGACTGTGGAAAAAAACATAGAGGATTGCAATATAAAGGAAAACAGTCAAAAACAACAACAACAACAACAAAATGCACAAAATTCTTCCTGCATGGCTTCATGTCAAATCTCCTGAACAGAATTTCTCCTGGGTAAGCTTAGCAGATAATACATAGGACATTGTCTTAGTCTGTTTGGGGAGCTGTAACTTTTATTTCCTGATGTTGGATTCCACTATCATTACTACTGGCTCAAAGCATGACAATATTTTTTAAGCAATGGTGATAGATCCCGATATTTTTTTTTTCTGGTTAGTGGTGCCATATTACACTTCTCTGCCCTCTAGAGACTGCCAGCGACGTGCCTGTGGTTGGAAAGTCAGGCTTTTCAGTCGGCGCCAGAAGGGAGACAGGCATCGTGGCTGTGTCTGTAAGAGCGTAAGGAAGAATTTTTACAGGATTTGGGCTCTCGTTGGTTGATTTGGGGAAGGGCTGGAGGAAATAGAGATCTGCTATAGATTGGATGCTACCAGAAAGTGGGGGCAATTCTATGATTGAGAATGTCAGTACATCTTATCCCCGAACAGGGGAGATTACAATGAAGTTATAATTGGTAAAGCAGTAACACTCACTCATTTGGGCTGAGCCAGGGGGTTTTGGCATTTTCTGGGGAGACCCAATGATAACTTGTCGGGGTCAATGATTACACGTAATTATGAGGTAACCTAACTTTGTCACATCTTGTCGTAGTCTAAAAGTAACCCTGTCTGGGGCAGGTATTCTGTGAAATTATGTCTAACAGAAGAAACACATGACCCAGCAGAGTGCTAGGTCAGTGTCAGAATCCTGGGGGCTGTTTTCTGTTGTTTGTTTTGTTCTGTTTAAAACATACCAATATTTAAAAAATATTATACAGGTATCACTACATTCTTCAGCGGTAGAAAATCATACTTCTCTCCACGGGAAGAATGCCCAATTTACTACAGCATCTCCATGAATATATAATGCACCCATCTACGACATTGCCCTTGAACTCCAGGCTTCCATATTGAACTGCTTATTTAACCCTTCAGTTAGATATCCAGAAAGAATAACAAATCTGTATTCTTTACTCTCCCTCAGATCTTGTTCTTCCCATTATTTTTATTACCACCTTAGGAAATACAAATTTGGCATTCTTATTGCTTGGAACAAAACTCTTAGAGTCAACCCTTGATTCCTCTCTTTTGCTCACACCCCGCATTTAATGCCTACACCCTGGCAGCATCATTTAAAAATGTCCTGGGATATGACCACTGCCTCCCAGGATGCCAACAGCTCTCACAGGATGGAAGTGATGGTTTTCCCTGCTTTTTTCCTTGGGCCCTTACATGCTATTATCTTCACAGCATGTAGATTTACCCTTCAATCTATGACTTCAAGGGAAGCTGCATTATGCCACTTTTCACCTCACAGCCCTTTCTAATGGCCTCTCATCTCATTCCCTGTGACCCAATCTACAGTTGACCCCAAGGCCCTGCCCAATCTTCCTCTCTATTATCTGTCTACCTCACCTTCTAAAACTTCCATGCCTTGTTCACTGGGCTTCGGCCACATTAGCTCCTTGCTTTTAGGACTAGAATATTGTATTTATATATAGTATACTTATATATATTATATGTAAATAAAACATAATATAATAAATATCTAACTATATATTGTAATATATTATATGATGCTTCATATATGCATACTAGTTGTATTTTGTGTGTGTTTCTATGTGTGAGTGTGTGTTTGGGGGGCGTGGGCGGGTGTGTGTGTGTAGAGAGAGAAAGAGAGAGAGAGAAGCAGAGAGACAGATTTTAGGGAATTACCTCCCATGATTGCTGAACTTAGCAAATCTGAAATTCATAGTGCAAGCAGGCATTCTGGAAACTTCAGCAGGATTTTCATGTTACAGTCTTGAGGCAGAATCCCTTTTTCTCCAGGAAATCTCCACTTTTGCTCTTGAGGACTTCAGTCAGTTGGAGGGGACACACCCACAGTGTTGAGGGTAATCTGCTTAAAGTCAGCTGACTGTCGATGCTAATCACCACCCTGTAGACACACAGCCACCAAACAGCTCACAGAACCTTCTGGATAAGTGCTTGACCAAAGAACTTGGCACCATAGCCTAGTCAAGTTGACATGTACAATTAACCAACATAATGATATTCTATTACTTCTCTTTTTAATTGTTATTCCAGAAGGTCATGAGACTATCCCTTTGGAAAACTTGCAGTATTGCCTTCCTTCATGTCGTGAGTCCTTTCGGACTCAAGATTTCTAGGCTGACATCTTCTTTCTGATTTGAATTTCTATTCCTATTGTGGCATTCCTACTCATTCCTGCTTGGTTTATTCCTACTGACTATAACTCGTATGCCTTACTAGCCTGCGACCGTCTATGTGGCATGGTTGTACCACCTACCGAAGTTCTACTCTACTCCAACACTTTCTCTGCTGAAGCACAAAGGAATTGAGCAACCTGGTCTGGCTTATACTCTAGAATGGGGTCAAAGGAAAGCAACTTCAAGTTTCACTGTAAGGCTTCTACCAGGCATTTTATTTTCCCTTTCCCTTTTCATGTCTACGGTGAGCATGATCTACGGTTTCAAGTCCTGCTGACACTCACTAAATTGGTGACTTTAGATCAGCAACTTAAAAAATAAATAATCTCCTCCTTTCTCAGTCGGGAATATGATACCTAATACTGAAGCATGGATTAAATGGCATGATTGATGTGTTGACACGCACTCACCTCAGGAAACTGATCAATGAATTTCTCACTCTTTCAAAGGACCTAAATCAGGATGACCCGGCAGCTAGACAAAAAGTCTTTGAGGGCAACTGTGTTATCCAATGCTCAAAGCCATCTCCCTTCCCCAAACCGTGTCTCCAGAGCATGCTTGACAGCACTCTCCATATTCATATTTAAGATAATTGTGTGATGAGCCAGTTGGTTCTTCTCCCAAACTGTTGATTTTTTCCCAGTCCAATAATTATCTCTACTGTGGCTTTTGCTGGAGGATTTTGAGCCAATGTTTGACACACTTGCCAATCATAACCCTCCCTGAAAAATAGCTTAAAGGGTTAAGTGATCATTGGACTGTTGAACTCCGAGCCAAAGAACACAGCCTTAGCTTCAGAATCCTTCACGACGTGGAAATTCAGGTAGCTACACTCAAACCGTCAGAGCCGTCATTTGAAATAGATCTCACTGATCAATCTTAAAGCTAACGTTGAAAACTTAGTGCAGATTGTGCACCATCCCATGGAACACGAATGAATGTGCGCACAGTGTGGCTCATGGTTTGTGAAATCCATAGGGAAGTCCTCCAAAGGCAACTCTTTGCAACCAAATTAGAAATCTATGGTATAGGGGCGCCTGGGTGGTGCAGTCGGTTAAGCATCCGACTTCAGCCAGGTCACGATCTCGCGGTCCATGAGTTCGAGCCCCGCGTCAGGCTCTGGGCTGATGGCTCGGAGCCTGGAGCCTGTTTCCGATTCTGTGTCTCCCTCTCTCTCTGACCCTCCCCCGTTCATGCTCTGTCTCTCTCTGTCCCAAAAATAAATAAAAAACGTTGAAAAAAAATTAAAAAAAAAAAAAAAGAAATCTATGGTATAATAGTAAAAGAACCTGGGTTGTAAGAAGGGAAGAATAGATGAAATGTGTGGAAGACAACTTGTTTGAGCACAGATTTTATTTAAAATATATGACTACAATACCTTTCTCATTAGAGATAGAAGGTGAGGCTCCAGAACATCTAGAGACTGCGTCAGAAATTCTAGCCCTGCTAAATCAATAGGTATGCATGCCTACGCAACAGCAAAAGGAAAACATCATATAAGAGCAGGTCAAGTTTTGTGAAGGTAGAAATTGAAGTTTATATGGATTAATTCTAGGAAATAGTTATAGGTATTCATATACTGAGACAACATTCAATAGTGATTATTTACATAAAGGCGTAGAGCAGATATGGGCCATTCAGAGAACTTATGACACAATTCCTTTAATGGAGCAGTATATTCCAGAGAATTCATTAAGGGGCATAATTAGAACACTATTCCAATTGTGTTAAAATCACAATAGTTAATATGATAGCATTGGAAACAACTATTTTGTAAGGTTTATAAAAACAAAACAAGTCACTCAAAGTTCAAAACACAGAATTTTGACACACATTCTATTAAAAAATAAATAGCATATCATTTTCAACATCTTACTGTCAGTCCTTGCTAATGGAATAAGATAAAAAAATGGAAATAAAAGGATATGAAACTCTCTTTGCAGAGGACATGCTCGTCTATGTAGAAAATCTGAAAGAATACACAAAATACTCCCAGAACCAATAAGCAAGGTGGCAGGATACAAGGTTAATATATGATTAATTGCTTTCCTATATACTAACAATGAACAAGTAGAATTCAAAATTTAAAGTACAATACTATTAACTAATATTAGCATCCCCCCCCAAAAAAAAGAAATACTTGGGTATAAATCTGACAAAATATGTACAAGATCTATGTAAGAACAAGTACAAAACTCTGATGAATAAAACCAAGAAAAGAATAACACAAAACAGAAAAAAAGGGTGAAAAAAGGAAAGAAATTCCATGTTCATACCGAGGAAAACTCAATTATTTCCAGGATGTCAGCTTATCCCATTTTAATATATAAAGCCAATGCAATCCCAATCAAAATCCCAGCCAGCTGTTTCATGGATATCAACAACTGATTCTAAAATTTATGTGCAGAGTCAAAAGACCCAGAATAGTCAACACAATACTGAAGAAGAAAAAAATAGGTGAGAGGATTGATGCTACCTGACTTAAATACCTCATATAAAACGAGAGTAACTAAGACATTGTGGGATTGGCAAAAGAATACACAAGTAGATCAGTGCAATAAAACACAGAGCCCAGAAAGAGACTCTCATAAACATGGTCAACTGATTTTTGACAAAGAAGCAAAAGTAATAGATATTGGAGCAAAGATATTCTCTTTAACCAATAGTGTTGAAACAACTGGACATCCTCATTCAAAAAATTGATCTAGACACAAATCTTCCACATTTCACAAAAATGAATTCAAAGTGTATTATAGACCTAAATGTAAAACACAAATCTATAAAATTCCTAAAAGTCAACAGAAGAGTGTGGATGATTTTTAGGTATACATGATTTATGAAATAGATAATTAATAAGATAGACTTCATTAGAATTGGGAACCCATGCTCTGCAAAAGACAAACTCAAGGAGTGTGTGCCTGGCTCAGTCAGCAGAGCAAGAGACTCTTGATCTCGGGGGTTTAAGTTCAAGTCCCGCATTGGGTGTAGAGATTACTTCAAAATTAAAAAAAATAATAATTAAAACAAACTAAGTCAAGAGAATGAGACGACAAAGCCATAGACTGGGGGAACATATTTGCAAAGACACATCTGATAAAGAACTATTATCTAAAACATACAGGAGCGCCTGGGTGCCTCAGCCGATTAAGCATCCGACTTCGGCTCAGGTCATGATCTCGTGGTTCATGAGTTCCAGCCCCACGTCAGGCTCTGTGCTGACCGCTCAGAGCCTGGAGCCTGCTTCAGATCCTGTGTCTCCCTCTCTCTCGGCCACTCCCCTGCTCATTCTCTCTCTCTGTCTCAAAAATAAACAAAACATTTTAAAAAATTAAAAAAAAAAAAACAAAACCATACAAAGGACTCTTAAAAACTGAATAGTAAGAAAACAAACAACTCAGTTAACAATGGGGACAACGTCTTTAACCCCCCACCAAAGAAAATGTACAGATGGCAAATAAACTATGAAGAGCTGTCCTACATAATATACCATTAGAAACATGGCCAAAATCTAGAACACTGACAACACCAAATGTTGGCAAGGATGTGGAGAACAAGAACTCTCACACATCACTGATAGGAATGCAGAATGGTATGGCCATTTTTGGACACACATTGGCAGATTCTTATAAAACTAAATATAATCTTAACATATTATCGAGCAATTGTGCTTGTTGGTGTTTAACCGAAGGAGTTTAAAACTTATGTCCACAAAAGAACCTGTGTATGATTTCTTATAGCAGCTTTATTCATATTTGCCAACTTGAGTGTCACCAAGATTTTCTTCAGCAGGTAAATGGAGAAATAAACTGGGGTGCATTGAAACAATGGGATTTTATTCTGTACTAAAAATAAATATGCTAATAAACCATAGAATGCCATGGAAGAATCTTAAATGCATAATAATAAGTAAAAGTAGCCAATATGAGGGGCGCCTGGGTGGTTCAGTTGGTTAAGCATCGGACTTCGGCTCAGGTCATGATCTTGCGGTTCGTGGGTTCTAGCCCCGTGTCGGGCTCTGTGCTGACAGCTCAGAGCCTGGAGCCTGCTTCAGATTCTGTCTCCTTCTCTCTCTATCCCTTCCCTGCTTGGGGCTCTCTCTCTCTTTCTCTCTCAAAAATAAATAAACGCTAAAAAAATAATGTTTTATAAAAGGAGCCAATATGAAAGGGTTATGTATTGTCTAATTCCAACTCTCAGGCATTCTGGAAAAGTCATGAATGATGACAATAAAAAGATCAGTGGTTACCAGAAGGTGGGTGTGGCTGGGATGATGAATAGGCAGAATGAGGATTTTTAAGGGAAGTAAAGTACTGCATATGATATTATAATGATGGGTAGATGCCATTATACATTTGTCCAAATGCATAGAATGTACAACACCAAGAGTGAAGCCTAAGATAAACTGTAGACTTTGTATGATTATGATATGTTAACATGGGTTCATCCTTGGTTAAAAAAAAAAAAAAAGTATCATTCTGTTGGGTGATGTTGATAATGGGGAGCACTATGTGTATGCGGGAGGAGTTACAGGAAGTCTCTGTACCTATCTCTCAGTCTTGTTATAAACCGAAAACTTCTCTTTAAAAAGACATAAAAAAAATAAAATAAAATAAATAGTATGTTTTTTGTACTTATTTTGGTTGGGATTTATAGAAATTCTGAATCTGTAACAATGTTTTTCCTAAGCTTAAGAAAACATAATGGTTATGTCTTCAAATATTTGTGTCTGTTCTATTTTATATCTCTACTTCCTCTGGCACTCCAATTATACAAATTGCACGTACAATAAATCTTTTCTGATGTCTCTTTTATATTTTACACTCTTGTTTTTGTTTTCTAACTAGCAGCGCTTCTGTTTGTACATTTGCTTATGATCTGTGCTTGTTTCATTAATCTTGTCTTGTCTCTGTCTACTCTGTTGATAATTCTACCTATAGCACTCATCGAGTTAAGTATTATATTTTTCAGCTCTAGAATTTTAATTCTATTCTTTTAAAGTATATGTTCTAGTTATCTATTAAATTTGTCACTTTGAAAATTTAATTTCTTGAACATACTAATTCATTATTTTAAAGTCTCTGATTAACTGGAATATTTGGCTTTTCTGGAAATTTGTTTAAATTAACTATTTTCTTCTTTTTGTTCCTCCTTCTCTTCTCCTCCTTCTCCTCCCCCCTCCTCCTTCTTCTTTTTAGTTCTAAGTCATTTGGTCTTGCTTCTTTGAATGAGTGTGTATGAAAACCCTGGAGAGATAATTGAAGCTCTAAATAATGATTTATTCCTCCAGATAAAATTCACCTTAATCCAATAAGGGATTGAACTACTTTCAGGCTAAATTTTTATCTTTATAAGGAAAATTCATAGCTTCAGAAACAACTGAAACCTATTTTTCTTTTCTTTCTTTCTTTTCTTTTCTTTTCTTTTTTTTTAACCAGTGCCCTGCCTCTTTGAAGGTTATAGCCCAATGAGTCCCATGAAAACACTTCTTAGTGTTTTGGTCTCTTGACCGTTATATAGGCTAATGGCAGATCTCCATAATATGAATTAGGACTGAGTTGATTCAAGCCTTGGTTTCGGTTTTTATAACGTCAATATAATTCCAGTTCATCTGTCAGAGTGCCAAATTCAAATATCAGAGGAAACGCACACAACAAAGAAAATAGCTCACGTGGTGGAAATGAAAAAAAGAATAGATTTTTAAAAAATTGCTATGGCAATCGAGAAAATCTTATTTTGTACTGGTGTAAGTAAAACTTTGTTTTTAATTTTTTTTTTTAACGTTTATTTATTTTTGAGACAGGGAGAGACAGAGCATGAATGGGGGAGGGTCACAGAGAGGGAGACACAGAATCTGAAACAGGCTTCAGGCTCCAAGCTGTCAGCACAGAGCCCGACGCGACTCGAACTCACGGACCCCAGCTTGTGACCTGAGAAGTCAGCTGCTTAACCAACTGAGCCACCCAGGCACCCCAAAACTTGATTTTTAGACACAAGACTTCCCAGGCTGTGGGCAAGCCATCTATCAAGTGACTAAGGAGAAAAATCAGTGCTAGGTCTCAAAGCCCATTTGATTTTACTTTTTTCTGGAATGTTGACCCTTTAATTTTTGCTTTTCTTGGTGTTTTCCAGTGACTTTGGCAGTTCAAACATATTTTTACATATCTTCACATCTCTAGTTATTCATGTGGAAGTTTCGGTACAATAAAAGCCAGTGCATTATTCTGGAAAATGGAAATCAAATATTTTACTTAATAGAGGATTTTCTAGCTTGTGTACAAATTTATTCATAATTGATTGGCTTAGAACCTTTGAGTTTAGGGCATTTAGAGAGCATGGTTATTGAAAACTATAATCACATGCTATTCAATGCAGAAAGGGAACACATACTGCTGTGTTTTGAGAGAATAACTTCTTGTACGGTCTTGTCTAATGTGATGCTTGCATAAATGTCCTAGAGTCCTGCACTGTCCCTTTAACTTAAATGGGGAGTTCAGAGGGTGAGTGGTAAAGATTGGGGTGGTAAGGAAGGAGGATATTAAGCAGCCAGTTTATCAGAGTGTATTAAAACCTGGCACACATGTCCAGCAGAGTTTGAACATCGTTTCAAGGCACACGCTTTACTGGTGTCTTTGTGTGCGCAATGCAAAGAAGGCAGACTGTGTGCACTCTCTGGAAATTTCCACTACAGTTTTGGGGTGAACAAAAAATCCGCAAGGCTGAGAAGCGGCACATCCTGCAGAAATGTCACCGCAAATACTGCAGTTAGAGTAGCACAAGTATGAAGTTAAAAGAAAAAAGAAAAAGATATATCTCTTTTAGAGGAGATAACTGGGAAGGAAGAGACATCAGTACTCATCCAGTGCCAGAAATGTACGGGGACTTTTGTTTCTTACACCTAAATACCTCCAAATGATCTCATATAAAATCGTTTTCCATAGTCTCCTAAGGAGAAAGAATTTGAAGAAAAAAAAAGGAGAAAGGCTGGAGACTCAGCAAGGACATTTCCAGGGAGTGAAAATTCTCAGGTATCAACGAAGACAGCAACTTCAAAAAGTAGGTGGGATCTTACTAAATCCCCTTAGAAAATGCTTCTGAAGTCTAGTGACTGAAAATTGAGTTTTATTTATATTAATATCAAATAAAGGTTTTTTTGAATTACAGTAACAACTTAAAAACTCAATTATTTGTCTCATTATTCACAGACACCTTGTGCTCTATTTTCTTTGTGGTGTGTATTTCTTCTGATATTTGTGTGATGATTCCATGTCAGTTGACTGGGTTACAGTGTTCAGATATGTGGTCAAACATTATTTTGGATGTTTCTTTTTCCTTTCTTTTTTTTTAATATTTATTTTTGAAAGAGTGTAAGAGGAGGAGGGGCAGAGAGAGGGGGACAGAGGATCTGAGCAGTTACTGCACCTGTAGGCTGATGGCAATGGGCGTGATATGGGGCTCGAACTCAGAAACTATGAGATCCTGACCTGAGCCAAAGTCTGGTGCTCAACCAACTGAGCCACCCAGGTGCTCCTATTTGAAATGTTTCTGTGATTATGCTTTTGGATAATATTAACATTTAATAGATTTTGAGTAAAGCAAATTGCCCTGGGCAATGTGGGTGGGACTCATCCATTCAGTTGAAGGCAAGAGTAGAACAAAGACTAACATTCCCCAAGCAAAAAGGATTTATGTGACAGGTGTCCTTTGGTGTCCAAGTGCAACTCTACCCTGAGTTTCCATCCTGCCAGCCTCCCCCATGGGATTTTGGACTCACCAATCCTCCAGGAAATCATGAGGTGATAAATAAAAGAAGGAAGGAAGGAAGGAAGGAAGGAAGGAAGGAAGGAAGGATGAAACGGAGGGGAGGGAGGGAGAGAAGGAAGGGAGGAAAAAGGGAGAGGGAGGAAGGAAGGAAAGGAGGGAGGAAGGGAAACTGGGAGGAAGGAAGGGAGAGAGGGAAAGAGAGAAAGAGAGGGGAGGGAAGGGAAGGAAGAGGGAGAGAGAAAGGAGAAAGAAAGAAAGAAAGAAAGAAAGAAAGAAAGAAAGAAAGAAAAGGAAAGGAGGGAAAAAGAAAGAAAAAAGAAAGAAAGATGTAAAGATGCTCAACATACGTCATCATTAGGGAAATACAAATCAAAAATCACAAAAGACACCACTTTATACCAATTGGGATGGAGAAAGGAAGAAAGGAAGAAAGAAAAAGGAAGGAAGGAAGGAAGGAAGGAAGGAAGGAAGGAAGGAAGGAAGGAAGAAAACTTTTTTGTCCTGTTTCTCCAGAAAGCTTAACTAATACATTTTAGTAATTATAAAATCTTCCAAAATATCAGCAGAAACCAATTCTCACTCTCCTTCACTTTTCACCTCCTCTCCCACCTGTCACCCACCTGCGCACACACACTCCCACTATACCACGTACAGTGCCTACATTCACTCCAGTATTTTCTACCTTAGACAAGGGTAAACGTGCCTGGTCTTTGTTCTTTCTTCCACTCCACTTCCTCTGCCATTATTTTACAGTCGCTAAGACACTCTTTCTCGTTTATTTGCACTGAATGATTAAAATGCACGAACCTGACCTGGTAAATGGTATTAGATTTCACTCAGCTTTCATACCCAGCTAGTTGTGTGTTGGTAGGCAAGTACAGAGTCAGAGCATTTATATTTCTCCCCATTTTCTCTACGTCTCTCTCTGTCGAGTTCTATTAGCTGTGTCGCATGCTCATTGTCAGGATACATAATACCGATGCTCTGGGTTGTTACTCTAATCCTCATATATGTTGCGTTCTTCCTTCTCCAGCTAAACATTCACCCCAGTTCCTTTTTCTGTGCTTAAGTCACGACCTTTCTTTTATTATTTTATTACTTTAAACAGCTTTATTGAGGTATAATCCACAAACAATAAACACCTATTTAAAACCAAAAAATTGAAAAAAAAATTGAAGGAGTCTAGTCTGTTTTTTTCCTTTTATTTCTAGATGATACTTGTTGGATAGTATCTAACAATCTTTGCATAGCCCGGGATCACAAATATTTTCCTCACCTTTTCCTCTACAGGACTTATCATCTTAAATATTCAGTTATGTTTATGATCAATTATGAGTTCATTATTTTCTTCTAACAATACTTAAGGTTTAAACATCTGTTTCTTTTCTTTTTCTTTCTTTTTTTTTTTTTTTTTTTGAGAGAGTGAGTGAATGCTAGTGGGAGAGAGAGGCAGAAGGAGAAGGAAAGAGAGAATCCCAAGCAGGCCCCATGCTCAGTGTGGAGCTCGATGTGGGGCTCAATCCCACGACCTGGGGATCGTGACCTGAGCTGAAATCAAGAGTCTAATGCTCAACCAACAGAGCCACTCAGTCACCCCATGGTTTAAATATTTAAAATAGATATTTAAGTGAAATTAAATACCTTTTTAATTGAAATATCTTTTAATTTAATTAAATTCAATTCTTTTTTTTTCTTTTCAGAAACAGTACAGAGTTCTAATCACCCAGCTTCCCCTAATGTTATTATTTTACTTAGCCATAAACTCAGAAATTAACTTGGGTGCAATACTATTAATTAAACCACAGACTGTGCCTGTCATCATCTTTTTCCAAAAATTTTATTTTAATGTTTTCAGAAAATTTACAGTGGTAAAATATATATGACATAAAATTTACTATGCTGTTTTACAATGTACAGCTCAGGATTGTTAAGTATATTTATATTGTTGTGCAACCAATCTCCAGACCTTTTAAATCTTGCAAAACTGAAGCTCTATATCCATTAAATAGCAAGTACTCACTCATTTTCTCCTCCACCTAGTCAGTGTGGAGGATAGAAATAGAAACCATTCCATTTTTTTTTTTTTTCTATTTCTATGGTTTGAATACTCTGGATACCTCTATAAGTGGAATTATACATTGTTTCATTTTTTGTGTGATTGGATTAATTACTTAGCACATTCGTTTCCAGGTTTATCTATGTTGCGGTATGTAACAAGCTATCTTCTCCTTTTGAAGCTAAAAGTTTGCCACTGTATGTATACACAATTTTTTCTTTATCCACTCACCTGTTAATAGACATTTAGGTTGTTTCTGCCTCTTGGCTATCGTGAATCAAATTCCAGTGAACACAGAGGTACAAATATCTCTTCAAGATTCTGTTTGGAATTCTTTTGGATATGTATATTGCCAGAGTCAGTCTAATCATCTAATCATCTAATACTGTTTTTAATTTTTTGAGAAACCACCATACTGTTTCCATATAGCTACACCATTTATATTCCCATTAATAGTGGACAAGGGTTCTAACTTCTCCCCAAATTCCCCAACTCCTTTTAAAAATTAGTTTCTCTCTCTCTTTCTCACTATTATCTATCATCTATCTATCATCTATCATCTATCTATATCTATCATCTATGTATGTATGTATGTATCTATCTATATCTATCATCATCTATCTATCATGTATCTATCATCTATCTATCTATCTATCTATCTATCTATATCTATCTATCATCTATCTATATCTATATTTATATCATATATATCTATATCTATATCTGTATCTATCTATCTATCTATCTATCTATCTATCTATCTATCTCTATCTACCAACTACGTATGTATGTATGTATGTATGTATCTATCTATATATCTAGCTGTCTATCTATATCTATCATCATCTATCTATCATCTATCATCTATATCTATCTATCTATCTATCTATCTATCTATCTATCTAATCTATCACCTCTCTATCATCTATCCATTCCCCAACCCACCTATCTATTTATATAATAGCCATCTTCAATGGGTGTGAGGTGATATCTTATTTTAGTTTTGATTTGCTTTTCTCTAATAATCAGTGATGCTGAGCACCTTTTCATATGCTTGTTGGCTGTATGTTTATATGAAAATACATCTACTCAGCTCTTTTGCTCATTTCTTAATTGGGTTATCTTGGTGGTTTGTTGTTGTTGTTGTTTTATTTTATTTCTTTTGCTATTGAGTTGTCAGTTTCTTATACATTTAACTCTTTATCAGATACAGTATTTGCAAATTATTGTTTTGCAGAAATTTTTTAGGTTTATGTGGTCTTAGTTTTGTCTTTTTTTTTTTTTTTTCCTCTGGTTTTGCTTTTGGTGTCATAACCAAGAAATCACTGCCAAGACTAATGTCAAGTCACTTTTCCCAGTGTTTTCTCCTAGGGGTTTTAGAGATCCAGATTTTATATTTAAGTTTTTAATCTATGTTGAGTTGATTTTTGTAAAGAGCATAAGATAAACATCCAATTTCATTATTTTGCATGTGTATATCCAGTTTTCACGTCATTTGTTGACGAAACTATCCTTTTCCTATTGTATATTTTTGCTGTCTTTGTTAAAGATCATTCAACCATACATGCAAGGGTTTATTTCTGGGTTCTCAAGTCCAATGGTCTGGTCTGCATGTCTGTCTTTATGCCAGTATGACACTGTTTTTATTTCTGTAGCTTTTTAATGTGTTTTGAAATTGAGAAGTACGAGACTTCCAACATTGCTTTCATTTTCAAGATTGTTTGGGCTACCCAAGATCCCTTGCAATTCCATAAGAATTTTAAGATAGATTTTCCCGTTTATTTTTTTAAATAAAAGTTATTTTTTTAATGTTTATTCTTGAAAGAGAGAGACAGAGTGTACACAGAGAAGAAGCAGAGAGAGAGGGAGACACAGAATCCGAAGCAGGCTCCAGGCTCTGAGGTGTCAGCACAGAGCCCGGTGCGGGGCTCGAACCCATGAACTGTGAGATCATGACCTGAGCTGAAGTCGGACACTGACTGAGTGACCCAGGTGCCAGCCTTTAAAACTGACTGAGGCACCCAGGCGCCAGCCTTTAAAAGTGGCTATTGGGATTTTGATAGGAATTGCATGGAATCTGTAGCTCACTTTGAGTAACAATGTCATGTTAATGGTTAAGTCTTCAGATCCATTTAAAAAAAAAAAGATGTCTTTCCATTTATTTGTGTCTTTTAAAACTCCATTCAGCAATATTTTATCATTTACAATGTATAAGGCTTTATTCTCCTTGGCTAGGTTTATTCCTAAATATTTCTTTAAATGTATTGTTTTATGGAAAGAATTGAGTCCCCTGAAAAAACTCACATAATGAAGCCTTACCCACTAATGTGGCTGTACTTTGGGATAGGGCCTATATAGGGGTAAGTAAGATTAAATGAGCTCATAAGGGTGAGGACCTAAGCCAATATAATGGATGTCCTTCTAGGGAGAGCGATCAGAGACCTTACCCTCTTCTCTCCTTCTCTCCCTCCTTTCTTCTCTCTCTCTCTCTCTCTTGCTAGTAAATGGAATTGTTTACTTAATTTCTTTTTTGGATAGTTCATTCCTAGTGCATAGAAATGCAACTGATCTTTCTGCGTTGATTTTTTCATCCTGAAATTTTGATAAATTCATTCATTAGTTCTCATAGTTCTGTGTGGGTATGTGTGTAATCTTTAGTTTCTTTGCCTACATATAAGGTTATGTCATCTGTGAACAGAGATAATTTTGCCTCTTCCTTTCCAATTCAGATGTGTTTTATTTCTTTTTCTTGCCTAATTGCTCTGCTAGGATTGCAGCACTAGAGCGAATAGAGGTGCAGAGCTGGCCTCCTTCTGTGTTCTTCATCTTGAAGGAAAGCTTTCCCTTTGTCACTGTTGACTATGACATTTGCTAGTAGCCTTCTGATAGTCAGCCCTTTATTATGTTCAGATACTTTCTTTTTATTACCAGTTTGTTAAGTGTGTTTATCAGAAAGGATGTTGAATTTTGTCAAATGTTTTCCTGCAGCAATTGAGATGATCATGTCTGTATTTTTTGTGTTCAATCTTTCATCCTGTTAATGCTGGGTATTACATCAAGTTATTTTAACATATTGAAACATTCTTGTATTGCAAGAATAAATCCTACTTGGTCATGGTATGTTAGCCTTTTGATTTGTTGTTGAGTTCTGCTTACTGGCATTTTGTTGTAGATTTTTGCATCAATATTTATCAATCGTAGTCTTTTGTTTTTGTTTTGTTTTGTTTTGTTTTGCTTTGCTTTGCTTTGCTTTGCTTTGCTTTGCTTTTTTGACATGGGGCCATTGTCTGGTTTTGGTATTTGAGTAATCCTGGACTCATATGTTGAGTTTGGGCGCATTTCCCCCACTTCAATTTTTTGGGGAGAGTTTAAGTAAGATTGATGTTAATTCTTCCTAAATGTTTGATAGAATTCTCCAGTGAAAACATCTGATCCAAGGCCTGCCCTCTGTTAGGAATTTTTAGTACTGATTAATGGCCTTACTAACTATAAATCTATTCATATTTTCTATATTCTTCATGATTTGATATTGGTAGGTGGTGAGTTTCTGGAGTGTATTCCTTTCTTCTTGGTTATCCAGGAGTATTTCTTCCATATAAGTATTCTAATCTTTCATAATCTTTTGTATTTCTGCAACACAGGTAGTAATGTCCTCTCTTTCATTTCTAAGTTCCAGTTATGTGAGTCTTATGTCTTTTTTCCTCAGCTAATATACTTACACTCTTGTCAATTTTGTTGATTTTTTTCAGAAAACCCACTCTTACTTTCATTGATATTTTTCTATTTTTTTTTAAATTCTCTCTTTCATTTATCTCTACTATCACCTTTCCCCCCTGCCCCACATTGATTCCAATAGCTCTGGGTTTCATGTTTTCCTTTCTCCTCATTTCTTGAGATATAAAATTCGAGTTTGACTTAATTTCAAGTTTTTATTTAAATTCGAGTTATTTAACATAGAGTATAATATTAGTTTCAGGAGTACAATTCAATGATTTATCACATACATACAACACCCAGTGCTCATCCCAACTCTTGTTGGCCTCCTCAATGCCATTCACCCATTTCAGTTCCTTCCCCTGCAACAACCCTCAGTTCATTCTCTATAGTTGAGTCTGTTTTATGGTTTGCCCCTCTCTCTTTTTCCCTATATATTCATCTGTTTCTTTCCTTAAATTCCACATATGGCATTTATTCTTCTCTGATTGACTTATGTTGGTTGGCATAATACTCTGAAACTCTATCCACATGGTGGCAAATGGCAAATTTTCATTCTTTTTGGTGCTGCCATAAACATCAGTGGGCACGTGTCCCATCAAATTAGTATTTTTTTTATCCTTTCGGTAAATACCTAGTTGTGCAATGGCTGGATCATAAGAAGTTTTATTTTTAACTTTTTGAGGAACATCCATACTGCTTTCCAGAGTGGCTGCACCAGTTTGCATTCCCACCAACAGTGTAAGAGGGTTTCCCTTTCTCCACATCCTTGCCAACACCTGTTGTTTCCTGTGTTGTTAATTTTAGCCATTTGGACAGGTATGAGGTGATATCTCATTATAGTTTTGGTTTGTATTTCCCTGAAGATGAGTGATGTTGAGCATCTTTTCATGTGTCTGTTGGCCATCTGGAGACTTCTTTGGGAAAAAGTCTGTTCATGTTTTCTGCCCATTTTTTGAAATGGATTATTTGGTTTTGGGTATTGAGTTTATTAAGACCTTTTTCTTAAGTTTATTCACTTATTTTGAGAGAGAGAGAGATAGAGAGAGAGAGAGAGATCATGAGTGGGGAAGGGACAGAGAGAGAGAGATGGAGAGAAAGAATCACAAGCAGGCTCTGCACTGTCAGAGAGCAGAGCCCAGTGTGGGGCTTGGATTCATGAATCATGTGATCACAACCTTAGCTGAAACCAAGAGTCAACCACCTAGGCACCCCAAGTTTACTAAGTTCTTTATAGATTTTGTATACTAACCTTTTATCAGATTGGTTACTTGCAAATATCTTCTCCCATTTTGAAGTTTGCCTTTTAGTTTTGTTGACTGTTCACTGTGCAGAAATGTTTATCTTGATGAAGTCCTAATAATTCATATTTGCTTTTGTTTCCCTTGCCTCTGGAGATGTGCCTAGTTAGAAATCATTCTGGCCGAGGTCAAACTTATGATGGTTTAATTATAATGTGCTGTGGCATGGGTGTCTTTGTTTTTAGTCTAGTTGAAGTTCAGGGAGCTTCCTGAATCTTCCTGAATCCAAAGTTATTTCTTTCTCCAAAGTTGGGAATTTTTTGACCACTATTTCTTTAAATAAGTTCCCTGGCCCTTTCTCTCTCTCTTCTCTCATATTACCTGTACTGGTCCAGTAGATGTTTATCCTATAAGTCCTGTAGATTCTTCCCTTTTTGTTTCTTTTTGGCCTTCTGACTAAATGATTTCAATGGACTTATCTTCAAGTTTGCTGATTCTTTCTTCTACTTGGTCAAGTTCATTGTTAAATCTCTCTAGTGAGTCTATCAATTCAGTTATTGTATTTTTCATCTCCAGAATTTCTGTATGGCTGTTTTCCATAGTTCCTATCTTTTTGTTGATATCCTCATTTTTTTCATGCATGATTTTCCTGATTTCAGTCCATTGTCGATCTGTGCCCTCTTTTAGCTCATTGAACCACTTTAAAAGAAATGCTTTATTTTTTTTTTTTCAGGAAACTCAGTAATCTGCATTTCTTTATGGTCATCAGGTCCTAGAGATTTATTTTGTTCCCTTGGTTGGGCCATGTTTCCCTAACTCTTTGTATGTGTTGTTATCTTTGGTGAAATTCGACCATTTGAAATAATAGCCACCTCTTCCTGTTTTTATGGCCTGGTTTCATAACAGAAAGATCTTCACCAATATGCTTGACTAGAGGTTTTGGAGAACACTCAAACTTTTCAGGGGATGTGTCTTTTCTGGACTTGTGTGGGCACCTTTATTCTAGCACATAGGACTGCTTTTAACGGTCTTGATTTCTTTAAGCGACCCACCCTTGTTTCTTCTGAGGAGTTTTCAGTTTAATTTTCTGTTATATTCTTCTGCCTATAATCTCTTGCTCCCCTTGGTGTTAGGATGTCGAACCATAGACACAGTGCTTGCTTCTGTTTTCAGCAACCTCCAACCTCACATCCAAGGCATATCCTTGTTCCTGTCAGCACTTGAGAGAAGTGAGTCAGAAACCCATCCCCTGGGCAGTTCCCAGACAAGTGCAACTGTTGGACTCATGTTCCACTCTTTACCTTTGTCCTTAGGGAGGAATGGAAAACTGGGATATCACACCAATCACCCCAAAGTTTGTCGGGTGGGGAAAAGGGTAATGGCCAGCAAAATGCAATCAAGTCTTCTAACTGGCACACTTTCTTCTCCTGGTTATGCAGTTGCTTGGGTGCTGCAGTTCCTGAAATGGTTACGTCTTCTCATCAGGGTGCGGTGGTCCATGCACTGCTGTGAACTCAATGTTGCCCTTGAGTGATGGGGACCAGAGCTTCCTTGTCTGCCATTTTTTTTATGTCACCCTAGTAAGTCATTTCTGGAGTCTATTCTCTCATAGTTTCCTAAAGTGAGGCTCATTGGAAAACTAGAGGCCTATTTTAAGAACTATTAGCCTGAAGCCTTAATTGTTCAAAGGAGGCTTAGCTCCATATTAGACTCTTGGGCCTCATTTTTATTTCTTGAGAATATTTCTCCAGAGAATTTGAGGCCCCGTTAACATTCTCTTCCTTATAAGTCAACTGACTTTTTTTTTCTGTCTGCCCAAATAATTTTACTCTTAAGTTTATACCTTATACGTATATTAAGGGATGCCATAGTGTTTATCAGAATGGGTCTGTGGCAGATAACATGCATTTTCAAAACTTAACAGTCAAGGTTTCTTTTTTGACATCAGGAAACTTGCCTTGAATTATGTCTGAGTTTGACTTTCCCCAGAAGCAGGCCTCTAGACATGGATGCAACGATTTCAGAATCTAGAGGGAGGGAACCAAAAAGGGTGAATCTGGGAACTAAGAAAAGACAGTAAGTGTGTGTTAATGAGCGGGCCACCATTGTCGGTAATGACAGCCTAGTCCTATGGGAACTCTCAGAAGAACCATAAAAACATGGGCAGATGAGGAGGCTGATGTGTTTATCTGTCAGCTCCAGGACCTTGAGGTTTTGCTTGAGGGTTGCTCCTGGAGGTGTCAGTTACCCAGAATTTCTGGCATGTCCAGGGGAAAGGCTCGGCAAATTCCCAAGGCAAGCTCTCAAGCTCTCAGGAAGAGAAGAAGGACGAAGGTGATTAGGCCAGCAGCCGAAGTGCTATGGACTGTCCGTTGTGGTTGCTGATTACTCAGAGGTGGGCCAAGGGGATTTGTGGTGGCACGTCAGGCATGTCTGCTGCAGTTTACTCCTGTCACTTAAGACTGTTCACGGTCCACCGTGAATTCACCGTGTGACTACACTTTGCAATGGCAGCCAACTTCAATTTCTCCAAATAAGTGTTTAAAACAGAATATGTGAAGCATTCCACAGTCTGACTTCCGCGGCTGTCGGCATTTGCTTCCTACAAAACATGCTGGAGATTTTCCTCTTTTGGGGAGAATTCTTCTACTCACTGAGTTTACTTGTCTACTCCATATATTCTTTTCCGAGGGATTCAAGCCCCTGGTAAACTTGGCCTTATCAAGCTCCCGTGGTTCTAATTTCCATTTTACTGCTTTCACCAACCGTGGAAAGAGCAGAAGTTACCTGGGATTCACACAAACTTATCCAGATCCCCAGCATGTAGCAACAGTTTTGTCCTCTGATTATCTTCACCACCATTAAACTCTTCTTGGCCTGATGGTCTACCACGAGGACCAGGTGACCAATATAGCTTTAGCCAGTGGAAAACTTACCACTTACTGTATACTCTGGGGAAACATTTCTTCCCCCAATCCTTGAATGTGAGTGCTTTTAATTATACTGAGCCTCAAACTGTGCATTGGGTAGCACAAACTCCCCACAGGAGTCCCTGGGAGTGGTAGAGAGAAGAGCCAATCCTCTTCCTACCCTCTTGGTTTCTAAACCAAGGAGACACACAGGAACCCAAACGCATGTAATGAACTTGAGTCTAACGTATGTGCTGCCTCCGAAAAGACAGTTGCTACTAAAGTCCAACCTCCAACGAGATGTCCTCACTGTACGTTTAAGACATTTCTACATTCCATTGTGACAGGGGCTTCTGTTGGAGGACAGCAGATTCCATCATCATATATTTCTTGTTCCTACTTCCGTCACCATAGCGTGAGGCCATCATTCAAAGACGACGCCACACGAGGGGTGCCTGGGTGGCTCAGTCAGTTAAGCACTGGCTCTTGATCCTGGCTCAGGTCATAATCTCATGGTTTGTGAGATCAAGCCACATCGGGCTCTGCACAGACACCATGGGGCCTGCTTGGGATTCTCTCTCTCCCCCTGTCTCTCTCTGTCCCTTGCCCATTCACACTCTCTATGCTCTCAAAGTACTAAATAAATAAATAAATAATAAAGTAGGTACTACAGCGATTTTGTTTATTAAATAAGAGCATCTATAAACTCTTAACTAGTAGCCTGGTAGGGGCATTGTGGGCCACAGAGGCAAATATTACCACAGATTCATCCTATTAACAATCCGTTGCAATGAAGACAAAGTACTGTCTTCCTTACGGTCAGAGAGGTCTGATGCAATTGACATGCCATGCAGTGTATTTCGGTCTCCTCAAGATGTGGTGCCTTAGGTATAGCTAGCATTGTTCTCAATGACATGTAGGATGTTTGGCAAATGCGGGAGCTAGATCGGCATGGCAAAGAGAGGTGTGTGTTGTTGAGTTCATGCCTAGACAGAAACTGGCTCATTCCCGCTGTCAGTACTCCATGTAATAACTGCTCACTGACTTCTCTGCATGGACCATATCCAGTGGTTATGATGCAAGATACAGAGATCCTCACCCTTTGCAAGAGTGTCGTAAGTCTATCCCCATGACCCTTCTTGAGACAATATTGCCTCTGATATTCTAACCTTTCCCCTCCAAGCCTTTCACCAACAAGCTAAATTATTCACCACTAACATTGAGTCCCTGCATACCTTCATTTCAGACCACTGTGCTTTCATTCTTGGTGGAATAAACAAGTGTACTACTCAAGCTCTGCATACTGAATTTTCCCTCATGGCTGTCCTTTAAGGCCTTCCATGGTCCAAGCCCTCAGGAAGTGTTAGAAGACCCTTCTTTAAGAATTTCTAGGCTTGGGGTGCCTGGGTAGCTCAGTTGGCTAAGTGTCTGACTCTTGGTTTTGGCTCAAGTCCTGATATCATGGTTCCTGAGTTGGAGTCCTGCACTGACAGCATGAAGCCTGCTTGGGATTCTCTCTCTCCCTCTCTCTCTGTGCCTCCCCTGCTTGTGCTCTCTCTCTCTCTGTCTTCTCTCTCTCTCTCTCAAAATGAATAAATAAACTTAAAAAAAAAAAGGAAGAATCTCCAAGCTTCCCTTCATTTAATGGGCTGAGGTCTGAGAACTGGTTCAAAACTGGAAGCAGGCCAGCGATCATACATATCTTTTTATTATGGTGGCTGAGAACATCATTCTGCTTGCCAGTTCTTGATCTTGTAAGTCAGGTAATGAAATCATCAATTCACCCTTAGGAACATCATGGACTGTTAGCTGCATCCAAAGGTTCCTGCATTTCAAACGGCCCCAGTTCCTACCCCAACTCTGTTACCCATCACTTTCTTCCTCATTGTTTCTAAGGGTGAATGGCTTCTCTGAAAACAAAACAAAACTTCTTTCTTTCTTTCTTTCTTTCTTTCTTTCTTTCTTTCTTTCTTTCTTTTTTTTTTTGATTATTCCTTTTTCCTCTGCTTCCCTGAACCACACGTGCTGTTAGAGGACACCATAGTCATGCTGCCCATACAGGTACTCCCTCTCTCTGGTGAACACAAGGTATAGAGCTTTCACTTGTAAAGTAATCCTCTGTCTCCAGGAACTGTATGCATATTGACATTTTCTGAAATCTGCACCCTCTGGGCCATGTTCCTACTCTCCTTTTGGATTCTTGTTTGTTTGTTTGTTTTTGCTCTCTTGCACTTCCTCTCTCACAAATGCTGCCTTATCTCTACTATGTTCGCCTTGACTCCTAGAACAGCGACTTTCTCTTCTGTGTGTTATGCTGTTGGCTGTCTTGTGAGATTTAGTATCACAACGGACTCCATCTACTTCATTACCATCTTCCCTCGTAGATCCGCACAATCCCGCAGGTTTTGGTAGTCATTAAATGTCTTCACAGTCTATGAATTGTGAAATCTTCTACTTTTGATGGCCATGTTGGCAGAGTTCTTTCCCTGCTATGTGCACCCCCTTCCATTCACCTAGTTGCTTTATTAATGTCCTGGGAAAGGACAGGAAGGTTATTCCGCATGGATAACAACCTGTAAATTAGGACCACTCAAAAGAAAGAACCAGAACTTCTCGTTTGCCAAATAAGCTTTAATAAGTAGAATTCACTTTGAAACTCTAGGGGTGAATGAGAGAACGATTTATATGTATGAATAACCAGCTCAGATAGTAGACAGGAAGCCTGTGCTTTCGTATGCACGTATGGTCTTGTTTCAATGATAATATAAATGACAATACAGACATTGTGGCTCTAACGTTTTGAATTTCTCATGAGGACAATGCAGCTCATAGGCAGTCAGTTGACAAGCATTGCCTGGTACCAGTTAACACACACAAGTTTCCAGTCCACACCCAACTGATTCCAAATGAATGCCTATTTTTTTTCTCCTTCCTTTTGCTTCCTCCAGTACGTGGTAGTAACATGGAGTAACACAGGAAAGTACTTGGAATCTCACTAACAAAGAAAATTGAAGGTTGTTTAGACTTCAGAGAAAGACATTCTCATTCTCAGACAACTTCTGCTTCAGACCAAACCAACCAATAATGCAATCCACAGATAGTTGGATGACTAGTTAATATCATGATTTATTTTTGATTTGAAAGCCCACAGTAATTCCACACACTTAGATTAAATCATAAAGTGCAGTAAACTAATTACAATAATGGGTGTTAAAACCCATAAATATTAAACCACAGCTTGGTTCAAAATTTGTATAATACGGAAATACATGTATCATATTTGTAATCACATTCTGGGCTGAAATCACCTAAGTATTTAAAATGTTAGTGTTAGTGGGTGTTTTTTTTTTTTAAGTTTATTTATTTTTGAGATGGATAGAGATGGAGATAGAGATAGGCAGAGAGAGAGAGAAAGAGAGAATGCCAAGCAGGCTCCACACTGTCATTGTCAGAGCCCGATATGGGGCTCGATCACATGAACCGTGAAATCATGACCTGAGCCAAAATCAGGAGTCAGATGCTCAACTGACCCCGGTACCCGAATGTTAGTATTAGTGTTTTTAATTTTTTTTTAATGTTTCTCTTTGCTTTGGTCAGGTGTGTATGCTGTCACTCAACACAGTCCTTTTTTTTTTTTTTTTCTTTTGGCTATTGGCCTCTATGATGTTGAACGTCAAAGCTGTTATCAGTCATGTTTTCACCCTCTGTACTTTTCCATTCCTAAGCTTCCAAATGCTATCCGAGTCCATCAAAGCTGAGGTATGAATTAAATTACAGAACATTTTACTCATTCAGTATCCATGATCTATTAATTCCTGTTCTTTCTAATCTCTCTACCTCATTTGGAGGATTACAGAGAGTCGATTTAAGCATGACATTGCTTTTTAGTTATTAGATTGGAAATCAGGCTTACATTAAAGAGACTCTTCCTGCATTTGTGTAAAGGCTAAACTACAATTGATAATTCAGAATCAGGTACTTGCGACATCATTGGATTAGCAAATAAGTGGATTGAAAAGAAAGTGAAACGATCCTCACTACACGCTTGGATGGTATGTTTGGAAATGGCAAGACAGATGGATAAATAAAAAGAGATCATTAAAAAGACCCAAACACAGAAATAGAAAGGGGCATGTAGAAAGACACAGAGCAAAAGAATGAGACAGAAAGAGAGAAAGACAGTTGCTAAGACTGTTCATTTGACATAGATGCTTGAAATATCCCTCACTATCCCTGCTTAAAAATTTCCAAGAGTTGGGGCGCCTGGGGGGCTCAGTCGGTTGAGCGTCCGACTGAGGCTCAGGTCACGATCTCTTGGTCTGTGAGTTCAAGCCCCGCGTCAGGTTCTGTGCTGACAGCTCGGAGCCCGGAGCCTGCTTCGGATTCTGTGTCTGCCCCTCTCCTGCTCACGTTCTGTCTCTCAATAATAAATAAACGTTAAAAAATTTAAAAAAATGTTTCCAAGAGTTGTTTTGCCATGTCATTACTATGTTCCCAGTTTTTCCATATCTTCACAACCACCTTCCTTCCTCCTTGCAGGCATCAGTTTGTTCTCTGCCACACTTCCTCTCCCACCATCTTCCTCAAATGGAGGGAGGAGGCTCACATCAGCATTTCTTCCTCCCCACAGTACTGCCATCTTGCTCTCCTTCTCCAGGCTGTAAAGGGGTGCCCTCCACGAGGTCTACCTGTATCTTATGCAGAACAGAGCTCCCCATAAGGGCTGGCACTGAAAGATGGGTACAATTTTGGAGGCAACAACTTTATTGCTAAGGAACGGGGCCTCCCGTGGAATCAAGGTCAGTCTTCCAGAGAAAGGATCCAATAGGCTGGGATAATGAGGACTGGGAGAAGTTGGGAGAGACAGTGGAAAATTCAAGCAAAGAGCCATGGAATATCAAGTTGTTTTCCACTGAGAAGTTCAAGAAGCAAAATCAGGGCTAAAAGTGGGCGTTGAAGTGAATAGGAATTGCCTGGGTGTGAGAAGAGAGCTGGGGAAGGAAGGGTGGAGTGGAAGAGGATGGAACGGGAACAAAATAAGCGGAGACACACAGAAGCGATCAGAGTGATAGCAGACTCGGTTAAATCAGATCTGGGGACGTGTCTGCTTGATTGAGTCTGATGGCACTCAACAGTTGGTGCACCCCCACCTCAGTATCCCTGCTCCAGGGTAGAAGGCTTGGGTCTGGAGAGCCCCACACGACATTTTCTCTTACTGCCATGCTCTGCACGTGCATGGTTTGTAGGTGAGGATGCTTGTCAAGGAGGATCGTCACGGGGTTACTCTCCCAGCAAAAGGAAAGCTCAGAGAGGCCATCTGGAAATGCCTAAGCTTATTTTTAGGACAGCAAGGCATTTGGTCCACAGCCATGACTCATACCGCATTTGGGATTCTCGAACTGCCTGGCCCCGCAGGGGAAGACTTTAAAACAGTTTGATAGCTTGAATGCCTCAGTCTTCATGACTTATGTACACCAATTTGAATAGGCTGAAAGCAAATTTACAGAGTCTGGGAAGTGGTCAGCATTTCAAGCATGTGAAAATTCCATGGCCAGAGCTCGAAGGAAAGCATAATATTAACCTATCTGTGTAATGCAGGGAGTCATGAATATTTTACAAACCAGTGGTACTGTATAAATAAACGTTCGTTCAACTGAATTGAAACAGTGGTAATAAATGTAAGGGAGAAGATAATGTTTACAGAGTTCTAAACTTGTTCCTATGAATTAAACAAAACCTTTCTCACCTAGAAGTGCAGGGCAGCAGCAGAATCAGAGTGGAAATTGCTAAATAGGTTACATGGAACACTGGACTCCTCAGGTAGATTTTCTTCTCTGGTAGAATTGAAGCCCCCTGTGAGAAAGCATTTGTCCCTAACCCAGGCGGTCACAAACACCAAGTGTTCAGGCGGGAGGTAGCAGGAGTGAGTACGCTGTGAGGCCACCCTCACATAGCTGCTTTCCTCATCCCCATCAACATGGTGGGCAGAGTCTAGATCAAGCGCATTTTACAAACAAGCGTTGGTGCGGAAGAAGGGAGTGGGTCACCACGACTCTCCATGCATAGCGACAGCCGGATGGATCTGGACGTGAAAAGGGTGCCTTGTCTGATGTAGTTTTTGGTGACACTTGCATTGCTATCGTCTAAGAATATTCTGCAAACCCATGGACACTGAGCAGCAGATAGCACTTGAACTTGTTCCAACAGGTGCTTTGGACCATCATCCACAATATCTCCATGGCAAAGGAGATCGTTGAGAGGCAACATGCTCCTTCCAACATGGGCATGTAACAGTGCCTCGGCTCACCCATGGGGAGGTTAACTCAAGGAACAGAACTGTGGGAGAGGGACCTACATTTCCAACAAAATCTCTTGCCTACATAGGCAGACTTCTGGTCTCTAAACTCCCATGTTTCCTACCCAGTGTTGAGAGGAGGAGGTCTCTGGGTTAGTGTTATTCACTTTTAGTATTTTCTCACCTTCTTTTGTAAGTCTAACCCCCTAAAATGCTAAGTTGTTGTTTTCAGGTGTCTTGGGGAATAATTTGAAGATATTTTGGATTCACCTTAGCCTAATTCAGTCGACGGGATGTCTAAGATACCTAGACCCAGGCAGAGAGAGTGAGGATTGCTGTTTTTCCACTGTTCTGTGGCATTGTGATATGGATGAGGCACAGCCTGTGCAATCAGAGATGTGGGTTTGAATCCTAATTCAATGTCCCTTTTTAGTTATGTGATCTTGGACAATCTGTTTCATCCTACAGCATCAATTTACTCACTTGCAAAGTGTGTAATTGTTCATATCATTATTAATACTGTTAACATGTAATGACAGACGTAAAGCATCTAATGAGTCTCTTACCTCCTAGATAATGACAATGACTATCACCACCACCATGTCACTTTCTCCTTGTCCTTGCTTCCCTTCCTTTGTGACTTCTAATAGATCTGACACAAGATAGGTAGACTACAATAAGAACAAACACACAGTTACAGTGAAAACGATCATGTACCCAGCTACCATTTGTAAGAATAAGTGCAACGTACAATAATTTCACAAGATGATCGTACACACTGAAGAATCTTAATTTTAGTTTTCTTTTTCTTCTCTCAAACAGTTTTGTTTCAATATATTCTTCCTTATCATTTTTTTCCATTTTCCAGAAGCAAGTATTCTTGAATCGAAGATCCTGTATTTCTAGTCAAATATCCATAACGTTGAGCAATATGTTTTTTTCTAGTTGTATTTTTTATATTTATGTATTTGTATGTTCTTGTACATGTCTAGCTGTGTGATATTTCAATCACTAAAAGGCCAAAACTTTTATCCCTTTTCATTAAATTTTTTTATCTGTTTTTGACAGTGAGAGACAGAGAGTGCAAGTGGGGGAAAAACAGAGAGAGAGAGAGACAGAATCCAAAGAAGGCTCCGGCTCTTAGCTGTAAGCGCAGAGCCCAACGCAGGGCCCGAACTTACCAACAGGTGCCCCCTAAAAGTTTTATCCTTAAAAACTACAGGAATAGTTTACAATCCATCACGGGCAGAATAACAGTCTTCCCAAAGATATTTACATCCTAATCCCAGAACCTATGGCAATGTCAGGTTTCATGACAAAAAGGGAATAAGATGGAATTAATATTTCTAATCATCTGACCTTAAGATAAGGAGATTATCCTTCATCATCCAGGTGAGCCCAGTGTAATCTCTCAAAATCTCCTTAAAATTAGAAGAGGGAAGTAGAAGACAGAGTCAGATACATGGTAGCATGAGAAGAACTTACCAGATAACGTTGGCTTTGAAGATGAAGAGCTGGGGCCATGAGCCAAAGAATGCAGGTGGTTTCTACACGCTGCACAAAGCAAAGAAACAGATTCTTTATTAAATCTTCCAGAAAGAAAGGTACCCTTACTGCACCTTCTTGATCTTTACCCAGGAAGATCACATGTCAGACTTCCGATCTATAGAACCATATGAAAATAAACTTTTTCTCTTTTTGAGGCCACTGAAGGTGTGGAACTTTGTTACAGCAGCAGTAGGAAACTAATACAGAATACAATGTTGGGTCAGAAAGTGCAGAGAACTCACAATTACAATGATTTCACAGAATAATTTTGCAGACTGAAAAGTCCTAGCACGTTGACAGACCTATTGCTTTTCTTTTGTGGGTGCTGGCCCAAGGGCTGATTCGGGTGACTAACAGAAAATCTCTGTTGACATCATATTTATTTCTCGTTTTGTCAAAAGACAGGCTGTGCTCAGTTTCAGAGCAGAATTCCAACATAAAAAGAAACATTGATATAGTTATGATCGTATAATTTGATTATATATTACATTTCTGTGATTTCGATGAGGAAAGACATGAATAGAATTATCATCATAATTTACACTTGTATTCATATATTTTTGTTTATAATTACTTATACTCTATTATAAATGGAATAATGATTACAATATCGTGTATTATAATATGTACTGTTTCATATTCCTTAAATATTTGTCATACTAAATATAAGTATAATAATTATAATTGGGGTGCCTGGGAGGCTCAGTTGGTTAAGCATCGGACTTGGGCTCAGATCATAATCTCATGGCTCGTGGGTTCGAGCCCCACGTCAGGCTCTATGCTGACAGCTCAGAGCCTGGAGCCTGCTTCTGCTTCCGTCTCCCTCTCTCTCCTCCTCTCCCCCACTTGCACTCTTTCTCAAAACATAAATAACATTTAAAAATTAAAATAATTACAATAATATATAAATAATTATTGTGTTATGTAGATACAAATACAGTATGTAAAGAATAAATATTTACATATAGCCTATATATATATAGTATACAAACACATAAATGCAATGATTATTTGACACAATAGCCAAAAACAATTTTCAGAAACCACATTTTCTTAGACTAAGGAGACAAATAAAGTCACATCACAATTAAGTAAGCATTAAGTAAAAAACATAGTTGTAGCCAAAACTAAGGCTTGTACATCTGATTTCTTTCTTCCGGATATACATTCAGAACACTTGAGGCCAAAGAAATAGTTTCTCCACACTTTAAGATACTTATAGGGAAGAAGATTAAAAAACTGTGGCTTACTGTTTTATGACAGCACACCGTCATAAATTTAAGGCTGTTAGGTAAATTGTTCTATACTTTTCATTTGTAGACTACCGCTAATCTCTACATACTACACTCTTTAATCTCACAGCTCATATTAAGTAGATAAACCTATGAAAACAGAAGACACGGCAAGTTTCAATGTCATGGTGTGATTCTGCTATAATAAGCCTTCCTAGGGTCTTCTGTATGTTCAAAGCAACAAGAAGACTCTAGATGCATTTCTGGCTCACAAAGGTGTAATGAAAATCATGGCCATTAAGAGCAGAAGCAGAGGACAAATCCTTGAGGATTGAGAGCCGTGAATGCAATTAGTGGATAGATCTTCATGTAATTCAGACAAGTAACCATTTAAAATTTCCCACTAGCATTTAAACATCCAAAAATATGAAAAAAATCCAAAAAATATGTATTTATCATGATTTTATTGAATTTTTTAATTCCTTATTTTTAACAGTCGAAAATATTAAGGCTGAGATACGTAGCTTTTAGGGAAAAGAAAAGCATGTTCATATGGGTATGTCATCTATACCACTTGATTAAACATTTTCTGAGAGTTTGATTTAACAGAGTATTTCTCACTATATGGCTTGAATGTTCAATATAGACAACCTGAAAACATGGGAAAGACACCAAAAGAAAATGGAAATTATCATAATTTTCGAAATACTGAAAGATGCTTAAAGTCAATATTTTAGTGTGTATTTCACATTTTTAAATGATTCATTTTTTTTAAACTTTTATTTATTTTTGAGACAGAGAGAGACAGAGCATGGATGGGGGAGGGTCAGAGAGAAGGAGACACAGAATCTGAAACAGGCTCCAGGCTCCAAGCTGTCAGCACAGAGCCGGACGCGGGGCTCGAACTCACGGACCGTGAGATCGTGACCTGAACCGAAGTCAGCCGCTCAACCGACTGAGCCACCCAGGTGCCCCTTAAAGGGTTCATTTTGATCCTGCATACATCTTAACTACATTAATCATAGTTGTTGGGGTTTTTTTGACATTTGTTTTCTTTAAAAAGAAAAATGTTATTGCGAATAAATACTGTGAGATGCCCCATCTAAGATTAAGCTTTGCCAAGATGCTTGTGTGGGACTGGTTTCCAAAAGCGGAGCTGCTGAGTCAGAGAAAATGTACAGTTTAAAAATATTGACAGTGAATTTCAAAGTCTGCCTGCCACAATTATTTATATATGTCCACATATCTCTGAATTTACCGACACTAAAACATGAATTTCTCTTTCATATTGTCTTCTGTGAATTGTTTGCCCTATCCCAGGTCCGTTTTTTCCATTGGGATTTCCCATTCTTCTTGTTTGTGAAATTTTAATGATTTTGTACGTTACTGGGTATTGTGAGTATTTTCCAAAGTGTTAAATATACGTGAATTTTCAGTGTTTAAAAAACATATCATTTAAAGTTCTTTTATACATTTCAGCAAATAATAATGATTTGGGCATTTTCTGTTATTCATGTCAATTCTTTTTATTAATCAATTCATTAAAACACGTGTTGACATTTGTGTGTTTCTGTGCAAATGTACATGTGCCTTGTGTGCACTTGTGCACTGATACATGGAGAGAGAGAGAGAGAGACAGAGACAGAGACAGAGACAAAGAGAGAGAGGCACAGAAAGCCAGCACCTTCAGCTAGAGCCACGCCTGGTGAATAGGACCGATACGGCCACCCAGATGATTACATACCACTGGCCATTATGCTTTAATTCTGGGCCCCTAAATCTACTTTGTTCTGGAAGTAATTCAGGTATCAGATTTATGTAGTTATAATCTTGTCTTTTGGATCTTCACGCACTGTTTCTCATTGTCAATATTTTCACTATGTCGCTCAAATATTTACTCTTCGAGATGGATTCTGCAATCATTTTGTCAGGAACAAAAAAATATGATATTGAGGGTTCCATTGAAAACGTAACCTATAAATATGAGTTTAAGGAGCACTGACATGTTTGAAATAGTGATGTTTTCCACCTAAGAACAAGATATTTCTATTAATTCCATTCGCTTTTCGGTCCTTTGCCGGGTTCTACAGCCCTTTTACATTAAACAATCTCCCTCTGCGTGAAACAAAACCAATGCATTTAAAAGAAGAAAATTATTATTCTGAATGTCCTGTGCTTGAATACATAGACCTTCTGTCTTCTGCAAACATCCTGAGAATGTCGTGGGTCGTGGGTCTTGGTCCTCATGCCTGGGGTCTGCTGTCCTGGTATCCTGAGGCTATTCCTGCCTGCACGTTTGAGTCTGCACAACTATCCATGTGGCTGCGACTTACCTCCATCCCCGTGAACTATATTAGGACCCGCCCTGTCATCAGTCATCTCTGGACTCTTGGCTTGTCATGCTCTGTAGCCCTGGGAAACAGAAAAGCTCTCTCCACTTCTTGTGGTAGCTCTTCCAGAAGGGTTTCTACAGCAAAAGTGATTAAAAAGTCCTTTATTTGCAGCCCAGGATCCCCATCAGGGATAGGGAGGTGGGGTGGGGCAAAGGTTGTTCAGGAAGCCATAAATTCAGACATTGGCCATGCCTCCCACATTACCTGGAAGCATCTTTCTGACTCAGATCTACAGGGCTTGCAATCTGGCTCAAAGGGCAGGGTAACAGCCTTCACTCCTGCTGACTCATTTTATACCCCCGCGTCCCTCAGAGTCAGACTCTTCCCAGTGATTGAACGTTCTGATTCTGTTTCTAACTTGGCTTAGCTAATGGCCTCCGAGTTCCCTGACCCCAGCAGCAACCACTGTTGGCCATTGTAATTCCAGAAGTGTTCTTTGTCCACGCAATCTTCAATGTGAATTCTGTCAAATCAGATGTTTCTTTCTTGGATGTTCGACTACTCACTGTTTTGGGTTCTGCTCTTTTGCCAAAAGTTATAGATCGTAGAGAGAATTACACAGGGCACATAGAGAGATAGCTTCATTTTGTGTTGTTTGTGTGTTATTCCAGAGTATAAACACAGCACACTTATTTAGCAATTCCATATCCGCAGACTTTTAAGCTGGTCTCGTTCTTTGCCGTTAAAAGCAAAGGGCTATCTTCAGGGACATGTAATATACACGCATTAACAGCCCTATCTGTAGGCTACGTGTCTAGGTAAAAAGGATTGGTCTTTTGACTTTGAGAGATCCATGAACTACCCTCCAAAAAGGTCACACTGCTTGCCCTCCAATCACGAGGCAGGTATTTGCAAACCAAGCACTTGACAATTTGCATCTCCTTAGTTTTAATTTGCATTTTTCTTGTATGTGTGTTGGTGTTGCTGTTTTCCTACTTAACATGCCACTTCTAATTCCTCTCCTGTAGGCTGTCAATTTGTGCCCTTTGCCTTTTTCTACTGGAATTCTTTTTCTTACTGACCTACATAACTCATTAGCTTAGAAAAAACATTAAGTAGTCACAATTTTCACAGCTCATTATTTTTATTTCAACTTTTGAAGGGTGATTTTAGGCTGCCATTTTTTGCCAATCGTTTTTCATATGTTAAACTGTATTGGCTTTGGAGTGGTTTGGACATTTGTGTCACAGTAAGAAACCCTTCCCTGTTGGCTTAGTAAAAAAATTCACATCGTTCTGGAATGTTTCCATTTTTTTATCCGCATGATGCTATGCTGCGATTTTACATATTACATGCATATTATTTTCCATTTTTGCTAGCCAAGACTCAAGTATAATCAATTTTGGGTGAACAAAACACACACACACACATTGTACTCAAATTAGTGTCATGTTAAAAGGGGGCAAATGAGATTTTGCGTGTAAATGTGCAGATGATTATGAAGATAAGTGATTATTGTTTTTCATTAAGCATTTTTAAATAAAGATTAGATACTGACTTTACTCAGAAGCATTTAAGATGATCACTTTTTCTGTTTGAATATGACTGTAATAAATAATTTTTCTTCTTTCTTTGCATTCTTTTTTTATTAGGTATAACTCCCGTGCATTCTTGGGAAATTACTCTTACAGTGTATTGCATATTTATGTCTACCAATATTGTATTTGAATTTTTAAAATCAAGATGTTGGGCACCCTCGGGTGCTTGGCTGGCTCAGTTGTTGGAGTATGCAACTCTTGATCTAGGGGTTGTAAGTTTGAGCACCATGTTGTGTGTAGAGATCACCTAAAACTAAAATCTTGAAAAAATAATAATACAATTAAGATGTTAGGTCTTTATTTTTTTAAGTTTAAGATTTACAGAAAAATTAAGAAGAAGACACAGCAACTTGCTCTCTAATTCCTGCCTCCACACATGCACAACCTCCTCCATTATGGACATTCCCCAACAAAGTGATGCATTTGTTTAATTGATGTACAGCATTAACACATCATAATCACCTGAAGTCCATGGTTTACTCTACGGTTCACCAAAGTCTATGGCTTATGGTTCATTCTATCGGTTTGGATAAATGTATAATGACCCATATCCATCATTATAATATTACACAGAGTAGTTTCACTGCCCTAAAAATTGTCTGTGCCCCATCTATTCACATGTCCTTCCTCTGCCGAACCTTTAGCAACCACTGATCTTTTCATGATCTCCACAGTTTTGCCTTTCCCAAAATATAATAGAGTTGGAATCTTATAGGATGTAGCCTACTATACTTGGCTTCTTTCACTTAGTAATAATGCATTTCAAGTTCCTCCATTTTTATATTTTTATGGCTTCATAGCTCCTTCCCTAGCACTGAATAATAGCCCATTGTGTGCATGTCGCACAGTTGATTTACTTATCCCTCTACTGAGGGGCATATTGGTAGCTTCTAAGGTTTGTAATTGTGAATAAAGCTCCTATAAATACTTAGGTGCAAATGTTTGTGTGGATCTAAGATTCAACTCCTTTGGGTAAGAACCCAAGAGCATGATTGCTGGATCATATGGGCAGAATCGGTGGTTTTGTCTAAAAAGCTACCGCCCCGTCTTCTGCAGTTACCATACTGTTTTACATTCCCACCAGCAGTGGATAAAAGCTCTTGTGTGCCCACATCCTCACCTGCGACTGATGTCACCAGTGTTTCAAATTCCAGCATTCTTATAGGTGTGTAATGGCTGGTCGTCGTTCTAGTTTGCATTTCCCTGATGACAAATGATGTGGAAAATATTTTCATATGTTTATTTGTCATCTCTATATCTTTTTTGAAGAATTATCTGTTAAGATCCTTGGACTTCATTTGGAAATTTTAATCTGTGGTTATAATTAAAATTTTACAGTGGTTTTCTAGGTTTGTATGCTTATGTGATGTTTTCATATCAAAATCATGTTTTCTTTAGGAGAATAACTCACAACGAGAACTTGTCTTTCTATCTTCTAGAACACTTTAGGAAGCATTTGAGACATGTGGCTTTAGTCCATCCATGAAATGCAGTGGATCTAGATGTTTTTCCCCTGACAACATTCTCTATTTCTTTTATGAACAATTTTGATATTTCAGAGCTCATGTTTGACTATTTTCCTTTCACTAGAAAACTGCCCTCTTCAATCAGCTTTAGAAATATTTTTGTAAATGCATTTCCAATTCCAAAGTCAATTTTTATCTTGTAAATGTTCGCTGTTTTGTTTATTTTATTTGTACTTTTCTATATTTTTCTCACCAATTTACCTTAGAGTTTATTTTAATTTGATTTTCAAAGATCGACTCATACCATTATTGGTTTTTGTTTTCAAAATGGGGTCATTAAGTTCTTCCAGAAGTGACACACAGTCTCCGAATTCATTGACCTCAACCTCTGGCCAAGTTTTAGAATTTGGAATACTCTCTCTCTCTCTCTCTCTCCCACTCTGTCTCTCCGCCACCACCCTTTCTCTTATTGCCCTTCCTTTATGGTTGGTTCCTCTTCCTACCAAGATATTTAGCACAACTGAGATAAAGTGTATCTTTCACAAATGACCCCAGGAGTTATTGTCTATTCTGCTTTCAGATGGAAAATATCCCTGAAACAAAAAAGCAAACAAAACAAAACAAAACAAAAAAGATTCAACTACTTTACAGGAATGGCAGTATTCAAACCATACAGCTGGAACAAAAATTGACATCTCAATAAGACAGGCTTCCACTCTAACTTTGAAATAACTCCTTAGGAAATTATCCACAATTGTTTTATTTTCTAGATCAATACATAACCCTTGAAATTATTAGGTTCCTACAGATTAACATCATCATGTCTATAATTATCACTCTTTATATACTCTTTCTTTTTTTTTAAGTTTATTCATTTTGAGAGAAAGAGAGCATGCATGAGCAGGGGGAGGGGCAGAGAGAGAGAGGGAGCGAGAGAATCCCAAGCAGGCTCTACACTGTCAGTGTGGAGTCCAATGTGGGCATTGATTTCACAACTGTGAGATCGTTACCTGAGCTGAAACCAAGAGTCAGATGCTTAACTAACTATGCCACCCAGGGACCCGTATTTACTTTTTAAAGGTAATTTGTAAAAATGTGTGATCATCATTTTCTATTTTGAAATGACTTCTCTTTTTTGAGAGTTCATCTTGGTAGATCTTTGGTAGTTTGTATTTTCGTAGAAAAATCTCCCATTATATTAGATAAAAAGTATTCATAGTATTTTCTGGTTGAATACACTCACACACACACACACACACACACACACACACATTTATTTCCACTCCTCCTCTTAAAGATAATAAATAATTCAGGGTACCTGGGCGGCTCAGTCGGTTGAGCATCTGACTTTGGCTCAGGTCATGATCATGCAGTTCATGAATTTGAGCCCCACATCTGGCTTGCTGCTATCCCCCTATGTCTGCCACTGGCCCACTTACTCTCTCTCTCTCTCTCTCTCTCTCTCACACACACACAATAATAAATAAACATTAAAAAAATATAATAAATAATTCTACCATAAAAGTTATAATCCATAAAAAGAAATATAATTGACTAGGTCCTGCTATATATGGAGTACTTCCAAAACATTCTGAAGGGCAGACAGCAGACAGAGGCACAGAAATTAGTTAAGCACGGCAAAATATGCCCCATTTAAAGGGTGTGTGGAGCAGAGGGCATGGATACAGATAGAAGGAGGACAGGTAGCTTGAAGGGACAGGCACTGGGACTGGGAGGTGTGATAGACGTGTGCAAGAACGAGCACTGTACTACAAGCAGGGAGTTAGCAGAAGTTCAATTGCGTGCACAGAAGGGTCAACCCTGGCCGTGGCCACTCCATAGCCAATGCAGAATGGATTGTAGGCAGGGGTTTTATTGCTTAGGCAAAATATTGAAAGATGCTTCTCTGAAGAAACTGAATCTACCCTTTGGGGAGTTCTAAAACACAGGTCGAGGCACCAGGACTCCAAATCAAAGATCTCCACTGTCAAAGATAACAAAAGCCTAACACCAGTAAAAGATCATAAAAAGGGATTTTATTCAGTAATAACTATTGGAAAAGGACAAGAACCCAGTGTAACCTGAGATCAACTCTGCCAAAGCAAAAGGCCGGGGAGTGTTTAAATGCTGGGGGTCCTAAAACAAAAAAGGTATCAAGGGTTTTCATTCGGGAGGTTGATTTATGTGACTAAGCCATTGGGGTTTATTAACTGGTCCTTAGACATAGGAAAACAAACTTATACTTAGGACAGGAAGTAGTGATGTAGTTGGAAGAGGCACCCTAGGAGGATATTTATATATATATACACACACATACATATGTATATAATACATATACATATATGTAAAGGTATAAGTAAATATATATTTCTTATATAAATATTATTTATTAAATTAATTAAATTTATTAAATATAAATATATTTATTAAATATATATAATATGTTGTGTGTATATATATATAGAGAGAGTGCATATATAGTAAGTCATTTTAATTCAATAGAATCATTTGAAAATAAAATTGAAGAAATCTCACAAAAAGACAAAGAGATAAAGATTGAATATATTGAAAACTATATATATATATATATATATATAGTTTTCAATATATTCAATATATAGAATTCAATATATTCAATATATATACATTCAATATATACATACATTCAATATGTATATACAGTATATATATACACATATACATACAATTCTGTATGTATCTGTGTATATATATATATATGTGTATATATATATGTGTATATATACACACACACACACACACACACACATATGAAGAGAATAGAAGATCAGTCCGAAAGGAAACACCAGCACTGTCAAGGCCAACAGGCTGCAGACGATGTGGACAGAACAAATGCCCCATGCAGTTAATGAAACAGATCCCCAACTGAATCCATAAGGGTGACGTTTTAATACGTCATCAAAGCTCCCAGGAGGAGACCAAATTCACGTGAGAAGGAAGATGATCCATTCTAACGTCAGCCTTCTTCTCATTGATACCCAGTTCAGCAGAGGCTGATTGAAGAAAGTCTTTAAATACCGAAGAAGAGGGGTGTCTGAGTGGCTCAGTGGGTTAAGTGCTGGACTCTCAGCTTCATGAGTTGGAGCCCTCCCATGGGGCTCTGTGCTGACGGTGTGGAGCCTGCTTGGGATTCTCTCTCTCCCTCGCTCTCTACCCCTCCCCTGCTCATGCTGTCTCTGTCTGTCTCAAATAAATAAATTTAACAAAACAAATAAATAAATAAATAAATAAATAAATACTTAAATAAATACTGAAGAAGAGTCTCCTAAACCAAAGACTAAACTACTCAAACAGAAAGTCAAGTGTGAAGTCAGAATGAAGGCATTTTTAACTTCTCCATGAATTCCAGTTACAGCGCCTTACAGAGAGGGCCAGAGAGAAAGCCTCTTGGGAATGAGGAAAATCGAGTGTTTCAACTAATTGAGCTTTTTAATAAACCCAGGGGATATTGCAAAACGATACAGTGTGATAACAGGAAAGGTTCAAATTGGATTCAAGAAACAGCGTGACTTGAATGTCACAGGGGTCCTCACGTTGGGCCTAGAAAGCAGAAAACGTGATCAGAGGCTGTTGTTAGTTTATGTAATAAACCACATTAAACAGCGGTAATTATGCCCTCCTTGTTTCCTTTTAGAATCAATCTAGAAACTCAAATATGGTTATGGTAAGTAGTAAGGATAGTCTGAAAGAAAGGATTCAGAGTGTGCTGGGCACAGGTGGTGGGGAGAGCAAGGTATTCGAGAGTCAACACTACAATTTTCTAAAGAGAATTTTCTAAAGAGTTGGGGGACATTACATCGTGGAAAGAAAGTGATGGGGCAGGGGAGCTTGTGGACAGGGTGGGCAGAAAGAGTCCTTACCTCACTGTCCTGAGATAGAAACACTGCTGTTCTGTGCATTGGCCACAGTTTCATGAGATGAAGTCCAGTTATACGGGGGGCAGGATGGGTAGTTTATTTTCCATTTTGCACCATCTGGCTAAGACGGAAGATGGGGCCAATGTTCTGACATTAGGATGACTGGCGAGCTATTTTTTTTAGTGTTTTCTTTTCCAAATCTCTCCTTTGTGGGGCCTGTTTTATTTGGAATTTGGAAGAGGTTTTATGAAAGGCTGCTAGCCAGCTGCCATTTTGTACCAGAATTCTTTGGATGGGTCTGAATGAGTTGAGAGTGCTGGCTTTTTCAAAGACGTCTTCTGGTTTGAAAGAATTAAGCTCAAGAAATACCGTTTGATCCTGCAGTCTAGACACAATGGCAGGCCAGCAAAGAGATATTCTTCATGCGTTTTCCCCTCAGTGTTTCATGAATTTGTTGTGTTCTTTTTTTTTCTGAAACAACTTGTTTCATCCGTTTTCATTTTGTCTTTGCAATCGTGGAAGCGTTCAAGTGTAAACACGTACCACTCAGAAAAGCTCTCAGGCATTTTTTCCAATTTTTTTTTTATCGTGGTAAAATACACAAAATTTACCATTTTTGAGTGTACGTTCAATGGTATTAAATACATTCGTGAAGTGTGAGCCTCACCCCCAACCATCTCCAGAACCCTTCTCCTCTTGTAAATAGCAACTAACTATCCACAAAACAATAATTCCTTGGATCCCCTTGCCTTCAGTCTCTGGCAAACGTCCTTCTTCTACTCCCTGTCTCTGATTTTGAGTGCCCTTGCTGTTTCATACCAGTGGAATCAAACAGCGTTTGGCTTTTTGTGACTGGTTTATTGCACTTAGCATTATGCCTTTAAAATTCACCCAGGTTGTAGCACATATTAAAATCTCCTTCTTTTTTAAGGCTTCGTAAGAAATTTATTACATGTATCATATCACATTTCGCTTCTCCATGCATCTGTTGGTGGAAACTTGGGTGCTTTGACATCTTAGCTATTCTGAATCATACTGCTATGAAATGGGTGTATAAATATGACTTCGGGACTCTACTTTTCATATGCCTGAAGTGAATTTTCTAGGATATATGCTAACTTTATTTTTATTTTTAAATTTTTAAAATGTTTATTTGTTTTCGAAAGAGAGAGAGAGAGAGAGAGAAAGCGTGCGATCAGGGAGAGAAGGAGCCAAAGAATCGGAAGCAGGCTCCAGGCTCTGAGCTGTCAGCACTGAGCCTGACGCGGGGCTTGAAGTCCTGAACCGCAAGACCATGACCTGAGCGGAAGTCGGCTGGCCGCTCAACTGACTGACTGAGCCCCCCAGGATTCCCTTAATATTCGGAGAAACTGCCATACTGTTTTCACAGTACTGTACCATTTTATATTCCCATCAACAGCACACAAGATTTCCAATTTCTCCATTTCCCCACCAAAATCTGCTTTCTCTTACTTTTCAGTAGTATCTATCCTGTGTATATACACTTATATAATAAGGATATACTTTATTTTATGCTCTTATGGCCTTAAAATGCTAAATAAATTTCCAAAACAAAAATACCAGCCTTACTATTTTCGAAAATGCACAGTTTTATTTAACACATATCCATTTAGCTTTTATATTCCAGGTATTCTGGAATCCCATTAGGTCTCTAGTCTAAGGCCGACTCTTCAGGGAGACGTCCCTCTCCGCCCAGCATCATTCAGCCCCTACCGGCATTCTCCATGCAGCCAGCACCCTATTTTAACATTTTCTGATATTATACGGTTGCAACATGATACCCCCAAATGCAGAACAGCTGAAACAGAAGCTGTGAGTAAATGAATATTAGATGATATTGGGCATTTCAGAAAATAAGAAGGCCGGTATTGTTTCTGTTTCGGGGAAGTCATTTGAAATGTTAAGGCCATGAGAGCACAATTTAAAGCATATACTGCATATATTCATATACAGACACCTATACATATTGGTATCCTTAATGAATTTCAAAGTTAATAAATCTTTAATAACATTTTGATAGACTGATAAAGGATGGTTAAATTTTCTAATATGGTATTCCCATAATGTATTCCTCATTTTCTATTTTTTTTACTTATGTGGATAAATTGAGAGATATTTGCTCTCTGCCAATAAAAGTTCAAAATTTTGTTTTCTTTTACCTTAAATTATACTTCAGTGTATATTATTTTATGTAATATTATATATATATAGTACATATACTTATACACCCATTCTTTCTGTACTTGTATGTAAGAGTCTTTCTTATGTTTCTCTTTTGGCATCATTGTGTTTATGTGGAGATAATTTGTATTTTTTATTGTTGTTTTGAGACCACATCGATAGAAATCTTGTGTTGTTTAACATAGTTGAATTTTGTTATTTGACACATTCAAAGAGAGTTTGGGTTTTGTTTTTTTTTTCCATGTAATTGAAACAATTTATTTTGGTTCCTGTGATAAATGATACGTTTACCTCTCATTTTATAATTTTAGCTTTTTTCCTTGTATTAATTTCTATCTCTTGCAGCCAATGTATGTGTTATTGGATGCATCAGCCTTACTTTAATTATATTATTTTCTATTTTTGTTAATTTTTAATTGACTAATTGCAGTTGAAACTTTAAGTCTGAAATTATTTGCATGAATAAGAAAACAATGTCTAGGGAGGCCTGGGTGGCTCAGCTGGTTAAGTGTCCGAGTCCTCATTTAGGGTCAGGTAATGATCCCAGGGTTATGGGATTGAGACCCACCTCTGGCTTTGCACTGAATGTGGACTTGGCTTAGGATTCTCTCTATCTCTCTCCTTCTCTGTCTCCCCTGCTCTCTCTCTCTAAAAGAAAAAAAGAAAAAAAAAAAAAAAGAATGTGTAATCCAATCTCCATTTGTAACTTCAGTGACTTATAAAGGAATTGGGCAAATCTCATTAAGAAAAGTAAGATAAAATTGTCCATATGACTTCTAATGGCCCAAAACAAATCTGAAAACCAGTAGACCAGAATTTTTCTTTCTGCGTACGTCTATCCCAAAGGTTTTACAAACAGGATGTTTAAATGCAAACTTCATCCTTGCATATTTTGGAGCATAGTTCATGCTTTGGATTTTCACTGGACAGAAAATCCAGTGAAAATCACACAGGCTTTACTTCCATGATTCTTTAGTCTCACACACATCCTTCAAGTTATGGAGAAAGACCAGAATGTCTTTCTTAAACTATAATGACTATAATTTATATCAGCCTCTTCTCTTTAAAAAAAAATATTAGGGGCGCTTGGGTGGCTCAGTCGGTTAAGCACCAGATTTCAGCTCAGGTCATGATCTCACAGTTCTTGGGTTCGAGCCCCATGTCGGGCTCTGTGTTGACCGCTCAGAACCTGGAGACTGGAGCCGGCTTCAGATTTTGTGTCTCCCTCTCTCTCTGCCCTTCTCCCACTTGCGCTCTATCTCTCTTTCTCTCTCTCAAAAGTAAATAAACATTAAAAAAATTAAAAAAAATATTATACAATACATAGTTCATTTTGAAAATCCAACTTCTCTTACATGGAATTAAAAAGAAACCCTCACTCCTAGCTCATGTAATTAACAATTTGATTTTTATTTACCTAATACTAAACGGTCAAACTTTATTCTATTCTTTGCGTAGAATACATAAATATTTTATATGAAAGTATCAAAATAAAATTATATAAAAATAAAATGATAGTGTATATAACTTGTGTGCCCTACCTTTTATACTTATTAATTTTTCATAAGCTCATTTCTGTGTTTATTAAAGAGACAGATAATTGTCCCTCCCTTTTGTTTGTTAATGACCTTAGCTCTGTTGCGTAGTCAGGAAATGTTCTTGTGACTTCCTCACAAGCACTTTGTATACTGTGGGTGTCCGTAATTAATGTTTGCAATAGAACTTGCTGTAGCAATTTTTTTATTGAAGCAAAATTGGCACGTAACCTTACATTGCTGTCAGGTGTACAACATAACGATTCGATATTTGTATATATTGCAAACGGATGACCACGACAGGTCTAGTTACTATCCGTCACCATACAAAGCTGCAGAATTTTTTTCACGTGATGACGACTTTCAAGATCTATTCACTTAGCAACTTTCAAATATGAAACACTATTATTAACATGTATTAACATGTATCATTAACGCTATTATTAACTGTAGTTGTCATGCCGTGCATTACACCCCCCGTGACTTCTTTCTTTTATAGCTGAAAGTTTGAGTCACTCCCTTCACTCAACTTACCCACTCCTCACCCCCACCTGGAGCATCTACCTGTAGAATCATATAGTAGTTCCATTTGCTTTTTATTTGAGGAACCTCCATCCTGTTGTCCACAGTGGCTGTACCAGTTTACATCCCACCAACGGTGCACAAGCGTTTCTTTTCCTCCACGTCCTCACCAACATTGGTTCATTCTCATCTTGTTGATAATAGCCATTCTAATGGGTGTGAGATGATATTTCATTGTGGTTTTGATTTGTATTTCCCAGGTGATGAGTGATGTTGAACATCTTTTGATGTACAGGTGGGCTATCTGTATGTATTCTTTGGGGAAATATCTGTTCAGACCCTCTGCCCACGTATTAACTGGAATTTATTTTATGTTATTTTATTTTATTTTATTTTATTTTATTTTATTTTATTTTGTTTATTTATGCTACTGGATTGTATCAGTTATCTATATGTTTTGGATATTATCTCCTTATCAGATGTGTGATTTGCAAATATTTTCTCCCTTTCAGTAGGTTGTCTTTTATCTTTTTGATGGTGTCCTTTGCTGTGAAGTTCGACGCAATCCCAGGATTTTCCTCTTAAAGCAACAGAGAATGTAAGCCGGTTCTCGTAGAGACCAATATTTATTAGAGATTAGAACGGAAATTTCACTCATCATAAGATCGACATGGATAATGTCAAAAACTTTGCTAAATTTTGCATGGGAAGGATTTTGTCTTTGAATGTCAGGTTATTGATATTCTAGGGCAGAAGATACACCAATTTCAATAGAGGTCTGAAGTTAGGGAGCAACATTTGATGAATATTGACTGTTTTTTTCTCATTGTTGCCTGTAGCTTCTCAGTTTGAAAAAATAATAAAAGACTTTCTACTTTCCTATTCCCTTTGGTCCGATTCACCTAATAATGGCCACAAATTGATTATTTTAACACAATGAGTGTGTTCAATGCTAGGATGTATAACCACCTGAAAAATAAGGTGTAGAAAAACCAGCCACCAAATCCAACAGTAAAATTCACAGAAAGGAATGAGCTATATGATGCTCAGGGGACAATCAGAATTGTAGTAGGGGAGCCTATCTGTTTTCATTCATTAAGGCAACATCAATCTTGATTTTTTTTTTATAGTAATCATGTGTTTATCAATAGATATTAGTTTTTTCTCTCAATATGTTTAATTTCACAGGGCGATGCAATATTAGAAATCTAGATATTTATACCACACTATATCAACTGTGTCTTCAACCACTGCTGTCATTTCTGTTCAGTGTTTCACGAAGGCTTGCTTAGGCCTTTTTGAAATAAATACAAACAGGTTTTAATTATATAAGCACCGTAACTGAATACATGTATAAATATTTCAAAAATTGACTTGGAATAACGTGTCTTTTATGCATTGAATCACAGCCATATTAAAATAGTTTAATATTAAGGGGTCCCTGGGTGGCTCAGTAGGTTGAGCACTCTTGATTTCAGCTCAGGTCATGGTCTCAGGGTTCATAAGATTGAGCCCTGCGTCAGGCTTCATACCGACAGAATGGAGCCTGCTTGAGATTGTCTCTCCCTTTCTCTCTAACCCTCTCCAGGAAACAGTGGAGGAAGCAAATCCTTGGCTAGGAGAAGATCACTGCCAGAGTAGTGGACAAGCTTTAGTAATAGAATAAATGCCACCAAAGAGAAGCTTGGCTTCTCTTTGAGAAGAGCTTTGGCTCTTCTCAGCCAAAGAGAAGTGGCTTGTCTGAGTAAAATCACATGACTAATATAAACGTGGCCATGGTATTGACGTTCTTGTCTCAGGAGGTAATTTTCTAAATACTTTTGTCACTTTGCATCAGCAGCTCTCAATCCTGTCTACACCGTGGAACTACCTTGGGATATTTTTTAATTTTTTTTTTTTTTTTTTTAAGAAGCAGTTGGACTAATTGTGTTGAAGTCCCATTTGACAAAAGCTTTCCTAGCGATCCCGATGTGAAGTCCAGGTTAAGAGTAACACCAAATGGGGCAAACTGGGTGGCTCAGTGAGTTGAGGATCCAACTTTTGATTTTGGCTCATGTCATGATCCAAGAATTGTGGGATTGGGTCCCATGTAAGATTTGCTCTCACCCTCCATCCCTTTGCCACACTCTCTCTTTCTTCTCAAATAAATTAAGAAAAAATTTAAAAAAAGCGACACTGACTTTCATGTTGGAGAACCAAAAATTTCCATCAGCGCGCACAGCCTTCTCTCCAGACCTGCCGTGACTTTTCTCACTCCAATTTGGTCCTGTCCCTGGAACCTTGGAGCTGTTGTCAGTTTCTCCAACTGTCAAAACTTGTCTTTCCCAACAAAAGACACGGACTTACTTATCATAAGCCAGAACACTAGCTTTTAGTTTTTCTCTGCCTGGTGTAGAAACTTTTCACCCACAGTTACCCTGACCTTATATAATTCCACCCTTGTCACTGTCGATTGGAAGGAGCAAGAACAGATATGTACAGTCCAGAAGTTTGTCTGTCAAGAGGTATAAGAGGAGACTTGGCCCAGTGGTTTCGCAGAACGTTCAAAGACCTTCTTACTCAATACTGCTGTGCAGTGTTGCTGTTTGCCATCTGATGATGGCAGTTTGGCCTTGAATGGGAAATCGGAGATAAAAGTTCTGTCTAAAATGTGTCACGCAGATTGATTTCCTGGACTCTGGCTTTGGGTAAGTGGTTTATTTATTTATTTATTTATGTTTAAATTGGCCAGCTTCTTTGTTTCTTTCTTTTTTTCTTTTTCTTTTTTTTTTTCTTTTTTAGTTTGTGTATGAATCATGCATTCCTGGAAGACCACACTCAAAACGATTCCTGGATAATTGTTCATATGTCTGTTCAACTACAAGCCATATTTGTTCTGTTGGTTCAAGAGAAAACAAAGAGTGTCAGGTCCGCTACTTTACTGGAACGCAGGCAGAAGTAAGCACCGTGTACCGGCTACTGTCATGGCAGTTTGGATAGGCCTCCTGTCGTCCAGGTCACCAAGGATTTAGGCAATTGTCGAAAGGTATAAAATGTTCTCGTTCTTTGTCTTGGAGGCATGTCCTCATTAGTGTTAGGTGCTATTTTTTAGGTCACAGAAGTCCAATTTCCCAAGTTGTAGGACAGAATAAATATGATTCCTCATACATCCAAAACAGCACCTGGTTACCTTTTGCTTATTTGTGTTTCTGTGCCATTTCTGAAACATGTCTTGTGGACTTTAGTCCTCTTATATCCTAAATTCCTAGTGTTCTTGTGCTAGCCACCACATTTCCCTACATTCCCTATCTCCCCCCACCCCCAGATCCTGGTTATAATAAAAATAATCAATTATAACACTTCTTTTTACCCAGGAAGTATACGTGTGGGGAATGTGTGCTAAAGGCATTCAATCTAAGGACAAGTGACCCAGGAATTGCATTTATCATAGTAACAACCATGCTGTGTCTGCACTGATATTTTATCCAGTTTTTAATCCTCATTTAAGATCTGTGTCTGACTGGATGTAACATTTTACAGTAGTGACATTAAACTTTCCATTTGACTTTGGATGATATTAACAGGTGCACTGGTGTTTATTTCAGTGCAAGCTCCTGACTTAATTCCTTGCAATGTAATTTGCGCTTGTGTACCTTCCAGCAAATAGTACCATCTACTGTTACAACTCCTGGAATCAGATAATAAAATGACCTGCAGGTCAGTGCAGTGAAGACATTGTGACATTGACTGATACATTAATAGCCTGTGAAGACTTCCCGTAAATAGAATCGCTTGGAAGCATTCTTTCCCCTAGTGCTTTCTATTCTCCTTTTTAGTTGGAGATGCTGAATTCATGGTGGTTTTCTCCAGCATTTAAGTGTGAGCCTTCCTTTTCAGTTAAACAGTGTTTGAATACATTTTACCTTGGCGGATATTGTACCAACCATCAGTAAAATGGTCAAAGGGCTTGGCAAAAATATTTTCCTACCTTTTGACCTTATTTCAAAAATCCTGAAGTTACAAACTATAATGACGATAAATTAGTCATTCCCTGCCCGACCATGAAGAAAACTTCCTCAGCTTTTAAACCATTTTGTATGCTAAAGTGCATGGGAAAAAGCTTGGGAGGGTTTCCAGTCTCCCTAGAAGAGCAATCCTGCCTTTTATGCTTCTATGCACATTCTCAGGTTCTCAGTCTCTTGGGTTATATATGGGTTGGATATTGCTCTTCAGTGTACCTCCATTCCAGAACACTAAGAGGCACTGAGTGAGTGTTCTATCAATACTACTCAGTCCCTGTCTCCAGTTTTCCTTTTAACTTGGATTAAATCATGCCAATATCAAACTATCTGTCATGTAAATAGAAAATCAGTAAAATCACTTCTCTTCTGAATTGGGTATTTATGAAGGTATGTTATGAAAACATTTTAATAAGTCAATAAATGACAAAAATATGTGAATAAAAGCCTCATTTATTTTCATCCATCAGCATGCTTTCCATGGAAACAGGAAAAGATTTGTATTATTTTAGTAAATTTCTCCAACCAGGATTTCAGTTGTGTACTGAGGCTACTTATAAGGCTGAATTGTCATGTATTTGAAAGGTGGCAGAATCCGCCTCCCCAAAATATGCCATTTTAGTATAACGATTATTTTGAGCTAAAGACAATTGAGAAGAAACAGACACAAGGAAAGCTCTATGCCCTCTCTTTGTTTGCCTTAAAGCAAGACAAAAATTTCCAAAGGTGTCTCTTCCCCCCTCTCAACTGGGAAGGACAAACGTCAATCGTTGGAGACAATTTTAGACTCTGTCACCCTCGAAATGACATCAGAGGAATATACAAAACAATCGTTAACTAGCCTCTATCTATCATTTGTTTCACATAAATTTACTTCCCCACAGTGTACCTCCTTTAGAAGTCAAAAACTGATTTCCTTTGTCCTGTCATCTCTGTACAAATGTATTGCTTTTTGTTGAAGTTACTATACAAGCCTGAATTCCAAACTACCTCTTTGAGTTACTCATTTTCCCAGGGAGTCTCCCATGTATGCGTGAGGTACACATGTTAATGAACTTTTGTTTGTTTTTCTTATACTAATATCTTTTTTGTTACAGAATTCCCAGCCAAAAGCTTAAAGAATGTAGAGGGATACTTACTGCTTCCTCCCCTACATGTTTAATTTTCTAAGATATCAGTCCTGTTAACCTAACTTTTTTTAAATTTTTTTAACATTTATTTATTTTTTGAGAGAGAGAGAGCGAGACAGAGCACAAGCAGGGGCAAAGAGAGAGGGAGACACAGAATCCAAAGCAGTCTCCGGGCTCTGAGCTGTCAGCACAGAGCCTGACACGGGGCTCGAACTCACAGACCACAAGATCATGACCTGAACCGAAGTCGGACGCCCAGCCAACTGAGCCACCCAGGCGCCCCTGTTAGCCTAATTTTCAAATAGGGTCAGGAGGCCAAGAGAATCTATGTGATCTTAAAAAATGTTTACATTGTTAATTCTTATTATACAAGTCATATTATTTTATCCGACTTTTTGGGACACCTAATTTCACTGTCTCCAACACCATTTCCTCTCACCTTAAAAACTTTTGAACTCTGATTTGGCTTCCATAGTGTCTTGTTTCCCTAAATATGTTTATATTTTTCTTAATCCCCTTACTGGCCATCATACCTGGCTCTCTCTCCTCCGCTGACTCATCAGACTCTCCTGGATCTTTTCTTTTTCTACCATCAAATATTTGGAAAGAAACTACAATTAAATACTTTCAACTGCCATAATTCGTAAGACTACGTGTCTCAACTACCAGTGCTTTTATTGTCTGGCCCACCATTTATTGATTCACACATGCATGCTTTTATCATAGAAACCAGGAATAAATTTCAGAACATCTTGATACTGGCCATGTAGAAAATTAACTTGCTCTCTTTGCTTAACTTCTGTATGTTGTAAAGGTTCTAATTTAATTTCCCAATTGTTGACTTTATGATTCTTCAGGATAATAAAGAATCTGGTATCTTCCCATGGGCTTATGTGGAAGAATAATGTATTGTTTTTCTTTCTTTCCTAAGAGAGGAAGCATGTTTTTGAAGATTCTAAGCTTTGGAAGAAAAAGCCTGGATCCGGACACAAATTTCTCAGGTGCTTTTTTTTTCTTTCCTAAATATATGCAGAAATACTTACCACAGTGAATAAGTGAATACTTTGTAACCAAATTCCCCTGCAGCACTGTGTGTGAAGGAACATGGGTATGAATATACTCAATCAATTGAAATGACCTTGAAAGTTGCTGTAGTGTTCAGACAGGAGGAAACACCTTTTGATTCTCATCTTATGTTCCTGTCTGGGGCTCAGTAACAAAAGACAAAAAAAGGGGGGGGGTGGAATAAAGGGAAATTTATTAACATGAATGTCTCAGATATACATGAGACAAACTCAGGGATGAGTAACTCTTAGAGGTGGCTGAGAATTCAGATTTACACAGCATCTTCAACAAAGAAAAATACAATTTTAGGGAAGTGGCAAAACAAAGTAAAAAGACCTTGTGTTACTAGAGACAGCCAAGTGTTGGAAAGGCAAATAAATGGAAGACTACTTGTAGATAAATTTTAGTTAGTAATGTTTGCTATGTAGACTCTTCTGGTGCCCTCTGTAGGTTAAGAAGGGTCTAAAGTTGTCTCAGAGGGGCGCCTGGGTGGTTCAGTCGGTTAAGCGTCTGACTGTGGCTCAGGTCATGATCTCGCGGTTTGTGAGTTTGAGCCCGGCGTCGGGCTCTGTGCTTGACAGCTCGGAGCCTGGAGCCTGCTTCGGATTCTGTGTCTCCCTCTCTCTCTGCCCCTTTCCCACTCATGCTCTGTCTCTTTCTCTTAAAAACTAAATCAACATTAGGGGCACCTGGGTGGGTCAGTCGGTTGAGTGTCCGACTTCAGCCCAGGTCGTGATCTCACAGTTCGTGAGCTCAAGCCCCGCATCGGGCTCTGTGCTGACAGCTCGGAGACTGGAGCCTGCTTCGGATTCTGTGTCCCCCTCTCTCTCTGGCCCTCCCCCGTTCATGCTCTGTCTCTCTCTGTCTCAAAAATAAACATTAAAAAAAATAAATAAATAAAAATAAAGTTGTCCCAGGTGGTTAACTTTTGTCCTTCCTGTTGGAGAGAGGAGGGTTACTTCTGTAAATTTATGTCCTACCTGGGACAAATAGAGAAAAGGCAGAGAGCTTTGCTTGCATTTACTGCTTCTTAATTGTCCTCAGTTCAAAATAACTCTTCTGTCAAAAGGACATATTTTGGGGAGACATATACTGATTCCTTTAAATAGCTTCATGAATGAAAGGGAATGTTTTCTGGACTAGTAAATTGAGTGATGTCTCTGTGTGTGTGTGTGTGTGTGTGTGTGTGTGTGTGTGTGTGTGCACGGGCATGTCTGTGTGTGTATATGTGCATGTTTATGCAAAAATCAGAAATAAAGTCTTTGTATGTAGATCAGGAAGCTCCCGGTGTCCCTGGGGTCTATTCTCTCACTTGGGAGGACCCACTCAGTGGCCATCACATCTCTCCTTACTCACAATGTCACCTATATACACTGGTCACCTACATTCTTGTCTCCAAAAACTGTACCTTCAATAATTCGTAATTATCACTTACCCAGCATACCTTTATGAAGTGTCTATCATTTTTTAATCCAACTTTTCGCAAGTCATAACAACCACTAGGAGATAAAGTATTTTTATAATTGTCCTTAACAAAACTAAGAAAACAACTAGACTGGATAGCAATTTTAGGATGTCATTGTCACTCCCCTTCCAAGATACGCCCTGGGGGAGCCTGAAAGACATAGGATAAGGGCTTATATATATTTAGAATTTATATAAATAACCACATAGTTCAAAAATATCTCCAAGTAGACTCCTCCAATTAAGTCACATCTTTTGACAGGCTCATCTTTTGAAATTAACACCTTCCTAAGAATAATTTAATCAAGTAATCAGATGCCTAAAATCTAATTGAATTCTACAGTATTTGGTAGGAGCCCGCGGCAGTTCCGGAGCATAGAAAAGTTGAGAATAGAGTCGGGCAGGCGTGCATGGGGTGGCTTAAAGATTAAGGCAAACTGCAGATCACTTCTAGTTCGTACATTAAAATAAGTGACCACAAGAGAGCAAGGGCAGGGACTGAAGAAAGATACGGACTTCCAGACCTTCCATAGTTTCCCAAGTGCATCCTTCCTTCCTGCCTCAAATTCCTCTTCCGAGTTGCTCCCACTTATGATGGTTTCATTAAATTTAGGAGCAAAATGTAGGTCTGGCTATAACACATCTTAAAAGTTATACAGTAAGCACTAACAAATAATTTAAAAATAATGATAGTATGGGATTATAACCCAAATAATGAAATAAATACCATGAGTCCCTATGGATATGAATGAATGAGTGAATGAATGAATGGTGATACATCTTCCTTACAGAAGAAATCCTAAAATTAAATGTAAGGGAAGGAAGGAAATTAGAATATCACTGTTGGAATAGGAAGATAACAGAGCCCCAGAGTATCACCACCACAGTCTATGTTATTTACTACTCTGGTTTTAAGATATGGTCCCAAGTATGTGAGATTCCTCCATTCAGGAGGTGAAACTTAAATCTCTCCTGTTTGAATGTGAGGTATACTTAGTGACTCATTTCCCTTTTTTTCCTTTTTTTATAAAAAAATTATTTGAGTTGACACACGATATTACATTAGTTTCAGGAGTACAGCATAGTGATTCAACTTCTCTAGAACTTACGCTGTGCTCGAAAGTGTAGCTGTCGTCTGTCCCCATACAACCCTATTAAAATAGCACTGACTATATTCCCTATGCTGTGCCTTTTATCTCCATGACTTACTCATTCCATAACCGGAACCCTGCCTTTCCAACTCCACTCTGGCAGCTATCAGTTTGCTCTCTGTATTTACAGGTGTGATTCTACTCTTTGTTTGTTTATTCATTTGGTTTTTTTATTTTTTTAATTTCACATATGAGTGAAATCATATGGTGTTTGTCTTTCCCAATCTGACTTATCTCATTTAGTATAATAACATTTAGGTCCATCCATGTTTTTGCAAATGGCACAATATTACCCCTTTTTTTTTAGGTCTGCATAACATTCCTCTGTGTGTCTGTGTGTGTGTGTACCAGTTTTCTTATCCATCCATCTATTGAATCTATCACATTTAGTGACTCACCTCTAAACTTAAGATATTAAAAGGGAAACATAATAACATTATACTAGTGAAACCAGGCAGACCCTACCATGAGAACAAGGTTAACATCAGCAGAAATACATCATGTTGATGCAGTGTATTCCAGGATATGATTGGATGAAAAGGACACACCATATCCACAGTATTTTTTTTCAAAAATATTCATAACCCCAATCATATCATGAGCAAACGTCAGATAAAACCAAAATGAAGGATATGTTACAAATAAATGACCAATACTTTAATCGCATCAAGGTCACAAAAGCCAAGAGGAAGCTGAGAAACTGTCATAAACAGGAGACTACAGGGAGAACGACAATTACATGTCAAGAGATCTCTTGGGTTGAATCCTGGATAACAGCAACATCATATCAATGGAAAAACTTGTGAAATACCAATATGTTCTATATTTTAGTTAATGGTATTTTCTCAATGCTGACTTCTTAATCTTCATTTTTTGCCATGGTCATGCCAAATGTTAACAAAAGCGTAGCCTAGGTAACACAAGGCCTCTCTTTACTACCTTTGCAACGCTAGGGGTAATTTTAAAATCAGTTCAAATTAAAAGTTTGAAAAATGTTATATAGTAAACATTACTTCTGCTGATCCCTGTACATCACGCATCAACAGATGCATGATTTAACTATGACCCCCTTGATGGCATTCATCGAATTCAAATAGAAAACAAGAGTCTAAGCCTTGACCATCCCCTTTGAAAAGTAAACCTTAAGGAAATCATTCAAAATCTCTTACACTTTGCTTTCTTTGAAGGAACTATGAGAAATAGAGCCAGGGTACCTGGGTGGCTCAGTCGGTTAAGTGACCAACTCTTGATTTCATCTCAGGTCATGATCCCATGGTTCATGGGGATCGAGCTTCGTGTGGGGCTCTGTGCTGATGGTGTGGGGCCTGCTTGGAATTCTCTCTCTCCCTCTCTCTGCTCCTCCCCCACTGATGTGCATGCACGCTCCCTCTCTATCCCTCTCTCAACATAAATAAATAAACTTAAAAAAAATTACAACCAACTCAAAAAAAATGAATGAATTAAAGAATGTGAAATGAAATGGGTCAGGTGCTGGAGACGGTTGCTATAATCTATAGGTAGAAATAATTCTGACCTCACTACAGTGTGAAGATAAATACAATGTGTGTGAAAACCACAGCAATTAAAGTATTTATCATCACGCATATGTTACCATTTTGGAATTCTGTGATGATTCATCCCTGTTCTTTTATTCTTGTAACTAGGTCCATTTGCTCTTTATGAGATGGAAGTTTTTATCCAACACTGCCCCAGGTTCTTCTGTTCACAGATGCTTTAAGTAATAATAAATTTTCTACTGAGAAGGTTCAGCAACATGTCAGAAGAATGGCCACTGGACCACATGCAGAATAGATGACCCACACATTCGTATTCCTTAGGCTTAATTATCCTGGATGTCAACTATAACTCTCTACCTATTCAGAATGGCAGAGATGCTATATCTTTTTCCTTTTGTTTTATTCCCTTTATGATTCTTTATCTTTTTTTTTCATTTTATTTCTCCTTCCTTCTTACCTTCGTTCCTTTGTTCGTTCCTTCCTTCCTTCTTTCCTTTCTTCCTTCCCTCCTTTTTTTTTCCCCTTTCTTCTGTGAGGTCCCCCATTGCTATTCTTACAATTATTGCACACTGGGAAAAATAAAGGTTGCCAATGGCATGGAATTCTGGCTTGGACAGTTACTGAGTAGTGCTCTGGGATTCCATCATTCATCCAGCATCTGCTATGTGTATACACAGGACTGAAGGTGGTAAGTTTCTGATAATGAGTTAAGAGTCAAAGATACAATTACTAAAATTGAACCAATTTAAGCAGTCCTTTCTTGGAGGCCCATTTTATCTTAACATGTACAAGAGGAATATAGATGGAGTGTATCAGAATGAATAAAGAGGAGCAAGTTCCAAGTTAAAAAATAGAAGATATTCAGAGTAGTTGTCTCCAGTGTAACAATCGTGACTATCTTATAAACAAGAGCCTCAGAGGTTGACTGTATCTGTCAACACTCTTTTCTGACTGAACGTAAAATTCATCTATGTTCTTGGTCCTCTGCTTCAATGCATCCTCAGTAATTCCTTTTAATAGGCACTAAATGAGCATATTAATTATTTCATTAGTCCCCGTTTCCCAGAGTAAAGAAGTGATTGGGACTTATGAGAAACAGTCATTGATTAGGGGAGAAGAGCTGGGATTTGGAATTGAGCTTGAAAAGGAGAGCAGATAAATTGGCTACATGGAAGGAGGCAGTGCAGGCACTGCTTAATGGGAGAGCCCGACGAACGTGGGCAACTAAGAGCAAAGAGCGTCAACCAAAGAGCAGCATCACCTCACTCCGTGTGGTTCATGGATGTTCTGCTGCCTTCTTGACCACCCTCACCGCCTGTGTCTCTATCCCTGTCTGATACTTACTGTGCCACTTCTCTCTCTGCCAGCAATCACTCAGTGTGCATGCATGGGAAGACCCCAAGGGAGTCAGGAAAAAAAACATCGCTGTCTCTTTCATTCTGAACGTTCCAGAATCTCTGGGGAACACAGACTACCCCTCAGGAGCACTGCATTCATCGTTCTACTGCGTGATCACTGCCTCAACACCTCTTCAGGGGAGCTGAAGACAGCTGGGAATTCTCTAATGTAGACAGATGAAACGTTGCGGTGACATGTGAGTGTGGACAGAGAACCAGCAGGCGAGAATTTGCTTGCTTCACAGGTCACGTCTGTATCCTGCCACCTTCCTCCTCAAATTCCTGCTGCGATGCTTCAGCCAGTGAATGGAAGCTAAGCTTGCTCCCTGAGCCCCAGAACCTTCACCCACTGCCCTCACAAATACATAATATGCTGTCCTCCTATGAGACCCTCCACTTTCCAGTCTTCATGCCTTTGCTCACGTCATGTTCTCCGGTCACCCCATTTCTCTATGAATTCAAACCATTTGACCCGTAGGCATTCAACTACTAGGCCTTTGCACAAAGCCTCCCCAGAACTACTCTGGGCTACATCTTTAGATCAAACAATCAATCAGTGCATCCTTATTGTCTTTCTCTTCCTTACAGTGGCTCGTTGCACATAATTACAAGCACATAGCCCATCTGAGCTCTGGTGCTATGCATCTTTTATTCATATATTCCAAGCTCTTAAAGAAAGAAACCCTGGTTTTCTCACTTGTGCAAACTCCACAGTATTTATCACAATACTGGGCACCCAGGTGCTCCCTAAATATTCATCATAGAAGTCACCCCGACGACACCGATATCACGCCTTCAAAGTTTGTTTCCTCCCATCTGGAATCAAACAATATGTTTTCCTTGTCCACTGTGTGGAGGAAACAGACACAGCAAATGTGTGCCAGGAATAGCAGGATTCTCTGATGCAAATTGGAACCGGGCACGATACCTGCCTTTAAAAAGCTCACCAAGAATCTGAACTGGAGCAAATTCATGGCATGTTCTGCAGCAGAAGCACCGCTGTGAAGCTGTGCCCTCAGGATCTGGGAGAACACAGGAGGGGTGATCGATTCTCCTGGAGGAGGAGAGGTAGGGTGATCGAAAACATTCCAGAGGTGAAATTATGGGTGCAGATACGGCATAGGGGAGAAGTGGGGAAGGAAAATCCAAGGAAAATTGTTTTCAAGGCACAGAGATTAATTGGGAAGATAATCCTTGAACAGAGATTAGACGGAGAGTTCATTAATGACACAAGGTGGCCACCATACTTCTATCCCAGAGCGCTGTCTGATGGCCAGATGGATTCACAGACAAAATACCTTGAGATAAGAAAAATCAGAAGAAGGACATCTTGCTTCCCACTCAGACAGACAGGGGGCACTTGGGTGGAGCAGGTGAACTTCGAGCATGGTCTACAATAGTGAATATAATTTGTGCTGATTAGAGGATAGAGGGGGGCCTTATAAAATGGGGCTTCATTTGGATCAAAGGGGTGAATGTGCAAGAGTGTAAAAATTAATTTGGTTACAGCAGAAGTTCTGGCAAGTGACATCAGGAGGTAAGTTTGGCAAGAAATCGAAAGTCTGAAAAGAATTCCATGATACTGGATTTTATTCTGAGAAAAACACCAAAGATTTTTTTGAGCAAGGAAATTATGTGTAAACAGCCATGTTAGAAGGATAGATAAACATGATATCTATGGGCCAGGGGCACCTGGGTGGCTCAGTCGGTTAACCGTTCAACTTTGGCTCAGGTCGTGATCTCACGGTTCGTAGGTTTGAGCCCCATGTCATGGCTCTGCGCTGACGGCTCAGAGCCTGGAACCTGCTTCAGATTCTGTGTCTCCCTCTCTCTCGGTCCCTCCCCCACTCTCACTCTGTCTCTCTCTCTCAAAAATAAATACACATTACAAAATTTAAATAAAAACAGTTTAAAAAAACATGATATGGTCCATTCATGCAAGGGAATGCCATTCAGCCTTAAAAAGGCAGGGGATTCTAACGCCTTCTACCACATGGATGAACCAAGAGGACATTATGCCAAGTGCTATAAACCAGTTCCGAAGGGACACCTATTGTTTGACTTCAGCTATATGCGGTCTCTGGAGGAGTTGAATTCATACATGGAAAGTAGAAGGGAGGATGCCAGGGGTTGAGGGAAGGGGTCATGAGGAGTTAGTGTTTAATGGGGACAGGGTTTCAGTTTGGGAGGTGACACAATAATATGAATGCACCTAATGCCATACTTAAAAACGGTACACTTTCATGTTGTGTCTATTCGACATTATAAAAAGTTGATTATAACAGTCAGATGCTGCACCTGAATGACTGGGGGCTGTGACATGGGCACACCCTTCAGCACTCTGTGTCTCTTTCCTTATGTCTTTTTCACAATGTTGTTGTGCGCCTGAAACACACACACACACACACACACACACACACACACACACACGTAGCACTATTATTTCAAAAAGGCAAAAGGAGGGGCGTCTGGGTACCTCAGTTGGTTAAGCCTCCGACTCTTGATTTCCGCTCAGGTCATGATCTCATGGTTCATGGGGTCAAGCCCCACGTCGGGCTCTGTGCTTTCAGCTTGGCATTCTCCCTCTCCCTCTCTCTGCCCCTCCCCAACTTGCCCTCTCTCTCTTTTTTTTCAAAAATAAATAAATAAACATTTTAAAAAATGAAAAAGGAGACATGTTAAACAAGATTCATCCTGAAGTAACATGCCCTATTTATGCACTCAGTTAAAAAAATTGGGGGGCGATGGCTGCATCACAGGTACTGCGTTCCATTGTCAGGGGATGGGCACCTAGAAGACAGGTGACAGACACCTGAAATGTAGTAACACTGCTGTGGGGGAGATGGGACAATAACAACAGATAAACACGTGCCTGGGGGTGGTCGAGGAAATGCTGACTGAAGTCAGAAAATAGTTTTCCTCTAGCATTTCCTTGTGACTGGTTTTGTGGGACCACCACGCCCCCAGGAGAGTCAGCCCCCACCTACTCACTCTCACCAGGATGCTGCCGGGTGTCTAACGTGTGACACAAACACACACCCTTTTCTGCCAGTCCGCGTCTTTCCTTCCTACGGTCTACTGAGGAGAATCGTCCCCTTCCATGCACTACGGGGTGCGGTAGGCGCTCGGCACTGAGTGTGCTGGGTGGGGTTCCCGGAGTGGCTTCCTTTTTCTGCATGGGATCCCCAAGCTCTTTTGTGTTCCTGCAAAATTTGCTGGTGCCACAACCTTGACTTGCTGAGATAGTGCTGTTCTCTGAATGACTATGGTGTGCCACACCACTCGTACCCTTCCACCGGTGTTCGGGCACCTCACCTGAGCAAATTCTTGTGCATCTGCTGGAGAGATAGAGGAAATCCCATTCTCTAGCAGCTTTGTCCCACTGGCCCCTTCTCAGAAGCTTGCATCTCAAAGACTCAAGAGAATCGCCTTCCTTTGCGGATCTGACAATACGCCCAATGCCCAGCCCCTCGGAACCACGCTTCTCCTGCCATTAGGAGCGGAATCGGTCTCAAGGGCAGTAAAGGAATTTTAAAATATTTATTGGGTGTTCAGATGTACAAAGCAAATCGTTTGAAAACGAAAGTCAGAAGAAAATAGGAGGTAACACTGCAGTGGGAACTAAGTCGTCAACAGAACTAGATCTTAACGGTTCCCAACGTAGAAGACGCCTACGAAGACAATGATCTTCCTTTGCTTCGATCCCTGCGCTTTCAACGGGCTGATCTTTGGTTCACGGAAAGGCCAATTCACCTAAAATTTAATTTAAAAATAATTCCAGAAAGGCAAAATAACCCATAGAGTGCTCTTACTGCAAATTCGTATTTTTAAAAATTCCGGGGGCGCTGGCATATTCAACCCGTGGTTGCGCCCACATTCCGCAATCCATAATGTAGCAGCCTGCTTTGGGGTGTGGGGAGAGCTCTAGAGCTGTTTTCCTCCTACCCCCCGAGGCACTGAGGAGCGCTTCTGGGGTTGCCAGAGGCAAAATAAGAGGCTGGGCAGCCGGAGCATGATGCTCTCCTTTGCATTTCTGCTCACATCGCTCTTCTTTCATTTTTCACAGATTTCATTTCTGCATAAGGTTTTGTCTCCTAGCCAAAAAAAAAAAAAATGCTGTTCAACACAACAACGTGGTACAACTGTATCCAAGTAAACGAAGTGGAAAAGAAAAAAAAAAAAAAACCTATGAAATTAGATATTTGAATGATGCATTACAGAAAGAGTAAAAGACCTTTAAACATCACACGAATGAAGCCAGCGGCCCTGCAGTTCATTAGTGCTGAGCTGCATGGATAAATGGTGTAGAGTCGCACGATCCGTACGTTAACCCCGATGGCCATTTATCAGCTGTAGCATTAACAATAAAACTTTTTTTTTTAATTTCTAATTAATCCACGGGGCACCATGTTCATGTCAGAAGACATCCACTTCATCTATTATTAATAATTGCACCTCGTCACTTTACAAACAAACTCTTTGAATTTTACAAATTCTGCTCTCCTACAGGCTCTATGGACAAAAATATACTCCCAGGTAACCAAAGACACCTGTCGTATGTGGATACAGTCTTCCTTGCTATTCGCTCTTTTTTTCTCTCTTCTTGTAGTGAAAGGTATTTGAACTTTATAGATATTTAATTTACTGGGGCTTAGATTGAGAGAAATGGTCACATAGGCTATAACACGTCGGGTATATTACTCATCTTACACACCATCGAATGGAAAAGCTTTTTGTTCCTCTCAGTATTTACTTGCTAGATTGGATTTGCTGTCTTCACCCAAGGCAATACACTGAGTGCTCCGTGCTCTGAGCACTGATTCTTAGGGGGACTCATTGAAGAAAAGACTGTCTCTCCCCTCAGGTGACTCTGGATCCGTTTCTCTCGGCTTCAACCCCAGCCTGGCTAACTCTGGTCTTCCGGGAGGCTGGATTAGCTGCTGAAACTCTAATGTCTCACACGCTCTGGGCAGTGGGCTTTCCTGTTAAGAGTCTGCAAAGTGGGGACCCTCGAGAGGGAAAAGGCACTTCTCTCCGGTATCCTCATTCCTGACCACAAGGTTTCAGCTGAAGTAGCCCACGTCCTGTTTATTTATTTATTTTTATTTTCGTTTGTTTGTTTCTTTGTTTTAACCCTTTGAGTATCTGATGCACAATGTGGTCTCCTTAAGTGTCCAATCACGGCAATACAGCCCCTTGGTGGTTCAGCCTTTCAAAACCTATCTCACTTTTCCATGTATTAAACAGCCTACGTCAAGGGTGCCTGGGGGGGCTCAGTTGGTTAAGAGCCAGACTCTTGATTTCAGCTCAGGTCATGATCCCACAGTTTGTGAGTTTGAGCCCCATGTCTCAATGTCAGCCATGACAGTCGAGCCTGCTTGGGACCCTCTCTCCCTCTCTGTCTGCCCCTCCCCCATTCACGCTGTCTCTCTCTCTCTCTCTCAAAATAAATGAATAAACTTAAAGAAAATCCCCATGTCAGAAATGCATAATATCATGCATCCCTGCTTTCCTAGCTACATCTGGGCAGACATAGCCCTTAATCTCGGGGAAAACCCATTCATATAAATTAAGTCGTCTCCAGTCTCACTGGACAACAATCTGACTGTAGCATTCCAAGCCTGGAATGAGTTGCACGTATGAATGAATGCACGAAGGTTTCAATTTAGGGATAGCGTTTGCGTTGTTTCAAAGTTTAGGCAACTCACACAAAACCATTCAGCTATGGAATGGAAGCATTGAAACTCACCTTCAGTTTTCTGAACGTACTTTGACTAGAATTTATTTTTTATGCTCAAAATGCACGGAGACAGATCAAAAAAAAAAAAAAAAAGAAGAAGATGCTTAAAATAAAGTTACAGTCACTGAGAAGTACGTTGAAAATTTCATATGGAGAAAAAGCAACCAGTTTCTTTGAGCCCCGCATCTTGTACATAGCAATGAGCTCCCCAAGTCAATTATCTTTTCAACATGGCGCGTAGGCCTTTTATAGTGAAATCCCGCGGACACATTCTCCAGAGCTCCACAGATGAGAGAATAGAACTGAAGAGATCAAACTGAGTTGGAGATTCATCCATCTCTCACATTGAACTTCGGACCAAATGTTTCCATTTCTCATCAGTTGGACCTCCTGACCTGTGCACTTTTCATGCTCAACAGAGGTTCCTTAAATTCCTTGCTCATTAAGCACACCTAATCACCCCGATGTCTTCAGTAGACAATTCACATGAACAGATTGTGCGCAAGGTTTTGATGTGTAAGCCCCACTGAACATATGCTTAATGTCTCAATACTTCAAACCAATTAGTGGTAAGTAACTTTTCATAGTAAGGTTTATATTTTTGATGGATATATTGAATCTTTCTTCTCTGCAGTTCTGCTAATATTTTTGACCTTGAATACTAATAGCAAAATTATCTTAAATCACGCTATTATAATTTTTAACAAAGTACATTTGCTCAGATTGAAAAAAAAAAAAGACTCAATAAACTTATTTGAGAGTCTTTATTACCTAACTGAAAGAAAAAAAGAATGTTCTGATTTTCCAAAGAAAAGGAGCCTCTCTACTTTTTTAATGGATATTGCAGGAGTTTTAGCATATTTTTAGCTATTTCTGTCCAGAAAAGTAAAAAATTATTTTTATTATACCTCACTTTTCACTTAAAAGGGATAGAACTATTGCATCCCAAATCCATTCCAATAATTTGATGAGACTAAAATTTTAGTTTCGCTTTGGTTGTTTTGCTTTACAAATGTGAGATATTAGTTCAGCTTAAGAACTATAATTCATATATTTAAATTTTTAAGATTTATTTATTTTTTTTTACAGAGACAGAGAAAGTGTGAGCAGGAAAGGGGCAGAGGGAGAGGGAGAGAGAGCAGACTCTGTGTTCGGTGCAGAGCCTGACTCAGGGCTGGATCCCACAGACACTGGGATCATGACCTTGGCCAAAATCAAGAGTGAAACGCTCAACCAACTGAGCCTCCTGGGCACCCCAGATATTTGAAATTTCAAATGAAATTGCACTCATTGAAAGATTTCCAGGAGAGAGAAACCATCACTATCTTGGTAATAAAATAATTATTGGGCAAGAGGAAGAAATCATCAAATGACTTGAGTCTCAAACTCCCTGTCAGCGGACAGCCGTCAAGACTTGGCCAAAAACTCAATGCAAAGTAAAGTAACCTATGAGGTGACCACCTCCCCCCGCCCCAGAGTGCAGGATTGCTCAGATAAGTCATCTCTCCTTCATTCTAGCTCTTCCATTTTGGCCTGTATATACCTGTCTTCCTTTGGATGGCTGCAGTCTACCGCAGTCATTTTACCCCTATAACATTTCTGCCCCTTTGCTGTAGAGGAAGTGTTGGTGCTGTGATTTTAGACACCCTCATGAAAAGCTAATGAAAGGCAGTGTGACTCAGTTTAGTGACTCAGACCTTGGAGCCAGGCTGCCTGCCCTCTGTGCCTCAGCACCCATGTGTGTAAAAGAAGAATAACATTAGTGCCTCCCTAATGAGGGTGTAGCAAAGATTCAATGAGTCAATTTACATTAAAAACTGAGAATAGTTCCTGGTTCCCTGTGTCTCTACAAAAGACTGAATGGATTCTGAATATTAGCATTGCTGTTATTGCTGTTATTTTTCTTAATCGTTCCAATCTTGTACAAGATTTCCAGTGGATTTATGCATTTGATATAAATTTTGCATCCTGGAAAATGAAACACCTAAACTTCCCATGAGACTTACATATTATATCCTAAGTATGAATTATCCAGTGTGTAAAGAGTCAAATTCATATTTGCTGATCCTAGAAGCTCTCACTCTGTGGTCATACATGACTCTGGGATTATGACATGAGCTGATGTCAAGAGTAGGTCTCTGTAGGAAACAATCAGCAAAACTAAAAGGCAACTGACAGAATGGGAGAAGATATTTGCAAACAACATATCAGATAGAGTTAGTATCAAAAATCTATAAAGAACTTATCAAACTCAACACCCTAAAAAAAAAAAATAATCCAGTGAAGAGATGGGCAAAAGACATGAATAGACACTTCTCCAAAGAAGACATCCACATGGCCAAACGCCACATGAAAAAATGCTCCACATCACTCATCATCAGGGAAATACAAATCGAAACCACAATGAGATACCACCTCACACCTGTCAGAATGGCTAACATTAACAACTCAGGCAACAACAGATGTTGGCGAAGATGCAGAGAAAGAGGATCTCTTTTGCATTGTTGGTGGCAATGCAAGCTGGTGCAGCCACTCTGGAAAACAGTATGGAGCTTCCTCAAAAAACTGAAAATAGAACTACCCTCTGACCCAGCAATTGCACTACCAGGTGTTTCTCCATGGGATACAGGTGTGCTGTTTTGAAGGGACACATGCACCCCCATGTTTATAGCAGCACTATCCACAACAGCCAAAGTATGGAAAGGGCCCAAATGTCCATCGATGGATGAATGGATAAAGAAGGAGTGGTATATATATACAGTGGAGTATTACTTGGCAATCAGAAAGAATGAAATCTTGCCATTTGCAACTACGTGGATGGAACAAGAGGGTATTATGCTAAATGAAATTAGTCAGAGAAAGACAAAAATCATATGACTTCACTCATATGAGGATTTAAGAGACAAAACAGATGAACGTAAGAGAAGGGAAACAAAAATATTATAAAAACAGGGAGGGGGACGAAACAGAAGAGACTCATAAATATGAAGAACAAACTGAGGGTTCCTGGAGGGGTTGTGGGAGGGGGGATGGGCTAAAGGGGTAAGGGGCACTAAGGAACCTACTCCTGAAATCATTGTTGCACTATATGCTAACTAATTTGGATGTAAATTTTAAAAAATAAAAAATAAGTTAGAAATAAAGAAAAAAAAAAAAAGAGTAGGCCTCTCAACTGACTGAGCCAACCAGGCATCCCGGGAATATTAACTCTCATTTTGCAAAACACTGCTGTGAGTCTAATTGTTATGCGTGATGTCAAAGGTTTCTTTTAAAATTGGGGCTGTGCTTTAGAAATACGTCCAAAGCATTGTTTAATAATCTGTTAAAAAGCTAAAAAGGTGTTAGTCGAAAGGGGCAGATTTATAAGAAGGACGCTCCTTAATCGCTTGCAGGGGGTGGAGTTATGGTGATGAGAAATGAGTTATATGCTTCTTTCTGTGGATACCACAGTCTCCATATGCACCTGTCCACTGCTGCTAATGCGTAGAAACCAGGTGTCAAGCTTCCTGCCTTTCCAACGGGACCTGTAGATCATGTGCTCATTCCCTGTGCATGTTCCCATCCTACTCAAGGGTCACTCTGCTGCCTGTCCCCTCATGCCTACTAAAGAATAGAACTCAACTAAGTCCATTCTTTCCACGTAATTTACTGTCAAGTTGGTTACTAGACCATGTATACAACGTGCTTTTGGGGGTCGATTCCCCTGATTCATCGCCTACATACAACACCCAGGGCTCATCCCAACAAGTGCCCTCCTCCGTGCCCATCACCCAACGAAGTCAATTTTAAAGAGCCTCCTGGCTTGATTCCACGATCCATGAATCAGGCAACATTCAATCTCACAGATGGAAGAGAATTCCAAAGAGCTGTGCAAGGCTAGAGATTTTTATAGATCAAAGTGAGCAGGAAAAAGAAAGTTACTCTGGGTGTTGGCTGATTGGTTTAAAGCAGGGTTACTGTCTTTACACAGAGCAAAGGGAAGTCTTGGAGCTGGCCAGGTAACTTGCGCTGAACAGACAAGACCTCATCGGTTGGCCTCGGTCTTCCTTTTCTGGGATCGCCGAGCACAGAAATTTAGTTAAGTGTGATCTGATGGCATGGGGCTTCGTAGGGACAACTCCATCTTGGGCCAGTTTGGTTACTTTCACGTGCCCACACTAGTTCGGAATTAAACTCATGAGATTGCTGAGCTTGAAGACCAGGGCAAACACAGTGCTGTTCCTTCACACAAGTATCCGTTGCCTGTTCACTATGCACCAGGCTTGGGACCAGCCCTTTCCCAACTAAGACAAAGATCCATTAGCGGTCCACACTGGCGGTCTGACTGACTCTCCCCTTTAAAGCGAATACTCTGCAGAAGTCTTCCCAGCTTCACATTCCAGTTGGGCATCAAAACCAGCGTATCCGAGATACCCAAACACGCATCATTTCCAACTGTGGGTGTTCTTTGTAACTCGGGATGAAAGCTCGCTGCATTTGCAGATAATGCTAAGCATTACTTGTGTATTAATGATGATTAGCGCAATGAACAAAGTTCTTTGTACCAGAGAAACCGTTGCTTCCTTTGTTTTCTATGTGGTACAGGGTGCTGGTCGTGGCATCAGGCCACACTTCTAGAAACTTACCCCCAACATACGGTGCTTCCTTCCATTTACAGAGACTTGAGGATTAGGAAAGAGTATGAAAGCTTCAGATTTCAAAGCGACAGACATTCCTTCTTTGCTGCCCCAAAGTGAGGCCCAGAGTCTATCGTCCTTTTTTGTTTCAGCAGATTTAAAGAGTCTTTTGATATACAAAGGCAGACCCAATACAAGTACAAAATGAAAAGCCCAATTTCTCTGCGTAATAAAGTAGAGAGAACTGACGGCCACCTGAAATAAAGCAAAAGTGATATTAAGAGGTCAACTGACACAGGAATGGAGGAGGCAGAAATGACCACGCAGCAAGTAAATCCCAGAGGAATTGGGTAATAAAGGCAAGTTGATTTACATTGCAAAAAACAAGGTGACCTTAGCCAACATTTGGGTTATGCAATTGAACTCTCTTAATGTGACATACAGGCTGAGCAGAACTTTCCTTCCATAGAATAAAACATGGGGAACTGAATCGATTTGTCTTACTGCTTGGTAGAAGTAGACCCATGGAAAGGATTGTCTCTTTCTCATTACATGTTCACATATGTGCGAAAGACAAATCAAAATTAGCCTATTAAAGACAATTAGCATAGTGTATAATTTAATATAGATTGTAGTGCTCTCAATATAATTCCACTTTTGTAAAAATTTACATTTTGTTTTTTAAATTTTTATTTATTGTGAGAGAGAGAGAGAGAGAGAGAGAGAGAGAGACCTGGGGCAGAGACAGAGAGAGAGAGAGAGAGAGAGTGTGAGAGAATCCCAAGCAGGCTCTGCACTGTCAGCATGGGGCCCAATGCAGGGCTCGATCCCATGAACAGTGAGATCATGACCTGAGCTGAAATCAAGAGCTGGACATGCAACTGACTGAGCCACCCAGGCACCCCAAAATTTACTTTTTAAATTAGGGCTTAAAATATTTTCTAGTTATAAAGCAGCACTTTTTAGAAATGTTTTTAAATCAACCACAGTTTCCTTTTCTTGGAAAAAAATCAATCCCTACATATTTTAGTTTGTGGGCTATTTTAGTGCCTCGGGGACTGATATTAAAACTTTAAATAATATGTTCAAATTCTGGAACACCTCGGTGACTCAGTCTGTTAGGCGTCCGACTCCAGCTAAGTCCATGATCTCACGGTTGATGAGTTCGAGCCCCGCGTCAGGCTCTGTGCTGACAGCTCGGAGCCTGGAGCCTGCTTCCGATTCTGTGTCTCCCTCTTTCTCTGCTCCTCTCCCACTCCTTCTCTGTCTCTCAAAAATAAATAAATAAACGTTAAAAAAAAGCATTAAAAAATATGTTCAAATTCTAATTTCTTAATAAGCCACTCTTTTTAAAAATAGTATCCTTTGGTTTTGTTCTCCAAAAAGAAAAAAAAAATGAATAAAACTGAAGTTCTTGACACTTACCTTCTTGTAACCATTAGTTTTGTAAGTCAGGCTACTGTCTTGACATTTACCTAGATTTAACAACAGATAAATTTGTCTTTAGTCAGGACACAGTCTCTTTTTCCTCTAGGACAAATACGATTGTTGAGCATAATAAAACAGTACGTGCAGCATTATGATTGGGCCAATAGTAAATATCACTGCAGAACCAGCAGAGGGATTAAACAGCTAGATCATAATGTAAACCGAAGCTGTCAGCTCTTGGAAGTAGAAGAAAAACAGAATTAAGTTAAAAGTCCAAATACCTTTGGATTTGTAAAAACGTCTCTTGCTATTCCTCACATCTTAGGCGACGATGTTTTCCCATTTTTCCTCCCAAATTCGGTGGACGACACACACATATTAAGTGTTAACGAAGTTGCCAGGACGTTTTTTACAGATGGTAAGAAAGACCTTATTCACGGGGTCTATCGTGACAGGTGTGGGGGCCTCTGCGATAGGACAGGGATCGGGCTTCACTGCAAATACGGTGGGGACCAGTGGGGGTCTGTAGCCAAAGAGCAAGGTGGGGCCAGTGGATGGAAAACACAACAGGAAACACTGAAGGTGAGGGGGATTCAGGGCCTCTTCGAGAAGAGAGCTTAGTCCTTTTGGGTTGCCATCACAAAAATATTATAGACTGGGTGTCTTATAAATTATAAACATTTTTTTTTTCTCACAGTTCTAAAGGCTGAGGAGTCCAGGACTAAAGTAAATCCCTCAGGTTCAGTGTCTGGTAAGGAATTCCTGGTTCATACACTGCCACATCCACTAGTCCTCATGTGGTGACAAGGCACCTGGGAGGGTTTGTTTTGTTTTTTTTTTTTTTTTCACAAGAGTGCTTATCTCCCTCATGAGGGCTCCACACTTATGTCCTAAGCACTTTGCAAAGCCCCGTCTCCTAACACCATCATCTTTGGGAAGTAGGGTTTCAGCATATAACTGTTTTCCTTGAGCGGGACCCAAATATTTCAATCGTAACAGGAGTTCAAGGGCACTTGAGTAGAGTGGTCCAGGAGAGAAGCTTTGTCAATACATAAATATGATTAAAAAAAAAAAAAAAAAGAAAAGAAAGAAAGAAATATCCCAACAGTCTGAATGTAAAAAGAAAAAAAAATGCATATATTTACTCTCATTACATAATTGCTCATTCGAGTGGGTATATTAGAAATCATTTGGGGCGCCTGGGTGGCTTGGTCGGTTAAGCGTCCGACTTCGGCTCAGGTCATGATCTCACAGTCCATGAGTTCGAGCCCCGCGTCGGGCTCTGTGCTGACAGCTCGGAGCCTGGAGCCTGTTTCAGATTCTGTGTCTCCCTCTTTCTCTGCTCCTCCCCTGTTCCTACTCTCTCTCTGTCTCAAAAATAAATAAACGTTAAAAAAAATTTTTTTTAAAAAGAAATCATTTTCTGTCCGAATTTTGAGGGAAGTATTAATGTCGATTGCTTCTGTCCAGTGCTAATGTCAAGAAATCATTGATCGTCAGGTAAGTCATTGATCGCTTAGTGATCTCTGTCTCCATTTATGTCGCCAGCTTAATGTTTCTGGAATGTGTAGGACTTTCGATGGTGTTTGAGGTGGGACTGGGTTTTCTGTCATTATCCTGGCTCGTTGGGCAGGCTGTTGTGATCCGAGACATCTTATACCACCGGGCAACAGGCCATTCTCACGCCTCTATTAATTTCTTTTTTGCCAAATCTTTCCTTACCACTTACCTGATCTAGTTTCGTCTTTCTTCCTCCCTGTTGGAGGCCGGTTCCTTCACTTGATCTTGCAAATCATCAGTCTCTTCATTGCTCTTTCCCTCTTATTGAATCCATTTATTTTCTCTTTTAATTTGGCAAACATATGTTTCTTCCTCTTTCGCAGAAACTCTTTTATGATGTCTAGTTGGTCCCTTTCCAGAACAGGGTATCTTTAGTTTGTGGTTTTACAAACTCTCGAGTCATTCTGATTCTTGATCAAGTCCTACACTCGTGACACACGGATTTCTCACGAAGGTCATTGGCTGCCCGCGCGTTTGAGGGCTGGCTTTGAAAATGGGCACAAATAAACCGAAGCACTTTGTCTTCTGGCCGGTGGATGTGAATAAGCCCAGCCCCCACCTTCCACCCCAGGTCGGTAGTTTCTATCTATCCTCATCATTTTTTTTTTTTTTTTTTTGCAGTGAGTCTATAGGAGAATGTTTTGTAGGGACGAGCAGATATCGTTCCTAATGTATCCGTTTCTGGACTTAGCTCAGAGCCTGAGGTGTGTACAAGCTTTCTCCTGGCTTAGGCCCTTTGACCAAACTTTGCTATTGGCCAGTTATCAAGTCCTTCAGAAGCCAGTCTCAGGTTGTGTGGTTGTGGTTCAGAGTCAAGCTTCTGTGTATACTTCTGTCTACCGAGAATCACAGGGTGTTGGGTCTGTGATTGGCAAAACCCAGCGACAGGGCAGACTCTGAAACCCAGGGCATGTAAACAGTGTTTTCCTTAAATATTACCATACTCTTCTGGGTTTTCTCCATCCAAACATAAACCGCTGGCTTCTTTGGAGTGGACCCCTGCCTCTAACATAAATGTAAACACCTTCGGATTCTGTGTCTCCCTCTCTCTCTGCCCCTCTCCTGCTCATGCTCTGTCTCTGTCTCTCTCCCTCTCTCTCAGGAATAAGTAAACATTAAAACATTTTTTTTTAATTTAAAAAAGAAAAGAAAAAGAAAAAGAAAGAAAGATGGACGGTACGTGCAGAGTGGGAAGATAGTGAGAAATAGCGGAGAAATTGAGGGAAATTCAGAAAAGCTATGGATACTGGATAACATATTTTGGAGGCTCTTTCAAAAAAATTTCTTGGGGCACCTGGGTGGCTCAGTTGGTTAAGTGACCAACTTCGGCTCAGGTCATGACCTCGTGGAGAGTTTGAGCCCCGCATCGGGCTCTGTGCTGACAGCTCAGAGCCTGGAGCCTGCTTCAGATTCTGTCTCTCTCTCTCTCTCTCTCTGCCCCTCCACTGCTCATGCTCTGTGTCTCTCTGTCTCTCAATAATAAATAAACGTTAAAAAATTTTTAAAAAAATTAAAAAAAAATTTCTTGCACAGACTGGACATCGATCCATTTCCAAAGTCCCTGGCAACTTTAGGGATGGGTTCTTTACTACCTTCAGACAATATGCAAGAGTAGATCCTGGAGAAAATGTGTCCTCAGTTCTTTTTAATTTTTTTTAAATTTTTTCCCAATATTTATTTATTTTTGAAAGTCAGAGACAGAGCGTGAGCTGGGCAGGGGCGGAGACAGAGGGAGACACAGAATCCGAAGCAGGTCCCAGGTTCTGAGCTGTCAGCACAGAGCTCAACGCGCGGCTCGAACTCACAAATCATGAGATCATGACCTGAGCCAAAGTTGGACGCTTAGCCGACTGAGCCACCCAGGCACCCCTCCTCAACTCTTTACTTGCTTTCTGTGAATGACACTAAAATGGAAAGGGGGGACTGAACACACAAGCAAATCCTTGAGTGCAAAACAGCTCCATTGTCAATGTCCCCATAGAACATCTTGATAGAATTTTAGAACAAAGGCAAAGACAAGACAAAACAAAACAAAAGCCCTGACAATATCCTGATGGTCTTATGGTTAGAGCATCTAGGTCCTGCCACCTGAGTCATCAAGCACCAGAAGAGGAAAACACTTTACAAAAATACCTGTAAATAGGAGCGCCTGGGTGGCTCAGTTGGTTATGCATCCAACTTCGGCTTGGGTCATGATCTCACTATTCATGGGTTCAAGCCCCATGTCAGGCTCTGTGCTGACAGCTCAGATTCTGGAATCTGCTTTGGATTCTGTGTCTCCCTCTCCTTCTGCCCCTCCACCTCTCGTGCTCTGTCTCTCTCTCACTCTCAAATACACATAAACATTAAAAAAATAGTAAAAATACCTGAATAATACAAACAAAAGGACACTGGAAACACAATTGGCCCACACTAGCTAAAAAACCAAAAGAGAACATGTAAACTAGGTCATTAATGAGGTTTATTCTCCTCTGAGGAGGAATCACGGTTCAATTTCCTTAAACTCACAAGGAGGCATTTCTTTAAATATTAAAGACAGCCTTGCAGAACTGTTCATGACAGAGTGACAACGTCTGCCACAAATTCAGCCACTTTTGCACAAACTTTCCTCTGCATCAGCTGAGGCCTTTGTCCCACCTGGCCACTGTCCCTGCAGGACCCTTCACTGCAAGTTCCTTGCTTCTGTGAGACTTTTCCTGCAAGCTTCACGGCATGAGGTCCACGAGGCAGACAGAATCTCCAATACAGATGCTCCTCTGGTGGCATTTCTGAGATCCTTAACTACTGTCCTATTCGTAACCAGCTTACAGCTAAACTGAACATTGGACTTTCAATACATTAGTGTTCAAATTCAGTACCATGTACAGATCCTCCCTAAGTGGGAGACATGCTATGGGCAAAAGTAATTCTACTATATTGTGTTGAGTACCATCCAAGACCGCATGTTTTATTAGCGTGAATCTCATTCTACTTTCTTCATATCGTGCTAGGTCACAGTCATTAATACCTCTTTGACTTTTCCTATGAAGTTCAACAATCTATGAGGACAGTGATGCCCCCGAGGCTTACTGAGGCACACTCCTTCTCTTCACCACAGGTTGTTAACTCAGACTATAAGGACCTTAATTAAACTTTTGTATGACTCTACCTACAAGAAACGTGTGGATGAAATTTTGCTATACAATAACAATAAAGTGACCACTATGATTCCCTCTTTTAACGCAATATATATATATATATATATATATATATATATAGGTAGTAAAGAAAATGTATACTTTTGTCAGAATAAATATATTATATGGGTCATGATTAATCCCCACTGTGGTCTGAATGTTTGTGTCTTCCCCAGGACTTATACGGTGCAACCCTAATCCCCCAAGTGGATGGTATTAGCAGATGGGACCTTTGGGACGCGATTAGGTCATAAGTGGTGCCTCATGAATGGGATTAATGCTCTTAGGAAAGAGACCACAGAAAAGCTCCCTTTCCCCTTTCATCACGTGAGGAACATAGTAAGTTCTGCAGCCCAGAGGAGAGCCCTCACCTGACCATGCTAGCTTCCATAATTACAAGATTTCTGATTCCAGCTTCCATAACTATCAGAAATAAATTTCAGTTGGTAATAAGACACTCAGTCTGTGGTATTTGGGTATCACAGCCTAAACCAAGATAATCCTAAACAGTTACCTATCTCAATCCTGATAGATTATAAGTCACTTGAAATTTTTCTAGGCTACTTATTGGGACACAATGAAGAGCCTTTCTCGGTCTCCTTAGCCATTATAGGCAATGGGAAATTTGGGGCAATTTAGCCTAAATATAAATGGTATTTTGTAACCTAAAATCAGGTTTTCAACATCTCTCTACCCCTTATTTGGACAGGATCAATCCGGATAAACCCTTGATATTCTGACTCAGCTTCAAAGGAAGCTTTATATACCAATTTCTGACATCAGCTTTTCTTTCTTTCTTTCTTTTTATTTTTTTAATGTTTATTTATTTTTTAATAGACACAGAGTGTGAGTGGTGGAGGGGCAAAGAGAGGGAGACACAGAATTCGAAGCAGGCTCCAGGCTCCGGGCTGTCAGCACAGAACCCGATGCGGGGGCTCGAACTCACGCACCTCGAGATCATGACCTGAGCCGAAGTCGGGTGCTTAACTGACTGAGCCACCCAGGTGCCCCGAACATCAGCTTTTCTTAAATCTATGGGCAAAATCCTGCTCACCTGGTCCAAGGCTGTAGTAACAACAACCAAATAAGTGAAGACTTGGTTGGACTTAATTTGAAGGTGCCTCTTCAACACTACGGCCCATTATGCTATGGAGTCCTTGTTGCTTCCTGATAATTTACCACATTTTTCAGCATGCAAGCTTAATCCTTAGAGATTTTTATTATTTTATCCTCCATATATCCTCTCCATTTGGATGACACTTTAAATGCTGTGCTCTTTTACCCAAAGAAGGGAAATCCATGGCTCTCTTGCCTCTGAGAACTGACTAAGCCTTAAACAGATTTATTAGTGCCTAAAACCTCCAGATTTACCCTCATTTGTTGACAGGTCAAATCTTAAGCAAATGACGTCCTGCTGTCTTCAAACTACTTGAGAGTGCACATTACAACAGTCACAGCAAATAGGACAAGTTTTAGATAGTCGAGGGGCTAGAAATATCCTTAAGGATGTACAAATCTCAGCTGAAGAACTCATGAGACAGGGCTCCTGGGTGGCTCAGTCCGTTAAGCATCTGACTTCGGCTCAGGTCATAATCTCATGGTTTGTGGGTTTGAGTCCCATGTCGGGCTCTGTGCTGACAGCTTGGAGCCTGGAGCCTGCTTCGGATTCTGTGTCTCCCTCTCTCTCTGCTCTTCCCCAGCTCATGCTCTGTCTCTGTCTCAAAAATAAATAAAAAACATTTTAAAACAAGACAAAAAGAATTCATGAGATAGCACAGGCATTGGTTCAAAAATAGGGGCTGCCTAGACACTTTTCCAGGTGGTACTTATGCTTTTTTTAATGTTTATTTATTTTTGAGAGAGAGAGAGAGAGAGCATACAGAAGCAGGGAAGGGGCAGAGAGAGGGACAGAGGATCCGAAGTAAGATCTGCACTGATGGCAGTGATCCCAATGTGGCGCTTGAACTCATGAACCGTGAGATCATGACCTGAGCCAAAGTCAGACGCTCAACCAGCTGAGCCACCCATGTGCTCATGCATTTTGATGGGAAGCATGTTGTGCTTCCATCTGTAGTGGCCTTTCTGAGACCTTTAGTATTTCTAGGAACATGAAGAAAATGAATCAAGAAATCACTGAATTATGAAATTAGTATAATCCTCCCATATCTATTTCTATGAGCCTTTTGACTTGATGGTTGAATCTGATGTTGGGTTTGTTGTTGTCCTTGTTGTTGTTCATTTGTTTAATTTGGAAACTTTCTGGCTCCTGGATTGGACATAGATTGCCACTCTGATCACAGACTTTCTTTTAGTATTTGTTGTTGTAACACTATCCACTTGTGCAATGTCCAGACTTAAACGCACAATCACTAATTGGTAAAATAAAGGAACATACGATTACTCAGCAAACAACAGCACCAACAGTAAACCTAATGTTTACAGCAGTTGAAACGGCAGCCAGTAGAAAGCTGATGCACCCTGATGGCTTTTCAAACAACGGTTTGGTATTAGTCAGCTAGGTAGGTTTGCCGTAACGAAAGACCACAGACTGGGTGGCTTAAACAACAGAAATTTATTTGCTCAAAATCCACTTTCTTTTAAGGTTCTAGGACAACAGATTATGTATTTAATCTGTAATTTATGAGTTTTTAAAAGTTGGTCCATTTTACTAAGTTGTCAGCTTATGTGACTAAGTTGTTTACACTACAGTAAAACCTTGGAGGGCGAGTACTTGTTCTGCGAGTGTTCCGCAAGATGAGTGAATCTTTCTAACAAGTGTTAACTTGATAAACGAGCGATGTCTTGCAATGTGAGTCTTACGTGACACCGAACGTCACATGATCACACCTGAGCTAATGGTTCTTGAAATTCGTTTTGATGCACAAGTGCTTTGGATTATAAGCATGCTCTTGGAACAAATTACACTCACAAACCAAGGTTTTACTATATTTCTTTACCATCCTTTTAGTGGCTGCCGGGTGGAATGAGAGCCTCTATTTTACTCCTGAAAATGGTTATTTGTGTCTTCTTTTTATCTTTTTCCATCTTGCTAGAAGTTTATCAATTTTACTAGTTTTCCCAAAAAATTACTTTTTTACCCATTGATTTTCTTTTATTTTCCCATTTTAATTTTATTTCTTTCTGCTTTTTATGATTTCTAGTTTCATGTTGCTTGATATTTATTTTCCTCTGCTTTTTCTAGTTTCTTGAGATAGGAACTCGGCTCTTAATTTCAGACCCCTCCTCTTTTCTATTGTGCTATAAATTTTCCTGTCAACACTGCCTTATCTGTGACATGCATATTTTAATGTGTTGACATTCATTTCCATTCAGTTCCATGTTATTCGTTTGGTTTAAAGTAGCTTTCACTTTATTTGAGAAGCCATTTACACATGAAAATTTAAATAACAGTATGAGACTATAATTAAGTGACAAATAAAAGTTAGAGAGTACTCAGGTATCTCCTAATAATACTTGCTAATAGTTATATGACTTTCAGTTTACAAGGTGTTATCTTTATTTTTATCCAATAAGAATATCCCTGTAGCATCTTCAAGTAGAAAGGTAATAAAGTTCAAGTTCATTTACTTTAACAAAGACCAAATTAACTTGGTTTAAAACAAGAAAAAAATTGTTTCTCATGTAACAGGCTGCATATGGGTAATCGAGGAAAGTCCATATTGTAACCATGGAAAAGAAAAAGGGGAATATCAAGCATGCTTTTTCTTTTATGGTCATGGGACCTGTTCATATCGCTCAGACATATGGCTGTACCTAGCTGCTAAAGAGGCCAGAAAATATATATTTAACTGCACGGTCAGTTCTATATATTTTAAAATTCATTTCAAACTGTATCTTTAACCCATGGATTATTTAAGTATATTTTGGTTAATTTTCAAGTGTTTGATTTTTCCTGTTTCTTTTACAATCAATTTCCTGTTTGATTTCACAACGGTCAGAGAACATTCTCTGTGTGATTCATTAAAAAAAAATGTTGTGTTGAAAGGTAATTAATGGGTGCAGATACTATTGTTCGAAGCATGAAGAAAATGTTGCACATTTGGACATTATGGTCGAACCAGAAACTAACTTGTGGTATGGAAAAAATTCCTGAATATTCTTACTAGTGTATACTTCCCTCCTGAAATACTACCAGACAATCCATTAGCAAAATAGTAAGGGCTGACCACACCCTGGCAGAATGTCAACTGGGTCTTAGAAAGTCAGGGCCTTTGGGGTCTGGGATCCAGTGGTTTAAGTATGTCAATCCAGTGGTTTAAGTAGGATTACAACAATTTCATGATATAATTGTTTGGAATTTAAGAGAACTGGTGTCGTTACAGGAAGAAAATATACACTTAGTTAAAACTTCTCCTAATAGAAATCTACAGGGCCAAACTTGCCTAACCTCAAGTGTTAAGTCCTCTGCAGGGGTAAAGGTATTTCAGGAGGATGATCTAACCAGATTGTGACTTTTCTTAGACTTTCGGTCTGTGTCATTAATTGTCAGTAGTATCCACAACCATCCCTAACTACTGGGGAATATAAGAAGGAGAATATTTTTATATGAACATACTGATGCTCATCAAAAAAAAAAAAAAAAAAAACCCAAAAAAGAAAAAAAAACAAACAAAAACAAAACAAAACAAACAAACAAAAACACCAAAAACTGTTTTCACTTAAGGAATAAGGTGAAAATCTATAGTACAATTTTTATCAGAGACCCTGCATTTTCTCAACCACCCCCATAGGTTATCTATGAATAAAGTCCATCAAAGTGAAATTAATTTTTAAAAATCCAGAGCTCAGGGTTCTCTGAGTGGCTCAGTTGGTTGAGCGTCTGACTCTTGATTTTGGCTCAGGTCATGATCCCAGGGGCGTGGGATCGAGTCCAGTTTCAAGCTCTGTGATGAGCCTGGGGCCTGCTTAAGATTCTCCCTCTCTTTGGGGCGCCTGGGTGGCGCAGTCGGTTAAGCGTCCGACTTCAGCCAGGTCACGATCTCGCGGTCCGTGAGTTCGAGCCCCGCGTCAGGCTCCGGGCTGATGGCTCGGAGCCTGGAGCCCGTTTCTGATTCTGTGTCTCCCTCTCTCTCTGCCCCTCCCCCGTTCATGCTCTGTCTCTCTCTGTCCCAAAAATAAATAAATAAAAAAAAAAAAAAAAAAAAAAAGATTCTCCCTCTCTTTGCCTCTGTCCCTTCCCTGCTTGTGCGCTCTCTCTCTCTCTCTCTCTCTCTCTCTCTCTCTCTCTCTCTCTCTAAAAAAAGAAGAAAAAAAAATCCAGAGCTCAGTAAAGAAAACAGTAGCACTCTGATTCTAGTGTTTCAGTGATGGCATAAACCCAATTCATAAGGGGCTTAGGGACATAAAACACAGTGCATCTTACCTCACCTGATAAATTTATAATGAATATGTGTCACTTACCTAGACCTTTACTTACAATCAACTCAACAAAAATTTGGAGGAAAGCCTATCTGATAGGGAAGCTTAATAAACAATTGTTTTGTAGCTTGATAAGCTAAATACTGAAAATCTACTTTATAAAGAACTTTCTCCTACACATTTTGGAAAAGATTTCAATTAAGGGAAATATTAGTAATTATTCTTTCAACAATAGGCAAATAAACAAAATGCAAAATCCATTTAAAAATTGGACCAAAGAGGGATACCTGGGTGGCTCAGTCAGCTAAGCATCCAACTCTTGGCTTCGGTTCAGGTCATGATCTCATGGTCCTTGAGCTCGAGCCCAGCATTGCGCTCTGTGCTGACAACACGGAGCTTGCTTGGGGTGCGCTCTCGCTCTCTCAATCAATTAAAAAACACAAACAAACTAAAAAAAATTGGGTAAAAAAAAAGCCACAAAGAAACATTTCACCAAAGAGGATCCACAAATGGCAATAAGCACAAGAAATATGCTTCAGAATCCTTAGGAATTAGGAATTCCATATTAAACACCACAATAAAATGTCACAACATACCTAATCGGAATGGCCTACCTACAAAGTGTTTTGGAGAAAACACTGACATCCTGACAAGTATGCCAAAAAAGGAAACCAATAAAACCTGTGTACAACGTCCCTACACCTGTACGTTAAATGGCCTCAGACTGAAACCAACACACGTAGGGTACAGCAGATAAGTGGTTAAGCCATCCGTGGTACATCCATTCCATAGCAACCTATTTGGCACTGAAACTATGGAATGATTGATAGAGGCAGGAACTTGGATGTATCACAAAGGAGTTACACGGAGCGAAAACAAAATCCATTCTCAAAAACGGTATCGTGAGATTTCATGTACGTAACTTTTAAAACATGGCAGAAGTGTAGACAAGGAGAAGAGATTTCTGGTGGGGGGGGGTGGGGGGGAAGGAAAGGGAATAAGATGATGGTGGCTCTAAGAGAGGAGCAGGAGAGATCCTTCTGGTGACAGAAACGTTCTGTACCACGACTGTGATGGTGGGCAAAGGAATCCACACATTTGATAAAATCGCACACACATCAGTCGCTTGCAAAATTGGTAAAATCCAATAAGGTGGGTGTATTGTATCAGTGTCAGTTTCTTGGCTGGGGTATTGTATTCTAGCATGAAAGACGCTATTTATTAGAGGAATCTAGGTGAAGGATGTGTAGACTCCCTCTGTATTATTTCGCATGACTGCACATCAAGCTACAGTGATTTCAAAATAAAAATTTAGGGGCACCCGGGTGGCTCGGTCGGTTAAGCGTCTGACTTCATCTCAGGTCATGATCTCCCGGTCCACGAGTTACAGCCCCGAGCGGGGCTCTGTGCTGGCAGCACGGAGGCTGGAACCTGCTTCAGGTTCTGTGTCTCCCTCTCTCTCTCTGCCCCTTCCCCACTCACACCCTATCTCCCTCTCTCTAACAGAAATAAATAAATATTAAAAAAGTAAAAATTTTAAAGTAAAAAACTATTTTGAAATCCCCTTGGCAATGCACTCTTTGACTGACTCAACTGTCAACTGGGATGTCCTGGGCTGTGAAAGCGGTTTTATAAAAGGTCCAAGCTGCAGCCTTTAGAAGTGTAGTGCCTGGTTCTCTGCTTAGTAATATTCACACCGCCAGTATTTTTTTTTAACGTTGAGCTCATTCTTCCAACTCATTCATATAATTAATGGGTTCATTACAAGTCAGAATTATGCAACACAAAAGAAGATATTCAAAGTTCAGTGAACATCTAGATCATGAAAGACTGAAGGACATAATTCTATCTATCTATCTATTTATCTATCTAGTCATCTATCATCTTTCTTTCTTTCTATCTCTCTGTTTGTCTTTCTATCTATCTATCTATCTATCTATCTATCTACAAATCTCATCAGCCGTTTATTGGTGTTATCACGAGCTCTCTTGAAAGTTTACTAAATAGATATAAGATAAAACTTCTTAAGTGCTTAAGATATGCAAGGTATACAGTGAGCACTAAATAAATGGTGATATTATTGTCTTAAGTGTTCTATATCTAAACTGCCTTCTCCCAAACAGTGTATATTTCTTATTCTGCTTACCTGTAGAATACAATACACTTAGAATAGATAGGTCCATGGTAGATGATAGACAGATAGGTACATAGAGAGATAGATGATAGATCCATGTAAAATGCCAAAAGTTTCTTCATTTGTCAATGGCTAAAATGATATTTAATTTAATTTTTTTGAAGAACCCTCTATACCCAACGTCAGGCTCAAACTCACAACAGGGAGATTAAGAGTCATGTTCTCTACTTACCGAGCCAGCCAGGTGTCCCCTAAAATAATATTTTAAAATAAGTGAAATACATGATACTACATAAGCTTCTTAATTTTCTGTTTCTTCATTTCTAAAATTGACATAGAATAGTAGCAATTATCCCCTAAGTAGTTTGTGCTGTTCAAGGTGATGTTGACTGTAATTAGCATAACCTGAGCGTAAGGCAAAATAAAATTAGCGATTTTATTATCATTAAAATTAGCACACAAAAGTAATTTGCTAATAATTACACTTATTCTTTTCTTCAAGATTGAGTTTTCTTAGGCTTTTATTTTTTTTTCTATTTGGTATTTTGCAAAGGCATTCCTATGGATTCCGCACATTTAGATTTTATGGTTTGGGTTTCCAGATTGGGTGGGATTTTTTTCTTTTTTTTTATTTTCTTTTTTATTTTTTTAAATTTACATCCAGATTAGTTACCATGTAGTGCAACTATGATTTCAGGAGTAGATTCCTTAGTGCCCCTTCCCCATTTAGCCCATGCCCCCTCCCACAACCCCTCTAGGAACCCTCAGTTTGTTCTCCATATTTATGAGTCTCTTCTGTTTTGTCCCCCTCCCTGTTTTTATATTATTTGTTTCCCTTCCCTTATGTTCATCTGTTTTGTGTCTTAAAGTCCTCATATGAGTGAAGTCATATGATTTTTGTCTTTCTCTGACTAATTTCACTTAGCAGAATACCCTCCAGTTCCATCCACATAGTTGCAAATGACAAGATTTCATTCTTTTTTATTGCTGAGTAATACTCCACTGTGTATATATATACCACATCTTCTTTATCCATTCAACCATCGATGGAAATTTGGGCCATTTCCATACTTGGGCTATTGTTGATAGTGCTGCTATAAACATGGGGGTGCATGTGTCCCTTCGAAACAGCACACCTGTATCCCGTGGAGAAACGCCTAGTCGTGCAATTGCTGGGTCGGAGGGTAATTCTAGTTTTAGTTTTTTGAGGAACCTCCATACTATTTTCCAGAGTGGCTGCACTGGCTTGCATTCCCAGATTGGGTGGCATTCTTAACATCTCCTTTGAAAATAGGAGAGGCCAGAACTCACCTGCACTAAAAATTTTGTTGAACTACATAGGAGGATTCGGGACAATTTTAAGAGTCACTTATTGATTAAATAATCCATTAGTATTATATCTTTTGACTCAACAGTAATTCAGAAACCACAGATTAAAAATTCTGATCAAAAAGAAAAATGGCTCTTTCCTTGGATTGAAAGCAAATATAATCAAAGTTTTCAAAAACTAAACGATATCTGTATTGAAGAATCATTGAGTGATTTTATTTTAGCATTTGCTTATTTTGTCAATGCCAAGATATAATAACTAGACATTAGCAATAAATAAACATTTATTTATTTAAAGAATCCACATCCATAAATAGATAATGGAGAGACCGATGAATACCAGGGATCCTCAAATTTTACTGACTATTAGAAACACTTAGGTAACTTTCAAAATTCCTTTTCAAAATCCCAGACCAGTTAAATTTGATTTTCTTGGGGTGAGACCAGGCATTGGTGTATTTCAAAACTGTGAGGTGATGTGGCTCTAATGTCCAGTAACATCTGAGGACCTCTGATATAAAGCACATTGTTCTCAGAAGTGATTTCAGCTCCAAAGTAGCCAGAAATCAGCTTCCTGTTTGAATTAATCAAAAAAAAAAAAAAAGAAAAGAAAGAAAAATGGATGCCAATTTTCCCTCATTTAAAAACAAAGGAGTGATAGCACACAAGGAATTCAAGAGAGGAGTCTTGGCCAGGAGTGACCAGGAATTGAAAAATTCAATTAAACATTAAATGTAATTAATTTCAACATTGAGGATCTTAAAACTCTAGATTGGATAGTGATAGGTATGCCATAGGCTGATATAATTCAAAGTTAGTGCCTATGGGCTTCAGGACTTGCAAGAAACAGGTTTGCCCCGAGTATTTTCATAGAAATAAAAGACCGTGTTAATTATTACAGACCTCTTCCTTCTTTGCCTTCTTATTGTTGCTTTAGGGTGCAGCGAAAAGATTGGTGAATATAGGTTCTTACTTGAGTTATTTATGGAGTAAAAGGGAAAAAATAATTGTGCTTCTGGAGGATAAGACCAATGCAGTTTTTTTCTGGTGCTGGTCACAAACAAAAATGATCCCCGAGATTAATATTCATATGAAGTTTAGATATTGTTCCATTGTTTTGGCCACCTTTATCACTGCATTTTTCCCTCCATGAGTGTTTTCAAAAATATCTAGTTTATTATGACATATAGCCCACATTTAAAAAAAAAAGTGCACATAAATTTGAATAAGAGAAAAACCACCACTGAGTTGAGAAACATGTTATGATTAACTCTTCACTGACTCCTATTACCTTCTGCTCTCACTTCCCCCCTCCATCTACCCAGTGACTGTCACGTTCCTGAGATCTGTGATGACCATTTCCCTGATTTTCTTATAGACGTCTTTGGTGCCTCTCATATAATGCTCACTTTTTCCTGTTTTAAGACTTGATTCCAATGAAACTCTAATGCATGGATTGTACTGTGACCGATATGTCCTGCCCAGGCTTGTGTTTATGGCATTTACCATTTTACTGGTAGTTCAGCAATTTGCTCTCTTATATAGTATTTCATTATACAAACGCAGTGGGATTGATTATTCAATTTTAACATTCATAAACATATTCCCATTGTCTTTGCCATTATGAAAATTTTTAAAAATTTCTTTTAACGTTTATTTATTTTTGAGAGAGGGAAGGAGCAAGACAGAGCGTGACTGGGGGAGGGGCAGAGAGAGAGGGAGACACAGAATACGAAGCAGCTTCCAGGCTCTGACCTGTCAGCACAGAGCCCGACATGGGGCCTGAACCCACAAATCACGAAATCATGACCTGAGCCAAAGTCAGATGCTTAACCGACTGAGCCACCCAGGCACCCTGCCATTATGAAAAATTCTACTTTACGCTATACACACAAGAAAAAAATAGAGATAGAGCATAGGCCTAAAAGTAAAAGACAGAGGCAAAATTCTTCTAGGAGAAAATGGAGCATGGTATCTTCATAGTCTAAAGGTAGGAAAATGTGTATTAAACAAGACATAAGAGGGGAACCTGGGTGGTTCAGTCGGTTAAGTGTCCGACTCTTGGTTTCAGCTCAGGTCATGATCTCACAGTTCATGAGTTTGAGCCCTGCACCAGGCTCTGTGCTGACAGCATGGAGTCTGCTTGGGATTCTCTCTCTCCCTCTTTCTCTGCTTCCTTTCCTGTTCTCGCTCTCTCTCTCTCTCTCTCTCTCTCTCTCAAAATAAATAAAATAAAATAAAATCTCATGGTTTGTGAGTTCAAGCCCCACATCGGGCTCTACACTGTCAGCTTGGAATTCTCTGTTTCCTCTGTCTCTGCCCCTCCCCTGTTCATTCTCTCTCTGTCTCTCAAAAATAATGATAATAATAATAATAATAAAATAAAATAAATGAAAAACAAGACATAAGAGCCATGAACTATAAGATGTAGTAAACATAACAGTAAAAAATGAGACCTGAATATTAGAAACTAAAATAAAAGATTGACAGATTAAACTACATTAAAATTAATAATTTTCATTCATCAAAGGACACCATAAAAACACTCTGGACCACGATGGATTAGCAAGGAAGAGACTGACCTTCCTTTCTGTTCAAAACATAAAAAACAAAAACAAAACTATAACACTAGACAAAATATTCTATATTTTGATTCAGATGGATATATAGAGATAGATAGATAGATGATAGATACGTAGATACTTAGACATGAAACAGAGCTAAGTTTTATCCATTTCACGCTGTGTAAATAAACTCTAAAATAATGTTCTTAACTTTATACTTTTGCTATAGTATTTTAAAAAAAATTAACGTTTATTCATTTTTGAGAGACAGAGCATGAGCGGGGAAGGGGCAGAGAGAGGGAGACACTGAATCCAAAGCAGGCTCCAGGCTCAGAGCTGTGAGCACAGAGCCCCACATGGGGCTCGAACTCACGAACTGCGAGATCATGACCTGAGCTGAAGTCAGACACTCAACTGACTGAGCCACCCAGGCACCCCTTGCTATAGTATTTAAAGGAAACCCTGTCTCCTCTACTCAACACTTCTGACACCAAATGTGTGTGGGGCTTTCAAGCCCAGGCAATTCTCTGATTCTCTGAACACTGTGTGTCCTACAATTCAATTCTGACACTACCACTCAGAAATAGCGCATTCCCCCCAGATTTAGTGCCAGACCCACCGGACTGCCCCCCCATCGGGCTCTAATCACAAGTTGAGGCTCCCCAGGGTCCCAACTTGGCTACAAAGCAGAGGTTACTATGATCTCCTCTTCAGGTTCAGTAATCTGCTGGAATGGCTTACGGAACTCACGGTTATCGAACACATTTACCAGGTTTATTATAAATAATATAATGATGATGCCGATGAACAGACAGATGAGCAGAGGAATGAAGAGATGCTACGGTAAAATCTGAAAGGGTTCCAAGCAAGGAGCTTTTGTCTCCCTGGAGTTGGGCATACCGTCCTCCCAGCCTGTGGTTGCACTTGGTGGTCTGGAAGTTCTTCAGATCTGATTGCTTTGGGTATTTGTGGAGGTTTCATCAAGTAGACATGATTGATTATTAACCCAATCTCCAGCCCCCTCTCCCCTCCCTGCGGGATAAAGGGTCTGGCTGAATGCTCCAGACTCCCAACCATGGCTTGGTCTTTCTGGGGACCAGCCCCCACGCTGAAGCTATCCAGGAGCCCCCCAAAAGTCACTTCTTTAGAACAAAAGCTGCTCCTATCACCCGGGAAATTCCAAGGGATTGAGAAGTCTTGGGTCAGGACCCAGGGTCAAAGACCAGCTATAAGAACAAAAGTTACTTGCAACTCCCCTTTGCTCAGCAAACTACAAGGGTTTTAAGAGCTCTGTGTCAGGAACAAAGGGCAGAAAAAAAATTATAGATTTCTTATTATTTCACAGGATTGTTTGTGCAGGGAGATACTCTTTATGAAATCTTAAAAGTTATCTCCCTTTACTAGTTGGCTATGCTTCTATCGTTAGGAGATGGTGCATTTTCCTAAATGTTTCCTCTGCCTTAGTCGTATTACTATCCCTGCTAATGCGATACATTGATCAACTGGTTGTCAAACATTAAATGTATTTTATAACCCTGGGATAAGTCTAACTTGGTCTTGATGTATTATCTTTCTTAAGATGAAAGTTGGTTGATAATACTTTATTCAGGATTTTCCCTTCCATGTTCATTCACGTAATTAGATTATTTCCTTTTTTATGCCTTTACATTTTTTTAAAATTTTATCTAATTTTGAGAGAGAGACAGAGAGAGAGAGAGAGAGAGAGAGAGAGAGTTGGGGAGGGGCAGAGAGAAAGGGAGACACAGAATCTGAAGCAGGCTCCAGGCTCCAAGCTGTCAGCACAGAACCTGACACGGGGCTCGAACTCATGAGCTGGAGATCACGACTGGAGCCAAAATTGTGTGTTTAACCAACTGAACCACTCAGGCGTCCCTGTGAGTTTTCAGATCAAGGTTATGCTAGCTTCACAAAATGAGTGAGAAAACACTTCCCCCATTTTCTCAAATCTGAAAAAAATTTATTTTAGGAGTTTTAAATTACTTGTATTTCAAATTATTAAATTATTGTATCTTGAACATGGATGATTCTTGAACATGGGTGTTGAACACCAGATTGACAAGGTGCCACTTACCGTAAGGCAGTAGCCGTGAAGGAGTTAATTACACCTCTGGACCCAGTTCCTTCATTTATTAAATGGGAATAACAACATTTATTGTAAGTATAACCCACATCTTACCAAGTCGTATCAGTAGGTGTGTGCAAAAAGTCTCACATTGACAATAGCTTCCTAAATTTTATAAACTATTATCACTTACTTTTAAAATATAGAACTACTAAGAAAGACCCTTATGGGGGCGCCTGGGTGGCTCAGTCGTTTGAGCGTCCGACTTCAGCTCAGGTCATGATCTCACAGTTTGTGGGTTCGAGCCCCGCATCGGGCTCTGTGCTGTCGGCTTGGAGCCTGGAGCCTGCTTCAATTCTGTGTCTCCCTCTCTCTCTGCCCCTTCCCCGCTCATGATCTGTCTCTCTCTGTCTCTCAAAAATGAATAAACATTAAAAAAAATTTAAAAAAACAAACAAAGAAAACATATTTAAAAAAAAAGAAAGACCCTTATGTTATTTCAACTACTAAGAAAGACCCTCAATTCTTACTATGTCATTTCTTAGAATGTACAAGGGTGTATCACATGAGCCATTGAACATCTCATAATGCCCTGTTCTTGCCCACTCTTTTGTATTGTTTGACCTTAAAGCACACAAAGTTAGGGGCTAATCACTCCCATGGAGTGCCTGATGCGTTGCCTCTAAAATGTTTCATTCTTTTTGAGTTTATTTATTTATTTTGAGAGAGAGAGAGAGAACAAGGGAAGGGCAGAGACAGAGGGAGGGAGAGAGAGAATCTGACAGTGTAGAGCCCAACACGGGGCTCAAACTCACGAACCGTGAGATCACGACCCGAGCCGAAATCAAGAGTCGGGTCCTCAACTGACTGAGCCACCCAGGTGCCCCTCAACTCTAAAATTTGCAGCAAAATGGGAAAAAAATTCCTTTTTCACCCTCTATCGATGAAGCCATAAAAATACCTCTGAGTCTCCCAGAGTCTTGATATAAACACAGGGCTCAACTTTTCTCAGAAGATCCCTCTTTACAGGGTTAGCCTGAGGATCAGGGTCCTGAGAAAGCCCACATGATCTACCTACTCTGCTCCTATCTCTGTTAAGATGCTAACTGACCCCACACTAAACTGTACAAAATCAAATATCCTACAGTGGAAAATCTTCAAAATGAATTTGTAACTAGAAACCCTACCTGAGCCAACACCAGTCAAAATGCCACCTTATATGCCAAAGTTCACCCTCCCACTTAATAGAAAACTTGCACATAAGGCACATCGTTAGGCCCCTGGCCCAGTGAGGGCACTCAATCACCCTTTGCTGTCATCGATGTCATAAATACTGCTAAGGCTATTGGGGGGGGGGGGGGTATTTAAAATTTGAAAATCTATGAAATACCTTTCCTCCCATTTAGGGATTATGAGTGAAATGGTTTAGAGGCAAAAAAAGGTAGGTGAAATTTCAAGTAGCTTTGTGTGCATAGACCACAGGAGAAGTTATTTGCAGTTTTGATTCAATCCTCTTCATCCTTCAGAGCATCACCTGATCTATGTTCATTTTAGTACTGCTCGCTGTTTATTCACATAGGTTTGAATACTACAAGCTCATTGTATAGCAACCATTTTGTGAAAAATTTGGTCAGATTAGGGGTGCCTGGTGGCTGAGTCGGTTAAACGTCCAATTCTTGGTTTCAGCTCAGGTCATGATTTCATGGTTCCTGAGTTCAAGCCCACATTAGGCTCCATGCTAACAGTGTGGATTCTGCTTGGGATTCTCTCTCTCCCTCCATCTCTGTCCCTCCTGTGCGTGCTCTCTCTCCAATGGCAATGGAGCTTATCATATCGATACAGATATCTATAAAAATCTATATCTATATTCCATAAAGGTAGAATTTGTAGGTTCCTACCTTTTTTTAAAATGTTTATTTATTTTTGAGAGAGACAGAGACAGAATGCAAGTGGGTTAGGGGAAGAGAGAGAGGGAGACACAGAATCCGAAGCAGGTTCCAGGCTCCGAGCTGTCAGCACAGAGCCCGCCACGAGGCTCGAACTCATGGACCCTGAGATCATGACCTGAGCCAAAGTCTGATGCCTAACTGGCTGAAGCACCCAGGCACCCTAAGCATCTGATTCTTGAATCAGCTCAGGTCATGATCTCACAGTTCATGAGATTGAGCCCTGCGTCTGGGTCTGTGCTGACATCACAGATCTCACTTGAGATTCTCTCTCTCCTTCTTTCTCTCCTCCCCACCCCCACCCCCAACTGGAAACACTCTCTCTTTCTCTCTCTCTCTCTCAAAATAGATAAACAAACTTAAAAAAAAAAAAGAAATCAGTTACAGTGAAACTCAAAGAAAATGAATGTTTAGACTTCGGGGGAAACCACCAGCTGGAGAAGCTGGAGCAGAGAATTTTCTGGAAACTCCCCCTCAGAGCCTTGTTCAGGAGATGCTAATCAGTGTAAAGGTATGGAAACGAGTACAAGGACTAGCAGAACGCAAGCCCATCATTGACCATTTGCCTTTAACTCCACTGGAGTATTTGTATATTTGGGCAATTGTTCTTGTAAAGGTTATGGCTTACAAATGCTTTCCCCAGGGACCTTGGCCAGTCCCTTCAAATTTCAGACACTGGTCACAAAAAAGAACTGAAAACAAGGGACTCCCTAGGGCATTGCAGGTGGTACAGAAGCCCACAGAGCTCTGTCCCTGTCTTCAGAACAAGAGCGAGAGGCTATAAAATAAATCTGTCAAAACTACTCAGTTGTTTAACTGGAGATGTTTTTATTCCCAGTCTCCTCTTCGTCATTTTAGCTTTAATTAACCCATTCCAACAGCCTATATGGTTTGTTATTCTAATAATCTAGGTAAATATTTCTAAAAATTGGCCACCAGAGGCAAATGATTCAACTCCAAAATGTTATTTCAATCTTATTCTAAATCAGCAAAACCCGCTACCTGTAAAGACAAACGAATCCATTTACAGGAATTTCCCTCTGTGAATGAGAGGTAGGAACCTTGGGGCACCTGGGTGGCTCAGTCGGTTGAGCATCTGACTTCAGCTCAGGTCATGATCTCACAGCTCGTGAGTTCCTATTGTGTCTGATTATCACGAATCATAGCCTGAAATTGTATGATGCATCTGTTTGCTTGTTTACTTTCCCTCCCACTCTTGACACATAAGCTCCCTAAGAATGAGGGCTTGGCTTGTCAACGCAGCTGCTCAGCTCCTAGAACACTGCCGAGCATACGTTAGGCATTCAATAAATTTGTGCTCAGAGAATAAATGAGTTGGAAAAGTGACCAGTTTTCCGGCTTTGACATTTTCTTTCACATCTCTGGTATATACGTGGGACAATTTCCTTATGCTGAACCCCAGAAGGTTCTCAGATCGTACATCTCTGGAGGTTTCTTCCAACAGCATGGCCTTAATGAATAAGTCTCAGATGGAAATGAAACATGTATTTGTTATATAGGATTTAGTAATTTATTACAATCTGCAGAAAAACATGTCAAGCATTATATCCTAGTTTTATAAGACTTGGCTGCAATTTACACTTAAACGTAATGCTCTGGGTAAACAACTTAGTGAGGATAATGACTTCGTAAGTATTAAAACTAAAGAAAGAAAAGTAAGTATGGAGACTCATCATGTGATTTGTCAATGACTGTCTTTTTTTTAAAGTTGTCAAATTATTGGCACGGAGTTTTTTCTTAATATTTCCCAATTTTATTTAAAATAGTTATAACGGGGGGGGGGGGCGCCTGGGTGGCTCAGTCAGTTAAGTATCTGACTTCAGCTCAGGTCATGATCTCGCGGTTCGTGAGTTCGAGCCCTGCATGGAGCTCTGTGCTGAGTATCAGGATCCTGCTTCAGATTCTGTGTCTCCTTCTCTCTCTCCCTCTCTCTGCCCCTCCCCTGCTCACGCTCTGTCTCTCTGTCTCTCTCTCTCTGTCTCACAAAAATAAATAAAATGTTTTAAAAAATCATTTAAAATAATTATAATGGCATGCCTGGGTGGCTCAGTGAGTTAAGTGTCTGACTTAGGCTCAGGTCACAATCTCCCAGCTCGTGAGTTCAAGCCCTGCATCAGGCTCTCTTCTGTCAGTTTAAAGCCTGCTTGGGAGCTTCTCTCCCCCCCCCCCCTCTGCCCCTCCCCTGGTCCTGCTCGCTCTCTCTCTCTCTCTCTCAAAAATAAATAAGCACACAAAAAACATAAGTTTAAACAAATAGTTATAGTTTTGGAGGCTCTTGGGTGGCTAAGTTGGTTAAGCATTCAACTCTTTGTTTTTTTAATATATGAAATTTATTGTCAAATTGGTTTCCATACAACACCCAGTGCTCATCCCAAAAGATGCCCTCTTCAATGCCCATCACCTACCCTACCCTCCCTCCCACCCCCCATCAACCCTCAGTTTGTTCTCAGTTTTTAAGAGTCTCTTATGCTTTGGCTCTTTCCCACTCTAACCTCTAACCTCTTTTTTTTTTTTTTTTTTTTTTTTTTTACTACCCCTCCCCCATGGGTTTCTGTTAAGTTTCTCAGGATCCACATAAGAGTGAAACCATATGGTATCTGTCTTTCTCTGTATGGCTTATTTCACTTAGCATCACACTCTCCAGTTGCATCCACGTTGCTACAAAGGAAGCATTCGACTCTTGATTTGGACTCAGGTCATGATCTCACAGTCATGAGATTGAGACCCACGTCGGGCTCAGCACTGAACACAGACCTGCTTGGGATTCCTTCTCTCACTCTTTCTCGGTCTCTCTCTCACTCTCTCTCTTTCAAAGTAAAAGAATAAACATTTAAAAAATTATAAAATAGTTATGATTTTGGAATCATTTTAAATTTACAGAAATGTTGCAAAGACAATATGAAGATTTTCTTTTTTTTATTGTTTCTTTATTTTTGAGAGAGAGAGAGAGAGAGAGAGAGACAGAGCACAAGCAGGCGGAAGGGCAGAGAGAGAGGGAGACACAGAATCTGAAGCAGGCTCCAGGCTCTGAGCTGTCAGCACAGAGCTTCATGCGGGGCTCGAACTCGGGTACAAGGAGATCATGACCTGACCTGAAGTCGATAGCCTAACCGACTGAGCCACCCAGGCGTCCTGAAGATTTTCTATACAAACCTTCATCTGGTCTCCCCCATCATCCCCATTCATGTAAAGTTACACTTCCTGGAATTATCATGGTATTTGCCAAAACTAAGAAACTAATATTGTTATATGACGATTAATTAAACTATACACATTATTGGGATTTCCCCAGATTTCCATATATGTTCTTTTTGTTGTCCTTCCAGGATCTAATTCAGAGTACCACAGGGCATTTAGTTGGATTGAGTCTCAAGTCTGTGGTAGTTTTAGTCTTCCCTTGTTTTTCGTGACCTTAATAATCCTAGAGAGAATTTGCTAGGTGCCCTGCCCGGTGTCCCTCCCTCTGGGGTCGACTGTTGTTTTCTCATGACCAGAATGGTGTTTGGGGTTTCGAGAAAGAATATAACACAGTCAAATAAGCTTCTCACCGTATCATATCAGAGAGTACATGATACTCACAAGACATCACAGATGATATTAACTTTTGCCAGTTAAGTTAGTAGGTGAAGCCTTCTCCACAGTCAATTTCCTATTTTTCCCTGTCTGCAGTGCTCTTTTGAAGCGAGCGGCTATGTCTAGCCCAGCCTCGAGGGGAGGCTCTAGCTAACAGTTATCACAGTTAGCGAGTTAACTTGCTATTATTTTGCGGTGGACCGACAACATAAATAATAATACGGGAAAAATGAGAAATCTTGCTTTCTTTGTTGTCAATGTAAATAAATCAAATGCAACTTGAACTAGCCAAAGAAAAATAAGCGAGAAAGTATGGAGAGTGGACCGAGGTTGCATCTGGGCTGCACGGCCAGGTGGAAACAGACTAGAATGGCCCCTCTCAGTTCCTGCCGATTCTCGTTGTAGGTAATCTTTGTTCTGTAACATGGGCGTTCTCTGCCGGGCTGGGCGAAGAGCCATGTGTAGTTTCCTTGTGCTTCATATGTAATAATTTCTCTAATTGAGAGAAATGAAAAGAGACCGGTTGTTCTGACCTCGCGATTCAATGCCCAGGAAGGGGATCTGATTTTCTTAGCTGGAGACAGGTGCTCTGGGTGAATGAGCTTTGATGAGTTGTTAGAAGATGGGGCAATTTACAGAAGATGGGGCTCAATCTACTGAGCAAAATCTGAAAGAATATAGTAGCTATGGTGGATAGAGTGGCTAACAGGACATTTTATTGCAGGGGCATTTAGGAGAGAGTAATGCCACCAGAAGAGGGAGTGAGTGAGCAAAGTTCACCGGGTTGACAGGTGAATAGATATTTACCCCATGATGGTGTCGTCCTTCAAATGGAAGCGTGTACGCATCACTCTCTAACGTGCAGTTTAGGGGAACGTGGTTCTCACAGCCCAATGGCTGGCATCTCAAAATGTATGTCTCACAGTAATAGCTACAACTACATCACCAGTCCAGAAATATTTCCCCCACTCATTGTGAGAAATAAAGTTTCTTTTTATTAATTGTATAATACGTGATAAATTGGTGGAAGATAAAGTACATAATTTGCTTGGTGACTCATTAAAAATACTTTGTAGTACGTACTAGCTAATGCCCACCAGATAAAAAAAAAAGGAATAGCAAAAATAGAAATTCAAAACTATATGAAAATGAATGAAGACAGAAGAATGCGGCGCACAACAATTTACCGTTATCACTCTGGTATAATTAGAACATAGATTTCAACAGTCGTAAGTAGATGTGATTACCAGATACTTGGCAATGCTTGAGACATATTATATAATTTTCCCTAGGTGAAAATGAACCAATATGAAAAGTAACATTTAACAAACCAAAATAAATGTTTTTAAAGTTCTGTGGCAAAAATTATGGAAAAGGGTCACATGTCCATCGCCTGATGAATGGTTAAAGAAGATGTGGTATATTGGGGCACCTGGGTGGCTCGGTCAGTTGAGCGTCCAACTTTGGCTCAGGTTATGGTCTTGCAGTTCATGAGTTCGAGCCCCATGTTGGGCTCTGTGCTAACAGCTCAGAGCCTGGAGCCTGCCTCGGATTCGGTGTCTCCCTCTCTCTCTGCCCCTCCTCCGCTCATGCTCTGTTTCCCTCTCTCTCAAGAATGGGTAAACATTTAAAAAATTAAAAATATCATAATATATATATATATATATATATATATATATATATATATATTTATATTTATAATGGAATATTGCTCCGCCATGAAAAAGAATGAAATCCTGCCATTTGCAATGACATGGTGGGAGCTAGAGAGTGTAATGATAAGTGAAATAAGTCAATCAGAGACAGATAAGTACCATATGCTTTCACTCATTTGTGGAATTTAAGAAACAAAACAAACAAGCGAAGGGGAAAAAATAAGAGAGAAAGAGACAGAGTGTCGAACAAAGAAACAGACTCTTAACTGTAGAGAGCACACTGGTGGTTACCAGAGACGAGGTGGATGGGGGTTTGGGGGCAGTAGGTGATGGGGATTAAGGGGAGCACTTGTGGTGATGAGCACTGGGTGTTTTATGGAAGTGGTGAATCACTGTATTGTACGCCTGAAACTAATTGCACTGCATGTTAACTAAGTGGAATATAAATAAAAAGTTAAAAAAAGCGATATGGCTAAAACTCCATGCCAAATATAGTCTACCTAATTAGTAATTAATTGTAACAATCAACTATTAGTTATTAACAATTATTAATCAATTGTATATATAACATTAAACATTATAGAATATGCATTCATCATTATTGATTGATCATCAATGAATATAATGATAAGAAATTCTTATCCCGTCTCATAGCTAAAATGTCCATCCAAGTGACCATCTCATGCAAGGAACCGAGAATACAGCAGTAAACATAATAGTAACACGTTAGTCACTAACATTGATGGCTTCACTATCTATCAATTTCTACAGAACAAAACCTAAACAGTTTTGAGGATAAGATAAAAGTTAAATATTTTCATGTTTTTTGGTAAAGTTTATTTATTTATTTTGAGAGACAGCACAGGTGGGGTAGGGGCAGACACAGAAGGAAAGAAAGACTCTCAAGCAGGCTGCACACTTATCAGCCTATCAGCATGGAGCCCAATGAGGGGCTCGAACTCACGAACCACGAATTCACGACCTGAGCCAAAACCAAGAGTCACACACTGAACCTATGGAACCACACAGGCATCCCAAAAGTTAGTTTTTTTTAATGTTTTATTTATTTTTGAGAGAGACAGAGAGATAGATTGGGGGCAGGGGAGGGGCAGAGAGAGAGAGAGGGAGACACAGAACCCAAAGTGGGCTTCAGGCTCTGAGCTGTCAGCACAGAGCCTGACACGGGGCTCGAACCCACGAACTGTGAGATCATGACCTGAGCCTAGGTCAGACGCTCAACCACCTGAGCCACTCAGGCGCCCCAAATTTATATTTTTTAATGTTTATTTCAGAGAGACAGAGCACGAGTGGAGCGGGCAGAGACAGAAGGAGACAAAGAATCTGAAGCAGACTCCAGGCTCTGAGCTCTTAGCACAGAGACGGACGTGGGGCTTGAACTCGTGAACTGCGAGATCATGACCTGAGCCTAGGTCAGACGCTGAACCGACTGAGCCACTCAGGCGCCCCAAAAGTTAAATATTTTCTTAAGAAGAAATAAAAACAAATAATTTACTACTTCTAAACAAAGAAACAACTTATTTTGAAAAAGTTTTAGGTGACGGACGTGCTAGAGAAACAAAGTAGAAAAATGGACACTGTGAAATTGATAAAGAAATGTAAAAACTAGATCTCAAACAGTATTGTGAAATAGGTAAGCCATTTTAAATACGATAATAAAAAAGAATAGTCATAAGTACACAGAGTAAAAACCATAAAAATACTCCTTGGAAGCTAAAATATGAAGCCAATTGTACATTATAAAAATTAACTTTTAAAACTGCTATTTATGTGGTAAGATATTAAAAAACACAAATCTACAAATACATTTTAAGTTGTGGGAAATGTTTTCTTCAAAGAATTATTAAAAGATGTGGTATCGGGTTGATAGGTAAGGGATTTCAAAAGTCCGAGTTAAAGAGAAACATCCTAAACATACAAAACCAGAGCCTTCTATCTCTTGATCCAAGTTAAATATAGCTTTGCCTCTAAAATTTGATGAACATTCCGCAGAAAAGCTGTCAGAAGAGCAGCAAAGAAAGATATTTAAAAAAACAAGAGAGAGAGCACTTAATTTAATAAATGATCCTTTAGTGGCACCTGGGTGGCTCAGTTGGTTGAGCGTCTGACTTGACTTCAGCTCAGGTCACGATACCAGGGTCATGGGATCCAGCCCCACGATGGGTTCCATGCTGTGTATGGAGTCTGCTTAAGATTCTCTCTCTCTCCCTCTGCCTCCTCTCCCCTGCTCGCTCTCTCTCTCTCTCTCTCTCTCTGTCTTTGGATACGTTGTGCCCAAACAGGGACAGTCTTGGGGATGCAAGAACAGAGTCCCGAGCCATTGTGTGGACTGCTCTGGGCGGGATGGGTGCAGCACGTGCTGGGAATGCGGGGTTCAGGGTGCATGGGGTGAACCCCAATACAGACATGTGTTCCATGCAGGGCAGACAGGCTGGAGAGACAGGAAGGAAGGTGGGTTCCTAGCCTGCACACTTGACACACAGAGCAGGGGGTTGGGCTAGGACGCAGTCCAGCTCCCCACCAACATCTCGGCACTTCATTACATGCAACAATACATCCTGCAGAATCGCGTGGAAATGGACACAGAATTGGGATCGTTGGGAGCCTAATTTGCAATGAACTGCAATTAATGAGATCTTTTCGATTCAGCTGCGCTTGGGATTTTCACAGTTTTCCATGGTTACTGTTTTTTGGAATACGCCAAATTTTTACCGGGTTTTGTGAAGTGAGACATTCCTTTATTTGCATTAAACCCTAAGGTCCGTTCTATGCACCACCACCTCCCTGCCTTTTCACCGGATTCCGTGTCTTTCATTTGAATATCATTGGACCAAATAAATAACGCCAAAACACTTTCCACATTGTTATGGAGCGTTATCTGGGTACTCACCTGACCCAGAAGAGCCAAGTATCAAGTAGGAATCCGGAGATCCTTTATGATGTCTTGGAAACATGAAAATCCATCATTGTCCAATCGTAATTTGAAAGACTGCAGGAAGATATGATGACTCTTTCCAAGTGAAGTTATGGATTTGAGTGCATTTCCAATTAAAAGCCTAACGAGCTACTTTAGGAGACCTGACAGAAAGATTCTAAAATTCATTAATAAAATAAAAGAATGAGGCTATTTCCTATATTCTGAAATGAAAAGCATCGCAATGAAGGAGTAAAGATCTCTGCAGATATTAGAGCCTAATAGATATTAGTATAATTAAACATACATTGAAGGAACATAAAACTCAAGAGAAAAAATTACTGAAATAATGTAAACTATAAACCAAGGACGGTACGTTTAAAAACATTGAATGGATCTTAAACTGAACAAATAGTTTAAGAAGGAAACAATATCCAGTGATGGTTCTTGAAATAACTGTATAGCAACACATTACACAAATACAGAATGTCAAAATTATTACTCGTAGCCTCTGAAACGACAGCGTTTATGTTTTATGTTTTGAGTCAAACAACAACCGAGTCCATCCAGGGAGACAGAGGTCTTACCATGTTTTAAAAAAACAGAGTAACTACAATTACTGAATGTAACTTTCATGTTCTTTCTCTTTGTGCATTTGTCTTACACTATCTCTGTGCAATTTCAGTGTAATTTATGTCAAGACTCACATAAATTGCTTGTGAGTCATAAATAGAATGATCTCAAGGGCATCCTGAAAGTGCAGTGCCGGTTGAGTACTGGTAAGAAAAAATGGCTTTTAAGAAAGAATGAAAACCTTCAAGGAAGGTTAAGGCAGAAAGATTCTTTTAATCCATTGCACAGGAATTTGTTTTGGCAACTTGGCCACTGTAAAGTATTTGGGTGATAGTGCACATGTGAAAAAGGAATACAGAAGGCCTGCCCATTCGATTGCTACTAAATTGGAAAAAATATAGGTGGGCATATAAATTAAAACCGCAGGAAGGTAATTGGCAACATCTAGATTGAAAGAAATTCTACAGCAGTGATTCTGACTGTGGTAAAGATCCAGCTTAGTTCCTGTGTGCTTGGTCTTAATCTCTGGTCATTAATATATATATTTTAGTCATATAAATACATACATATATATATACATATATATATATATATACATACATATATACACATATATATTCTGTGTATACACACACACACACAGAATCACATGCTTGGATTGTTAAAATGCTGAAATGGCTTCTAAATTCTTATTTTCTTTTGTTGTTGTGTATTTTTGAAATTTTATGTAATGCAAGTTTAAAAATTCCATGGGGGTAATGGAACAATATTTTCAACTGATGCAAAATTTGAATTATGCAGGACCATCAAAACCAAAAGGAACCCATATACTAGAAAGTACCAAGAAATGCTTTTCATCCAATATATGATATTGACATTATTTCCAAAAGCCATAATATTGACATATTAGTTTTAATATATGTTGATTACTTTAATACGGAATTATGTAATATGTATATTACATGTAATATGTAATATGTAATGCATAAAGTTATGCAGGTATTTCTATGATACTGCAATTTTATTTCTTTATTTTGATCTATTGAAAAAAATCTCTTGAGGGAAAGTCCCTTGAGTAGGGTGACTGGGGAAAAGTGAATGACTTTTTTTTTTTTAAATTGGGTGTTCCTTTATTTATTTATTTTTTTTTACTTTTATTTTTGAGAGAGAGCACAAGCAGGGGAGGGGCAGAGAGAGAGGGAGACACAGAATCCAAAGCAGGCTCCAGGCTCTGAGCTGTTGGCACAGAGCCTGATGCGAGGCTCGAACCCATGAACTCTGAGATCATGACCTGAGCCGAAGTCGGATGCTCAACTGACTGAGCCACCCAGACTCCCCAAATCACTTTTTTTTAAACTCTGGAAATGTTATTTCTATGTTGTCCTCTGAGAGAATTGGGGCATTTATGACACTAACAGTCTACGCATGCACATAGAGCTTGACCAGCAATGGATTTTTACATCACTTAAAAAACGTAACTAACAGGACGCCTGGGTGGCTTAGTCGGTAAGCATCCAGCTTCAGCTCCCATCATGATCTGATCCGTGGGTTTGAGCCCCTCATCAGGCTCTGTGCTGACAGCTCAAGAGCCTGGAGCCTTTTTCGGATTCTGTGTCTCCCTCTCTCTCTCTGACCCCCACCCCCACCCCCACTCATGCTGTCCCAGTCTCAAAAATAAATAAACATTTAAAAATTTTAAAAAAAAATGTAACTAACAAAGGTTTGACTGAAGAAACATTTACCTTGAAACTTATTTCTTTTTTACATTTATTTTTATTATTTTTTTAAATTTTTTTAACGTTTATTTATTTTTGAGACAGAGAGAGACAGAGCATGAACGGGGGAGGGGCAGAGAGAGAGGGACACAGAATCAGAAGCAGGCTCCAGGCTCTGAGCCGTCAGCCCAGAGCCCGAGGCGGGGCTGGAACTCAGGGACCGCGAGATCGTGACCTGAGCTGAAGTCGGACGCTTAACTGACTGAGCCACCCAGGCGCCCCTTTTACACTTATTTTTAAATGTTTATTTTTGAGAGAGAGAAAGAGAGAGAGTGCATGTGGGAGCAGGACAGGGACGGGGGGGGGGGGGGGGGGGGGGGGGGGCGGTGGGAAGAGGATCCCAAGCGGGCTTTGTACTGACAGCACAGAGCCCGATGCGAGGTTCCAGCTCACCAACCAAGAGATCACGACCTGACAAGTCGGGTGCTTAACGGACTGAGCCACCCAGGCGCCCCTCTTTTGACTCTTTATGAACAAAGAAATTAAGGTAGGTATTGACAAGGTGTCTGTCCCCACACAGGCTGCAACACTGGTACTCCCGTTTGGCCTCTATCTTCTCTCCCACATCTTTGCATTTCGAAATTCTTCAGCTCAGTCATGGTCTCACTTCTCTGCTCACCCCCCACTCCGCACACTTACCTGTGCACGTGGATTTGTTGGCATGTATACAGGGGCAGCCAACCCCCATTATTTGCGGGGGTTGTGTTCCATAACACTGCCACAACCCCTGAATTAGTGAACCCCAAACCATTGCTCTTTGGGGATGTACAAGGTGAGGTTTCCCTCAGCCTCCGGTTACGCTATCTTGTCGACTGAAAATACAAGAAAAACTTTTAAAGAATCCTTACAAAATCCTTTCCATCTAAAGACACTTTTTTGACTGTATACTGTCGATTTATTAACATTGAACTCACGGTCAATATCGCTGTAACCCGCATGAAAGGTGCTGAGGCAACCAGTTTCCTCTGGCTAAGGCCTGCCACAGCCTTCTTGTCCTCGGAACACTCGACGGCATTTCGGCACTAGATGTGGGGGCCGTTTTACAGAGCAAAACCACACCAAAAAAGCACAAATCTGTGGAAATGTGCAACTACACAGACCACAGAAACGACACTTGTTCCCAGCGTGAGAGCCGGAACAAGAAGGCGAAGCGGTGCCTTGTTTGACCTCAGCTGAGAGCGGGAGCTTTAGGTAACTCAAATTTTTCGCCACTATGTGCCCGTCTGTGAGTCAGTGTGATAGCACTGCTGAGTATTGCTTTTTCGAGTTTACGAGTAAGTTTTAGTAAATAGTTGGATTTACCAATATGGAATCTATGAATAATGCTGACGGTGTATGTATGTTTACATACACAGTAGATATGTATGTTTTGTTTTATTTTATTTTATTTTGTTTTGCTTTGTTTTATTTTTTATTTTTTTATTATCTTTTCTTTTAGAGAGAGAGAGAGTACTAGCGGGGGAGAAGGGCAAAGGGGGAGAGAGAGACAGAGAGAGAGAGAGAGAGAGAATCTTAAGCAGGCTCCATACTCATCACAGAGCTGACACAGGGCTCGATCCCATGACCCTGGAATCATGACCTGAGCCAGAATCCAGAGTCAGATGCTCAACCGACTGAGCCACCCAGGCGCTTCATATATTTTATATGGATATAAGCTCAATCCCCATTTCAGCTCATTTATAGGGTATCTAATGAGTATATAACACTCAGTTGTTTAAAACTGAAATCATGGCTTTTTGTCGTACATGTTTCCATTGTAAATGACTAGTAACATCATGCATCTCACGGGGCAGGCAGGGGACTTGGCAGTCATCCTGGATACTCCACACGCTGACTCTCACATATCCAATCACTCCTCTGGGATGGTCGATTATACCTCCTCAATACTGGCAGTATCTGTCTGCTGTTTTTATCACCGATGACACTGTGTTTTCTACCAAGAAGTTCTCACCTGCTTACCGGCAATAGTCAATATTAAGACCTCCATTTGTTATCTACACTGATAACTAATCTTTTTGAATTTTTAAAAAATCTTTATTTATTTTCGAGAGAGAGAGAGACAGAGCGTGAGCAGGGGAGGGACAGAGAAAGGAGACACAGAATCCGAAACAGGCTCTGTGCTGAGGTGTCAGCACAGAGCCCGATGTGGGGCTCGAACCCATGAACTGCGAGATCATGACCTGAGCCGAAGTCGGATGCCCAACCGACTGAGCCACGCAGGCGCCACAGACAACTAATTTTTAATACCCAAATTAGACACATGGCCTACTTTGAACCCTTGAAAAAATTCTCATTGATTTTTTTTTTAAGATTTTAGTTTTGAGAGCAGTTTTAGCCTTATAACAAAACTGAAGGGTAGGTTCAGAGATTTCTCCTATACCCCCTGTGCTCATGCAGGGATAGCCTCCCCCATATCAACATATCATCACTCACCAGAATGCTACTTTCTTTTTTTAAGAGAAAGAGAAAGACACAGCAAGCTGGAGAGAGACGGAGGGAGAGGGAGGGAGAAAGTCTCAAGCAGGCTCCACGTCCAGCACAGAAACCGAGGCAGGGCTCGATCTCACACCCGTGAGATTATGAACTGAGCCCAAATCAAGAATTGGACCCTCAACCAACTGACACCCAGGCACCCCCAGAATACTACATTTTAGCAAAGGAATGAACCTATATTGATGCATCATATCACCCAAATTCCATAGTTTACCTTAGGGTTCACTCTTGGACTTGAACATCGTATGGGGTAGGACAAGGGTATAATGAAATATATCCATCATTATAATATACAGAGCATATTTACTGTTTTAAAAATCCATGTTCTGCCTGTTCATCCTCCATGACCCCCACCTCTGGAAACCTTTGAACTTCTTATTGTTTCCACAGGTCTGCCTTTACCAGAAGGCCATCTATTTGGAATCATACACGATATAGCCAGACTGGCTTCTTTCATTTACTAATGTGCATTTTAGTTATCTCCGTGTCTTTTCATGGCCTTCTACCATTTCTTTTTATCGACGATAATATTGCATTGTCCACATCTTGGTTTCCTCCAAGTTTGGGCAATTATGAATAGAGATACTAGAAATATTTTTGTGCAGGTGTGTGTGTGTGTGTGTGGACATATATTTTCAACTTCTTTGGGTAAATGCCAAGAACAGTGATTTCTGGGTTGCATGGTAAGAGTATGCACACTTTCCTGAGAAACTGCCAGATTGTTTTTCAAAGTAGCTGTACTATTTTGCATTCTCACTAGGAACATATGAAAGTTCCGTTACTCCATATCCTTCCTAACATTTGATATTGTCAGCATCACAGATTTTGGCCATTCTAAGTGTAGTGGTATTATTACATTGTTGTTTTAATTTGCACATCTTTTCATACGCTTATTTGCCTTCTGTATATTTTCTTCGGTAAACTATTAAGATCTTTGGCTGGTCTTTTAATCATCTTATCTGTTTTCTTATTGTAGGCCTTTAAGAGTTCTTGGTAGAGTTGGGGTAACCATCATTTACCATATGTTTCTGTGGCAAATATTTTTCCCCGTCTGTGACCGGTCTTCTAATTCTCTTGACATTGTCTTTAGCAGAGCCGAAATTTTTAACTTTTATAAGGTCCAGTTTATCAATTATTTCTTTCATGGATCGTGTCTTGTGTTTTGCATTTGAAAAGTCATTACCCAAGGTCATCTAGGTTTTCTACTATGTATATGTTATAGTTTTACATTTTACACTTCTGTATCATTTTGCATTTTACAGTTTTGTCTTTGATCCATTTCTAGTTAATTTTTGTAATTACTGTGTCTCATTTCATTTATTTGCATGTAAATGTTTAATTGTGCCAGTACCTTTTGTTGAAAAGACATCTTTGCTCCATTGCATTGCCTTTGATCCTTTATCAAAGATTAGTTGACTAAATTTATAGTGGTCTATTTTGAAGCTCTCTGTCCTTTTCTATTTGTCTGTTCTTTCCACAATATCACACTGTCTTGATTAGTGTAGCTTTATATTAAGTCTTGAAGTCAGATGTATCAATTCTCCAAATTTTTTCTTTTCCCTCAATTTTATGTCATCTTTTCTGGACTTTTGCCTTTCCATTTGAACCTTAGAATCAGCTTTTCAATGTCAATAAAATAACTTGCTGGGATTTTGATTGGAATTGCATTAAATCTATAGATCAAATCGGAAGAACTGACATCTTAACAATATTGAGTCTTCCTATTCATGAACATAGTATATTTCTTTATTCATTTAGTTCTTTGATTTCTTTCATTAGAGTTTTATGGTTTTCCTTATATAGGCTTTGAACATATTTTCTTAGATTTATGCATAAATATTTCATTTTGAGGTTGCTAATATAAGTGGCATTGTGTTTTTGTTTTAAATGCTTATTTATTTATTTAGAGAGAGAGAGAGAGAGAGAGAGCATGAGCAGGGGAGACAAGAGAGAGAATCCCAACCAGACTCTATGCCCAGTGCAGAGCCTAAGGCAGGGCTCCATCTCATAAACCATGAGATCCTGACCTGAGCTGAAATCAAGAGCTGGACACTTAACTGAATCAGGCACCCAGGGACCCCATTCTGTTTTTAATTTTAAATTCCACTTGTTCTTTGTTGGTATATAGAAAAGTAGGGGCGCCTGGGTGGCTCAGTCGGTTAAGCGTCCGACTTTGGCTTAGGTCATGATCTCACGGGCCGTGAGTTCGAGCCCCACATCAGGCTCTGTGCTGACAGCTCAGAGCCTGGAGCCTGTTTCAGATTCCGTGTCTTCCTCTCTCTCTGACCCTCCCCCGTTCATGCTGTGTCTCTCTCTGTCTCAAAAATACAATTTAAAAAAAGTTAAAAAAAGTAATTAACTTTTGCTTATTAACCTTGTGTTTTACAACCTAACAATAATTGGTTATTAATTTCAGTTGTTTTTTTGGTTCATTTTCTGGATATTTTCTTTATAGACCATCATGTCAATTGTGAGTAAAGACACTTTTATGTCTTCCTTCAAAATGGGTATATCTTTTACTTCTTTACTTGCCTTGTTACATTATTGAGTATGATGTTCCATTATGATGTTGAAGAAGAATGATGAGAGGGAACATCCTTTATACCTACTCTTTTAGTTTCTCATTATTAAATATGTTAGCTATAAGTTTTTTTGTAGATAATCCTGATCAAGTTGAGAAAGTTTCTCTTTATTTTTAATTTACTGAGAGTTTTTATCATAAATGGATATTGGATTTTGTCACACTCTTTTTCCACATCAACTGCTTTTTCCATATCTTTTTTCTTTTGTTGATTACATTAATTGATTTTTGAATGTTGAACACACTTTGTACTCCTTGGATAAATCCCATTTTGTGTCACGGTGTATAAGTTTTTTTATATTTTTTAAATTTTATTTGTAATATTTTGTTGATGATTTCTGCATCTATGCTATGAGAAATATTGGTCTGTAGGTTTCTTGTAATATATTTTTCTGGCTTTACTGGCTTCATAGAATAAGTTAAGAAGTATTTTCTCTGCTTCTTTTCTGTAATGGAGGATGTAGAGAATTGGTATAATTTCTTTGTTCCATGTTTGGTAGGATTCATGAGTGAATTCATCTGGGCCTTGTGCTTTCTCTTTGGAAGGTTATTAATTATGGATTCAATACGATTAATAGATGTAGGCTTATTCAAATAGTCTATTTCTTTTTGTATGAGATTTGGCACACTGTATCTTTCAAGAAATGGGTCAATTTCATCTAGGTTATCAAATATGCAGACATAGAGTTGTTCATAATATTTTTTATCATCCTGTTAATCTCCATGGGATCGGTAGTGGTGTTCCCTCTTTTATTTTAGATATTCTTAATGTGTCTCTTCTCTGTTTTTTCTTTGTTAGCTTATTAATTTTATTGATCTTTTCTGAAAATCAGCTTTTGGTTTCACTGATTGATTTTCTGGTTTTGATTTCACTGATTTCTATTCTAAATTTTATTATTTATTTTATTTTGCTTACTTTGGATTTAATTTACTCTTCTTTTTTTTAGTTTTGTGTGATTGAAATGTAAATGACTGGGGTGCCTGGATGGCTCAGTCAGTTAAGCATCCGACTTCGGTTCAGGTCATGATCTTGCCATTCCCAAGATCAAGCCCCACGTAGGTCTCTGTACTGACAGGTTCCTGGATCTGTGGTTTGGTGTCTAATATCACTTTAAGATATTCTCTCAGTCTTTATTGATTTAGACATTTCTTCTGGTCTTGTCTTTATCTCTTTATTTTATTTTTTTTCTTTTTGGTATTCCAAGTAAAAGTATATAACACTTCTGTAAAAGTGTGTTATACTTTTATAATTTTCCCACAATCTCTAGATATCTCGTGGGTTTTTCATTTTTCCTTTTTCAGTGTTCTCTTTACTTTTTGATTTTTGAGAGTTCTATTGCCATATTCTCTAACCCAGAGATTCTTTACTCAACCATGACCAATCTACTAATGAACTTGTAAAAGGAATTTTTCATTTCTGGTATCATTTTTTTTAATCTCTAGCATTTCTTTTTGGTTCCTTCTTATGGTTTGCATCTCCCTGTTTACATTGCCCATCTCTTCTCACATGATGACGGCTTTATCCAGTAGAGCTCTTAGCACGTTAATCATGTTTTTAAATTCTTGCTCGGGGAATTTCAACCTCCTTGTCATGTCTGAATCTGAGGTTGGCTCTGTCTCTTCAAACTGGGTTTTTTTGCTTTTGATATGCCTTCTGATTTTTTTTCCCCTTGGTAGCTAGACATGATGGTAGCTAGACATGAGGGAAAGTAACTGCTGTAAGTAGACCTTTAGTAAGATGGTTGTGAGGAGTGAGGGAGAGGAAAGGTTCTATATCTGTGACTGGGTCTCAGTCCTTGAGTGAGTTGTACCTCTGCTTTGTGAACTTCACAAGGGCTTCTCAGTCCCCCACCACCCATGGATGAGAGAGGATGGCTATAGACTAATGCGGTCGGTATTTTCCTTCCCCAGATCAAGCTCTCATAAAATCACAGCAGGTTAGGCTCCAGTGAACCAGTTTCTTTCCAAAGCAGTCCTTTTTGAACAACAACAATGTGGTCTATTTCAAGATAATTCCTTTTCCCTTCCTGCTGAAAGCTTGAGAGGATTATTCTCTGATATATACTGTGAAAACGTGGTCAACCTCTTGGAAATCAATCTCATAATATTATAAGGCCGCCTATGACTAGTCTCCCCGGAGAGTTTAACTCTCCAAGTTACCTGCAATGAGCCTCCAGTGATCCATTGATTATAATTCAGGGTTTACTAGCCCAGCACTGTTTCCCACAGCCATTTCTGCTCCCCAGCTTCTGCTCTGAGAAGCCATGATGACCTCATTCACCTGTCTCTCCAATCTGCCCTTTGTCCTACTCTCTTATGGATCCAAAGAAGAGTTGCTATTTTTTTTTATTTTTAATGTTTATATATTATTTATTTATTTATTTATTCATATGAAATTTATTATCAAATTGGTTTCCATACAACACCCAGTGCTCATCCCAACAGATGCCCTCCTCAATGCCCATCACTCACCCTCCCCTCCCTCCCACTCCCCATCAACCCTCAGTTTATTCTCGGTTTTTAAGAGTCTCTTATGCTTTGGCTCTCTCCTTCTCTTATTTTTTGTTTTTTCCCCCTTCCCCTCCCCCATGGTCTTCCGTTAAGTTTCTCAGGATCCACATAAGAGTGAAAATATATAGTATCTGTCGTTCTCTGTATGACTTATTTCACTTAACATAACACTCTCCAGTTCCATCCACGTTGCTACAAAAGGCCATATTTGATTCTTTCTTATTGCCACGTAGTATTCCATTGTGTACATAAACCACAATTTCTTTATCCATTCATCAGTTGATGGACATTTAGGCTCTTTCCATAATTTGGCTATTGTTGCAAGTGCTGCTATAAACATTGGGGTGCAAGTGCCCCTATGCATCAGCACTCCTATATCCCTTGGGGAAATTCCCAGCAGTGCTATTGCTGGGTCATAGGGTAGACCTATTTTTAATTTTTTAAGGAATCTCCACACTGTTTTCCAGAGCAGCTGCACCAATTTGCATTCCCACCAACAGTGCAAGAGGGTTCCCATTTCTCCGCATCCTCTCCAGCATCTACAGTCTCCTGATTTGTTCATTTTAGCCACTCTGACTGGCATGAGGTGGTATCTCAGTGTGGTTTTGATTTGTATTCCCCTGATGAGGAGTGACATTGAGCATCTTTTCATGTGCCTGTTGGCCATCTGGATGTCTTTTTGGAGAGATGTCTATTCACGTTTTCTGCCCATTTCTTCACTGGATTATTTGTTTGTTGGGTGTGGAGTTTGGTGAGTTCTTTATAGATTTTGGATACTAGCCCTTTGTCCGATATGTCATTTGCAAATATCTTTTCCCATTCCATTGGTTGCTTTTTAGTTTTGTTGATTGTTTCCTTTGCAGTGCAGAAGCTTTTTATCTTCATGAGGTCCCAATTGTTCATTTTTGCTTATAATCCCTTTGCCTTTGGAGATGTGTCAAGTAAGAAATTGCTGTGGCCGAGGTCAGAGAGGTTTTTTCCTGCTTTCTCCTCTAGGGTTTTGATGGTTTCCTTTCTCACATTCAGGTCCTTTATCCATTTTGAGTTTGCTAATTTTAAAAATCTGTTTAGCATGGAGCACCTGGGTGGCTCAGTCGGTTGAGCGTCCGACTTCAGCTCAGGTCATGATCTCACAGTTTGTGAGTTGGAACCCCACGTCAGGCTCTGTGCTGACAGATCGTAGCCTGGAGCCTGCTTTAGATTCTGTGTCTCCCTCTTTCTCTGCCCCTCCCCTACTCATGCTCTGTCTCTTTCTCCTTCAAAAGTAAATACACATTAAAAATAATTTTAAATCTGTTTAGCTTATTACTTGTTGTTAGGATATATGGCAACTTCTAAACTCTTTGCATGCAGAATTGGAAACCCTTTGCATTGCTTTTTACCATGAAAATTCATATCGGCCACATGGATTTTGAAATCATGTGCCTTCTAGAAAACACTCATCACTTTAGATATTGTTCGGGGAGGATGAGATTTCTAGAGCTGCTATAATCATTATGCAAAAATGAAAGAAAAATTAAAAAGTACAGTCCAGACTCTGAAGTTAGCAAACCAAAAAATGGATAAGTCTGTGTGTGTGTGTGTGTGTGTGTGTGTGTGTGTGTGTGTTGTAGAAGATTTACTGATTCATTCTCATGTTTCAAGAGAGCCACCTAAATGTCCTGTCCAAAGGTGATACTTACTGTTTTCTGCTTCTTGGGTTCTTTGGGTATACAAACATATTCTTTTTTTTCTCGTTCACGGATATGAGCATTGTTATAAGCCTTGCTTTATTCACTTGACAGTAATTTTGCAGAGTTATTTCAGATTAAAATATTTAGTTTTCTCAAATCCTTTTAACTGGTCACACAATATATCACAGAAGGACTGGGACACCATTTATTAGACCGGTCTCTTAATTAAAGACACTTGTACTGTTTAGAAACTTCTGTCATTATAAACAATAGTGCAGTAAACATTCCTTGGGCTTCATGTTTTGTGTGCCAGAGAAAATACATGTGTCGCCGTGCTGGGTCAAGGGGCATACAGAGGCTTGGTTTTGGCAGGAACACCCAAGTGGCTACCAGAGAGTTCTTACGAATGAGGCACTATGGGTATGCGCCAGCATGACTGAGCTAGAGTGCCTGTTTTCCCACATTTCCACCGATACTGCACATTATCTGTCTCACTCCTGTCCACAGCAAGCCACCTGTAGGACAGGCATGACAACCTACCTGAAAGAATCAAGACCAAAATGCAATGAAGTCACCAACATCTTGGAATGTAGAACTACAACTTTTTTTTTTAATGGATCAACTCTGCAATGTCCCTATGGGTCCATATCTCCAACTTCCCTGGCTTCTTGGGCTAATCCTTCTGGAGGATTTAGCCAACCTTCTTAAGGCGCCAAACTGGCCAAGTTCACTTCCTTGATAGAGGGCTCCATCTTGGCGTCCCCCAGTGGCTCCTTCTTCTTCTCTTGCACTGGGAATGAGTTGGTCTGAGCCCCTTCCTCCTCCAGGATGCAGTTCTGCAATCAAACTTTCTTGTGCCTTCCAGTTTCTTTTCTTTTCACACATGCTTGACCTTTGGCTCTATGTCTTTACTGTCCTTGTTTTCAGTCTTTTTTCATAAAACCTTCGTACTCTGCTCCTCCCTCTGCAGTTTGGGATAACTGGGTGAACTGGTCCTGAAACGACTTCATCCGCATCTCCCTTTTCTAGGAGGTAACCACTCCTTTCACTATTCAATCTTATGTTACTGGGGTTTTCTGATACTTCTAGTTGAAATCATCCCAAACTTAATATTGAGTTGGACATAAGATTTTGAAAAGCCACCATGACTTGAATTTGGTCATCTGAATAAGGAGGCCATGGTGCCATGACAACCTTTACCTAAACCTGGAGGACAGATGAGCCTGATTGAGCCAGTAGGGGTCAGTGGCCATGTGGAGGGTTCTTTCCATGGCACAGGGACTGGCACTAGAGTTTCAAACAAGATACGGTGTTGTGCTTAGCGTTGCATAAACACATTTCCTCTGAGGAAAAAAAAAAACAGATTTGAAGACCAGCTTCCAAAACAACAACAACAAAACACATATAGCTCCTGAGAAGTTTAAAATATCTTTGGAAGGAAGGAGTCGTGAGATAATAAAGCTTGACAGCTTTGTGGTTGCTGATGAAAGATGAACAGACAGATGGCAGGAACTTTAGGAATGCAGTGGAGTTGAGAACAGAGATAAAATAAAGGCATGATTGGACCAGTACGCTATGGCCTCTGAAGCTCTGACCCACCCACTGTTGATTGGTGACGTACATGTGACCCAAGAGCAAGAGAGAATCTAATGGAACAAATATCTCAAGGGCAGCTGAGCAAAGTTGGAGTGCCAGCAATGACTGAGTAATGTTCAGGCATTCTTGTGATATTGAACTGGCAGATCCCGGAACAGTCAAGAAGCAGGGATCTTAATTATTTTTACTAGAATTATTTGATACTATTAAATTATTTTCTAGGAAATAGATCCTTATACAAATCCAAAGCAACACTTGTTCCTGGATTTTAACCATCAAAAACTACTGATGATAACATTAGGTTTTATATTGTCATTTGAGTTCAACTTATAGAAATTAATTTTTTATTTATTGTGGACAAATATTAAGAATTATTTACAAAATCTTCTCTAATTTCCTCATTTTAATGTATAGGATATTTTCTTAAAATTTTCTAATAATCTCAATACATCACTAATACACAATTTATAAGCAGGCCTATAAGCACATTGGATGATCAAGTTTGTTTACTCCCTTTGCAACTAGCCTTGTCATAAATATAACTTGATATTTGGCCGTAATTACCAACCGTATGTCACATAACAGTATAAGATATTAAAGTAATTTATTCCTCGCACTTCCAAAACTGCTCTTACAAAATTCTTCATAGTATAGTATTTTGTCTCTGAGGAACTAATTCATCATGACCTAATGCGATATAATCTTTCCTAACTGATATTCTAACCCTGGTGTGAGAGATTTGGTGAACAATTTCTCAACCTTCCCAACACCAGATGTTACATTTTTAAACATTTGGCTAATTAATTTGTAAGAATGGCACCTCCATGTTACATTAATTTGTACCACTTACAATGGTTGGGATTTTCTATAATCCCCAAATATCTTCTATCATCTGTCTGTCTAATCTATCTATCTATCTATCATCATCTATCATCTGTCACCTATCTATTATCTATCTTCTACCTACTTATCATCCATTTTGAGAATGTGAATTATCTGTTCTGTGCAAACTCAAGTCAACTGGTGCGTTCTAAAGAAATGCCATTCTTGTGTTTACATTGTCTGATGCAATTTTGTCTTTTATTCTATATTGAACCCTCTTTGTTATGTTGTGTTCTAGACAGAGCTGACGCATCAGGATGACCTGCCTGGTTGGTATTGATTAACTTTTGTTCTGGCTGATTGGCATCCGTACTCTACAACGTGCTACTTTTCTTAAATTCCTCTGCTGGTTTTAATCATGTCAAACCAATCTTTACTGTTTCTATTCAAGAGGTTGATCCATTTGCATTTATTTCATACTAGTATTTTTTAATCTTGTTACCTTTATAGAATTTACGAACACTTTTCATTAATGGTTTTTGTTATTTTCTTGTTTCTCTGTATTTTAGTGTTGAAAGCATATTTATGTTTATGTCTTTAGAGATTTCACTAATTTCATCCCAGAAAGCTACGGCTCTCTGGATCACACTTTAGAAAATATTTCTATCTTAAATATTCATGTAGTTCGCATATGTGATCCTAATTAAATCTCCCCAAAGACAATGATGAGAAGGCAGTATATAAAGCGTTTTGGTGGTAGAGAAAATAGGAATTGGTCTGTGCAGGTGGCCAATCAAACGTCTATGTTCTGAGTTCAGAGACCCTCATTGTGGGATCCCAGGTCAACCATGCCAGCCTCTCATTAGAAGACTGGAAACATGTAGATTTAAATGGATGGGCCAGGGAACATAGGGTACCTCACTATATTTTTAATGTGTGGTTCTTGTTCTGTTTTGTTTTGGTATTGAGTTATATTTATTTTTACAATTGATTTATAAGAGTTCTTAGCATATTAAGAAATTTAAACGTTTAGTTGTCTTTTCAGTCGTCAATAATTTTCTTATTTTTGCAGTTACTTTTGGAATCTGTATATATTTTTTGTGAATTGCATTTAGTCTAACCTACCACCTTTTATTTTTTTTTTTTTAAGTTAGGGTTTTAATTTTATTAGCATAAAATTGGGAAAGATAAATATTTCATTATTTCTTAATGTATTAAGGGGATTTTATAAAACACCATGTGCATAATAATTTCCCCTTAAAATTTTATAAAAAAAATTGTGACTACCTTCTGGTAAGAAGAATTTGACATTCCTGATTTATGCTACAACAACAACAATAGTAATAATATCTACCTTTTTAAAAAAATTTTTAATGTTTATTTATTTTTGAGAGAGAGAGAGAGACGGGCAGACAGAGCTTGAGAGGGGAAGGGCCATAGAGAGAGGGAGACACAGAATCCGAAGCAGGCCCCAGGCTCTGAGCTGTTAGCACAGAGCCTGATGAGGAGTTTGAACTCACGGACTGTGAGATCATGACCTGAGCCGAAGTCAGATGCTTAACCGACTGAGCCACCCAGGCGACCCTAATATCTACCATTTATTTATTGTGAGGTAGGTATTAGACTAAAGCTTTAATAATAATTGAACTGAAGAAATAACCCATTAAGTATATATTTTCACCATTATACAGTTATAGCACTTTGAGGTCCAGAAAGATGAAAACTTTAGCTGAAATTAATGGGAGATCGATAAGAAAAAAAAAAAAAAAAAACAAAACAAAACTACAGCAAACCCTTATATTATACAGCAAAACTCTTATTTTTTCATTCAATTTCAAATTCCGGACAAAAAAAAATTTACTGGTCAACCCACAGGCCTAATGCCCTTTGAGATCTCCAGACCACTGGTTGCAATGATTTCTGATGCAGGAACTCCTTTGCAAAACTACTGAAAGCTGTGGGATCTCTCCCTGGAAAAATCTACATGTATTACATTCTACGGAAGTATAACAGACATAAAGTGTGCTGATCAACAGGTTACCGTTTGATAAATTTTCCCAAACTGAACATCCCGCACTCGGATCAAAATTAGATCATTAACAACACCCCCGTGGGACCTCTCTCTCCCCTTTCAGTCGCTAGCACACCAAGGGTGCATGTTACCCTGACTTCTGACAGCTTAATTAAACTCTTAGTTTTCAATTAAATGTCATAATACGCTTATGTTCATTATGAGTGTCTAAGGGATATGTATATATATATAAACATATATGTATATATACAGTATTTATTTATTTATATTTTTGTTTATTTATTTATCTAGAGTACACCAGCTGGTGAGGGGCGGAGAGAGAGAGAGGGAGGGAGCGTGGGAGAAAGAATCCCAAGCAGCACAGAGCCTGATGTGAGGCTCGAACTCACAGACCCAGAGATCATGACCTGAGCTGAGATCTAGAGTCAGACACTTAACTGACTGAGCCACCGAGGTACCCCAAAGGGGATGTATATATTGAAACTTGTACACATTCGGTACACTTATTTGGTACACATTTTTTTTTTAAGTATTAAGGAATTTCCATGCAACAAACTAAGTTCCGTCTCTACCAGACACGAAGCATGTGCCAATGATTAATCCACTTAATACATTTACTGAAGGCCAGGCACTGGGTGTACAATGAAAGAGAAAAAGAAATTAAAAAAAAAACCCACAAAAGATAGTTTAGGGAATAAAAAAGATACGCCAACTTGGCTCAGGGGAGGCCTTTTCCATTTGTAGGAAGCTTTGAATAATGTATGAACTATAGAATAAAAAGCATTGTGAGCTACAGGGAAATTCATCTGCGACAATCCAGAGCTGGTGTCTGTATGTCATTTCTGCAGACCCCTGGTCACAGTTCCGCATGCCCTCTAAACCCGGAAGACCGAAGCGTGGACCCTGGTGGCTGCGCAGAGCCTTGGGACCACTTCCAGAGGGCTGTGATCACCAGCAGGATGCGTTTTCACCAAGCCAGAGAATGTACTAGCTGGTATGAGACCCTGAACATTTCTTCTCTCCCTGCGAACCTGTGTCCCGGAGTCATAAGGGGCAGACCCACTTGCTGGATTAACCCGTAGAGACGGGAAACAATGATGTCCTTTCACATTAATCAGCTGAGAAGTTGGCGGTTGTTTCTTACTGTAGCAAAACCTATATCTTGTCTCTCCTGACTTGCAAAGCCTGCTAGCTTCTCAGAATATGGAATTGTGGCCAGTTTCCTCAAAAGACCCCTTTCTTTTCAAAACCCATTTGCTTGCGTTGAGGCGCCATGAGAACAGGTGCCATAGCAGAGTATTTTGTGACTCTGCTCCTAAGCGTGTATATTATGTGATGCTTAGCACACATTTATGAATGAATGAATGAATGAAATGGTGTTGCACATTTTCTCTGCTGAATGAAATCACATATCATGCATTGAAATAACTCCTCAGACATAATTAGGACTAAAGGCCCAAGTTTTGATAGACAACAGATAAAACATATTGTATATAATTTTACAATTCTTAATTACATATGCCTTTATTTGACCACAATTTCTGAGAATAAACACCAGGGCAAACTCTTACGTTGGATAGGGCAGGAAGAGGCATGAGGAGTGTTGGATTCCACCTGTCCAGAAGTCCTGTTCCGGTTGAAATACTATCAGAAACTTCAAAATAGCTGTCTACATGCCCAGATACACAACTGTAACATTAAGTTGTAGTTTTCATTATTTATGCCCACAGTCCCGTCATACCTTCCCCTCCAACCAAACATCAATTTCCCCAACTAAAAATGTTAGCAGCCCCATTCCTGATCCACACTGGAAGGCAGTCTGCCTGCAGAGCTGTCTGCCCACGTCAGCGAGGTGTTTGGAATACTAATCAGGGCAGCGACACAGCAGACGCCGTGGTCCCTAGCACTCTGGGAGAGAGGTAGCGGGCGCACCTAGCCGCGGGTGGGGAAAGCGAAGGCATAATGACACCAATCTGAAAGCTTTTGTTACTGAGACAGCACTGGGACATTTTCAGAGTCTTGTTATCTCTGTATTAAAAATCTATCCTTATCCTATTATTTGGGCCAACCTATGGCAACATGCCAATAAATTGGGGCCTGTGGCATGGGCTCTGCGAAAAAGAAAAGCAGGATTGATCGCCTAATGGAAACGTGGGCCTGACTCCACAATCCTGCATGCCAGTTTGTCAATTACCTTGCATGGTGAGCCACCTCTTTGGATAAGTAACCCAGTTCCTTTTTAGAAAGGGGGGAAAAAAAGGGACCAAGTGCTGTCAGGCTAGACTCCTATCAGGAAAACATATGTTTAGCATCATTATTTTGACCCCCTCTGTGTGTATAGTCTTTTCCTACAAAGTAAAATAAATTACTCCAGACCTAGTTTAGAAAAAGTTAACATTTCTTGTAAAAGATTCTTTAAAAAATGATGGTTTGCTTTAATATCTCTAGCTCTGTACGTCTTATGAGACTTTTCTCTTTTTTTAAATGTTTTTTTAATGTTTATTTATTTTTGAGAGAGAGAGAGAGAGAGAGAGAGAGAAAGCACGAGCAGGGGAGGGACAGAGAAAGAGGGAGACACAGAATCCAAAGCAGGATCCAGGCTCTGAGCTGTCAGCACAGAGCCCAGTTCGGGGCTGGAAGTCACGAACCACAAGATCATGACCTGAGCCAAAGTCGGAGGCTTAACTGAGTGAGCTACCCAAGTGCCCCTTTTCTCTCTCTCTCTCCCTCCCTCTCTCTCTCTCTCTCTTTTTTATTATGGAAAAGGTTGCTTCCAAAAAATGTTTCCAAGAATAAAATTATTCTGATTTTGAAAATTATTCTGATTTTGACCAAGGTAAGTGTAGCTCTTTTTAGCTAGACTAGGAAACATTGTACATGTACATTTTGGTAAAGTAGTAATTGGACCAGATAATCTCTATGTGGCAGTTTTTATGTATGTTTAACTATAAGATACTTAGATACAGTTATATTTTACTAGAGTAGTAAATGAAATAACAGAAGTGAGAAAGAGTAGTCTTGTGAATTACTCTCCAATTTCCAGCTATTTGGGGTGATTCAAAATGTATCTAGAGTCTGAATGAGTAATGACATAGTAGAGGAAGCAAAACGAATCATACTGAATGATCCGTGATGTTCTAGAAAATATAAAAATCGAGCTTCCATTGGGGTAATATTTCAATTCAGGAAAAGAGAAAACTTTTCTTCTTATTTATTTATTCAGCAAATATGTGGGTGTCACTTCCATACCCCCCACTTTGCTGGGCCTAGAAGGGAAACAAAACAAAAAAAAAAGGATAGTCTATGACCCTTGCTTACCACAAGCTTGGGACACACCTAGGGGAATGGTACTCGCCTGAGTACCACGGTATTTGATGACAACGGTGTGTAGCACAGAAACCAGGATGTAAGAAATGGGAGAATCGATGAGTCTGCCTGACAGACCGGCAACAGCTTGCTCAGAGAAGGTGTCTTTGGGCCTTCTGTGTGGCAGCCAGGACTGATGGGGGGTAGGAGGGAAACACACGCAGGAAGAATTTTTTGCCACTCAGAAATAAGGTTGTAAACATGAAGAGCCCAGTTTACTCCAAAAAGAATCTAAACTCGGGGTCCCTGGTCGGTTAAGTGTCCAACTCTTGGTTTCAGCTCAGGTCATGATCTCTTTGTGAGTTCAAGCCCAGCATCGGGCTGGGCACTGATGGTGCAAAGCCTGCTTGGGATTCTCTCTCTCTCTGCCCCTCCCCTGCTCACTCTCTCTCCAAATAAGTAAACTAAAACAAAATAAGAAAAGAAAGGAATCTAAAATCTGAGTTTAAACAAACCAAGAAAAAAGAAAGAAAGAAAGAAAAAAGGAAAGACAAAAGAGAAAAAAAAAATACTATGACTTATTTAGTTATGAATGTGCTCGTAGTCATGTTGTACTTCTTCCTGGTTAATTAATGGAATTCATAAAGAGAATGATCTTCATTCATTTAGCTTAATATGATCAAATCGTAATAAATGGAAGGCAACCCACAAGGTTTAAAATCTATTCCTCCACAGTGCTTAAACAGAGCCTCATCTCACTGGGCCATGATCATTATACGAACCTGTATAAATAAGACATCTAACTGGGGTTTTATAAATATCCACACACGATCTTTAATTTGTGTCCTGTCCTCTTACCCTCCCTAACGCTTCCAGTGCTCGGTCAAATTATGTAGCTTAATTGCTTGAGGGGTGGTGTTAGCTGGCTCACTGAAATGTGGCACAAACACCAGTGCTATGAGCTTTATTATTTTCTGTGATGTTTTATGGGCAAGGACAGAAAACTTCATCAATAGCCTATTTACGTGGATATATGTTAAAATAGGATCTTTCACAAAACATTAATAATGGTTAACATTTTCTAATGGATCTTAGGGAGCCATAACAGCTCACTGTAGTCATTTCCTTATTTATTTATCTAACAAGTTTTGTTTCAAAGACTTTTCTAAATAGGAATAGTGAGAAGATTATTAAAACCCAAGACTTTGTATAAATGACAGAGTCACTTTCAGCATTCAAAGAGTGCTTTCAAATAATCTACGTATTTTCCAATATCCAAGAAAATATCAAATGCCATGTTTTACTGTGGGAATAAAGTTATCTTACATCTTGGATTATGATTGCATTTTGAGATGACATTTACATTTGCAATCTCATCCCTTGAGAAAAATGCTTATAATATAAATGTTAACATATCAGAAAGTGTATCCAGGAAAGTTTCCAGAATCCTTCAACTCTAATAAGTATTTGGTGTAACCGTTAAGATGCCTTTTCAAACAAAAACAAATATAACTTTCCAAGTCTTTTATAGCAAGGATGCTGTGCTATCCTGTTTCTAAAATATATAGATTTTTATTTTTGTTTTATTATAAAGAAAAGGTAAATCTTAGTTTATTTGCTCGGATTTGTTTCTTTTCTTGGGGAGAATTTATGATGTTTGAAAGGATCAATAGCTCTTGCAACAAAAATCCTATATTTATCCAGAGAGCAGCAACAGAGAGTCACAATAAATAAGAAGTTCCCCCATGTGACTCAACCCGACTCTACTGTAGGGACCTCAGGCAGAGCTCATCTTTGGCAAAATTATGAAACAGCCATGTCCTGTGTTTGGTGCCCATGAACTTCCAGTGGAGACAGGCTTTTGCCTTCCTTGGGTCCTTGCTTGCCCTTATGTAGCCCCATGCTGGCCAGGTTCTCGGAAGGAATGCTCCTGGGAACAGTGCTTTGTATACTCCAGGTATCTTATTTTGTAGTCCATTCTCTACGCCACTGTCCAGTTTCCTGCTTATGTGACAATACCTTGAGAACGTTCTGACAAAATGTCTATCTACTTGAGGACTCATGAATGGTTGAAGTCATCTCTTCTTAGGGTGGGGGTGGGAGGATTTCATCTGGTAGAAAATTCCTAAAACTTTGTAAAACCCTGAGAAATGAATATAAATGGGACTTTCAGGAAGATTAAGAAGGGAACTGCTCAAAAGAATTGCTGTAAAATGAATTGACCCCCTCTGAACACCGAGAGGGGTAAAGTGGATACATGTCATGAGGTCTCTTTTTTTTTTAATTTTTTTTTTTAACATTTATTTATTTTTGAGACAGAGAGAGACAGAGCATGAACGGGGAGGGTCAGAGAGAGAGGGAGACACAGAATCTGAAACAGGCTCCAGGCTCTGCGCGGTCAGCACAGAGCCTGACGCGGGGCTCGAACCCACGGACAACGAGATCATGACCTGAACCGAAGTCAGCCGCCCAACCGACTGAGCCACCCAGGCGCCCCCCATGAGGTCTCTTTCACGGGAAGCGACATCTTCTCCTGTTTTACTCTTAGATCATGTCTCTATACAATATAACACTCTTGGTGACAACTTGTACTTTCTTTGATCTTCATACATTGATAGGGTTCAAGTTGAGTTTTAGAAACTAAATTCGATTAAACTGAATTCAACCAGTCTTTTGCTGTAGGGATTTTTAGAGGATTCAAAAAAGTAAAACACTTGGCAAAGGAAATATACTGTGAGATTGTTTCTAAAAGTCTGTTTACTGTTGTCCATATGTGTCCGTGAAAGAGGAAGTCATGGGTCAGAATCTGAGTAGATGTAGATTTTGGTTTTTTTAGTTTTTTTTTTTAAGTTTTATTTATTTATGTTGAGAGAGAGAAAGAGAGAGAGCATGAGCAGGGGAGGGGTAGAGAGAATGAGAGGGAGATAGAAAGAGAGAGAGAATCATAAGCAGGCTCCGTGCTATCAGCATGGAGCCCGAGGTGGGGCTCGAACTCACAAACCTTGAGATCATAACCTGAGCCGAAATCAAGAGTCAGACGCTTAACTGACTGAGCCCCCACCCACCCTCCAGGCACCCCAGTAGATGTAGATTTTAAAAACTCATCTTCCATTTTCACATTCGCCTTTTCTGATCTGTGGTGTCTTCGTATTTGCTAACTTACCAATGAGGATGTTAGAAAATATGTGATTCTAAGGAATATTCCGGCTACCAGGATGTCAAGAGGTCCCTGTTTCAAATGATGGAGACTGGGTGGAGCTAAGTAGTACAGAAAACCAAGGGCTTACAAGAGAATTATACAGGATCCTTGATAATAAACATCTCTGAATTCAGAGTGACATTCATGTTCCTAGACCTCTATCTACGGTCTTTTTTGAATGATGGTGCTTCTGTCTCTTGTAGAACACGGGTTGTTATGAAAATGGATTCAGGGTAAGATAGGGAAGATAAAGTCATGCAGACAGGGATTGGTCCCATGAATATTCACTCTTCTAGATTGGTCTGGTAGAGGCACAACTGACAACCAGTTTGCAGACCTGGGGGGTATGAACAAAAGAACCTCTTCTACCCCTTTGCATCAGACTGGCCTCTGTCCTCACTTCATCACTTTGGATCTCCAACGAGGACACGATTAGCAAGTCAAGGGTTACTCTATAGAGATTACAAGACTGAATTTTGGAAAATATAAAGTGGTGGGAGAGATTTCACTTGGCAGATGGGACAGTCTTCCGTGGCTCAAATCCCCAGATGTGGACAACACCCTCAGTGTGACTTCACTGCTATTCTTTTTAGCTCGGCTTCTGTTGCACTGTGTAGCTATTATGTAAATTAAGTACCAGCACTACAATCTGTTGATGTGAAGGCATTCTACAGGAGGAGGCTGTCCAGGCTAATGAACTTCTTTTTTTTTTATGCTTACTTTTGAGAGACAGAAAGGGACAGAGCACAAGTGGAGGAGAGGCAGAGAGAGAAAGAGACACAGAATCCCAAGCAGGCTCCAGGCTCTGAGTTGTCAGCACAGATCCCGACGCGGGCCTTGAACTCGCAAACCGCGAGATCATGACTGGAGCCGAAGACGGACGCTTAATCGACTGAGCCACCCAGGCGCCCCATGGCTAATGAACTTCTTGAAATGTTAAAGATGAGGATTTCTCTGAACTTCAAAGACATCAGTGAGGGTTGGCTCTGTTATATTTGGCTGTAGACAGAATAAAACTTCAGATAAAGTAATCAGAAATAACATCTACTTAACATTTAAATATACACTATCTTTGATTAGAGACAATTGGATGTGCTCTAAAAAAAGACCGTAAGTATTCAGAGATTCTGTGTAGTTGAAAGCCATCTAGATAAAGAACATTACAGATATAATGTCAATGATCTAGTGGCTCTCTTTTAAGAAAAAATAATAAAATTAAAGTAAAATACGACAATCTTGGCATTTATGCATGTGGAATATTCTCATCCAAATAGAAGGTACTGAAATTTACCTCTTATTGTCAACATAACAAATTCTTTTAGTAATTGAAGAAAATTAGATAGAATTTCAACATTTAAGCTTACCTATAACTTTAGAAACATCTGTCTAGCTGAAGAGCAAGCACGCATTTTATTTCATGACAACGATGTTCCAGGCACTTCAAAAAGAAAACAATGTACATTAATAATACATGATTTCTCTTCACAAAGAGTTCACAGTCAGTGAAGTGAATAATACATATTCAATGAATTACAGCACTGTGAGCCCTGGACGTGTCGTGCTTTGTTGGGGAAAAAAAGGGGGGTCTCCACCATTTGTGAGCTGGGTAGCCTCTCTGATCTTATGTATTCAATTCAGCCCAACAGAAACATTTTACTTGTTTGGGTTTGTGGTGAAGTTCAAATAAGAAAAAAAAAAAAAGTGTGTGTGTGTATGTGTGTGTAAATACACCTACTATCTATCACACACATATACGTGATCTTGGAAATCTAGCTTCCAGAACTGGGAGGAACACCTTCCTGTTGTGTATGTCACTCGGTCTGTGTTATTTTGTCACCCAGCCCAAACTGACTAGTGCAGCCTCACGGTCTACCCCATGTCGCAATGGCCGCCACCTGTTGAGGGCAGGAGCTGCAAATCACATTGCAGAGAAACAGGGGAGAATGACTGTGGCCGTTTTAGGGAACAAGATGCCCAAAGGCAGCTAATTCCAGGGCAAAGCAGGAAGTTTTGTAGGGTGAGTGCCCGGCATTGAGCTTCCGACTGCCAAGGCAACCATTTCCAACACATCCATCTCCAGTAGACAAATTACCAGCTATCAGACACAGTTGCTTGAGGAGCAAGTGGATAAGAAGCCAGGCTGCCCCCCACACATGAAGTTCTCCAGCTAGAAAGCCCTAGGGGAACCAGATCACTGGCCACCCCAGGGACCCTGCTTTTGTCTATCTGCATCAACATTACACATTCTCCAATAATGGATGAAACTGAGAAATCCTGGCCTCCCCACCCGTGGACCCTAGTAAAGGCAGAGCCTCTCTCTATTTCCCTCACCCTAGACCCCAGCCCTCTCTGTGTGGCCCCAGGTGTGCCATATATCTTCTAGAACTTGTGAACAGCAAACCTTGTTTTTTTCAAAGTCCCCTGATGCTTCACCACAGTAGCATGGGTGCACGCAAACGCCCCAGGCATTCCTAGCCAATAACATCATCATCAAGAGGCAGAGACCAACACGAAACATGCCCAGCACTGCCTGACACCCCCCCCCCCCAGATCGTCCCATGTTCCTTGAGTCAATGTCCTTGAGACACTGTCCTTGTTTAGTAGATCTCCTGGGACCCACAGGGCTGCCCTGGGCCATCCCCGAGTCTCTGTGGCACCCATCTCCCATTATGTCTGCCATGTTCACTGTCTTCCTGAGTTCAATCCCGCCAGGCCTGCTCTTCCTTGAGGGCACTGGCTTCCACTCTTCTTTCCGCCTGACTCACTGTTCTTCTTGATGGCTTCGGGTTGGCAAGCTTACTGCCACCATCTGCCTTCAAATGCCACCTCTTGATGGAAACTTCACTACTACAAGGGTGACAATTCATTGCCCCTCCCCTACGCACAGTTCCTCTCCCCCTTCCCTGATTTAGTTTTTCTCGTATGTCTGCCCACCTTTGCAATATCATCTCTCTCATTTTCACATGATTATTGTCTGTCTTGCTTACCTTGGAATATAAATGCCATGAAAGCAGATACTTGGATATATTGACTGCTGCACCCCCCCCAAAACCCATAATGACCTCCCCTAAAATAGATGCTCCATAAATATTTGTTAAAAGAATGACTTAAACGAGGAATATATTTTAAATACAGCTCACTAGGTCGGAAAAACGCAAGAATAAAGTAAGAGCTACACGTCATTTGAATTTTGATAAGTGAAATGAATGGGAGTTTCTCCTGAAAAAAGTTTAAAAGGGGGCCATGTTCTCAAGATGGCATAAGGCTGATGGCCTGAAAGTGAGAGATTTACACAAAAGCTCTGTTTCTCCAGCATTCTTACGTTATGACTTAGCAATCAGTGTTCTAGGAGGTTGAGAAGTAAAAGGAAGAAATACCCACATTTATCTTTTAAAATTGTCCTTATTGTGGTAAAATATACATCAGAAAATGTATCATTTGAACCATATTTAAATATATAGTTCAATAGCATTAAGTAACACTTAAAACACTGTGCAAGCATCAACACTATTCATTTCCAGAGTTTTATCATCGCCCCAAACAGAAACTTTATACCCATTAAAAGATAACTCCCCTTCACTCCCTTCCCGCAGCCCCTGGCACCCTCCACTCTGCTTTCTGTTTGTATGTATTTGACTAATCGAGGTATCTCATAATGGGAGAATCCTGTAACATTGGTCCTCTTACGTCTAGATTATTTCACTTAGTGAAACATCTTCAATGTTCATTCATGTTGCAGCCAGTGTTAGAATTCCCTCCCTTTTTAAGACTGAACAATATACAATTGTATTTATCTGCCACGTGTTGTTGATCTCTCGATGGAGGATGGCTTTGTTTTCACCCTCAGGTTATTGTGAAAACTAACGCTGTGAACATTGGTCTACAAGTCCCGTTTTGAGTCCCTGCTTCCAGCTCTTCTAAGGATAGAACTTGCAGTTCTATGTTTAACTTTCGCAAAATCGCTCAACTGTCTTCTGCTGACACTTTTCCATTCTGCTATCTCACCAGCAATGCACAAGGCTTCCTATTTATCCACATAATCACCAACATTTGTTCCTTTCCTTTCCTTTCCTTTCCTTTCCTTTCCTTTCCCTTCTTGCTCTTTCTTCCTTCCCTCCTTTCTTCTTTCCTTCTTTCCTTTCTTTCTTTTTCTTTCTTTCTCTTTCTTTCTTTTCTTTCTTTCTTTCCTTCCTTCCTTCTTTCTTTCTTTCTTTCCTGATAATAGCCATCCTAATGAAAGCATATTATCACTTCTAACACATTTTTTGGAATTAGAGAACCAAATAGCAATTACTAAGATGGGTCAACTCCACTAGATACATCTTTATGATAGCTTTTTCCCATTTTCGACTCCCTTCCTACATAAACTCTTCCTTTTTTCCAAAAGTATGCACATAGTTCACTGCACTGCTTTGAGCTTCCTACCCAGCATCCCACTGGGAAATGGAAAGGGAGGGAGGAAGAGTGCGGTGACCATATTAATGGGTCACAACGGAAATCTACATCAGAGATTCTTAGAATGTTATGAGAGAAGCTATTTCACAGTCAGCCTATAGGATGCTGTTCCCAGTAATTAAAGTAAAGCTAAGTACTTAAAATATAATAGACCAAGTAGAGAAAAAGAAACAAATCAACTGCTTTCCCCCAGTGTTGTCTCTCTGGATGTCAGACAGTCTACAATGTCTACACTAATGTCTACACTACAATGTCTACACTAATCAGAAGGCTGGAGACACAATTTATAAAATGAGACCAATGTTATTTGACCAAATTGTCTTTCCCGATAGAACAGTTTTCCTTCATCTATTCCAAGATCAAGCTTTGCCACAATGCAACCTGGGAAGAAAGGAGTCAAAGGATGCAATTTGCCCCAGGATACAAACGTGCTGTAGAGGGTGGCCGAGCCCCTGAGACCCAGGTTCTAGTGGACACCATGTGGCCCAGAGTCCTTCTTCTGGGGGCACCTGGGTGGCTCAGTTGGTTAAGCGTCTGACTTTGGCTCAGGTCATGATCTCACAGTTCGTGAGTTTGAGCCCCGCGTCAGGCTCTGTGCTGACAGCTCGGAGCCTAAAGCCTACTTCAGATTCTATGTCTCCCCCTCTCTCTACCCCTGCCCTGCTCATGCTCTGTGTCTCTCTGTCTCTCAATAATAAATAAAAGTTAAAAAAATTTAAAAAAAAGAGTCCTTCTTCTGGCTGAAAGAAAATGCAAAGTAATGACAATTAATGGGTGCCAAAGGCAAACCAGTGAGAACTCCACAGTCTTGTAAATTTTTTATTACTAAACAAAACCGTAAATAAATAAAGCAACTTATTCAAAGGAAAAAAAAGTTATAAAGATTAAAATAAAACACTAAAAGTGAGCAGAAGGAATAAAGGGGGAAAAAAAGCAAACCTATTTTAGAAAATAATGAACATGAAAATTTTAAATGAAAACCAGATGCTAGTCTTTAAGAAGAAGTAAGCAAACATCAAGTAAATCTAATCAGAAGTATCCACAAATGGACAAAACATCAAATGAGAAAGAGAATATAACCAAATATGTAGACAGCACTAAAATTTAAGAGATTTTTATGCAAACACATGTGCCAATAAATTAAAAAATAGACAATTTTCTAGGCAATTAATTCAGTGAAATTAGCCACAAAAAGAATAAATCTGATTATATCAATAAGCATGGAAATGTATAAACGATGTCGACAACTCTCAAATGTCACAGCCAAAACATTCCCCATGTCGCATCTGTCAAGCAGAAACGCTGGGGGAAAAATGCTGACCAGTTCTCTCCATGAACCGAGAAGCTAACAGACTAAATGAAGTCTTGGCTTATAATTCCCAGTATGCATTAAAGATTAATGCAGCATGGCTGACCGAGTGGGCAGAGCAGCTCGAGGGTGGACAGCTGTGTGGCTCAAGGGTGACAGAAGGGGATGAAGAGGTACAAACTTCCAGTTATAAACTGAATAAGTCACCAAGATGTGAGGCACAGCGTAGGGAATCTAGTCCGTAATATTGACAGATGGTAACTGGACTCACCGTGGTGAGCCTTTTGTGATGTCTATAAATGTCAAATCACAATGTTGTACACCTGAAACGAATAAATTAGATGAATATTGCATGTCGAGCACACTTCGATTAAAAAGAAATAATATATTTTTTCTTTACCAAAAAAACATCACAACACAAAGATGTCAGGAGAGAAGCAGGTGTCTGGAATTTTCTCCGCTGTGGCTGGCAGCCAGCTTTAGCTTTGCCTGGTCTTTGCTGCGGCATAATAAACACCAGGCGTGACTAGGGAGACACATTTCTTTGATTTCCAGAAGGAGAGAAAGTTGACTCCCTGTCACTCACCGCCGCGAGTGGAGAAGTCCTTTAGAAGTCTCCAGCAAACCCGTCCTCACTTATACTGGTCCAGAATTGGGTCCAATGTCCGCTTCCGACATGACAGTTACTAGAATGGGTAGAAATCTCTTCGGCCCAACTGGAGTCACACCTGGACGAGATGGCAGCGTCGGGGCATGAACCAAGAGCAAAATGAGGTTTCTTCAGCAGAGGAAAAGAAAAAAGTCGATGCTTGGTGGGCGCGGAACCAACGATGCCCTTCGGGCTTGCCTTTCTACTGTTGCCTTGACCCTGACCTCAGCTGTCCTCTCTCTGATCGGCCCTTATCCGGAAGAGTTCCCCAAAGCCCCACTGACCCAAGTTACCACGTGACAAGGACTTTTTTTTTTTAGATCATGTCACGTTGTGGAGTGGGGTTGGAGTCAGGCAAAACGCAAACCCCGTGAGCAACTATACTAGCTGTAAACTTGCTGCAAGGTCCTGGAAAATTCCCTGACAATGGGAGTGTCTTCCCCGTTCACATCCTCAATGAAACCCACGTCTCTGTTGTTCGGATATCCCTTGCTGTTATCCCCGAATCTGTGCCCCAAACCCCACTAAGTCTGTTCCTCTTCGTTCCTCCTTCTCCTTTTGAACATGCACGGTAGCCAGATACGTGTGTAAGGTGCGTTGTTAAACGATTACCCTGAGGATAGGCATCACCCTACCCCTAAGACCCTTTGCAGAGGTGGCTAAGATTCTGTTTCCTTGTTTCTCTGATTGGTAACATGTAAAATACGTGCCTGAGGAAATTAAATTGGGAAGGAGGGTATCAACGTGTTAACTTTGGGTGGCGGGTTTAACAATCACATTTATTACATTTATTTTCTTCTTTGAGTGTTTATTTATTTATTTTTATTTTTTTAACGTTTATTCATTTTTTTGAGACAGAGAGAGACAGAGCATGAATGGGGGAAGGTCAGAGAGAGAGGGAGACACAGAATCTGAAACAGGCTCCAGGCTCTGAGCTGTCAGCACAGAGCCTGACTCGGGGCTCGAACTCACGGACCACGAGATCATGACCTGAACCGAAGTCGGACACCCAACCGACTGAGCCACCCAGGCGCCCCTTCTTTGAGTGTTTTTTAATGTTTAGTTTTGAAAGAGAGAGAGAGTGAGAGAGAGAGAGAGTAAAGGCAGGGGAGGAGCAGAGGGGTGGGGGCACAGGACCCGAAGCGGATTCTGTGCTGACAGCAGTGAACCCAGTGGGGGACTTGAACCCGGAAACCTCGAGGCCATGACCTGAGTCAAAGTCGGATGCTCAACCGACTGAGCCCCCAGGAGCCCCTCTTCTTTGAGTGTTTTTACTCATATTCACTATGACGCTGTTGACAACATGGATTTGGACAATATAATTTTTATTTTTCTCTGACTAAACTTATTTTGTATTTTGCATTTGTTCCAAGTGGTGGTAAGCCTGTTCTTAGGAAAAAAGCAGAGGCCCTTGAACCTTTCCTCATGGCAAGGGATTTTGTCAAATCTCCAGAAAGTTCAATAAGGACTATGGAAGTCTACAGGCATATCAGCTCTCGGCGGAAATTGTAGATTGGGGCCCCCCCAGTTTCCCAAAAGTGAGTAAACACAAGCAGCTGTAACATGCCCGTGGTCCTATCTGATCTTTGACTCCTCCTTCTGGTTGGCCTGACTCTTTTATTATTATTTTTTTTAATGTTTCTTTATTTTTGAGAGAGAGAGAGAGAGAGACAGGGACAGCGTGAGCGAGGGAGGGACAGAGAAAAAGGGAGACACAGAATCCGAAGCAGGCTCCAGGCTGTAAGCTGTCACCCCAGAGCCTGATGCAGGGCTCGAACTCGCGAACCGTGAATCATGACCTGAGCCGAAGTTGGACGCTTAACCGACTGAGCCACCCAGGCGCCCCTGGTCTGCCTGACTCTGGAAGATACACCTCTGTTCCCTGAAGTGCCAGAATTAAATGATCTGGAGAGTTCTGTGGGGTGTGCTTCTGCAGAAACTCGCTAATAGCTATTCATCTCTAAACAGTCTCCTCCCCCCACCCCCGCCCCTTGCTGTGATTTCGTCTGGGGAACAAGGCAGGTGCCCTCCAGCTATGGCATTCAACAGACCCTTCCTGTTTGCTTCATTATCTCTTCTCTCACTCTCTTCTTGGCCTCAAGTTTTAAGTCACTCACTTATTTCCCCATTAGTGCTGGAAGCGTGTTCTCAAATACTCAATCTGTGCTTTTCAAGCCACAAGGATGGAAAATAAGAGCCAGGAAGCGGTCTGAAGGTGAGGTACCTCCTACCTGCCATACACCTCACTTCCCTAGAGCCAGGAAGGAAATGGGAACCTGTCTCCACGGAACAAGAATCATTCCAGGGAAATGGTTATATTCGCAAGGCAGTCTGGTGCCAATCCGGAAATCCAGGGTGCATCACCTCCCAGATTAATGGTCCTGACACAGTTAAACACTTTTTAATGTCACCGACGGTTCCTATGACCCTAGGAAAGTGTTCTATTAAATAGATAATTAAGCTTAAATGTTGCCACCCGGATTTTAATGCCTTCTACGCAACCCTGTCTTGTGTCAAAACACCTATCAGTTCAAGGCAAATTGGTTTGAGCGACGTGAGGAAGATTTGCTGTGAGGGGAAAAGGGAAAGTGCTCTCTTGTGATTGGATTGGAGAAAACGAGGGAAGGAGGAGACATCTCAGCTGCCACCAAAGGTGGGTTTCACCGGGAGAAGTGAACAAACTACCCATGCCCCGCCGGAGTAAAGGTGTGGAGAGGGGGAAGGATTCTGGAACAGCGGGGACCTGTTCACCTTGGCTACCGGGCAGGTTTTCAGGAAAGGAGGATTTGGTGGAGAATATCAGTCCTGAGGCATCCCCACGGCACGCCGACCACTGTGCTCTGACATAGGCACCCTGGTGTGTCCCTTCCCCAGAAGCCTGTTGTCAGGACCAGAAGAAACTTTTGTGCAACCTGTAAAAGCTTATGGAGAGACATTTTACTGCTGTGGCTGAGAGTCAGGGTTCGAGAATCAGGGCCTGCAGATCTTTACCCAGTTCTGCCTCCTACCAGCCTAGTGATCTTGCATAAAATACCTAGCTTCTTGGGGCGCCTGGGTGGCTCAGTCGGTTAAGCGGCCGACTTCGGCTCAGGTCACGATCTCGCGGTCTGTGAGTTCGAGCCCCGCGTCGGGCTCTGTGCTGACGGTCAGAGCCTGGAGCCTGTTTCAGATTCTGTGTCTCCCTCTCTCTGACCCTCCCCCATTCATGCTCTGTCTCTCTCTGTCTCAAAAATAAATAAACTTTAAAAAAAATACCTAGCTTCTTAAGCCTCTGTTTCCACATCAGTATAAGAGGACAGTAATGTCTGCTTCCCAAGACTGTCAAGCATTTATGACGGTGTCCAGCTAATAAGAGCGATGATGATGATGATGATGGTGATATTTTCACCTCTCCAACAGATTGCAGTGACCCTCTGGGTAGAGCCTATTATTCAACCTAATGCACGGCATGAGCCAGGCATAGAACACATCCTTAAAATTTGGTTCCCTTCTCATCTATAAGACGGCGATGAATGTCAAAGCAAGATCCATCGCAGAGGAGAATACGGCATCCGTCCCAGTCCGCTCTGATTTCCTTTGGGATCCAGATGAAAAAAGAATTAAGACTCCGGAGAAAAGAAAAGAAGGATTTAGGAAGAGGAATGGAGCCTAGATGATCTTACCATTCAAGGAGAAGAGGCACTTCAATTTTATTTGGCTCCTGCCGAACTATTTTCCCTTGAGAAGATACTTAAGGAGCTAAATTTAAGTACAAGTGAAATCAGAGACTGGAGAGCCAGCTACTGCAGTATTTTTATACCACTTGACTTCCCTAAAGATATTCAGAGACTTTATGGCTTTGGATCATCCAATGGGGAATGCAGTGCTGAACTCTCACTTGAGGTCAACAAAGGTGAGAAAGTTATTCCTCCTACCCCCCCCCCCCCACGTTGAGGGAATGATGAGAATTCCAATCTGAGGGTCAATATGACTAACTTTTGTTTCCTCCCAATGAAATCACTAAAATGTGTGCAGATGCCTTAGGGAAAGCTTTGATGTTAGATGATAAAACAAATGGCACATTCAAGAAAGAAATGCTATCGCTTGGTACCGTGAGGTTAAGAAATATTTATGTTCTGTAAATGAAACGGGAAAAGGGCATCAGATGGTCTGTAAATCAAAATCAGCAAAGCAGGATGGAGAGACCAGACTGGATTTTATTCTCTTTGGGTGTGAATATTTGAGCGTGTGTGTGTGTGTGTGTGTGTGTGTGTGTAGTTCAAGTGTTGGTGGGCTTGGGCAGGATGGGAATTGGATGCCTATGTTTAGGGCCAAGAGTGCAGGCAAACAGAGGTCCCAAGGCCTATTACGTTTGAACCTCAGGGCACTGAGAGCAGATAAGGGGGCCTCATGAGGGTTCCAAACCCCAGCTTCTCATGATCACTAGCTCTACTGGGACATCAACACCAATACCTCCAGCAGGGCACGAGTATGCATAAAAAATGAAAAGCGTTGCTTCCAGAGTGAGCAGTTGGAAAAGCCTTTGAATTTTAATGTTGGAATTCTTTCTTATCCTGTTCCAGGTGACCTGCTGAGTAAGTAAGCTCTTTTCCAATGAAACAATCTGAGGGTTTTCTAGTCCCTAAGAACCATCAGGCTGCTGCAGACAGCCTACATTTCTTCTCTTTCCACAGTGCTTCGGTGTAAAGCTGAGCAACACTTTGGACACGCTGAAGGATTTCAGCCGGTTTACGAACATAAACGGTGCACCTTTAGCGAAAGTACTAGACATTTCCTTTCAAATTTTTTGATTTTTTTTTCACAAGTAAGATTCTAAGCTACATAGCATTTATTCTAAAAACGTTGTATTAAAATGAAAAAGTCAGGGGTGCCTGCGTGGCTCAGTCAGTTAAGCAGCTGACTTCAGCCCAGGTCCTGATCTCACAGTTCGTGGGTTCGAGCCCTACGTCGGGCTCTGTGCCGACAGCTCGGAGCCAGGAGCCTGCTTCGGATTCTGTGTCTCCCCCTCTCTCTGCCCCGACCCACTCACGCTCTGTCTCTCTGAAAGATAAATAAACATTGAACAAATATTTTTTTAAAAATGAAAAAGTCAATTCTCAGAGCTTAGGTGTCTACAGTGCTGACACCTTAAATCCTCTCTTTCCACAATTTTTCACAAGGGGCATGAAATGATAGAGGGAATTTATAGATGTGGCAGGTGGATGTATTCATGGCAGCATTTCTGACACTCCTAGAAAGGTCCGTGGAGAGGCTTCATGAAACAAAATTACAAATGTTTGCGCACGTGTTACTATCAACCACTGTGTAACAAATTACTTCCAAATTACTCATTAAATTTCTGTGGGTCAGGAATTCAGGAGCAGTTATGCTTCATGGGGCTGAGGCAGTGTGTATCAGGAAATTGCAGTGAAGATGTTGGCCAGGCCAGGAGTCATCGGAAGACTGGCTGGGTCGAGGATCCACTTCTAAGGTAGCTCATTCCCATGCTCGACAATTTCACGTTCATGCTTAGTAGGAAGCCTCAGCTCCTTGCCACATAGACACCACTTTATAGCTGCCTGCAGGATCCTGAAGAGCAAGCTGGAAGCTGCAATATCTTTTATGGTCTAATCTTCCAAAATGGCCTCCAAGGATTCCCTGTCAGCTGGTATTTACCCCCAGGGCAATCCCTTCTCCTGGGTGAAGGTTGGGCCGAGTAACTTGCTTTAATGAACAGAATTTGGCACGAGTGATGAGGTCTCACTTCTGAGATTCAGTTATAACACACCCCAATTTTTGTTCCTGCTTACACACATTCTCTTTATACCTATCTATCCATCCATCCATGCATACGTACATCTCGCTATCCATCCATCTATCATCTATTTATTATCTACTTCTCTATCATCTGTCACCACGTTCTTCTTCTGTCTATCTATCTTCCTTCTCCTATTCTCTCTCTTCTTTTCTTTCTTTTTCCATAAACTACAATCCTTACATGGCAGCCAGAACTGCCACTGGGTGACATTAGGAAATCCGAGTGAAAGTACAATGAAGGAAGAAGCAAGGAATCACGCACTCTGAAGGAAAGAGGTCACCTCAGAGAATGGCAAGCTTTCCGGGATGTAGTTTCTGTTAACTGGTTCCTTTGTCAGGAAAGGAAAAGCTTCAATAACTATTCAGTTTTTATATAAACTCCACTAGATTTATTATTTGTAGCGTATTTTAGGTTTTGGTTTTGCTTCGTTTTTAGTATGATCAATTAGATATGAAAATCTTCAAACTAAAGAGTGTTCTTGGCAAGATCCCCAGGGACCTGCACATTGCAAAACCCAATTACAGGCCCTCATCATCCTTCACTGTCGGCAGCATTATCATAGCTGGTCATGCCATCGTTCTGGAAACATTTTTCCTTCTTTTCTTCCGAGACACCACACGCTACTGGCTTTCTTCTTGGCTCACAAGGTATTCCTTCCCAATCTTCATGTCTGCATCTACACATTTCCCAACCTCTAGTAGTTGGAATACCCTAGAACCCAATGCCTTGGCTTTACCTGCATCTATCTATATGCTGAAAATTCCAGCTGCATAGCCCTCCATGCTGATAATTCCAGCTGCGTAGCCAAAGCAGAGATCTTGCCTTGAAACTCTGGTCTTATTTACACACCTACTTTCTTGATAATTCCATTTTGATGATGACAATGACCTTGAATTCAACATTCTCAAACTAAACCCCCGATCTTCCCCCAACTACCAGCTTACATTACATCTTTTCCTCTCCTTCCATCTCGCTTGATAGCAATGGGGTAATTCCAGTCACTGAGTTTTGTTTGCCCATGGAAATCATCTTCAGTTCTTTGCGTCTCTCATGTATTCCACTGACCCCATTAAAAAACACCTTCAGTTCTACCTTCAAAATATACTCAGAAGCTGACCACTTCTCACCACCATTACTACCACTGCCCTTGTATAAGTCAAGATCATCCTTCACCTAGAGTCTCAGGATCCACCACTAAAATCGTCTCTCTGATTTTACTCCTGTGCCCTCACAGTCTATTTTAGAAACAGTGGTTGGGGCACTTGGGTGGCTCAGCCAGTTAAGCGTTCAACTTCAGCTCAGGTCATGATCTCCTGGTTTGTGAGTTCGAGCCCCACCTCGGGCTCTGTGTTGACTGCTCAGAGCCCGGAGCCTGCTTCGGGTTCTGTGTCTCCTTCTCTCTCTGCCTCCCCGCCCCCACTTGTGCTCTGTCTCTCAAAAATAAATCAAGGTAAAAAAAAAAATAGAAATAGTGGTCAATGTAATCCCTCTAAAACATTTTATATCCTATCCGTTTGCAGGTCACAAGTACTCAGGGGCTTCCTGTCATACTCAGGTAATTGGCACAGCCCTTCAGTGACAGGATGGTCACATGGTCCGCCTTGAAACACCTCTCTGAACTCAATTGTTGCCAAATTTACCTTGTTGCTTTTCCCTCACAACACTACGCTCTCCCCTCAGGGCTTTGAACTTGCTCTCTTCTTCCCTCTGGCAGAAATGTTTCCCTTGGACCTTGCAGACCTTTACATAAATGAGTCTCTATTTGAGAAAGTTTTTCTCCTCAGCCCTCCTTTATTTCCTTTAACCAAACTTATTCTCTAATGTAACCCTTTAGATAGTATGATTTCCTGCTTATGTTACTTATTTATCTGCTTGTTGTATTGTTGTTGTTTTTTCTGTCTCCCTCTGCAATGTATTCCACATAAAAGCATTTGTTCGTCTGTTTCATTTGACTGGTATATCCAGTTCGAATAGAATGGACTTGTGGACTTGATATCTAAAATATATCTGTTGCATGTGAGTATCAACTTCGCAATGATACAGATCTATCATCTGTTTATCTATCTATCTATCTATCTATCTATCATCTATCTATCTATCAATCATTATCTATCTATGTATCTGTAAAATCACCACAAAATGTAGAATGTTAACAAACCCCTACTCCTGATGAATATTATGTGGGCCAAATAGCCATGAGGCCCCTCACAGGCAGGCGGTGAAGATGTACAGAGAACGCCTTGTTCCTTTACCTTGCTCTTTCTGAACCCAGGATTCTCACTCCTGGGAAGCCTGCTCCATAGATTTTCAGGAGAAAGGTGAAAGACTTTTGTTTGATCATCTCTGCTAGTAACTACCTGGGCTTCTGTTTGAAAAGCTTTGACATCAGATGTGGTTAATTTAGATCGCGTCTCCTGGTTAATTTTGATAATCTCATAAACGTCTGAGATAAGAAATCTCAGATACGCTAGAGAGAATTTGAAAAGGACCATCTAGAAGCGGAGGACCCTTGGAGGACCCAGAACATTTGATTCGCCACAGGGATGCTACTACAGGAAATGGGGTCTTACCCCCATTCCCATGCCCAAGCTTTGTCTGGGCCTGGAAATCTGGGGGGGCGGGGGTGGGGTGCAGAGCTTACAGGAAAGTGTCAAGCCGGCTCGCTGGTGACCGTTTCATTTAGTGTTGTAATTAACTATCAAGAAACGACTATGGAAGTATCTTAACAACTGCCACTAGTGACTACTAGCCTAAGTAATGAGGGTCAGAAAAAAGCCCCAGTGGAGGTGTATACTGAGCTTTTGTTCACCGATGTATCCCAGAAGGAAAGGTCAGCGAAAGGGCATAGTGTAAGACAGGAAATGAGGCATGCATCCAACATCACCAGAGCCCAAATCCTGAGCCATCCCATGCTTATTAAAATCCAATTGGCTGAAATAATGAAAATATAGCATGACTTCCACCGACGGGGAGTTTGGACGGCTCTTCCAAAGGCAGACAGGCAGAACTCTGAGAAGAGACGCTCCAGCATCCTTCTCTTCAACACTGGCTGGTATAGGAGCACAGCTTCTGGCCAGTCCTGCAGAGGCCAAATGAGGGATTTGTGGAGCCTCTTCCAGGTAAGGTATGAGTTAATGGGCAGAAAGGAGTTGTCAAGACCCCTCATCTATTTTCCTCCTGAGTGACACCCTTGGGGGGAACACGCCCTTTCCTACTTTTGAGAGATACGCAGATGAGATCTTTCTAACGCAGTCTGAACGTGGACATTAATAAAAAAAATTACTGAAGAACAGGAAGCAGCGGAAATCATTGATATGACATTGCTCCTTGTCATTGCTCTGGTCCAGGCACAAGAAATGTCATTTGGGTTCTTTGGGACATATCTGTCATTCAGAGAATTTAGGTATATATATATATATTTTTTAAAAATTTTAAGTTTATTTATTTTGAGACCGAGAGAGAGAGAGAGAAAGAGCAGGGGAGGGGCAGAAAGAGAGTGAGAGAGAGAATCCCAAGCAAGTGCCACGCTGATGGAGCAGAGCCTCACGTGGGGCTTGAACCCATGAACCAGGAGATCATGACCTGAGCTGAAATCAAGAGTTGGACTGAGCCACCGGGCACTCTGCATTTAAGTCTGTTTTAAAAAGAGGCCGCATATTTTGCCCATCTTTCAAAACTTAAGTGAATAAAAAACAGAGATTAACTCCCTGAAACACTACGATAAACTGATAACTGTCTAATTTTGTTACAGATGATTTGTTTTCTGCAAATCTCAACCTTTTCCTGTAGTTCACGGTCTTACCGAGAGTGTCAAAAAATAATTCTTAAAAATTATATATCATTTATCAGCTCTGTGTGTGTGTGTGTGTGTGTGTATGTGTGTACATCTGAGTTTGTCATGGGGGTTTTTCATGCAGGAGTCAGCATTAACTTATCTATTATCCTTCAAGGTCATCTCAGGCATCAAATGAGATATTAAGAGTGAAATTAATTGTACCGTCTAAAATATTGAGCCAGAAAATGTGCTGGGCTTTTTTCCTTATGGTGATAAGGGGCCGCACATGGTTAGAATGGAAGGAGGGACAATGAGAAACTTTTGCCTCAAAGAAAAGCTAAAACAGAGGTGCTAGTCTGAGTGAAAATCCACAAGCGTGAGCCGGGCACCATTGACCAGGACGTCAGAAATGACAGCCGCCTTTGACTCTGGCAGGTCCTAGCAACCTTTGTCCCCATCTCTTCTCTTCAGGGTGACTTTTCTCTTCGGGAGATGTTAACTGGCTTGGGGGAGGGGGTGAGGACAGGCACAGACGCGTGACACTTAACTTTCATCAGCTGTCCCTCCTAAATGGATCTCAAGGGCTGCAATGCCCTCTAATGACATTAAAATGACTGCAGACCCTGATTTGCTTCTCTCCACATTTAGGAAGCTTCTCCTAGACATTTTCCGGCCGTCCCACAGGGTTTTCTAATATTACATTTGCTTGTCTCCAGTGCCATGTGCTGGTGGAGAAGAGCCAGAGGGCTTTCACACTAAATATAGTCTTCTAAAAATCCATGACACTTGACAAATGGGTTAAAATTTAAGTCCTTTCTACATTTTAGGAGAGAATATTTAGCTGATTACATACTGTAGCCTAAACAAATACTGTAAGACCTTGAGTTGGCGGTTCGGAAGAAAATCATTCTCGTTCCTTCTATGCTTTAATAACATGATACCGAGCTGGCAAGCTAAATGGCAGTAAATCGGAAAGAGACTGTAATGAGAACCAACAAACCCACGCCACATAATGAATTGTGCAGAGACCCTCCTCCAGGAAGCCTCCAGGCTTCCAATATAATGGAAGCCACTGTTACTAAACAGCCTGGCTTGTGGTTTTTGCTTCCCCACAGAAAAAGAAGGCTATTAGCGAAGCTGCAATGGAAACCATTTATAAATGGAAGCATTCACCCCTGCGGCGTGTTCCCAGCTTCCTCCGTGATTCCAGCATCTTACCTTCCTTATTCTTTACAATTGTGACTTCATGCCATGAATCTTGGCACATTCCTGAGAAATCGCTCTTCCTATGCAGCTCTGTCTTATGAATGAAGGTTGCAACTCTCTTACTTGCTGGTGTCAGTTGCTGTGGATTAAATGCAACATGATTTTAACAATATGTGACAGCTAACAGAGAGGGGATTTATAGAATGTATCCTGGGAATCCATCCTGTGTCATTAAATATGGGGTCTGCCGTGAGGCTGTTAGTCAATGGCCACTGTAGATTGCCAGCAGAAGCAACATTTGCAACGTGGCCCTTAATTTATGATGTTGTTAATGCCTCGGGAACTTTTTTTTTTTTTTTAATTTTTTTTTTTTTTAACATTTATTTATCTTTGAGACAGACAGAGAGAGAGAGCATGAACAGGGGAGGGTCATAGGAAGAGGGAGACATAGAATCTGAAACAGGCTCCAGGCTCTGAGCTGTCAGCACAGAGCCCGACGCGGGGCTCGAACTCACGGACCGTGAGATCGTGACCTGAGCCGAAGTCGGACGCCCAACCGACTGAGCCACCCAGGCGCCCCAATGCCTCGGGAACTTTTTAAAGATAGATTATGTTACTGAGTTATTCGTGTCGCTGTTGTTAATGTCCCAACTCGCTTTGTTCACTTTTGAATGCCGGTATTCTGCAAAATAGCCACACGCAAGTGGGTCCACAAAAATAGGCAACCATCTTGGGTTATAAAACTCCAAACCCCTAAGTCCTGGCGGCAACCAGCCAAATGTCAATGGTACATTTCCCCAGAATCTTCTAGAATTGTTACACATGTTTAAAGTGTGGCCATTGCTCTTTTCTCAGTGATGTAACTAAAATGTGGCGTTTCTCACAAGACAAAGGGATCATGACAAAAACATCAAACGATGGACATCACGATACACAATGAGTCCTTCACCTGGGAAAAAGGTGGGGTCATGCCTGGGACTTCTCTTCTGTCACGCTCGTGCTTCTGGAGCCAAATGTGTAAGCACTGGCATTAGTGAGCCCAACCTTTCTCTCCATTCCACTGAGGAGGGTTTCTCTGGCCACATCCAGCAGTTACATTGACCGGAAAATTCCGAAACTCATCCTTTTCAAGGGCCTTTATATTTTGCTCTCATTGTCTTCTCAAGTTCCTTCATTTGTCAAGAAGGCAGTCACTCCTTTCTGAAAATTGAATGGGTGAACCTAATGCATTAATCATGTTTCTCCCCCCATTGGAACTTGAGAGACTTTTTGTGGGAATTTGTTTGCTATTTTCAACAACAGATTGATTAATCAATTTTCCTCTCTTGCTATTCTGTGATTTATGATTTGTTTTTGTAATGTCTTTTGAATTCTAGGTCGCATCAGCTAAATTATATTTTTGGATCCTAACAAAGCATTAAATTACATATTAAGAATAAAGCAGCTCTCCCTGTTCATCATATCATGACTCATGCTCACCTTTTTTTTTTTTTGTTTTGTTTTGTTTTGTTTTGTAAAGGGGCAGGAGGGTGAGCACAAGATGGAAAGACCCAGAACATTTGCCTCCTTAGGAGCTCAGATACTATCTTCTCCCCCATTGGGGCCTCACACCAATCTCCTGAGAATGCTGACACGTTTGCCTGGCTCTGTGTTCTTTCGAGGAAGTTATAAAGGCAAATGAGCAGATTTGGGTGTCTTTCCGAAAGTCCTCAACATTCCTACAGATCTTCCCTGAGGGCGGGCTCTGAGCATAATTAAGCATCCCAGTGTCCCACAGATTGGAACTTGCCCTATTTGTGACATCTCTCCCTTGGGCTTCTTCCAAAGACGTTCTCCCTGTGTCCCCCCCTCTGTCCCCGGCCTTCTCATGGCATAACCATGTGAATGTTGCTACTCACCTCCCGGGGGGGTTTGATAGAAACATTGAGACCTACAGGCAAATCAGTTCAAAGAAATGACCAGAAATCCATTAAAGGTGGGTCCTGATCCTATAAAATTACCTAACTTCAGAAAATTTGCATGCTTTATTTACCCCAAATGAAAGAGGTATGAGATAGGGAGCAATCTACATGAAAATATCAATTTTCCGATTCTGCCAGTTTGGACTGAGTTCGACTGATTACTTCAGTTTTCCTGCTTCCCTGGGATATCAGTCAATATTTTTCCTTTGAAAGTTGTATGTGAGGGTAATAAATAAGTCAAGATTTTTCCATTGCTATTTAGATTTACTGTGGACCCAGCATCAACATAGACCCAATTCTGTTGTAAGCTCACAACGCCTCAGAGTATTATCACTGTAGCCTCCATGTAAAACATAGGTCACATTTCCTATATAATTTTTATATAAAAGAACATAGAATGCACTTGATTCCATTTGAGATTCTCTGCCAATGACGTAATTTCTAAATGCAACTTATTTTATTTCCTTGCCGTAACATTTGCTTTTGAGTTATACATGGAGAGTTGCTGTATCATGGAAAAAGTTTGGCTTGAGAAGCAGGAAGCATTGGGATCTAATCAATATACAATGGCAATCACCACTGTATTGCAAGTTTCAAGTTTTATCATCAATAAATTGGGAATACTGCCAACACATACAATGGTGAAATAATTAATTAGATAGCTTTTCTATAATCATTAGTGTCACAGAATAATCAATGTTTTGTTGTTGTTATTATCAATAGGAATCATTTTCCCCACCCAAGTTGTGAATACATGGAGATAATAAGCCAGGTGAGTGACAGGGGAGACCAAGATTACGCCACTGGTATTATAGTAACTGTGTTGATGTTTCGGGTTTGTGGCATAAGTAGACTCAGGCATAAAGGAGCAGAAGACTTCTGCTTTCTTCCAGGGAAGACAGAGCTGAGTCAGTGAAAGGTGGAGAAGGAATGTGTGCCGCCTGTCGTAGATGTGCCCCTGTAGATCCTTTCTTCCCCTTCTCCACCCTGCTCACTCTTAGAGGCTGATCTGAATGGATTGGGGGTCAGCCATCTTCTTTGTTGGGTTTAGCCAATGAGGAAAACAATGAAGAAGTCGAAAAGGAATAGAGATAGGCCAGCGTATTTGTTACCCTGATTTCCTCCTGGTCAACCCAGTTAGTGTAGTCCCCTCACTGAAGGTTGTCTTAATTACTATACATGGTTAATTAATTATACATTAATTAATTATACCTGACTGTACTGGTCAGGGTTCTCTAGAGAAGCAGAGCCAATAGGTTTGTGTGTGTGTGTGTGTGTGTGTGTGTGTGTGTGTGTGTACATGTAGGCATGTGTGTGTGTGGGGGGGGGGTAGATAGATGATAGATTGATAGATGATAGATAAATAGATCTATCTATATTTGTGTGTGTGTGTGTGTGTGTGTGTGTGTGTGTGTATACAGAGAGAGAGAGAGAAAGAGAGAGAGAGAGAGACAAGGACAGAGAAAGATTTTAAGGAATTAGCTCACCAGATTGTGGCAACTGACAAATCCAAAATCTGCAGGGAAGGCCCACAGGCTAGACACCCAGGTAAGCATGGATGCTTCATTCTCAAGTCCAAGGGCCATCCAAAGGCAGATTTCTTTCCTCCTTGGTGGATGGCTGTCTTTTCTCTTAAGGCCTTCAACTGATTGGAAGATGCTTACTCATCAGTTGGAAAGTTATCTGCTTTACTCAAAGTCTTCTGATTTGAATGTTAATTCAACTAAACAATACTTACACAAAGACCTCAAGGCCAGTGCTTGAACAAAAGCTGGGCCTCCGCCTAGCCAAGTTGATACATAAAATTAACCATGACAATTGCTCTCCTGCTGGTTCCAGTGACCATTCCCTCCCACCCGGTCTTCAGGACTAAGGATAACTATTGGCCCACTACAAGGTCCAGATGTTGTTGTGCTCTCACTTGTGGCTTCCCTATGCTCCAGCCTCTACAAGGAGTCGCATTACATGCCAAACCTTCTCAAATTACTGTATTTTTCATGTACCATCTGTTTTTCTTTGAACTTATCAGCAGTATAATAACTGGTATTAGAGGAGACCCCAGGATACAGACACTTGACATGAAATTCTGAGGTTGGATTGGTCATATATATAATCATGTATAATAAAAGGAATGCATGACACAGTTTTATGTAATATGAGGTATAATCTCTGTGTGGGAGGATGGAAAATGGGTGATTTATGCCATGCGGTGGTCACATTTAATTCTAATTATCACTGGGGTAGCATGGGATGAAGTGCCGTTGAGGTCAAGGTGAGAGTAGCTCAAATAGTCATGCAGCTTAATTGCAGAGGAACAAAAAAATAGAGAGCATACACCGAGAGAAAGAGAAGCGAAAACTCTGGGCATGCGCTTACAGAAGCTTGAGGAAAACCCGGGGCCTTCCACAGCAACTCTGAGACCCCCTCATCTCCAAGGTGGCTTATGAAGAAGTCACGCGTGACTATAGCTGAGGGACAAGTCCAAGAACTGACTATAAGGTGTTTTGTTCATGGTTTTCATTGACTCAGAAAGTAGAGCCTGAGACCAGGGCTCTTATGCAGGTAGTTTATTTGGGGAACAACCTCAGAAGTCAAAAGAAGAGTAGGGAAAGAATGAAGGATGGAAGGAGAGAGAGCCAACAGAGAGGTACATAGTATGGTGGTCATTGCTGAGAACCGAGGCTTAGTCCCACGGCATTACAGAGCCTTGCAGGAGGCTCCTCAGAAATTATCCACTCAAGAGATGAAAAGATGGAGCATTTAGACACAAACCCCATTGTTTCCACCAGTAAGCAGTTTCCAGAAATTCCATGTTAGCACATTCATGAGTATCAGGCTTACCTAACCCCACAGCACCCTACTTTGTACCTCATCGAAGCTTCAGACAGAAAGAACACTTCTGGATGTTGCTTTGGGATTCACCTCCATGATCGCCCTGAAAAACTGGAGTCCAACATGGTGAAGGCCAAGTGAATCTTCGTTCCACACTGAATCATCAGAAGCAAGGCAGGCAAAATTACCAAGGCAATCCACAATATTAATCAGAGTGTTAAACAAAAAGGGTGTATGATTTAGGGGAGAAGAGCACAGGATGCCGAGTAAAATTTGAATTTCAAATACACTACAAACTTTTTCATGGAAGTATGTTCCATACAACATTTAACAAAAAAGATTTGTGTTTGTTTGAAATTGCAGTCTAATTGGGCATCCTGTCATTTATCTGGCACCCCTACACCTGTGGCAGTGGCAAAATAATAATAATATCTCATGAAATGAGGAAAAAAAGATTGCCAGCCTTTTCAAGTCCTGCTTTATATATACTTACATGGACATCCAGAGACCTCCAATGAAACAGTGGTTCACTAATCAGAAGGACGCATTGGCGTTCTTTATCAGATAGGTCCCAGCTGGACCCTGGATCCAGGCTAAGGTTATTTTCTTAGTACCAATTATAGAATTCACATTTAGCTCCTTGAAGCATTGAATGAAGGATAGTATGAGGGTCTAATGGAAGCCTCCAGAACCAACCGTATGTACATCAAGATATAAACCCAAAGCATCCTTACATCCCTGAGGAATTTCCAGAAATCACTGTTAACTTAAAGACAAATTCCTACCATGTCCTCATTTGCCTGGCTAGCCACCTTTACACATGAAAGATGTGTGGCAAAGGGTGACTGTTGGTTATCACAAATTATATCAGGGGAGTGTAGCCTCTGACCCTTGGCCTATAGCCACTAATACAGAAATCCTTAACAGGAAGTGAATTCAGAAGCACTTCACAATTACATAGACAACAAAAACAGTTTCCTTGGTTTATTTCAAGATTATGTTCACTCTCCTGTTCTTTGCCAAAATATAGCCCAGAGGAAACTTGATGAGCTTGACATTGTCTATAACGGTTCTTTACACTGATAACATTATGCTAACTTGACCCGGTGAATAGGAAGCTATAAGCACTCAGTCATTTGAATAAGCCTGCCAGAGGAGGGAGATAAACCCCGTGAAATTTTAGATCCTGACATGTTGGTAAAATTTGCAGAGCTACAGTGACCAGGGAAGTGTTCAGATACCGATTCTAATCAAACAAAAGGCGGGTGACTTCACCATGTTCCCTCCACAAAATACAGTAAAACCTTGGTTTGCAAGCATAATTCCTTCCAGAAACATGCTTGTAATCCAAAGCACTTCTTTATCAAAGCAAATGTCCCCATAAGAATTCATGCAAACTCAGATGAGTCATTCCATGACCCGAAAATATTCATATAAAACTCACTACAGTACTGTAATATCATACAAAACACTAAAGAAAACACAAGGTATAAAGAAAAATAAACAAATTAACCTGCAGTTACCTTTGAAAACTTTTGTGGCTGGTGTGAGGGAGACAAGAGAGAGGAGGGTTATTGTGTTGGACGACTTTCACTCTCACTAACGGAATCACTGCTATGTTTTGCTCAATGGAATCTTTTTCTGCATGGGGGCCATTATATACGCTCGCATGGATGTTGACTACAGTGCAGTATTAATAAACTCTTGTCATACGGTGTATTTAATGTAACTGGCCATAAGGCAGCAGAGGAAAGGGTCTATATCCGCAGGCAGCCTGACCTAGAACGGGGCAAAGCATTCCTAAGCTCACTCTTATATGGAAACGCAAAGGACTGTCCACAAAGTCCTTGGAAGAGGAAACAAAAATACACTACTGCCAGTTGTGGGCACCTCCCAATAGTCTATAAAATCACTGATTTCTGCCAAATACCACAGCCTGAGACCGAGCATCCAAGCATGGGAGATGATCACCCACAATCTGGCAGTGAGACAGAGAGAAAGAGAGAGAGAGAGAGAAGAACCTTTGGCTCAGTTGTGATCATGTGACATTTAGCATCGCGTACTACTTGTATTGCAAGGCATGGCTCATTTATCAAGTTAAAATTTATTAGAAACGTTTGCTTGCCTCGGGGAACACTCGCAGAACAAGTTACTCGCAATCCAAGGTTTTACCGTATAAAGGTACACAACACTTTGGGATGTGCTGCTCTGAGCCATTTTACCTGGGAAGCCCCAAGCCTGGGACTTCTGAACGGGAAAAGGCAGAGTCAAGTCAGGGCTCTGCAGCGAGGCAGACATCTTGGGAATGCCCTTGCACTCCCAAGTGCAAGGCTCACAGGAGGACCCAGTGGCACCGTTGGTGTCAGAGGTGGGGGGGGGGGGGCAGAAAAAGGGGGATCTCTGAAAACTGGAAAAAGGAGAAAGAGAGTGCAGACCACAAGGACTTTGGAGTAAAGCTCTGACTTCCTACGCTAACAGCAGTTCTGTAATTGAAAAACAGTTCTGAACCTTGTTAATGGGCCTTAGTAGACTGACCATGGAAAACCAAAACATTTCGGGACCCAAGCTACTCCTAATGAAGCGGATATGGCTTGAAACAATCAACTGTGTAATAGGAATTTCATAGCAGCGTACCATATAAAACAGTTTCTAAAGGCGTATAAGAAAGAACAGCCTGTATCGTGTCCTAATGCACAAATAAGTCCATAAGCAGATACCGGGACCCCAGCGATCTGCAACTAGGGCTTTGCATTTCCTGGGGTCCCTTCCAGAGACCTCACGGGGTATACCCTGCAGCAGTCAGCAGAAGAAAAGGCCCACAGCCGCTTCCCTCTGGCTGTAGACGTTGCCAGGCCATCACCAGCCACTGATTCCAATCCCACCGTAGGGATAAATCTGCTGGGTGGCAAATTCAGTGGTCTACTTTTTTGTGCAAGTGTATGTTAAGGTATATTAATTACCCGAGAAAGAGTGCCCTGTGGTTAAATTATGTTCTAAAGTTTTGTGGTTTTTTGTAATGTTTATTTGTTTTTGAGAGAGAGAGAGACAGAGAGAGAGACAGAGCTGGAGAGGGGAGGGACAGAGAGAGAGAGGGAGACGCGGAATCCCAAGCGGGCTCCACGCTCTGAGCTGTGAGCACAGAGCCCAATGTGGGGCTCGAACCCACAAACTGTGAGATGGTAACCCGAGCCGAAAGCGGACGCTTAACCAGCTGACCCACCCAGGCGCCCCTGTTTTAAATCCAGTGGAGTCCACGGAACACCTTCTCGTATTCTCGCATCGGCTAATACCGTTTGAGAGGAAGCTGCCGCTGGCCGAGGTTAAGTTCAGCAAGGACTGAACAAAGGGTCAGCTTTGTCCTCAGAGCTTTGCCTGCCTGGGAGGAAGATTCACCTCCATGTAGTCTCCCCTTCTACCGCCGAGGCATTAGATTAGCTTTCTCTTAATGTTGATAAATACGCGAAGTGGCAAAAGCAGGTTTTGCTCTCACTGTCTCTTTTCCTGATGTGTTCTCAACCAGTTTATTTCCATCTCTTCTTCAAGGCATGCTTTGGTGGCATCCAGGTTCTGAATTACTCACAAAACATGGAGGCTTCTTTTGGTATAAGAACGCTTGGTCATGGGACTCTGGCTGTAGACCCGTCTAGGGGGTTATTATGGTATAGCCGAGGGCTAGGGTCCCTGCCTAAGAAGGAATGTTTCTCCTTCTCATGTAGGTAAACTATCCAGAAATAACTGGGGAACCACATGGCGTATATGGAGAGTGTGGGGATCCCCGTTATATGTCCCTCTTCGGTGTAACCACAGAATGGAGTTTGCGCTGGGTGTCTGTTTGAAAACAGGAATATTCTTGGGGGCACCTGGGTGGCTCAGTCTGTTAAGCATCTGACCAGCTAGGGTTGTGATCTCATGGTTCATGAGTTCAAGCCCCACATCAGGCTCTGTGCTAGAGATAAGGAGCCAGCTTAGGATTCTCTCTCTCTCTCTCTCTCTCTCTCTCTCTCTCTCTCTCTCTCCCTCACTGTCTGCCTGTCCCCTGCTCGCTCTCTCGCTCTCTCTCTCTCTCTCTCTCTCTCAAATAAATTTAAGCAAAAAGCTTTAAAAAACAGGAATATTTTTCTGCCTCCATGATATGGTTGATTCTGGTAGAAGAAAATACCCCAAGTCTAGAGCAAAGCCTTCCCTTCTTTCATGCCTGCTTAGGTAAGGCTGAATCCAAATAGGAAGCTTCAGTTGCCTGAATTCTGAGTTCTCTGTTTCGGGGAGACCCAGCACGGTCAAGGCTCTGAGCCTGTTCAGCTGCCAAGGACCACAGCACACAGAAATCCAAACTTGCCACACAGTTACTGGCCAGAATGCCTGCAAAGTCAGCTCTCGCAGAAGCTATCCACAGCTTACACCAAGACCTCTCGACCTATGTCTCTGCAGGCGTCCCCTAAAACTGTGGCTCCTTTTCTGAGACCTTACTTTTACTCCCTACACACGTGTGCTTGAAAACAGTATCTGCAACCGGGCCGCTAAAGAACAATCACTTGACATTGGGCAAAGCTGTAGTTATCAGTCAATCACACTTCTTAGGGTCTATGGTCTCCTATCTAAGCTACGACAGCGGAACCTAGGCTTACATTAGCTTCCCCAAACCACCCGTGTCAAAATATGTCATCATGCGCTAAGTCAGAGCCATGCAAGTCTGGGAGCAGCAAAAGTTCCATCAACTGGTTTTACTCCTTTACATTCTATTTTGTTTCTTTTTTAAAAAGTGTTTATTTATCTTGAGAGAGAAAGAGCGAGCGTGCGCAGAGGACAGGCACAGAGGGAAAGAGAGAAAAAAATCCCAAGCAGGCTCCCAGCGGTCAGCGCAGAGCCTAACGTGGGGCTTGACTTCATGAACCCTGAGATCATGACCGGACCTGAAATCAAACGTCCAACACTTAACTGACTGACCCACCCAGGTGCCCCATGTTTCTGGATATTTCTGTTGCATGTGTCAAATATTGAGGTATTTGAAGGGCCAAAGACACCTCTTTGATGTTCTGAACGAGTTGGATGATAAATGTATGGAGTGACAGGTGGAAGAAATGTAACTATACTCCTATTCTTTGCCTCCACTCTCTTTCCCCTAGTTTTTTATTTAAAATTACACATCCCAGGGGCCCTGGGTGGCTCGGTCGGTTAAGTGTCTCAGGTCATGATCTCACAGTCCGTGAGTTCTAATCCCGCATCAGGCTCTGTGCTGACAGCTCGGAGCCTGGAGCCTGCTTCGGATTCTGTGTCTCCCTCTCTCTCTGCCCGTCCCCAGCTTGCTCTCTGTCTCTCTCTCAAAAAATAAATTAAAAACAATTTTAAAAAATTTTAATTACACATTCCAGTGTGAGACATGCCAATTCCTCTCGGTACCCGATGATGTCATTCCAACAATTTGATCCTCTCTGGCACTTATTTATTCACTGAATAGTGTTTATTGAGGATCTGTTTAGGGCAGCTTTGGACTTTAGGTTCTGGAGATTCAGAGTAGCAATCATCGGCAGAAAGTACTGCCTTCATGGGGTGTGTATTTTTGCCGGGGGGGGGGGGTGGGGATTCCATAGAATATTAAAAGAAGACACTTCGTATGGAGAGATGTACCTGAAGAATTGGAATGAGGAGCCGAGGAGTTCTCGTTATAATAAATAGAGTCTCAGAAGGGTCTTAACTCAGAGTGGGATGTTTCATCAGAGCCCCAGGGAACCACATGCAGAACTCCATGAGGGTCCTTTAGAGAAGGACGGTCCAGGAGGTAACAACAGGCTGGTGACAGTCTTGTGGTGGGAAATGTGTCCAGCGTGCCCGAGGAAGAGTGAGAAGGGACTTGTGTCTGGAGAAGAATGCCTTGGGGAGAGGGGTTGGGAGGGGCGGGACCACATCAGCCCGCTATGGCTTTGCTCTGTGTGACATGTAGGGCTCAGGACAGCCATGGCACCAAGGGCAGGCATGCTCTGGCACATTTTGCAAAGACAGTTCTGCTTCTTGGATGGAGAATAAACTTCAGGGTAAGGGTGAATACAGGGGTATCAATCACACGGCTCTTAAGGGCAGTAGGCTAGACCAGGCTGGTGGCAGAGAAAACGAAATGTCTTAGGGTGGAATTTGTAGGCAGAAGTACAAGGAAGATCGTGTTCCCTCCGTTCGCTGAAATCGTTCACACAGAGACATGGGCAGGCGGGGCCACAGAATATCCGTATTCAGGATCTCTCTTGCACAGTGCTGGCCTAGGACTGTCGTACCCAAAGTGCCACTGTGGAACCAGTGCCCAGCCACCATCTCCAAATTTCTCTGTGCTCAATATACTTAATGGAAACTGATATAAGTTAACACTTTGCCAACCTAAGTTACTGCAGCTTTAAATGAGAAGTTGGCATGTAAATGCAGAAATAAGCATTCCTGACAGGCAAATTATGCCAGGATCCCCTATTCAGTCCAAATTAGCTCCGTGTTGTTATTTGATAACAAATTTAATCGCACGCCTTTCCTTTTAGCTTGATATAGAAACACATCTCATCAATATTTCTTTGAGGGAGAGAGAGAGACAGAGACAGAGTGCGAGCAGGGGAGGGGCAGACAGAGAGGGAGACACAGAATCCGAAGCAGGGTCCAGGCTCCGAGCTGTTAGCACAGAGCCCAACGCGGTGCTCGAACTCGCGGACCGTGAGATTATGACCTGAACAAAAATCAGACACTTAACTGACTCAACCACCCAGGTGCCCAACACCACCAATTTTTCAAATCCCAACATATTAAGGTATATTCTGTTCTAAATTTTGTTCATCATTACAGCAACCATTTCTCTCTAGAATGTGCCTAGTTAAGCTCCTGATTTCTTTGGTCACTTTGCATTTTCCATCTTTGCTAATGTTGTCACCATCCTTCATTACCTATCAACAGAAAATTGCATTTACTTGAAGCCCATTCTTTTCATCATATAATTAATTAAGAAGTTAATTAATATCGGGCATATTGTTGGCCTCTGTGACACTTCATTAAATACTTCCTTCCTGAAGACGCTGTCATTTATTTTACTCGATATTAATGGTCTCCGAACTTCAGCTCTTTTTTTATGTATGTCAAAACTCATATTTAACCCACACTGAATTAATTTTGCAGGTGAAACTTCATCCGAAGGTTATTACATTAATTATTGGTTAAAAGCCTTTTATTGTCTTCTGATATCTGGTTTGAGTGTGTTTTTGACTACCCTTAAATTCCAGACCATTCAAAACTTGTGAGGCACCTTCTTTCTCACCTGCCATACACACACACACACACACACACACACACACACACACACATACATACTACCTCCTTTCCTTTACAGAAACTTGACTCTATTCTCCTATATATTTCTCTTTATCTATTTTATATAAACATATATTTAATTTTATATCCTTCCTCTTTACAGGCTTCATATCTCTGGGAATTTGGGGGAGTGTTCTCCTTACTCCCCACCACTTATAGATAATATCTTCTCTCCCGTATTGCCTAAACCAATGTTTCACTGAGAATCACTCCCCAATGTACCATCTCACTCCCTGACCCCCATAGGTTGGGTGAGGCCTTCCCCCTGCATCTAATGCCTCGTCACATAACATTTGTTACTGTCTTTGGGGTCTGTCTCCCCCATACCCCAAGACTGGATCGGGGATGAATATTCCCCAAGTAGACCAGCATGGACAGCAGGCATTCCTTCTTGCCACTTCCTGTGACCGCTTCTGGGTGGGGTCCGCACAGGCCAGCCCCTGGGTAGGGGGAAATGTGTTGGAGGTCAGCTCTCTGGAGCTGATCCAGCTTTTAAATCTTTTGACAACAGGGTCTGCTGCTTTCCCGGAGGCACGGAGGCACCGTTCTCATTCTCGGAGGCCTCTCACCTAAGGAGAGTCAGTCTACAGCGGTATGTTGGAACTTTTCTTTGGGAATATGGTCCCGGGGAGCAGGATCCACATGAGCATGGTGTTCTGAAGGTGGGATGCTCTGAGAAGCCTGTAGACTCTTCTCCCCCAGGTTCGTCCTAATTCTTTTCGCTTTTTATCCACATATTGTCTACAAACAGAATGTCCGTAATTCATGCATGTCCAGCTTGGAGGACTTGGATCAAGTGAACGTACCTATGACTCGTCTCTCACCTCTTTACCTAAACTGCTTTTCCACAACACCAACAGCCTCCATGTTGCCAGGTCTAAAACACACTCACTCCTCTCGTCTCATCTACTGAAACTCTGCTGTTTCAACAGACCTGGCACATATAACTTTTCCACAACAGTGAACTCTATTGGTTTCTCTAAAGGCACATTGTCCTGGTTTCCCCCCAGACCTTCTGGATCCTGTGGAATCTCCTCTTCTGTCTACTCTCTCCCACAACTAAATGTGGCCACACTGTCATACTCCATCCAGTGCCCTCATCCTCCTTCCCTTTATGTTCTTTCCCCCAGGTTATGTCGGCCATTTTCTTGGCTTATTTAGTGTCTGATTCTGATGCCCTGATTCCTCTCTCTTAGGTACATCCAGCTGGTCCTCTTGGATGTCCTCAGGCATCCACATGCAACACGCTCCAAAGATAATTCTCATCACCCCACCCTCAATTCCAGACTCATCCTTGTCCCAGCCTTCTCTACATGAGTTCTTAGAAAATCTAAGCCCCACCACTCAGCTGTTTAAACCCCAAACAGAGAAGTTATCCTACATGTCTCTTTCCTCAGTCAATTCCTCAAAAAGCCCAGTCATTTCCATATCTTAAAACTATCTTACTTGTTGGGACACCTGGGTGGCTCAGTTGGTTACGCCTCTGACTCTCGATCTTGGCTCAGGTAGGGACCTCACAGTTTGTGAATTTGAGACCTGCATCAGGCTCCGTGCTGATAGTGTGGAGCCTGCTTGAGAGTCTCTCTCTCTCTCTCTCTCTCTCTCTCTCCTTCCCATGTTCACTCACACTCTCTCTCTCTCTCTCTCAAAATAAAGAAAAGCTTTAAAAAACAATACAATAAGAATATCTTACTTGTTGTTATTTAAATCCATCTGCCACCTCCCTTGGTGAATTGCTACAGTAGCCTTCTTACTGGATTCTCAACTTCCTCCCCTGTCTTCCACAAACTTCCTTTCCACTTAGACAATGCAGCAACAGCAACTGTTGTAGTCACTAAGTTGAACGTGACATTTCTATAGAAATCCTTCAAGGGATACCATTCTATTAACAAAATCCAAAGTCTTTATGGAGGCTTAGAAGATCCTGTATTATTTGACTCTTGATGAAATCCATTAGCTCATCTCGGACCGTTCCTCCTCACCTGCTGGTCTCTTGTGACATGTCACGTCTTTGGATGCATCTCCTTTCTCACTTCAAAGCCTTCATCTACACAGCTGTCCATGCATGGAACGTTCAGCACATGGCCTTTCTCAAGGTGAGTTTCTTCTCATCCTTCAGCTGTCAGCTTGCGTACCTCACTACAGGAAGCTCTTTTGCCAATTTCAATTCTCCCCATTATCTATTATAGACCCTCTTTTTGAGGGGAGGGTTATATTCCACAAGCTATAATTAAAGTTATCCGGGCTTTTTTGGTTTGTGTTCTTGTTATTAACTGTCACCCTCATAGAATGCAAGCCTTGTAAGGCCAGAGTCTGTTTCTAAAATCTACCACTGCATTCCCTATGAAGGCACAGTGTTTGGTTTATGGCAGATATGCTTTGAATAACTGTTTGAAAAATGCAGAAAAGTACTGTATAACTTTGGAAATATGAAGGCTGAAATTCAGGGAAACTGAAGAAATATGCACCGGCAAGATTCCCTGTACTTATCTAGTTTAATTTTTGTATTTTGAGGGAGTGCATGGTTAATCCTATCTGGAGCTGTGGGCCCTTTATTCACTACTTAATTGAGGAGAGCAGGCTCAGTACTCATCGCTTTTCACAGATTCTCTCAATTTTTATGACCTGGGTTTGGCTCTTCCTATTTTATAGAAATAGTCTTAAAGAAGTCATGAATTCTTCCAATGCATATATAGTGAGGAAATTGCAGAATCAAACTTGGAACATTGGTGTTGATGTTACTAAGCTCAAGCTTTTAACCATGACCTGTATTGTCTCCCACTCATGGGAAACCACTGGTACCCTGCATTAGTTTCCTAGGGCCACTATGACAAATTATCAGACAAACAGTGTGGTTTACTTATCTATTTTTTAAATATGAAATTTATTGCCAAATTGGTTTCCATACAACACCCAGTGCTCATCCCAACAGGTGCCCTTCTCAATGCCTATCACCCACCCTCCTCTCCCTCCCACCCCCCATCAACCCTCAGTTTATTGTCAGTTTTTAAGAGTCTCGTATGGTTTGCCTCCTTCCCTCCCTGTAACTTTTTTCCCCTTCCCCTCCGCCATGGTCTTCTGTTAAGTTTCTCAGGATCCCCATAAGAGTGAAAACATATGGTATCTGTCTTTCTCTGTATGACTGATTTCACTTACCATAACACTCTCCAGTTCCATCCACATTGCTACAAAAAGCCCATATTTCATCCTTTCTCATTGCCAAGTAGTATTCCATTATTATATAAACCACAATTTCTTTATCCATTCATCAGTTGATGGACATTTAGGCTCTTTCCATAATTTGGTTATTGTTGAAAGTGCTGCTATAAACATTGGGGTGCAAGTGCCCCTATGCATCAGTACTCCTGTATCCCTTGGGGAAATTCCTAGCAGTGCTATTGCTGGGTCATAGGGTAGATCTATTTTTAACTTTTTGAGGAATCTCCACACTGTTTTCCAGAGTGGCTGCACCAGTTTGCATTCCCACCAACAGTGCAAGAGGGTTCCCATTTCTCCACATCCTCTCCAGCATCTACAGTGTCCTGATTTTTTCAAAAGAGTGTGGTTTAACAAAACAGTTCTAGAATCTAGAAGTCCAAAATCAAGATGTTGGTAAGGCCATGCTCCCTCTTGAGGGTTTTAAGACAGAATCCTTCCAGGCCGCTTCCAGCTTCTGGTGGCTCCATGAGTTCCTTAATATGTGGCTGTGTCACTTCAACCTCTGTTTCCATCTTCCAGGCCCTCTTGCCCCCATGTTCTCCAAATCTGTCCCTCACTGGAAACATACTAGTTATTGGATTTAGACACATCCTAATCCAACATAACCTCATCTTGACTTGATTACTAGGTTATCTGCAAACCCCCTATTTTCAAACAAGGTCCTATTCACAAGTACCAGAGATTAGGACTTCAACATGTCCCTGTGGAGGGACATAATTCAACAGACAACAGACTCTTTAAAAAATGAAGAGATCAAGGAAAGAGATCAATGTTCTAATGTGGAAAATTCTATTCAAAGGAAATTTCCTCAGTCTGTTTGAGATCCCTCCTGCTTCATCAGACACCAAGCAGAATTCATGATTCATAGGCAAATCCATCAATGCTATTTAATGATAGTGTTCTCAACCTCTAGTCCACAGACAGACCTGGTACACATTATGACATTTTTTAGCTAATGAGTGAAAGAAAAGATTTAGGCAAATCTCATTCCCATTTCTCCAGTTGTTATTCTTGGGGTGGGACTCAGATAGCAACATGCAAGAATTCTCATGTAGATCCCCTAATGGGAAGAGAAGCAAGCTTAGGGGAAAGCAGGTGGATCAGAAAACAAACAAAACAAAACAAAACACTTAACATAAAACTCTTCAAAATCAAATCACAGAAAAATCTGAGAAATGCCCAGGATCAAGGCAAGAGAAAGATGGCCAAACTTCATTCCTATTACAGGAATGAAATGACCCAAAGCCCAGGGCAACCTTTTTGCTGGAGACGAGTAATTCCGAGTCAGGGCATTCATCTAAATATTCAGAATATATCAAGCACTATTTTTTTAAACAAATGGTTAAAAGTTCTCACCCTTCCACCCATTCTTGACAAATATCAGGCCCTGAAATCGGTACTTAGCTGTCAGATTGTAGCTGGGAGAAGAACAGGCCTCAGCCAAATGAGGAGAGAGCATTTTAAAGTATGTAAAATGTCCAGAAGGAGCTGCCAATGTTGAGCATGAACAAAATGAAAAGAAACAGCTTTTTAACTATGCACATATATTAGAGCCAAAAAGGGAAGCAGCTTAGCAGCCACACAAAAATTAAACAATCCACTCTTTGAAAGAAGAAGATTCTCGATAAGTCCTTTTTAATTTAAAAGTACTTTAAAAGTCACGAATTAAATACAAACAAAGATGAACAGGTGAAGCATCATCCAAAGAACATTAAAGGAGAGATCATAGTGGTAAGGAAATAATTTGAGGGCCAAGGCAAACCACGAGTTAGAAATACCTTAGATCATTGAGATACACTAGACAAAGCTGAAAATCAAATTATTCTCGTAGCTTGAGTTAATTCCATTGACTAAGAGACATCAAATAAAAAAGATGAAAAGTAAGGAGAGGGTGTTTTAAATGGAAAGTAAAGTCAATCCAACATGAATTTCAGGTTTGAAGTTGTGAGAATTTCAGTTGTGACGAAATGAATGGATGAGAGGTACCATGTTTTTAAAGTATAATAAAGAATGCTGTTCCTGAAACCAAGGGTAATTAAATCTAAAAGCTACAATACATCCATTTATTTCCTGATCAACCGATTCAATATTATGAGTTGGTGACTGAACTTCAAGAATGAGCTCAGAATTCTTCAGACCTGCAAACAGAGATGATGTCTCCTACAGGAAGAAAACACGCAAGCTCAGCTAGACTTTTCGAGGCAGCGTTGGATCCATCAAAAATGTCCCTTCTTTCCTCAAGCTTGTTGTCTGAATGATACCATGGAAAATGTCGTATGGCTCTAATAGCTACAGTTATCCTGTGTGCTTAAGGAAAGGTGCCCACTTTCTTGTTGAAGGCCACTGTGCCTTCATTCTTACCCCTTCTGTCTTCTCAGTTCCTGAGTGTTTATAGAGCAAAATCTCCCACACCCTTTGCAATCTGGCATGGAAAGTCCTCCATGATGTCATTCCTATCTTTCTTCTCACCCTGTGCTCCTCCCCACCCTCTCCCATACACACATGACCACATCCTCCAGTCAAACCAGTTTTCTTAACAATGTCTCAGAAAGCAATTTCTTGGTTCACATTCTTTTCTTTCCTTGAGTGTCCAACCAATATCTTCTTCCATAATTCAGTTCAGGGGCCTTAACTCTATGAAAAGCCATTTCATTCTTTTGGGTTGAAGTCTCCCTTCTACTCATGATATTCTGATGAGCCTATATACAATTATACAATATTAGCTTTTACAACACATGGTGCATTTTTGTTTAAAAAATCTAATGTCTCTTCCTGATATTTGAAGACCTTAGGGGCAGTCCATTCCATGTTCTTCTTTGATTCCCTGATATCTGTTCACAGCAGAAACCACCTTAGGCATTCATTAGGTGTTTGTTGAGTTGAGTGAATTGACTGAAGTACAGATAGGTTAAGTCATAGGGTCACATACCTGATGTGTGAAATGCCTACATTCCAAATTAGGCCTCTCAGACTGTAAAATAGAGGCGATTTCCACTGTGCTGTATGATCTCAGTGAATGGAAATTACTTCTTAATTATGTGATTTTGCATAAATGCAATTCAGTTACAATTTTCAGGAAAAAAAAATTGAAACCAAAAGGCATGAAGAAGAATGAAATCTCACCAGTGCAAAACGGCTCGAGATCTCTACTGGGCATCAATCACCGGCAGTGGATGCAATCAACTCTAATTCAAGGTTGTTTTTTGGTTTTATTCCTGAAGGGTATGGATTGGGGAGTTGGGCGGGGGGGGTATATGTTCACACACATTCCAGTGTCTTCCTGGGTAGGTAGTACACAGATGTTTTATTGTTCATAACTGGCAAAAATGCATTTTCAGTGCAAGTTCATATCAATATCCATTGGGTTATTAAGCAACGAGATTTAAATCTCCATCTGATGGAAATGCAAAATAAGTTCTGAATGGTACATGTCAGAGCATTCAGAATATTCATTCAACAGAGATTTGCTTGCTGAAGAGATAAGAAAATGAATTCAAAATAATAAGGGATAAAATTCAAGGAGTGTTGAGTACCTAATCACATTGCAAGAAGAAAGAATTATGGATCATTTCACAATTGTAGCTGATTTATCAGAATTAGATGATAATGCTTTTTTTTCTTTTATGTATTTTTGGTGAATATCTTACATTTTTCATTTATTTCCTTGTATTTTTCCTCCCCTCACAATCTTTTTTTTATTACTGAATATTCTTGTCAGCTAAAAAATGGTCAATTGATTTTTTTTTTCCTGTTGCAAAAGCCTGCTGCTCTTGTGGAGGGTTTGTTTTTAAACAATTTTTGCTGATTATCCAATTTTGCCTCCATAGCTGACATGTAAAAGCGATGTAAGGTCTGAATACAGCCTTGTCCACTCCAGACTTGAGAAACGGTTCTCTAAGGATTTCATCAAACCCAAGTTCAAAGCTACGTTTCACCAGATGCTTTCCCTGTGACACCACACACGTTTGTGAACATTTTCAAGCTCTGATTTCTGGAAAATCATTAAAATGCTATCTCCCACACACAGAGGTGTCATGCAGATTGAGATACAGGCAGGTGAGAGAGTAGGAAAAACCGGATACATCCTAGACCTCCGGAGCAAGTTTGAGCACCAGTGGTTTAATGTGAAGCATGGTTTAGAGGCAGCAAGCCTCTGGTTTGGTTCTCACTCTGCCATTTATTTCCTGTGCATCACTACAATTCTATAGGAAACAGAAAAATTTGTTCATCTTTGAAAGGCAAGTATCAATAGCACCATTAGAGCATTAGATCTAAAACATGGGGCACAAAGGTTTGCACATACTAGGTGTTCATCAAAGATTAGTTTTTATCTCCATTAAATCACGATCATTGACTCTCTTAAAGTTAACATACTACCTGTACATTTTCTAGACCTTTAGGGAAATTTCAATTTTTAATTTTGTCTTCTTAATGGTATATACTATTTACAAAGCCCTGTATATACTTATAAATGTGTCTTCATAGCAGCAATCACTATGTGAGTTCTTTGAGGACAAAAATAATAACTTTGAATAAATGAACGAGATTTTTGAGGCTGAATTTGTTAATAACAGTGGACTACCTCTCCCACAAGTGGTCCATAAAGAGTTGGTGAATTAACGGATAGCAGATACTTATACCCATTTAAATTTTACATTTATATTGTTCGGGGAAAAGGGTCAGAAACCTGGCAAGTAGTCATTTTGTTCCTCAGTTCTCCAGAAGTCTCCTGAGCGGACCCAACCCTCCCAGCTCATAATGCCAAAAGGAAAATCCAATAAAAGGAAGAGAACAAGTTCATTCTGACTAACCTTATTTCTATGTTCATCCTTAACTCAATTAACACAGCATGGTTTTACACTTACCTGATTATCAGGCTCATTACTAGCTTTTGACTTCCACAAGAATAGGAAATACGATATTCATGATATTCACGACCTGTGTGATGTTTGGAACATACTCAAGAGATGCTGTTATACAAGTGGATGAAATAATGCATAGATAAGTAAATGCATGAACTAATAATTTAGGTACTTCTTTTGAGCCTCTGCATTTCAGTCTCAACTATTTAAGCAAATACAAAAAAAGGTTTCCATGTGCTTTGAACATACTCTTATGCTGGGAGAATGTCTCTTTCATAACCACCTTCATTATAAAGTCATTTACAGCCTATATTCTACATTTACTTCCAAATAAAAGGAAGGCAGATTTTATGCTTGACCATTCAGAAAAAGTAAATGAGCAGATGATCATAATTGCAACATCTTTTTTTCCTAGAGGATAGATGTTGGATAGTATTTCGCTTAAGTACAAACTTCTAAGGTTTATCACGGGAAGATCTTTTCAAAGTAGATTTAAGCACCTAACTTGTCAAGTCAAAGACATACTTCATTTATTAAGCGTTACCATCAAATAGACTTTTTCTCCATACTTTCATGCAGCTGATTGCAATTAAAGATCTAGATATATTATGCATATTGATTATAAATATATCAGGTGAGTTGAGAAGTACTATGCTTTCATGTGACTAGAACTCCTACTTAATTCGTATCACACAATCACCAAAAACTAAATATAATTAGAATACTATTGCTTTCTCTAATGGGTTTTGTTTTTATTTACTGTGCTTTGATGGTATTATTCATGAGATAACCTATAGGGCTGATTGGCCAAACTTAAGTGTTTCTAATGAGAGTTGTGATATAGATTTCTCCTTTTTTTCTTAATTAAAACCCCAGTATCTTTGGGGACCAGCAATATGCCCAGATAAGAAATCACCTTCCCCAGATTCTCCAGTAGTTCAGGATACTTCTGGATACCACTGCTGACTAATGAGATAATATAGAAGCCTAGGGCATGCCACAAGCTAATTAAGTCTTTGCCCTGAAATAGCTTTGCTCATTCAGAAGATTTCACAGCGGATGTCAGTCAAACCCACAGTTCGATTCTTAGTACAATGTTTTAAAAAAAAAAAAAAACATATTTTGGGTATAATTGTAGATTCACATGCCACTGAGGGATAATAAAGAGATTCCGTATACTTTCACCCAGTTTTCCCCAATGGTAACATCTTAAAGGAGCACACGGTAAGATATCACAACCGTGATGTCCCTGATATGAACCATCTTCCTTCTTCAGACTTCACCAGTTGTACACAGACCCACTTGTGTGTGTGTGTGTGCATGTACATTTATTCTCATGCAAAGTCGTCACACATGCAAATTTGTGAACGACTGACACAATCAAGACACAGAACAGCTCCATTTCAAATATATTTCATGCCGCCATTTTATAGTCATGACGACCTCCCTTCCTTCCTCCACCTCCCTAATCTGGCCTCACTAAACTGTTCTCCCAATTTATAATTTTGTCATTTCAAAAATGTAGTGTGCGTGAAATCATACAGTGCATCAACCCTTGATATTGGCTCTTCCTCCCCCCCAGAATATCTCCCTTGAGGTCCATCTAAGTTGTTATATACACCAACCACCCATTCCACACTACTGCTGAGCAGTGTTCTAGGTTTTGTTTAATTGCTTGCCACTTGAGGGGCTTTGGACGGTTTCCACTTTATGACTATTAAAAATAAAGCTGCCAGAAGTATTCTATATATGTTTCACTGTGTGAAAATAAGTTTTTATTTCCCTGGAATAAACGTACAAGCGTACGATCGCTAGATCATATGGTAAGCTTATGTTCAGTTTTGTAAGAAACTGCCATACTCTTTTTTCAGAGTGGCCGTCCTATGTTACATCCCCACCAACAGCGTACAAGGGATCCACTTTCTCCATATCCTTGCCAGTGTGTGTGTGTGTTGTTATTATTATTCTGGGAGGTATGTAATCATATCTCAATGTGGTTTGAATCTGCATTTCTATAATGACTAATGACGATAAACATATTTGCATATGCTTATTTGCCATCTGTATGTTCTGTTTGATGAAATGTCTCCATACCTTTTGCCCATTTTCTAATTGCTTTTGCCACTGAATTTTGAGAGTTTTTTTTTCTATGTATTCGAGATACTAAGTTCTTTGTCAGAAATGTGGTTTGCAAATACTTTCTCCTAATCTGTAGCTTTCCTTTCTATCCTGTTCACATGCACTTTCACAGAACAAATATTCCTTGTTTAGATGAGATGTAAGTGATTCATTCTTCCTCCTAAGATTGTACCTCGATGTCAAGTGTAAAATCTGTTCATGTAGGGCAAGATCTCAAAATTTTTCTCTGATTTTTTTTCTAAAAGCTTTACAGTTTTACTTTTCACATGTAAAAATGACCCTTTTTGAGTTCATTGTATTTCTTAGTTAATGTGTATGGATGGTGTTAGGTTTTCACTGAGGTTCATTGTTTTGCCTGTGAATATCCAATAACTTCAGTATTTGTTGAAAGGCCCATCCTTTGTCCCGAGAACAGCTTTCCCACCGTTATCAGAAATCATTCTGGTACATTTGCATAGGTCTGTTCAGGCTGTTTATTTTGTTTCATTGACATATCTGTTTATTTCTATACCAATAACACATTGTCTTGAATACAGTAGCTTACATTAAACTTTAACATACAATAGATGATTCATTTTATTCTTGTTCATCAAGTTGGTTTATCTATTTTACAGTGTTTGTCTTTGCATATGAATTCTAGAATAAATGTATCTATAAAAACTTGCTGGGATTTGTTCAGTAGTTCCATTAAACCTATAAAGTAATTTGGAGGGAATTGGTATCTTTACTATGTTGAGTCTTCTACTCCAAGAAAATGGTGTGTCTCTCCATGTATGTATCCTCTAATGTGTTCCTTTGTATATTATATAATTCTTAGTATATACTTCATATATGTGACATAATAATTTTTTTAAGTTTTTTTAAAATGTTTATTTATTTTTGAGAGAGAGATGGAGGGAGGGGCAGAGAGAGAGGGAGACATAGTGTCTAAAGCAGGTTCCAGACTCTGAGCTGTCAGCATAGAGTCTGACATGGGGCTCAAACTCACGAATGGTAAGATCATGACCTGAGCCAAAGTCAGATGCTTAACTGACGGAGCCACCCAGGTGCCCCTATGTGACATAATAGTTTTATGCTTATATATTCTCTTTTAAGCAATCATAAATGATATTGTCATATGCTTGCTATATGTATATAAAACTGTGATTGCTTTGCATGTGTTGCACTTATAAGTTGTAAATTTACTAAAGTATATTATTCTAAAAATTTTGGGGTAGGCCTCTTTGAATTTTGTATGTAGATATAATCATGTCATATACAAATAGGAGCGATTTTATTTCTTCCTTTCCAGTCTGTGTAGCTATTCTTTTTAAAACCTGATTGTACTGGCAAGAATTTCCAGAACAATGATGAAAGAGAGTGGTGAGAACAGACATCCTTCGTTTTTCTCAACTTTCCCTTACTTTTTTCCCTATTTGACAGGGTTGGAGTTTTTTTGTCTTTCTTTCCTTCTTTCTTTCCTTCTTTCTTTCTTTCTTTCTTCCTTTCTAAACCATGATTGGGTTTTGGATTTTGTAAAAAGCTTCTTCAGCATTGATTGACACGATCACATGATCTTTCTTCTTTCAGCCTTTTGACAAAACTATTCAGATTGTCTATTTCATCTTATCTGGATTTGGCAGTTTCTAGTTTCAAGGAATTGGTTCATTTCATTTAAGTAATTAAATTTGTAAGCATAATTGTGTTACCTCTAATATTCCCCTATTATTTTTTTTATGGCAGCAGGATCTTTGGTGATATATCATGTTTCATTTCTAATAATGATTTGCATCATCACTATTTTTATATTTGTTGGTAATGTTGGTAATTCAATATTATTTAAAAAACAACTATTGTTATATTACTTTCTCAATCATTTGCTGTTTTTTAATCTCATTAACTTGGCTAACATTTCATATTTTTTTTCTTTTACATTACATCATTTTGCTTTTCTTCTATTTAATTAAGGAATAACCGTGATTATTGATTTGAGAACTTTTCTGTTTCTAACATAAGAATTAAGTGCTCTTCGCACTGTTTTGGCTGCTTCTCACATATTACACATTTTTATGTTCATTAAGTTCTATGTATGTTTTAAATTCCTTTGAGATTTCCTCTTTGACTTATGTAGTATTCTTTTTTTTTAAATTTTTTTAACCTTTATTTATTTTTGAGACAGAGAGAGACAGAGCATGAACAGGGGAGGGGCAGAGAGAGAGGGAGACACAGAATCTGAAACAGGCTCCAGGCTCTGAGCTGTCAGCACAGAGCCCGACGCAGGGCTCGAACTCACAGACCGCGAGATCGTGACCTGAGCCGAAGTCGGCCGCTTAACCGACTGAGCCACCCAGGGGCCCCGACTTATGTAGTATTCTGATATTTATTGTTTAATTCCAAGTGTTTGGATGTTGCTGTTTATTTTTCTTATTATCAATTTCTCAATCAAGTCCATTATGGCCACAGAGCTGATTTCGAGTCTTTCGAATTCTGTTTATGGGCCAAGTCTATTTTAGTAAATGTTCCAGGTGCTTTGAGGGGGGAAAAGGTGTACTCCTGTGTTTGGATAGAATGTTCTATATGTGTGTTTAGATCTTACTGGTTGATGGTGTTGTCAACTGTTATGCCTCCTTGCTGGTTTTCTATTTAGTAGTTTCTTCAAACGCGTAGAGTAGGGTGCTGGAGCCTCTAACTATGGTTGTGGGTTTGCCTATTTCTCTTTTCATCTTTCAGCTGACAATCATCCTTCTCTTGGTCCTTCAGACACCACAATGTGGGAGAACAATCTTTTTGATGGGATTGGAATCTGGGGTGAACAGTCAGCGCTCCATTTGGCCGCACTAAAGCTAGAGAGAGGCAAGTTTTTTCTCATCGTCATTTGGTTTCAGTTAGTTAGATATTGACAAAAAGATTTCTATTATTTTAGCCCACCATTTTGCCTGTATCTTGGCATGCAGGACAGGCTTTCTTGGAAGTGTGTGTGTGTGTGTGTGTGTGTGTGTGTGTGCCTGGCAGTTCCAATTTAAAGGTTTTTCCAAGTGCCCTTTCTGGAATCTGTGGGAGGCAATAAGGAAGCCCAGGAATCTCACTACCATTTCATTTCTTAAACCCCAAAACCTCTAAAGAGCCCATTTTCTCCTCTCTACTATGCAGAGTCTCCCCACAGAGATTTATTGCATTATGTCCAGGGTTGTTTATTTGTAAGTGGCAGGACCTAGGAGGAACAGAAGTGTTGCATCCTGACGCGAAAAAGTGACGATTTTCATCAGCTTTTGCTACTCAAAGCTCTCCTTACTTTTGTTTTTTAAAGGTTATGGGTTAAAATGTAACTGGCCTAAGTAGCCATGAAATCCTGCGCTTTTTGAACTTGCTCTGTTCTCTTTCAGTCCTTCCGACAAACTAGCTGTCTCTCCTCTGAGCACATTTCTCATGGTTTCTTTTCAGTCGCAACATACAGTAATCAAATCACACTGCGTAGGTTCTCATTATTCAGTCTCTTCCTTTCAAGATACGACTGAGACCTTATCTGCTTTCAAGATACCTCATGCAAGTGTTTCAGCAAATGTTTCCCACTGCATGAAAGGATCACCGTCATGCCAGCCTCCAACGTTACTTTCTTCATCACCTGTCATCTGGGGACTAAGCCAGAGCCTGACATTTTAGGGTTTTATTACAGAAACATATGTCTTAAGGAGCCAATGTCTAAATTAATCAGGTAGCCAACAGTCTTGAAACTACATGGCTGAAAGCAAGATGAACTATTTTTGTTGTTAGACATACAGCCATTTGATGCCTCTGCACTGGGTTGTAGGAGCACAGACAACACTGTGTTCGTCTCTGGCCTTCTATCTTATCCATACACATACAATGACCTCCCTCAGGACTATGTGTCCCAGGGCCCTGGAGATTATGTGTCCTCTGGCTGGAATGCTGGAAGGTTCGTTCTGATTGTCCCTCCACTTGTGTACAGAAACTCCTACCTCAGATAACCAGTAGAGATGACCAGTGCAGAGAAGGCTCCACCATAGATAACTAGTAGAGATGACTGGAGCACAGAAGGCCAACTCTAAATACTTACCCCTTGGTCTCACCACAATGCCACTCAGTCTACAAAGGCTGAGGGTTAAGGTCCGGACTGGGCAGAGAAGGGCTACATAGCTGCGGGATTGTTCCTCTGCCTGATGCCTCCCTGTTAGTAAATTACCCTTAGTAAATCTCTATGTAAATGGGATGAAACAACTCGCTTTGTTTTTCCATCTCAAAGTGCCTTCTCAGCCTGGAGGACACGTTACCGTCCTTTCTCTACCTTCTAACACATGCCCTGCAGTAATCACCCTCTTGAAATTTCCCTCTCTTGCTGCGGGAAAAGAAAAATGAATGTATGAGGAAGCAGATGCTGGCTTTTCAAGGTTTACAGCAGAAGTGAGAGATGCTACATCCACTCCCATGAATTGGATCACAGCTAAGTTTGTGTAGGGAAGTAAATGTCACCACGCATCTAGTGGGAGAAAACGTAAGTTACTATAAACAGCCTTAGGGGCTTCCACATTAAGGAAAAGAAAGGACTCCCAACATCTTAAGATGTTGTATTTTAAGCTACTTACTATATCTAGATGAGACTGAAGGGCTGTCCTTGGGTTAGCATTATTTTGTTCTATGTATGGGAAGAAGGGTCATTGTGGGTAATGATTAGCCATAAGGATTGGGGTGTGTTAACCACTGTTGGTAGTTTTTTTTTTTAAGCCTTATCTTCCTTTTTTTAAAGTTTTTATTTAAATGGCAGTTACTTAACATACAGTGTAATGTTAGTTTCAGGTGTACAATGTAGTGATTCAACAATTCCTTAGGTCACCTTGTGCTCATCACAATTGCATTCCTTAATCCCCATCCCCTATCTCAATGGTCCTGCCGCCAACCTTCCCTCTGGGAACTTATCTTCTTATTCTTTTTTAAACAAAATCACAGTTCAGATTAGGGAAATAATGTCTTAATTAAAAGTAAGAGTAGCAACGATTACATAGCCTGGTAATTATTTTCAGAATCACTGTGGTTATTTTGATGAAGAGGATCTGATACAGCTATTAATCAACCATTGGCTTTCTCCCATGTTGTTTTATTTTCCCTAAACACAGAACAATTCTCACATGGCCATGAAAATAAAAACACTCTACTATGTATGGCCAAAGAGAAATATGGAAAAACCTGGGTACATGATAGTGTTGTAGAGCCAATCATTTATTCCTGAACTGCCAACATTGAGACTTCTAATGAGCTCTATGAGCTCTAATAGTTCTAATGAGCTATGAGGGGTGGGGGAGAGGCAGGGGAAACTCTAAATGATTACGATCCCTTATCTGAATTTCAGTTGCATACAACTTAAGTGATACAAAATCCAAAGTCTTCTCTACTATTTAGTCAACTCAACTATATAAGTGTAAATAAATTAAAATTAAAAATGTGTGTGGGGTGCCTGGGTGGCTCAGTCGGTTGAGTGTCCGACTTCGGCTCAGGTCATGATCTCGCGGTCTGTGAGTTCGAGCCCCGCATCGGGCTCTAGGCTGACAGCTCAGAGCCTGGAGCCTGTTTCAGATTCTATGTCTCCCTCTCTCTCTGACCCTCCCCTGTTCATGCTCTGTCTCTCTCTGTCTCAAAAATAAATAAAAACATTAAAAAAAAATTTTTGAAAAAAAAAAAAAAAGAAAAAAATTAAAAATGTGTGTGTATAGATAGATATACATTAATATATATAACCATAAATCTACTAATCAATGTAACGTGTCCCAAATCCACAATTAAAAAGTGGCAGAATTGAGATTTCAACTCAAATCTATATAACTACAAAATGTGTCCCTTCTGTTGTAATTAAATGCTTTATGTGATCTATCTATCTATCTATCTATCTATCTATCTATCTATGTGGGTTATTGTCTACAAAGAACTTATTAAATTTTTTCTATTAAAAACCTTCTGAAAGTATTTGAAAAAAATATAGAAACACACAGAGTGCCAGTGAACTCTTCATTATCACAATGCCCTCAATGTCCCCCATAGTTTTGCACAGCCAAATATTAAATTGTAAAGTTTCTTAGTAGCAGAGGCTCTAATTCCCATGATTCTAATTCATATGATTGGTAGGTAACAAAGAGACAACACAGTATAAAAGGAGAACCAAGACAAAAGGAGGATTTTTGTGTCCCTAGTAATTTACAACCACAAACCTGGGGCCTACGGGATGAAGCATAACTAACTCTTGTACAATAATCAATAGTGTTACATTTGGCCTTTTTTTTTTGTCTTAAATTATTTGAAGGATACTAAAATTTATGGATGAATGCCAGCTCTTCAAAAAATAGAGCAATACTTCAAATAAGAGCCAATCAGGCAGCGAACTCAAAAACTTAAAAGGGAGAAATGTGCTTTAAATTATTGTCCATTGTATATTTTAAATTTACCAGGTTCTTTTTTTAATAAAATCCCTGGATGCCATTGTCATCCAAAGCCATTATGAGTTTATTTGGGGATATTTCTTAGATAGTCCTGATGTTTTCAGCTTAAAAAAAAATCATCAATCATCTTATCAAGTATATAGGACTCAATATACACGAGCAGTTGAGCAACGCTCCCGGGTTTATGAAGGGTTGAGAACATCTGAAAATCTTCCCAATTCTTTCTTTGAGTTAATCGCTTTGAAAAAAATCACTTCTTTACCCTGCAGGCCTAAACAAAGACCTTGTTCTATGAAACTGCGAGTTTCATGAAGTGCAGCGAATGCTGAGGACGGTGTTCTACTTTTTTATAGAACGTCTAAAACAATGCGTATAGACAAGCACACATGTCCAGCTCAGTGAAACCTCACAAAGCGAATCCATGGCGCATCCGCAAAATCAAGAGCTAGAACAAATATTGTTTTCCCTACTTGTGTCTCTTTGTGAGAACAACATACTCCTCAAAGGCAATTATTAGCTTGAATTTTAAAATTACAGTTTAGATATACCTGTTGTCTTTTTTTTTAATTTCATATAAGGGAAAAATAGACTGTGCATTGTTTTGTTTCTTTTGCTTAATATTATGTTCGTGAGATTTATTCTGATCTTTGTATATAATTCATTTATTTTTATAGCTATACGGCATATTTTTGCACTATCATTCCAACAATCATATACCTATTGGACCTTGGAAGTGCCTGTGGGTGTCTGCAGTTTGGGACTATGATGCTTCTGTGAGCATTCGTGTCCTTGACTTTTGGTACGTATATGCATGCATTTCTGTGGAACACATACCTACACGTGGAATTACTGACTCATTGGGTATACACATGTCAGCTCTATGGATACTCACTGCCAAACCATCTTCCAAAATGATTGTACCACTTTAGGTCGCCATCAGCAATGTAATGGAGATCCAACAGTTCTCCGTCCTCCCAACACTTCGTCTTATCTACCTTTTCATTTGTTGTAATATACAGTGGAAATTTTTAATTTCCAATTCTACTTCTCTTTTCGTGTGTTTACTGGTCAGGTGGTTTTTCACTCTGTTAATTTGACTTTTGACAAATAGTATTTATTTTATTTTATTTTTTTAACGTTTATTTATGTTTTTGAGACAGAGAGAGACAGAGCATGAATGGGGGAGGGTCAGAGAGAGAGGGAGACACAGAATCTGAAACAGGCTCCAGGCTCTGAGCTGGCAGCACAGAGCCTGACGTGGGACTCGAGCTCAGGGACTGCGAGATCATGATTAGCTGCTTCCCATTCTGTGTCTCCCTCTCTCTCTGCCCCTCCCCCGCTCATGCTCTGTCTCTCTCTCTCTCTCTCTCTCTCTCTCTGTCAAAAATAAATATTAAAAAAAATTAAAAAAAAATAAGAGCAGAACGTCTACCCTTATAGCTCTAGAGGTATCCTGGATGTGTTCTCATTGGTTTCCAAAGCCAGATATTTTGGGGGCTCATTTGCCTGGTGAAATTCTCAAGGGTTGGGGGTGCCTGGTATGGTGCATAGAGTCCTTACTCTTCAGGGAGACACTCAATATTTGTGAGATTCTTCCTGACTGTGGGAGGTGGGTTTTTTGGTCATACTGTGTTATGTGCCTCTCCTACCCACCTCCATGGGGCCCTTTTATCCTTTGTTGTGGAGAAGCTCTTCAACTAGTTTTCAATTCTTTTTCCAAAGGCAGTGTCAACCTAAGTAGCCGTTACTTGTTTCTTCTGTGGGGAGAGGTAAGTTCAGGATCTTCTTTCACCACCATCTTGAACCACCTTCAGAACGAAAAACGTCATATTATTATGGATTGAGATCTACAACATACCTGGAATTAATTTGATACAGTATGATAGATGTCATGCTTAGTTTTTTTCTATATGGGTTTTGAATGAAAACCACGCCATTTATTTAAAGACTGTCTTTAATCCAATGCTCTGCAATGGAAATATGTCAAAACAAAAAAATGACTATTTATATGTGGATCTCTTCCATCAAATTAGATTTCTAGTTTTGCAGTGATGTTAAATGTATTTCATGTGATTTAATATGAAGTCTTGAAATCAGGTACAGTAACTCCATTTTTCTTGCATTTTCATGTAGGAACGTACCTTGGTAATCCTAGCTTCTATATTTCCATTAAAAAATAGAATCAGGTGGTCAAGTTGAACAAAAATTTAGAAATAAAAAGACTTTCAAGATGCTTATTTGCAATTCATTGAATCTATAGATCTATACATGTATGGACTGGGGATACACTGACTTTTAAAGTGTTCAGTTTCTCAATATATGAGTGTTATATATTCCACCATGTAGTAAGCATCTATAATTTCCTCAGGAATATTTATGACTATTAACTGAAGAAATATTAGACACTTTGATACGTATCTTCCTAGATATTTGCTGTTTCATGCTTTTTTAAAGATACTGTATTTAGAATTCTATTTTCAAGAGTGTTTTTTTGTTATACAGAATTAAAATATTTTTGATTATTATAGAATTCAGTAAACTTACTAATTTAGCTGTTAATTTTTTATTTTTATGAATTTTCTACATAAACAGTCATATCATTGGTAAATAATAACAGCTATTATTGTTTATAATCACTTTATTTTTTATTTCTTCTTCTTGCCTCCTTGTATGGAAGATTATTTATAATCATTTTACTTTTCACTTCTTTTTCTTGCCTCATTCTTTATGATGTATGAGGGTTAATCATCTCTACGGAAACATTGTCAACACCTCTCTATTATATACTCTATTTTAAGTGTATTTTGAAAGTTTATTCAATAAGGGAAGTTCCCATCTAATTTTAGTTTGCTAAGTGCATGCACTTTAAAAAAACTCTATATTTTAGAGCAGTGTTGAGTTTACAGTAAAATTGAACTGAAGTAAAAAGTTCCTCTATATGTCATTTCTCCACAAATATGCAGCCTTCCTCACCATCAACATCCCACAAAATAGTGGTGCATTTATTTATTACAATTAATGAACCTAGATCGATACATCCTTATCATCCAAGGTCCATAGTTTACATTAGGGTTCACTCTTGGGGTTTATAAGAGTGGGTTTTGACAAATGCACAAGAAGATGCATCCGCCATTGTAGAATCATATGGTGCTATGTCCTAAGAAATCCTGTTTCTCTCTCCCAATCCACTTCCTCCTTCCTAATCCCTGGCAACCACTATTTTACCATCTCCATAGTTTTGCCTTTTCAAGAATGTCATGTAAGTGGATTCATATAGTATGTATCCCTTTAGATTGACTTCTACATTTAGTAGTATGTATTTAATTTTCTTCTATTTTTTTATGGCTTGATAACTGATTTCTTTTTAATGCTAAATAATATTGCATTGGCTGAATACAGTCACAGTTTATTTACTCACTGAACGATATGTTGATTGTTTTTGAGTTTGGGCTATTATATGCAAGGCTGCTATAAACATCCATGGGCAGGGTTTTGTGTGGACATAAGTTTTCAACTCATTTGGGTAAATTCCCAGGAGTACAATGCTGGATCATATGGTTAGGGTATGTTTATTTTTGTAAGAAACTCCAAAATTGTCTCCAAAGTGGTTATACCATTTTGATTTTCCCACCAGCAATGAATGAGATGACACGATATATTTTCCAATATGGGATGTTGTCAGTCCTTTGAATTTAGGCTATTCTAATAGATGTGTAGTGGCATTATTGTTTCAACTTTTAATTTTGTAACTACATTTAATGTTGGACATCATCTCATGTGCTTACTTGCCATCTGCACATTTTCTTTTTTTTTTTGAGGTGTCTGTTCAGGTATTTTGCCCATTTTTAAATCAGAATGTTTATTATTTTTCAGTTTTAAGAGTTCTTTGTTTATTTTGGACAACAGATCTTTATCTGTTGTGTTCTTTGCAAATATATTTTTCCCCAATCTGTGGCTTGCCTTCTCATTCTGTTAATATTGTTTTTTAAAGAGGAAAATTTTTAATTTTAATGAAGTGTAGTTTATCAATTATTTATTTCATGGGCCATGCTCTGGTGTTGCCTTTAAAAAGGCATCATCAGGGGCACTTGGGTGACTCAGTATGTTTAGCTTCTGAGTCTTTTTTTTTTTTTTTTTTTTAATTTACATCCAAGTTAGTTAGCATATAGTGCAACAATGACTTCAGGGGTAGATTCCTCAATGCCCCTTACCCATTTAGCCCATCCCCCTCTCCCACAACCCCTCCAGTAACCCTCTGCTTGTTCCCCATATTTAAGAGTCTCCTATGTTTCATTCCCTTTCCTGTTTTTATAGAAGTTTTGCTTCCCTTCCTTTATGTTCATCTGTTTTGTATCTTAAAGTCCTCATATGAGTAAAGTCCTATGACATTTGTCTTTTTCTGACTAATTTTGCTTAGCATAATACCCTCTAGTTCTATTCATGTAGTTGCAAATGGCAAGATTTCATTCTTTTTGATTACTGAGAAATACTCCATTGTGTATGTATATATATATATATATATATATATATATATACATATATATATACACATATATATGTATATATATATATATACACACATATACACACATATATACACATATATACACATATATATATATATATATATATATATATATATATATATATATATCTTCTCTATCCATTAAGCCATCGATGGGAACATCTGACCCTTAATTTCAGCTCAGGTCATGATCTTGAGGTCATGAGATGGAACCCCTTGTCTCTCTCTAAATAAATAAATAAACATTTTAAAAAATTAAAATAAATAAACAGTCATCATAAACCCAAGTACAATCAGATTTTTGCCTATGATCACTTCCCAGAGTTTTATAATTTTTCATTTTATATTTAGATCTCTGGTCCATTTGGAGATAATTTTTGTTAATGGTAAAATGCCTGTGTCTAGATTATTTGTTTCTTGTACACATGGATATCCAGTTGTTTCAGAACTATTTGTTAAAAGACAATATGTGTTCCACAGTATTGTTTTTGGTCCTTTTTAAAAAGTCGGTTGACTATTTTGATGGGGGTCTGTTTCTGGGTTACTCTGTTTCATTGATCTATTTGTCTATTTTTTTATCAAGACCATTATTGGAGCATTATATTAAGTCTTTGTATTTTATAAAGTTTATTTATTCATTTTCAGGGATGCAGGGAGGGGCAGAGAGAGAGGGAGAGAGAGAGAGAATCCTAAACAGGTTTCTCAGCACACAGCCCAAAGTAGGGACTAGAACCCACAAACCACGAGATCATGACCTGAGCCAAAGTCAGGAGTCAGATGCTTAACATACTGAGCCACCCAGGCGCCCTAATATTAAGTTTTGAGGTTGGGTAGTGACAATATTGAATTGGATAGTGTCTTTTGCTACTCTGTATACATTTCAGAATCTGTTGATGTCCACAAAATAACTTCCCTGGAGTTTGATTGGGATTGTGGTGAATCTGTAAATCAAGTTTGGAAGAACTGACATCTTGACAATATTCAGTCTTCCTATCCATGAACATAGAATATTTCTCCATTTATTTCATTCCTCTTTAATTTATTTCATCAGAGATTTGTACTTTCGTTAATGTAAAACTTTTTCATATTTTATTACATTTATGCCGAAGGTTTACATTTGGGGGAATACTAATGTAAATGTTAATGTCTTTTTTTTATTTCAAATTCCACATTTTGATTGCTAGCATATAGGAAGATGATTGACTTGTGTATTAACTTTGTATCCTGCATCTTTGCTATAATCCCTGATTAGTTACAGGAGAGGTTTTTTTGTTTGGTTTTGCTTCGTTTTGTTTTGTGTTTCCTATATAAACGGTCATGCCATCTGGAAGAAAGCCAGTTTTATTTCTTTCTTCCTAATCTGCATAAATTTTCTGGCCTTATTACATTAGCAAGGACTTGCAGCACAGTATTGAAGAAAACCAGTACGAGGGCACATCCTTGCCTTGATCTTGATCTAGGTGTGAAAGCTTCAAATCTCTCACCACTAAGTATGATGGTAACGGTAGATTTTTTTGTAGAAGTTACTCATCAATCTAAGTTTCTTAATTTGCTGAATTTTTTTTTATCATGAGTGTGTGTTGGATTTTGTGAAATATCTTTTCTGAATCCATTGATAGAGTCATGTGATTTTTCTTTTCATGACTGTTGATGTGATGAATCGCATTAATTGATTTTCAAATGTGGAACTGGCCTTTAATATCAAGGTAAATCTCACTTGGTAATGATGTGTAATACTTCTTATACTTTAGAGTTGATTTTTTTAAATATTTTGTTAAGTTTCGCGTATATGTTTATGAGAGATATTGCATTTTGGTTTTCTTTTCTGGTAATGTTTTTGTCTGGTTTGGTATTTGGGTAATAGTGGCGTCATCAAATGAGTTAGGAAGTATTCTTTCTGCTTCTTTCTTCTGGAAGAAACTGTAAGAGTTTGAATAAATTCTTTGTTAGGTGCTTGATACAATACCATTAAACTTGTATGAGCCTGGTGCTTTCTGTTTTGAAAGTTCTTAATAACTGATTCAACTTCTTTAATAGATACAGACCTATTCATATTGTCTATTTCTTTTTGTGTGAGTTTTTGGTAAATTGTGTCTTTCAAGGACTTGGTCCATTTCACCTAGGTTAAAAATTTGAGGGCATGGTGTTGTTCATAGCATTTATTATCCTTTTAATGTCCTTGAGGTCCACAGTGATGTGCCCTCTTGCATTTCTGATACTAGTAAACTATGTCTTCTCTCTTTTTTATTTGGTTAGTCTCTCAATTTTATTGATCCTTAAAAGAACCAGCTTTTTGCTTTTGTTGATTTTCCATACTGATTTCCTGTTTTCAATTTGATCAGTTGGCATTTTAATCTCTGTTATTTTTAGCCTTCTAATGTATATATTTAATGTGATTCTTTTCTTTCTCAACACTGCTTTCATTGTATCCAACAAATTTTTGATAAATTGCATTTTCATTTTTATTTCAAAATATTTTTAAATTTCTGTTGACATTTTTGTCTTTACCCATGTATGATTTAGAAGTGCACTATCAAACCTCCAAGTAATTGTGGATTTTCTATCTTTTTTGTTATTTATTTCTAGTTTAATCCCATTGTGATCTGAGAGCATACATTATATTTATTTTTTTTAATGCTTATTTTTTTTTTTTTTTTTTTGGAGAGACAGACAGAGAGCAAGCAGGGGAGGGGCAGAGAGAGAGGGAGACACAGATTCCAAAGCGGGCTTCAGGCTCTGAGCTGTCAGCACAGAGCCCGACGTGGGGCTCGAACTCACAGACCGTGAGATCATGACCTGAGCCAAAGTCATCTGCTTAACCAGCTGAGCCACCCAGATGCCCCAACATATGATTTCTTTAGTTTTAAATCTGTTTAGTTATGCTTTATGGGACAGAATGTTGTCCGTAGAGGTGAATATTCCATGCAAGCCTCATAAGAATGTGTAAGCTTCTGCAACTGAATGAAGTCCATTGATATTATTTTGTATTATAAAACAGTTGTCTCTTATATTCAGGTGGTTGGCGGTACTATTGAGTTCAGCTTGGTTCTTACTGATTTTCTGCCTGCTGGATCTGTCCATTTCTGATCAAAGGACATTTAAGTCTCCAGCTATGATAGTGGATTTATTTATTTCTCTTTGCAGGTCAATCAGTTTTTGCCTCATTTATTTTGACGCTCTGTTAGGTGCATATGCATGAAGGGTTATTGGAGTGTTGACCCCTTTTTTCTTTTGTAGTGTCCTTCTTTATCCTTGATAGCTTTTCTTGCTCTGATGTCTGCTCTGTCTGAAATTAATATAGTCATTCCTACTTTCTCTCTGTTAGTGTTAGCATGACATATCTTTTTCCACCCTTTACTTTTCATATAGAAGTGCCTTTATATCTACAGATTTCTTGTAATCAACGTATAGTCGAGTGTTGTTGTTCGATCCATTCTGACAATATCAGTCATTTAATTGGTGTATTTAGACCATTCATATTTAGAATGATTTTTTATGTAATTGGGTTAGTATCTACCATATGCATTACTGTTTTCAATTTGTTGCCCTTGTTCTTTATCCTTGTTCTTGTCTTCCACACTTTTTCTTGCCTTTTGTGGTTTTAATTGAGCATTTTGTACGATTTCATTTTTTATTAGTATATCAATTATATATATGTATATTTATATATGTGTATATATTTCACTTTCTAAAGTGGTTGCCTAGAGTTTGCCATATGTATTTATAGTTGATCCCACTCACTTTAAAACAACATTAAACTGCTTCACAGGTAGTGCAGGTGTCTTATAATAACAAAATATTTATAACTCCTTTTTCATGTTCTTTGTACATTTTCTGTCATTTACTTCACTTATACATAGACATATATATAATCAAATACATGGGTTATATTATTTTGAACAAATTATTATATATTAGCTTAATTATGAATAAAAAATGTTTTTTTTACATTCTCCATTGCTCTGTTATTCTTCACACAGGCCTGATCTCTCTGAAGATTTTTTTTTTTAATTTCGTGCGAGGCAGGTCTACTAACAAAAAAATCCCTCAATTTCTGTTTGTCTAGAAATTCTCTGTTTCTCCTTTTCTTTTAAATTTCACAGGATATAGAATTCTGGGTTGGTGTGGTTTTCTCTCTCTCTCTCTCTCTCTCTCTCTCATTACTTTAAATATTTCGCTCTGTGTTCTTCTTGCTTTCATAAACTCAATAGAGATGTTGGATGTAATTCTTATCTTTGTTCCCCTAAAAAAAAAGGTGTTCCTGCCTTTCAGGTTCTTTGAAGGTATTTTTTCATTATCTTTTATTTTCTGCAGTTTGAATATGATATGCATAAGTGGAGTTTTTTGTGCTTGACGTTCTCAGCTCCGTGGATCTGTGGTTCATGTCTGATGCTAATTTGTAGCTGTTCTTTGTAATTCTTGCTTCAAATATTTCTTCTGTTCCTTTGTATCATTCTTTTCCTTTTGGTATTTCTGTCACTCATCTGTTATACTTTCTGTAGTTGTCCCACAGTCCTTGGACTTATGTGTTTTTTTTTTTCAGTCTTTCTTCCCTTTGCTTTTCGTACTTGAAAGTTTCTATTGACATATTCTCAGGCTGAAAGATTCTTTCCTTTCCTCAGACATGCCCAGTCTGTTAATGAGCCAGTCAAATGCATTATTTATTTCTGTCAACGTTTTTGATCTATAGCATTTCTTTTTTCCTCTTTCTTAGGATTTTCATCTCTCTGTTTCCATGGCCGATCTCTTCCTGCACGCTGTATATATTTTTTTCCTTTAGAGCCCTTAGCGAATTAATTATGGTTGTTTTATGTTTCCAGTCTTATAACTCCAACATCCCTCTCATACCAGAGTCTCCTTCTGATGCTCGCTTTGTGTCTTCACACTGTGCATCTTGCCTTTTAGTGTGTTTTGTAATTTTTTCATTAAAAGACCAAACAGCAATAGCTGGTACTGTTTCCTGCAGAGGTTCTGCCCCAGTAAGTTATGTTCTCCGTATCTGCTTGCCTGTCTCTGATTTGGGAGACTGTGGTTTGCCTCCTCACTTTACTTGTCTGACGAGTCTAAGAATAGTTGCTGGTGTTCAGTTTGTTTGGCTCTTTTGCTTACTCCGAGGATGGAGTAATGACTTCCAAGATCATTCCATTCCATTGAAGTCTTAAAGCCCTCAGTATATATTAGTCATGTTTTTAATTGATAGTCTGGTCGTGTCAACATTTTGCCATGTATCTGATTGTGGTTAGGATGCTCGTTCAAACTCTTGAAACCATGTTGTTGTTGTTGTTTTTAATCTTTTAGTTTTCGTATGCCTTGTACTTTGTTCTGGACAACTGGACATGATGTACCAGGTAAAAAGAACTGCAGTAAATAGACCTTCAGGAATGGAGTAGTAAGCTGTGGGGAGAGCAAGCATTCTATAGTCCTATGAGTAGGTCAACCTTTTGGTGAGCCGGTAATGCTGGACTGTGAATTTCACCAATTTTTCTCATCGCCACACTCCCTACACCCACCTCAGGTGGGACAGGATGGCTATAAAGGGCTGGAGTTGAACCCTTCCCTTACCCCAGGGAAGTTAGGCTCTGATAAAATCCGGGCAGGTTCGGTTCTTAGAAAATAATTTCTCCTGAGGGTAGAGCTCGTTATGAACAAAAGACTCGGCAGTATTTCAAAATGGCGAGTTTTCCCTTTCGTTTGTTTCCCCCTACAATTGATTTTTTTTTTCAACTTTTTTTTTTTTTTTTTTGGACAGAGAGAGACAGAGCATGAACGGGGGAGGGGCAGAGAGAGAGGGAGACACAGAATCGGAAACAGGCTCCAGGCTCCGAGCCATCAGCCCAGAGCCCGACGCGAGGCTCGAACCCACGGACCGCGAGATCGTGACCTGGCTGAAGTCGGACGCTTAACGGACTGCGCCACCCAGGCGCCCCTGATTTTTTTTTAATATACTCTTTATATTTTAGCTATTGTATCACAAAAATCTAGATCCTGTTCAGTCTTCAAGTTACTTCACACACAGTGTAGTATTGATTTCAGGAGTTGAACCCAGTGCTCATCCCAACAAGTGACCTCCTGGTTGCCCCATCGCCCATTTAACCCATCCCCTCACCCACCCACCCACCCCCTCCATCAGACCTCACTTTGTTCTCTGTATTTAAGAGTCTCTTACAATTTGCCTCCCTCTGTTTTTATCTTCTTTTGTTCCTTCCTTTCTCTTATGTTCCTCTGTTGTGTTTCTTAAATTCCACCTACGAGTGAATAATCTTTGTCTTTAGCAGCCAGTCCCCCTGTTAAAATGTAGTCTGAAAAATTGGTGGCTGTGGATGTTTAGCTTTCTCCAGGCCTGCCAAAACTGCCCCAGCAAAAGTAGGACACTGATTTACCTTGCTTCATCGCAGATGAGTGGGATGGGTGTGAATGTTCCCTGCTTGGCCCCACGAACCCTAGGGAGAGGGAACATGGTAGACTGATTCATACATCTTGTTTCTATAGCGTTGGGACAAAAGCTTAGCCCCCTCACCCCACCGATACCAGAAGAGAGGAAAGGTAGACGTGGGTTGTCAACTAGCCCCACCTCCATGACCTTTTCAATTTCATTGATTCCTAGATGGGTCCAGAGGCTCAACTTTCCACTGAGTTCTCCTGATACCATGGGTGGAGGGGAAAAGGGGAAAGAGTGTTAATTAGCCCTGCCTCACACTGCCTTGTTTCAGTCTTATTGTTGTTGGGTGGTAGGGGGATTCATCACCTACCAAGCCCCACTGACTCCAAGGGGGTGGGACGATCCTAGTGGTAACTAGCCTTGCCTTGCACGGTGAAGTCTTGTTGCCAGGAGGGAATGGGAGTTCAAGTTGCCACTGAGCTCTGCTGACCGTCTCCAGTGGGGGAATCAGATCACTGCTTCCTTCTGCCATGCATGGATGGGTCATCAGCTCCCTCTCAACCCTACTGACACTACGCCAGGAAGGGAATCAAAGCACCATTGCTTCCACTGGACAAGGCACAGATCAGCTCTCTGCCCAGCACCGGTGATGCTACTCTGCTGGGAGAGTTGGAACAGTGCTGGTTTCTACCAACTGGGAGGTGAACGAATAGCAACCTGCTCACTCCAGCGGACAGCCTGGAGGAAAAAGTAAGACGACTGCCCTTCGATCCTATGGATCAGGGTTCCAGGGTGGAAAATCATCTCTTCAATGAAACCACAGTAATAGGAAAGGGCACTTTTCAATTAGTGCTCGGATGGAAAAGGATGGATATTAACAAAAAGGTTATCTGTTCTGTTGGATCATTGTTTCTGAATTCTTCTGCCATAGGGGATAGACTTTTCTTGGCACTTTTTGTTTTCCTATTCCTATTGTGGAATACAGACTTCTGAGGCACCATGTCTGGTATATACGGGAGACAAAAAGAAAACCCTTTGTGTTGGTCGTCAAGTCCTGAGGCCCCTAAGCAGCTGCTTCCTCCTTTCTACCTTCCGGAGTCTTCTTAGGTCTGCTTGCTGTTTTACATTCAAAATTTTTTTTAATTATAAGAAGGTAAAATTAGTAAATAATTCTTGATGCACTTATGATAAGTTCTACTGATATCTGAATTTTAGAGAATTTACATGCACTTCTTAAATGTCAAATTTAATGAGTTATTAAAAAAACACATTTGGACAATAGCTGTCAAACTATATCTTTATTTATAATAATATTCCCTAAAGAATCACAAGATCATTCACTTGAAACATGAAGACTTCCTAGTTGGTAACATTAATCACTAGGATTAAAATGTCTGTTCTTGGGGAGCCTGGGTGGCTCAGTCGGTTGAGCGTCCAAAGCCGGCTCAGGTCATGATTTCACGGTCTGTGAGTTCAAGACCCCTGTCAGGCTCTGTGCTGACTGCTCAGAGCCTGGAGCCTGTTTTGAACTCTGTGTCTCCCTCTCTCTCTGACCCTCCCCCATTCATGCTCTGTCTCTCTCTGTCTCGAACACATAAATAAACATTAAAAAAATTTTTTTTAAATGTCCCTTCTTGGAAGGAAAAAAGGTAGAGAGCAGGAGGGGGGGTGCATTGGGGATATTTGAGGCAAGAAAGGAACGTGGTTCGCGTAGAACAATGCCAAAAACATGAACTTCAGGTCAGATAAATCTGACCTTGAATCTATCTTCCCTTCTGGTTCACGAATTCCATATAGGCATTTTATTATACTCTTCATTTGTACAATAAAACTAATAATTTGAAACAGTTTGCTTACGACGACGATTTCTTTCCCGGGAACTCAGAAGGAACCTTCTGTTGTGTTCTGGGGAAAAATTGGTTTAGCTTTGGTTTAATGTCTTGTTCTCACTGCATCTATACCTTCTACCTCCACTCAGTCCTATTATCCAGCGAAGATTCTTGGCAGGAGCTCTGCTTGGAAACCAGCCCTCCAGGAGAAGGGAGGGTGCAAACACGTAAAACACCTTCCTAAAATACGAAATTGCAGCACACATTCATTCCTGTCCAAGACCCTTCCCCTCCCAACCAGTTTCAGAATGAAAACCATGTTGTGTTTTACAACTATGTTTGGGATTACAAAAACATGCAACTCTGTAAAAAAAATAAAAAATAAAAAATAAAAAAAGAGAGAGAGAGAGCACGGCAAAACCCTTACCAGTTCTCTCATGCTGTCCAGGAAGCTGTATCACAGAACTGATAATAAAAGCACAGCTAGGCTCATTTCCAGTAACTTAATGAGTTTTCAGAGCTGCTGTGATTAGCAAAGTATCCTTAAATAGGAAGAGAGAGTTACTCTGAAAGCCTATGCTGATTTTTATCTTCACGTTATCTTAGTTGTCTATAGCGCACCCTAACACATTTTCCCAGGTGCTGCCTTCATAACATTTAAATTATGACCGTTGAAAAAGTGCCTTCACTCATAGTGTTATTGGCTTTCCCATTTTTAAACAAACCATCCTGTATCTAATATTGGAGTGGTTTTGAATAACCACCTACCAGTAACCTGACAATTATACACTTGTCACATTAGTACTGATTGCAAAGGTACTTTTTCAACTGCTTTTGTGGTATAACACTCTTTTTTCCTTCCCTTAAAAATGCCCAACCATAAAAAGGAACAATAAATACTTCAGGCTATAATAAAAACTTAATTTGCTCGTTCTAAATGTAAATTTACATAGATTGCTGAGATAAAATTGGCATTTTAATTATAGATTGCAAAGGAAGAAGGCCATATTTCATTGAATATTTCCAAGTTATTGCATTTAAATGGCACTGCACATAGAGAAGCCCAATCAGTCATTCCTGGAGGCTTGATGATCTTGGATAAATGTGGAAATTCACACTTCTAAATAATTAGTTTAAGTATCATTAAGCCTTTCAAAACCCATTTCTGCTTATTATAGTTTACATATTAAAATGTATTTACTGAAGTTTTGGATTATTTCAAGTGTGAGAGAAAAAGGCCAGGCAATAGATTAAAAATATATTAAGCTACAAGTATCTCAACTGATGCAAACTTCCAACTGCCCACCTCTCCAATTTCGCAGCTTTATCCTTGTCCCTGTGGCCAATATCCTATTGTCCTAGAACATATACAGAGTAGACTATAGAATCTATATTGCTTCGGAACACATGGACATTTATCGTTCAACAACTGAAACATGAAGAAAAAGTCCATGAAAGGATTTGTGAATCAAAAGGTAGGGTTTTTGATTAATTTTATTTATTTATTTTTTTAGTGTTTATTTTTGAGACAGAGAGAGACAGAACACAAGTGGGGGAGGGGCAGAGAGAGAAGGAGACACAGAATCTGAAGCAGGCTCCAGGCTCTGAGCCATCAGCACAGAGCCCGTCGCGGGGCTCAAACTCACTAACCGCAAGATGGTGACCTGAGCGAACTCAGACGCTTAACCGACTGAGCCACCCAGGAGCCCCAAAATGTGACTTTTAAAGGAAAAGTCTGAATATAGTTGAGGCTCTGCTCCAACTGGTTGAGGTTTGCTTACATATCATGACTTATGTTCCTACTTGTGGGAATGCAGAATCAGTAATGTCCCTTGAAACAATCACCTCTGGATCAAACTGACATGTGAGTAGGGATTCCAACGCCATGTCTTCCAACTGTCACAGAAAGATACAAGAAAATAAAAAGTGAAAAAGCACACAAATTTAAAATTTTAGGCTGAAGATGCCTGGAATAAATCAACATTGTTCATAAGGTAGAGAGAAATAGATTAATAAAGCTTTGTTCAGATTTTATTTGATGAAAAATATATCTTAGAGAAAAAATGATAGTCATAAATGAATTGTATGTCTCCACCATGAGTGTCTTGATTATGAAATTTGAGATTCATTTCAGTAGTACTCAAAATGTTACCCTCAGATAACTCAGAACACTTTCAGAGAGTTCACAAGGAGAAAATTACTTTTATATCAATACTAAGGTATTATTTGCCATTTTTCCTGTGCTGATATTTTCTCTGATGTTACCAAAGCAATGATTGGAGCATGTTAGCACAAATCATGATAATGGCAAAAAACTCTACAAGTTGTCCTTATTTCCTTAATTGTCTTCTACTTGGAATTTTATTTTTTTTTATTTACTTTTTTTTTTAATTTTTTTTAACGTTTATTTATTTTTGAGACAGAGAGAGACAGAGCATGAACGGGGAAGGGTCAGAGAGAGGGAGACACAGAATCTGAAACAGGCTCCAGGCTCTGAGCTGTCAGCACAGAGCCTGACGCGAGGCTCGAACTCACGGACCGCGAGATCATGACCTGAGCCGAAGTCGGCCGCTTAACCAACTGAGCCACCCAGGCGCCCCTGGAATTTTAAATAAATCATGGGAGCAGCCTGTGTCTAGCAACAGATGAACGGATAATGAAAATGCACACACACACACACACACACACACACACACACACACACACACTGGAATATTATTCAGCCATGAGAAGAATGAAATCTTGCCATTTGCAACAACATGAATCATGCTAGAGAGTATAATTCTGAGTGAAATAACTCAATCAGAGAAAGACACATACCATATGATTTCACTCATATGTGGAATTTAAGAGAAAAAAATACAGGAGCATAAAGACAGAGAGAGAGAGAAACAGACTCTTAACTATAGAGAACAAACTGATGGTTACCAGAGGGGAGCTGGGGGAGGGGGGGTGGGATTGGGTGAAATAGGTGATGGGGATTAACGAGAGCACTTGTCATGATGAGCACTGGGTGATGCATGGAATTGTTAAATCACTACATTGTTCACCTGAAACTAACATTGCACTGTATGTTCACTACCTGGAATTTAAATAAAAATTAAAAATAAAATTAAAAAAGAATTAAAGTGATCTTGATAAACCAGTGAAAGTTCTTTCTTTTTAATTATTCCTGGGTGTATGCTTTATATACAGGATATATATATTACATATTTCAAACCAAAAAATGACAATTGTTGGTGAAATCGTAGGGAAATTGTAACACATCTGCACTATTGTTGGGAATGTCAAATGGTGCAGCCCCCACTGTGGAAAACATAATGAAAGTTCCTCAAAAAATTAAAAATAGAATACCATATGACCCAGCAATTTGAGTTCTGGATATATACCCTAAAGAATTGAACACATTGTTTCCAAGAGATATTTGTATACCCATGTTATAGCATCATTATTTATGATAACTAAAACCTGGAGGCAACCCAAGAATCCACTGACAGATGAATGGATAAACAAAATGTGATGTATACATACAATGGAAGATTATTTCAGCCACAAAAGGGAAGGAATTCTGACACATGACAACATGAATGAACTGTGAAAGTTATATTCTGAGTGAAATAAGCCAGTCATGAAAAGACAAATATTGTATGATTCCACTTATATGAAGTACCTAGGGAATTCAAAATCAAAGATAGAAAGTAGAATGATGATTGCCAGCATTTGGGGAAAGGGAGGGGTGGAAAGTTATTATTTAATGGACATAGCATTTTACATTTGCAAGATGAAAAAATATTCTAGAGATGGTTGGTGGTTATGGCTGCATAACAGTATAAATTTACTTAACATCATTGACTGCACACTTAAAAATGGCAAAGATGGTGAATTTTATGATGTGCAATTTGCCACAATAAATAATTGATAAAAAGCAAAGCTATATTAATATAAAACTGACCCATAAATATTTAATTCTGGAGATGAAATAAAATGTTCTGATTAAATAAAACAACAAAAGTATAGAGATATTGACTACAAAAAGTTTATCCTCAACATATCAAAATATACATATTGTTTGCAAAGAAAAAGTTCTATATATAAACAAGAATTAGTACAAGGGCACCTGGGTGGCTCAGTCAGTTAAGCACCTGACTCAGTTTCAGGACCTCACAGTTCCTGAGTTTGACCCTCGCATTGGGCTCCATGCTGACAGTGCAAAGCCTGCTTTGGATATTCTCTCTCCCTCTCCTTCCACTCTTCCCTCACTTGCTCTCTCTGTCTCTCCCAAAATAAATAAATAAACTTAATTTTTTTTTTTTTTAAAGGGCGTCTGGGTGGCTCAGTTAAGCATCCAACTTCAGCTCAGGTCATGATCTCACAGTTCATAAGTTTGAGCCCCGCCTGGGGCTCTCTGCTGATAGCTCGGAGCCTGGAACGTGCCTCAGATTCTATGTCCTCCTCTCCCTCTGCCCCTCCTCTGTTTGTGCTCTGTCTGTGTGTGTCTCTCTCTCAAAAGTAAATAAGCATTAAAATTTTTTTTAATTCAAAAAAGAATTAGTACATACCTTCACAAATATAAGCAAAAATGCATATTCAAAGTGCTCAAAATTGCTCAATACAATCCTTTTATAATAGCAAATGTTCAGAAAAAACTCTGAATGTTCATCAATAGTAATAATAATAATAATAACCATAATCATGCTAGAGCATTGTTATATATGATTTTCTCTTTAAAAATATTATTTCTGGGGCACCTGGGCACCTCAGTCGGTTAAGCATCTGACTTTGGCTCAGGTCATGATCTCATGGTTCATGAGTTCGAGCCCTGCATCGGGATCTGTGCTGACAGCTCAGAACCTGGACCCTGCTTCGTATTCTGTGTCTCCCACTCTCTCTGTCCCTCCCCCACTGTCTCTCTCCCTCTCCCTCTCCCTCTCTCTCTCTCTCTCTTTCTTTCAAAAATAAATAAAGATTGGGGCGCCTGGGTGGCTCAGTCGGTTGAGTGGCCGACTTCGGCTCAGGTCATGATCTTGCAATCTGTGAGTTTGAGCCCCGCGTCGGGCTGTGTGCTGCCAGCTCAGAACCTGGAGCCTGTTTCAGATCCTGTGTCTCCCTCTTTCTCACCCTCCCCCGTTCATGGTCTGTCTCTCTCTGTCTCAAAAATAAATAAACGTTAAAAAAATTTAAAAAATAAATAAATAAATAAATAAAGATTAAGAAAAAAATTTTTCAATGTTATTTCTAATCATAGTTGTTACTATTACCTGAAATTCAGAACTAAGTAAAATATGAACTTTTCAAACAGTATGTTCAGGAGTTACACAGTTTCTTCTAAAAGTCTTATGTTTCTAGCTTCTACATTTAGACTTTTCGTACATTTTAATTTAGCTTTTATTTATGATGCGAGGTAATAATCCATTCCCCTCCATTCACATGGGTCTATCCATTTGTTCCAGAATCACTGATTTAAAAACTCTTCTTTCCCAGTGCAATACGTGAGATTGGAAACAGGCTTGGTGCAATGAACAGCAGGCTAGAAAAAGCAGATGAATGAACTAATGACCTAGAAGAGAAATAATGCAAAATAATGAAGCTGAACAAAAGAGAGAAAGAGGAATTATGGAACATGAGAATAAATTTAGGGAACTCAATGACTCAATCAAATGCAGTAACATTATATTATAGGAGACCTAGAAGAAGAAGAGAGAGAAGAGGAGGCAGAAAATTTATTTGAAGAAATAAACTGAAAACTTCCCTAATCTGGGGTAGGAAACAGACACCAGATCCAAAAGATACAGAGAACTCCCATCAAATTTTTAAAAAACAGGCCAACACCAAGACATATTATAATAAAATTTACAAAATATAGTGATAAAGAAAAAAAAAAACCCTGAAAAGCAGAAAGACAAAAGATGTCCTTAATTTGCAAGGGAAAACCTATAAGACTAGCTGGAGATTTTTCAACAGAAACTTGACAAGCTAGAGGGAGTGGCATGATATATTCAAAGTACTGAATGGGAAAAATCTGCAGCCAAGAATACTCTCTCCATCAAGGCTAACATTCAGAATAGGGGGAAAGATAAACTGTTTCCCAGACAAACTAAAAACTAAAGGAGTTTATGACCACTAAACCAGCCCTGAGAGAAATATTAAAAAGGACTCTTTGACAGCAAAGGAGAGACCCAAAATGACAAAGATAAGAAAGGAATAGAGAAAATCTCCACAAACAATGACGAAACAAGTAATAAAATGATAATAAATACATATCTATAAATAACTACTTTGAATGTAAATGGACTAAAGGCTCCAGTGAAAAGATAGTGTGTCAAAATGGAGTAAAAAACAAACAAACAAAACCAAAAAACCACCACCACAACAAAAAACACAAGACCCATGTATATGCTGCCTGCAAGAAACTCATTTAGGTGACCTAAAGACACCTGCAGATTGAAAGTGACGGAATAGAGAAACACTTCTCATGCAACTGCATGTCAAAAGAAAGCTGGAGTAGCATTACTTACATTGGAAAACTAGACTTTAAACAAAGACTGTCAAAGGAGACAAAGAAGACCATTCTACAATCACAAAGGAGCCAATCCAACAAGAAGATCTCGCAAAGGTAAATATTTATGCACCCAACACAGGAGAAGCCAAATATATAAAGCAATTAAGCAATTAATAGCAAACATATAAGAAGTCACTGATAATATACAATAATAGTAGGGGACTTTAATATCCCACTTACATCAACTGACAGATCATCTAAACAGAAAATAAACAAGGAAACAATAGCTTTGAATGACACACTGGAACAGATGGACTTGACAGATATATTCAGAACATTCCATCCTAGAACAGCAGAATACACATTTTTTTTTCAAGCACACATGCAACATTCTCCAGAATAGATCACATATTAGGTCACAAAACAGGTCTTAACAAATGGAAAAAGATTAAAATCATACCAGGCACCTTTTCTGACCACAATGCTATGAAACTATAAATCAACCACAGGATAAAACTTGAAAAATTCACAAATACAAGGGGGTTAAGCAACACGTTACTAAACAACTAGGAAATCAAAGAATAAATTTTAAAAAATACATGGAAACAAGTGGAAATGGAAAGACAATAGTCCAAAAACTTTGGGATGTAGCAAAAGCAGTCCCAAGAGGGAAGTATATTGCAATAAGGGTTTACCTCAAGAAGCAAGAAAAGTCTCAAATACACAACCTAACCTTACACCTCAAAGAGCTAGAAAAAGAACAACAAATGAAGCCTAAAGCCAACAGAAGGAAGGAAATAATAAAAATTTGAGCAAAAATAAATGACATAGAAACAAAAATAACAATAAACAAATCAATGAAACCAGGAACTAGTTCTTTGAAAAAAAAAATCAATAAAATTGATAAACCTCTAGCCAAACTTACCAAGAAAAAAAGAAAGAAAACAAATAAATAAAATCACAAATAAGAGAGGAGAATTAACAACCAACACCACAGATATACAAGGAACTTTAAGAGAATATTATGGAAAACAATATGCCAACAAACTGAACTACCTAAAAGAAATAGATAAATTCCTAGAAACATATAAACTACCAAAACTGAAACAGGAAGAGATAGAAAATTTGAACGACTGATAGCCAGCAAAGAAATCGAATCAGTAATCAAAAACTCCCAACAAACAAAAGTCCAGGGCCAGATGGTTTCATAGGGAATTCTACCAAACGTTTAAAGAAGAGTTAATACCTATTCTTCTCAAATATTACAAAAAATAGAACAGAAAGAAAACCTCCAAATTCATTCTAAGAAGCCAGTATTGCTCTGATAACAAAACTAGATAAAGCCTCCACTAAAAAAGCAAACTACAGGCCAATATCCCTGAGATGCAAAAATTCTCATTAAAATACTAGCAAACTGAATCCAACAATACATTTTTTAAAAAATCATTCACCACGATCAATTGGGATTTTTTTCCTGGGTTTCAACTTGGTTCAATATTCACAAATCCATCAACATGATACACCGCATTAATACAAGAAAGGATAAGAGCCAGGTAATTATCTCAATAGGTGTGGAAAAAGCATTTCACAAAGTACAACATCCATTCATGATAAAAACCCTCAACAGAAACTTTTACAGGGAACATACATCGACACAATAAAGGCCATATACCTTTATATATGGGTATATAGCCCTCAGCTAACATCATCCCTCAGCTAACATCATCCACAATGGGGACAAACTGAGGGCTTTCCCTCTACTGTCAGGAACAAAACAGGGACGCACAGTCTCATCACTGTTATTTACCATAGTATTGGAAGTCCTCACCACGGCAATCAGACAAAAAATAAAATAAAATAAAAACATCCAAATTGACAAGGAAGAAGTAAAAGCTTCACTCTTTGCAGATGACATGATACTCTGTATAGAAAACCTGAAAGACTTCACCAAAAACTTGCTAGAACTGATACGCGAATTCAGGGAAGGTGCGGCATATACAAAATCAACATATAGAAATCCGTTGCCTTTCTACACACTAATAATGAAGCAGTAGAAATGGAAATTAAGGAATCCATCCCAATTCCAATTGCAGCAAAAGAATAAGATACCTGAGAGTAAACCTAACCAAAGAGGTGAAAGACTTGGACTCTGACAAACTGTAAAATGTCGATGAAAGAAATTCAAAACAGCACAAAGAAATGAAAAGACATTCTATGCAGGGCACCTGGGTGGCTCAGTCGGTTAAGTGTTTGACTTCAGCTCAGGTCACGATCTCACTTTTCCTGGGTCTGAGTCCCACACTGGGATCCACGTTCACAGCTCAGAGCCTGGAACCTGCTTTGGCTTCTGTGTCTCCTTTCTCTACGTCTCCCCCGCTCATACTCTGTCTCTCTGTCTGTCTCTCTTTCTCAACAATAAATAAACATTAATTTTTTTTTTTTTACAAAAAGAAGCCATTCTATGCTCATGGGTTGGTAACAAATATTGTTAAAATATCTATATTACCCAAAGCAATCCACACATTTAATGCAATCCTTACCAAAGTGCCAACAGTATGTTTTACAGAAGTAGAATAAAGAACCCTAAAATGTTTTGGAACTAGAAAAGACCCTGAAGAGCCAAATCAACCTGAAAAAGAGAAGTAAAGCTGAAAGCATCACAAATTCTGGACTTCACGTTGTATTACAAAGTTCTAGTGATCAAGACAATAGGGTACTTGAACAAAGACAGACACATAAATTAATGGAACAGAAGAGAAAATCCAGAAATGAACCCACAACTGTATTATCAATTCATCTTTGACAAGTAGAAAAGAATATCCAATGGGAAAAAGACAGTCTCTTTCACAAATGGTGTTGAGAACACAGGACAGCAGTACACAGAAGAATGAAACTAGACCATTTTCTTACACCATAACAAAAATAAACTCAAAATGAATTAAAGACCTAAACGTGAGACCTGAAACTATAAAAATCCTAGAAGCGAGAGTAGAAAAGGGGTAGAAGAGGGATGAACTTCTTTGACATTGGCAGTAGTAATTTCTTTCTAGATACGTCTCCTGAGGCAAGGGGAACAAAACCAAAAATCAACTATTAGGACTTCATCAAGATAAAGAGTTTTTGCACAGCAAAGGAAACAATCAACAAAACCAAAAGGAAACCTACAGAATAAGGGAATACATTTGCAAATGACATATCAGATAAAGAGTTAGTATCCAAAATCTATAAGGAATTTATAAAGCTCAACACCCATAAAATGAATAATGCAATTAAAACAGGCAGAAGACATGAACAGACATTTCTCCAAAGAAGCCATCCAGAGGGCCAACAGACACATGAAAAGACGCTCAACATCACTCGTCAGCAGGGAAATGCAAATCAAAACTACAACGTAACTTCACACCTGTCAGAATGGCTAAAATTAAGAACACAAGAAACAACAGGTGTTGGTGAGGACGTGGAGAAGGGAGAACCCCCTTGCACTGTTGGTGGGAATGCAAACTGGTGTAGCTACTCTGGAGAACAGTGTGGAGAGTCCTCAAACAGTTAAATATAGAATACCCAAGATCCAGCAATTGCACTATTAGGTATTTACTCAAAGAATATAAAAATACTGATTCAAAAGAGTACACAACACCCCAATATTTATAGTAGCATTATCTACAAAAGCCAAATTATGGGAACAGCTCAAGTGTCCATCGACTGATGAATGAGTAAAGAAGATGATGTATATATGATATTTATATACATACAATGGAATATTACTCAGCCATAAAAAAGAATAAAATGTTGCCATTTGTGAGGACACGGATGAAGCTAGAGTGTATTATGCTCTATACAATAAGTCAGTTGGAGAAAGATAAATAGTATGATGGAGTTTAAGAATGAGCGAAGGGACAAAAGAGGGAGAGAGGCAAACCAAGAAACAATATCTTGACTATAGAGGATATTCTGATGGTCAGCAGAAGGGAGGTGGATGGGGGGATGGGGGAAGCAGGGAATGGGGATTAAGAAGTGCCCTTGTGATGAGTACCGGCTGTTGTATAGAAATGTTAAAGCCCTATATTGTACACCTGAAACTAATATTACACTGTATGGTAACTGGAATTTAAATAAAAACTTAAAAAAAAAAAAACTCTTCTCACCGGTAGTAAGTGGTCTTGGTATCCTTGTAGAAAATCACCTGACCAGGGATCCATGGTCAACCAAGGGTATGCTATTCCCAGGCTTTCAATCCTGTTCTATTGGCCCATATGTCTATCCTTGTGCCAGAACAATGGTTAATTACTGTTGCTTTGCAGCAAGTTTTGAAACCAGAAAGTGTGAGCCTCCTACTCTGTTCATCCTCGGAATTGTTTGGACTATTCTCAGTTCCTTGGCATTCCATTTGAATTTTAAAATCAGCTGGTCAACTTCTACCAACAAGTCAGCTGCGATTCTGATCGGGATTGTGTAGAACGTACACAGCTATGTGAGAAGTATTGCCACCTTAACAATGTTAAATCTTCCCACCCATGAATCTACAATTTCTTTTTATTGATTTAGATCTTTTAAAATATTTTTCAAAAAATTTTAAGAGATCTTAGAGAATACATTCTGTACTTCTTTCATTACATGTATTCCAACGTAGATTATTCTTTTGATGACGTTATGATAGAAATATTTCCTGCTTATTTTAATATCTTACGATATTTTACCGGAAGTAATATTTTCGATGATATATAGTGGCACCTTTAGGTAGCAACCTCCCCACCAGGGCTTGTTGTTGTTATGTTCTTGTTTATTTGTGTAGTGACTGGCTGGTCTCTTTTGAGGAGGTCTATTTCCCCCTGCATAGTCTAAGCCTCTGATGTTTCTCTTTAGGAAGGTGCAGGTGTCAGTATTCTTGCAGTCATCTTGGGAATGGGTTGGGACCCTCTCCCGTTCTTGCCCTGACCACAAGCAACTGTTAAATTCTACTCATTGTAGGTCAATTTCTCTAGTGTTTTCAGCAATGCTCAAGGGGCATAAAGCTCTCTAGAAACCAGTCCAGTCAAGTTCTTCCTCCTTGGAAAGAACAGTCTCTGAGGTCAACGGCTGATAGTAGTTCTGACCGCAGGGAGGCTCCTCCCAGCTGTCTTCATCCCCACTCCCTGGTTCTCTCCTGCAAAGGGGCCATCCTACTATCTACCTCGTCTTTTCACTCTCCCCATCATCTCCTCCGAACTGCCTTTTACCACCACCACGTCCACTGTTCTGCAGAGCACTTTTAGGTGTGAAGTCCTTCTTGCTCTTCTGCAAATGAAGTCAGTTCCTTTGTGCATAGAGTTAGAGCTCTCTGTTGTATGGCTGGCTTGTCCTCCCAGGTAACATTGCAGAGCCAGGGCTCTGGAACTACAAGTGAGGGCAAGGTGAGCTTCTCTCTGAGCGACACCCTCCTTGCTCTAGAAGCTGAGCACTTGGTAGAGCGGACGTAGCTTGAGGTCTCCCTGACCTGCCTCTCCTAGCATAGAACTACTTTCTCATGATCCCGGAGAAGGACCACCAGGGACCCATATCATCAGCATTCAGCATCCAAGGTAAAACCACTATTCCATGAGTGGGGAGGGGGTGGACAGTAGGACCGCTATCTCTCAACTGCAGTGCCCAGGACCTCGCCTCAGTAACAGGTAGCTAAGAAAATCTGAAGTCCTGTTCTTCCTGGGAAGAAAACTCTCTGACCGGGCAATGGAAGAGGGAGCCCTGTGCTCTTGGCTCTATCAGTCTGGAGTGGAATCCCCAATTCACAAGCTGGGAGGTATAAGGAAGGGAGGGACCTTGGTTCAAATACTACAGACCCACTTTCCTTGTCAAATTTTCATAAAGTTTCTTGAATAGATGTTTCTTTATTTGTTGCTTGCTCTTAGGACCATTGCCAGCTGTTTTAAATAATTGGTATATGTATGTATGTATGTATGTATGTATATGTATACATATACATATACATATATATCTATACATATACATATACATATACATATACATATACATATACATATATATCTATATCTATATATATAGATTAGATATAGATATAGATATGTATATATATTTACTTTACATATATAGCTAAGCCTTACATTACAGCTGGGGTAAATTCATTCTACTAGTGCACCCCTGAAGATGAAGGGTCTTAACACCACAGAGATGCTGATGCGTGCAATTTTATGCATTCTCACCAGTGAGTGGAGCGGAACCCGTGAGACAGTCCGGGCCCCTTCTGCACACCCCAAATTGCACAATGGCTTGTGACCATTCCTCTGCAGGCAGAGCCAGCTCTACTTTTGTTTTTGTCCCCTTACACGCAATTAAATTGCTAAAGTTTGCATTGCAATTGCTCAAAAAAAAAAAAAAAAATGACGGGAAGCGTATTAAATAGAAAAGCATGTTCATTTGCAGGGAAGAGATATAAATGCATGCTATGCCAGCTACGAGACATAAAGTATCCAAATCTAAGTTTTATAAAGCTAGTTTGAAGTGGTTCATGATTTTTATGACAAAATGCACTTTAGTCAATCAGAAGTCATTTTATCTTTCCATTTATTCGTTTTTACTTGCTAAATACTCTGAGCTCTCCCACTTTATCATTGTATCGTGATACTGAATTGTATATATCATGAAAAGAAAAAAGGAGAGTGCTCTAATGAATTCCTCAGTGGATTTTATTATGAACTGTGATTTCTTAATACATTCTTAACATATTCTTTTCGGCTGAAGGACTTGTCAAGTTAAAAATAACTGCACCTTACATTATGCTCTTATCGTCTATTAACATAAACTCAGTAAGTAAGCCCTATCGCTTTGCAGTCAAGCTAAAGAAAAAAATGAATCTGGCATCAAATATATGGAGAAAATACTGAGCTTCTAAATGACATTATTTGCTCTCTGAAATGTAGCCAATAATTTAAAATCTAATATTAAACTACTTGAGGAAAACCTTTAAGCAGTGAAGGAATAAATATAAAACCTAGATAAAACTAACTGGAGATAAATATTTCATACTTTTAATTATAGTTACAAAATAAACTATGTTTGATACATAAAACCCGACCACATAAATTATTCAACTTTCCCCTCTGAAACCAAAAAGAGAGCTGTTTCACCTCGTATTATGTAATAACTGTATGCACTTATATGAAGACTCTTAACCACAACTGTGTAACAATTCAAAATATATACTCAACCAATAAAAGTTTCAAAATCTCTAAAGCAACCCACAGAACAGGAAAGAATATTTGCAAAAATGACATGTCTGATGGGACATTAATATCCGGAATATAGGAAGAAAACTTCTAAAACTCAACAGATCAACACCCAGGTTAAAAATAGATAAAGGATTAGAAAGAATTCGTCTCCAAAGAGGATGTACAAATGGGTAATGAGCACACTTAAAGATGCTCAACATAAGATATCATTAGGGAAATACAAGTCAAAAGTCGCAAAAGACACCACTGTATACCAATTGAGATGGAGAGAAAGAAAGAAAGAAAGAAAGAAAGAAAGAAAGAAAAAGGAAGAAAGAAAGAAAAGAATAAACAAGGATGTGGAGAAATTGGAAACCTTGTGCACTGTTGGTGAGAATATGAAATAGTGTGACCACTATTGAAAACAGCATGGCAGTTCCTCAGAAAATTGGGAATAGAAATAGCATATAATCTGGCAATTCCGTTTCTGGGTATATATCCAAAATAACTGGAGGCAGGGTCTTGAGGATGTATTTGTGCATTCATGTAGCTACCAGAACTATTCACAATAGACCAAAAGTAGAAGCAACCCAAGCATTCCTCAACAGATGAACAGATAAACAAAATCTGTTTACATATACAATGAATCGGGTTTTAGCTTTAAAAGGTGAAGGGGGGCGCCTGGGTGGCTCAGTCGGTTAAGCGGCTGACTTCAGCTCAGGTCATGATCTCGCGGTTCGTGAGTTCAAGCCCCGCATTGGGCTCTGTGCCAACAGCTCAGAGCCTGGAGCCTGTTTCAGATTCTGTGTCTCCCTCTCTCTGACCCTCCCCCGTTCATGCTCTGTCTCTCTCTGTCTCAAAAATAAAGAAAGGTTAAAAAAAAAATTTAAAGGTGAAGAAATTCCGACACAGGCTCCAACATGGCTGAACCTTGAAGACATTATGCAAAGGGCATATACTGTGTGTTTCCACCTAAATGAAATATTTAGAAGCAGGTTGGTTACAGGAGCTAAGAGGAGGAGGAAATGGGGAGTTACTGTTTCCTGGATGTAAAATTCCAGTTTTGCAAGATGAAAAATGTTCTGGGGATAGACGGTGTGATGGCTGTACAGCGATGTAATGTACTTACTGTCACCGAATTGTAAGCTTCAAACTGGTGAAAATGGCAAATTTCATCTTATGTATACGTTACCACAATTAAAATATAAATTAAAAAACAGCAAAATAATTACGGGAAAATACACAAATTCTCTGCCATATTGGGGATTTTAGCACATGTATCTTTATAAGAGACAAAGGAAGCGGACAGAACATGAATAACTGAATAGCTTGATTTAAAAACGTGAACTCAGTTACACAGCATCTATTGCACCCCATGCTGATAGAATATATATTTTTCTCACTGTATACATATAAAGAATCACATAAGTTAGGTCATAAAGTCTCAAAGAATTGAAATCCTATATAGCATTATCTCTGACAAAATTGTGTTGAGATGAAAGCAAATAAACATGTCTAGGAATTAGTTCCTTTGGCTGAAGTCAAAGAGGTAGCTGACTATGTTCTCCTCTAAAATTTTGATGGTTTCCTGTCTCATATTTAGGTCTTTCATCCATTTTGAATTTATTTTTATGTATCCTGTAAGAAAGCAGTCCAGTTTCATTTTTCTGAATGTCACTGTCCAATTTTCCCAGCACCATTTGCTGATCAAAAAGAATGAAATCTTGCCATTTGCAGCAACACGGATGGAGTTAGAGTGTATTGTGCCAAGCGAACCTAAGTTCGTCAGAGGAAGACAGATATCATATGAGTTCAGTCATATGTGGAATTTGCGCTGACAGCTCAGGGCCCGGAGCCTGTTTTGGATTCTGTGTCCCCCTCTCTCACTGGTCCTCCCCCACTCACGCTCTGTCTCTCACTCTCTCAAAAATGAACATTAAAACAAAACCCAAATAAAAATATTTTTTAGAACTAAATAAACTGCCCAAAATGTCATGAAATATTCCCAGGAATTCTGAAAACAAGGAGACATGATGAGAAAGGAATTCTATCAATTACTTCACAGTGTGCTTAGTAATAATGTAACAGGATAGTTAGTGTGGTATTAGGAGTAGACAAAAATATCAACAGAAAAAAGCAATACTTTTATTTAGTAAAACGGTACTGGAATAACTGTGTGACAATATTAAAAAGAAAATAAGTTGGATTCTTATAACTCTTGTCAGACCAGACTGAGTTCCAGAAAGTTCAAGAATCTAATCCCTAGAATGTAGAATGAACTTCAGGAGAGAAAAGAAAGTAATCCAATAGAAAATATAAACAAAGAGGAGTAAGAACACATATTTACAGAATAAGGACTATGAATGAGTCTTAAACATTGCCCAGCTTTGTTTATTATAAGTGTGAGGCACGTTAAATGTTCTTGACATACCCTTTAATCACCTGCCACATCGGCGAACGTCAAAAAGTCTAACTTCAGTCTTTGTTGCCCACCATGTGAGCAGTCAGTTGACATCTTTCAATGGGAGAAAAATGTGAAACACAACCTACAAAGAGTAATTTGAGGGGTGCCTGGTTAGCTAAGTCGGTTAAGTGTGTGACTCGATCTCAGCTCAGTTCTGAGCTCAAGCCCTGTTTTGGGCTCCGCCCTGGGCATGAAGCCTACTTAAAAAAAAAAAGTAATTTGGGGCACCTGGGTGTCTCAGTCAGTTAAGTCCCCGACTTCGGCCTAGGTCATGATCTCGCCTTTCCCAAGTTCGAGCCCGGTGTCAGGCTCTGTGCTGACAGCTAAGAGCCTGGAGCCTGTTTCAGAGTCTGTGTCTCCTCCTCTTCTCTCTCTGGCCCTCCTCCATTTGTGCTGTGCCTGTCTCTCAAAAATAAACATTAATTTTTTTTTAAAAGAGTAATTTGTTAATAGAATGAAACAACTCATTTATGGAAGCTAGAAAACAATTTGCAAATTCCATATGCAAAACACTTAAATATACCAAAAGGCACACTGACACCAGGAAAGGTTAGAGCCTGCTTCTGGGGATCAAAATGCCAAATCCTTTGGCCCCCAGTAAATTCACCTCTAAGTGTTTATACTGCAAGTAAAAATCAATATGGCATGTATAAAAATTTTTTTACTCATTGCTTATATTGAAAAGTTTGGAAATTCCATAAATATCTATTAAACAGCCTAGTTAAATTATGGCGTATCCAAATGTGACAATATGTGCCATCATAAAGAATGCAGAACTTCAAATACTTATGTAAAATAATCTCAAAGATATTTATGCAATTAATAAGCAAGACACAAACCGTGTTTAGGGGTGTTACATGCACATATTAGCTTAAATATGGAGAAAATACATCTGTAGAAACACACAACTAACTGAACACATTGATTTCCTGGAAACTGAAAGACTATCTCAAGTTATTCAGGATGGGTGACATTATTCCATAGTAACAAAGGACTCCAACAATCTCAGCGCTGTAAGGCACAGAATGTGCCTTCTTGCTCATAGCAAGTGGACAGGAAGTCTGATTGGCTCTCCACTGTGGTTTTTCTCCTTTCAGCCAATAGTTTTGTTGCTTTTCTGTCCCACCGGGAAGCCTTCTGCACCAGAAGAAAAGTTGGAAAATTCGACGAGTTTTCCCTCCCTCAGCTGGGATGGGATTCACAGCACCAACATTCATATGTCTTTACCCAGAAATGGTGACATGTGTCCACTGAAAGCCAAGATGGCTGGCTCACTTGACCTTGAGGACATGTTGGAGGGAAGGTAGCACGTGTTGGTGAGCACCCGCAATGTCTGCCATATTTCTTTTGTCCATTTTGGGTTTTCACCTAGAGAATTTATGACTTGCTCCCAGGACAAGTAACTAAACGTTTAAGAGAGATATGACCAAACCCTTTGATTTCACTCACCTGCAACTATATAGCCTGTTTATTTCCAGAGCTGCTGATCCGAATAGCTAGTAGCAGGCAAATCAACCGTATTATGTAATTTATTTTTTATTTATTTTTTTTTAATTTTTTTTTAACACTTATTTATTTTTGAGACAGAGAGAGACAGAGCATGAATGGGGGAGGGGCAGAGAGAGAGGGAGACACAGAATCGGAAGCAGGCTCCAGGCTCTGAGCCATCAGCCCAGAGCCTGACGCGGGGCTCGAACTCACAGACCGCGAGATCGTGACCTGAGCCGAAGTCGGACACTCAACCGACTGAGCCACCCAGGTGCCCCTGTATTACGTAATTTAATATGACAATTAGTTAGACAAAATAACATGACTTTGTGAAACATCTTAAAGTATTTTAAGTTTAAAATAACTATATTAAGCACATGTTCAATCAACTTTTTTTTCCTGAGAAAACATGAAGACTACCCTATTTAGGAACAGTAATTATGTAATATATTAATATTTGCATTAAAAACAGCATCTATCTGCATTCTACTATGCAGCATAAATAAGAAATTAGTAACTTCCAAGGGCGCCTGGGTGGCTCAGTCTGTTAAGTGGCTGACTGCAGCTCGGGTCATGATCTCACGGTTTGTGGGTTCGACCCCGAGTCGGGCTCTGGGCTGACAGCTGGGAGCCTGGAGCCCACTTCAGATTCCGTGTCTTCCTCTCTCTCTGCCCCTTCCCTGTTCATGCTCTACCTCTCTGTCTCTCAAAAATAAATACACATTAACATTTTTTTTAATTAAAAAAAATATTAGTAGCTTCCAAATAGAAGTAAGTACAAGAAACACAAGAAAGAGGCAATACCATAACTTTTGAACATTCTGTCCCAAACTTGCTTGAATTAACTTTAGAAAGGATCAATTGGGGGCACGTGGGTGGCTCAGTCAGTTAAGCCTCTGACTCTGGCTCAGGTCATGGTCTTGAAGTTTGTGGGTTCAAGCCCCATGCTGGGCTTTGCACTGAAAGTGCAGAGCTTGCTTGAGATTCTCTCTCTCTTTCTCTCTCTGGCCCTCCCTGACCTGCTCTCTCTTTCTCTTTCTCTCTGTCTGAAAATAAATGAATAAACTTAAAAAAAGGGATCAATTCATTACTAATAAAAGTATGGAAATACCCCCACTGTCAGTTGAAAGAAAAAGAAGAAAAAGAAAATAATGTAGTAAAATATGAAAATTAAAACATAGAACATTTCATAATTTTTATGGCAAAAATTATCTATGAGGTAAAGCACAAAATGGAATGAGACATAAAATTGTATTTATTACAATGCTTATGATAAAAACAGAGAGTAGATGCATACATCGTTTTTCTTCTGGCTAGTTAAATATTTTCAATTATTCTAATAGCGTGCTTTTTCCAATTCTCAAACTTATTGACTTGTAGAGCATCACTAATGACTGCTAATGCAGTTCACATGAAAGAGATTTTAAGATATGCTTTCCAACCCATATACAATGTGATATATCACATTTCTCTACTGACTTTTCTTTCAAAAGCATTTAAGATATTTTAAATCATTTTTTACAATGTATACTTAGTATACTTCTTAAAAATTTTATATGTTGTCACATTAAGGGGTTTTTATTAACAAAAGAAGATGCATTTCATGCTTAAAAGCATGGCCATAACTTTCTGGGTCTGCATCTCCGTCCAATATCTCTGCCTAGAATGTGATACGTTTTTATCTGCAAGCCGCTTGGGAAAGAAGGGGGAGATAGAGGTCTTTTTTCTCAGCCCTGGAGTGATTTTCTCATTTATATCTTTGGGGTTTTCCTTTTTGATCCAAATTGGCAGATTTCTTCTCTAACAGTGACTTTTAAGTAACATTTACTGGGCACCTGGGTGGCACAGTCAGTTGAATATCCAACTTTGGCTCAGGACATGGATCTCAGGGTTCACGAGTTCGAACCCTGCGTTCCGGCTCTGGGCTGACAACTGAGAGCCTGGAGCGTGTTTCAGATTCTGTGTCTCCCGCTCTCCCTCTGTCACTCCCCACTCGCACTCTGTCTCTCTCTCAAAAATAAATAAACATTTAGGGGTGCCTGGGTGGCTCAGTCGGTTGAGTGGCCGACTTCGGCGCAGGTCACCATCTCGCGGTCCGTGAGTTCGAGCCCCGCGTCAGGCTCTGTGCTGACAGCTCAGAGCCTGGAGCCTGTTTTGGATTCTGTGTCTCCCTCTCTCTGACCCTCCCCCATTCATGCTCTGTCTCTCTCTGTCTCAAAAATAAATAAATGTTTAAAAAAATTTTTTTAAATAAATAAATAAACATTTAAATAAATAAATAAATAAATAAATAAATAAATAAATAAAATTTTCCGAACTGTAACAAAACTAAAGTACACAAACCTGAAGTGCACGGTCTGCTACATTTTCACAAAGTGAACACAACCCCAGCCCCATGAAACCGCTAAACCATGATATAGATCCATGCCGATGCACCCCCCAAATCTCCCCTGCCATGCTCTCTGCTTTGTTTAAATTATAAGCTACTGTCCATCTTCAACAATGGGTCGCTTCCTACTGTCAACCATGCCCTCCCCCCACTGTCTCTCCTGCTGTCTCTCGCTGGGTTCAGCGTGGTCCCTGGAGGGACTGGGCTGGACTTTCCCAGGGTCAGTCCCAGTGTGGACTTCTGACTCTAATACTGCACTATGGCTTTCTCAGAAATCCTTCTGAAATGACATTTCTGTCATATTTTCATTTCACCTTACCCTCTCATTATAACTTTATGCTTCCATCCCATGGTTAAACTCTTCTTATATTTTCTTGAGAATGAGAGTTTCCTAAAATTTTTCTCATGCCTCTAATGTGTATGCCCAAAGATATTATTCTAACCCAGATCCTTAAATGAAATCCCTTTTTTTATACACACAGTGTTTCCTTCCTGGTTCCATTTGGGTCCTTTTGGATCCCATCTGTGGAGGGCGTCCATCCGGACAAGGTGGTTTCCAGCAGATGGATGTGAGGCTGTGCCCTTGTTGTGTGCCAACTGCCCTGCCACCTGCAAACCTGCATGGAACCTGACATGCTGGGTCCTGAACCTCTTCTCTGGGATAACAGGTGTTGTCTGATGCAGTGCATGAAAACCTGCAGACCCTCATACAGGCCTCTTCTTCCTTCTTCCACACATTTTATTTTCACCAAACCTCACCCCACAGGCTATGACGCACCATCACTGTTCCAGTAGCCTCTACTTTCCGGTAGCAAGTGTTCAGAGATTCGAAGTTACTTAGTAAGAAAAAAAAATTGAGTGAAGGACATAGTGGTGGACAGAGCAGATGTAGGTCTTTCTCATTGGTGTAGAGATGTTGAGTTGGGTCCCTTGTCCTTAAGATGTCCCATCTCCAAATGCCCATTCTACATAAATTTTCCTGGTGTAGCATTGAGAAGAAATCCTCTTAAATTCTGTAATTGTCTGCCAGCCCTTGTAATAGCTGGTCCTGTTTGTGGGTGAGTTTTTATTTTTCTTTTCTTCATAGATATTCATTACTTGGGAACATGGTAAGTGCATAGCTCAGCTAAAGATGTGATAGGAGAATTGAGTGATCTAGTGAATCCTTCTTTCCTCACCGCCCGCCCTCCCTCCCCCCCCATTCAGCCACGTTTGTCGAATTTGCAAAACAGTCCTGCCCTTCTTCTAAAACCTGAATCTCCATGGGAAATTTCACTGCTGCCTAAATTTTGGGCAAGTTACTCAACAGCGCTCTTTTCTCATCTCTGAAGTGAAGACAGTATTTGTACATCTATCTCGAAGGGTTGTGGCCAAGATGAAAGTAATTAATTCCAGAAAATATGTGAGAGAGCAGATGGCACCCAGTGAGAGCCCACTGAAGGTGGTTGCCGGTGTTGTTTCTACTCGCTGTGGTGAAGATTGTTTGAGGTCCCTTAATACACGCTCTTTTACTTTTCCTCTGTGATTTAGTCCCTAAATACTTTCTTTGCATGTAGCAACCCAGAATAAAGAAAAGATTTTCTAGCCTCCTTGTAGCTAGGTATGTGAGTAACTTCTGGCCAATATGATGGTCATGAAAATATTATATGCAACTTACTAGAAGGGGCCTTCATAGGAAGAGGCCTATCTTTCTTTCTTCCTCCTGGTGGTTGGAATCTAGACTTGATGGTTGGAGCTCTGGCACTCATCTTGAGCCATACTGATGCAGGAAAGCAGTGAGGTAAAAGAGGGCTGGAACTGCATGGCATAGGTACTTGCCATGTTTGGGTTCATGCAGTAGTAGAATCTAATCAGAAATAATAAGTCACTTGGGTTTGGGTTCATGCAGTAGTAGAATCTAATCAGAAATAATAAGTACTTAGATTTTTGGCACTCTGCACTTCTGTTTCAGTTTTCATCTAGATGCTGATGACTCTATATATATATATATAGAGAGAGAGAGATGACTCTCTCTCTATATATATATATGTGTGTGTGTATATATATGTGTGTGTGTGTATATATATATATATATACATATATATATATATATATATATGTATATATATATATATATAATCTCCAAGCCAGACCTTTCTTCTGAGATGCAAGCTCACTCAAGGCCAATGAATTGGCATGTCCAGCCAGGAAGCACCAAAGTGTCTCAAATTCAACATATCTAACACGAAACTCAGGATCTGCCTTCCTGTTCCCATATCTAGCATTGTTCCAAGGCTCCCTTTCTCTGTTTCTGGCACTCCATCCATCCTAAACAGCTAGGAATCCGGAAACCCACATGGCCACTATCCCTAATTCTTCTATACTCAAGCCATTATGAAGCGTTGTTTCTATGGACAAAACAGTATACCTTTTCTACTCATGTTCACCTTCTCCACAACCATACATGAATCATCATGAATGATGAATATAATGAATTATCCTCTAGATCTGAAGTTCTTTTCCATTCATAGCCTTGTTCTCCACAATATAGTGAGGTGTTATTTTTGATAAAGAAATGCCTTTCTAAGGGTTACAGGAGGAAGCCCACATTGTTATCCTAGACTGCAAGGCCCTACATTGTCTAGTGCCCACCTCCTTTCGTCTCTGTCTGGTTCATCACATACCATGCTCTGGCTCGTGCTCAGAACCCCAGACATACTGGCTTCTTTGTTCCTGGAAATATTATGCTCCATTTAGTTACAAGTGTTTTGCAATTGTTTGCTCCCCTTGGCAGGATATTCTCAGCTCTCCACTATGGAAATGTACTGAAACATAACACTAATCAGAAACAAACAAACAAACACAGTCCAACACATATGAATGAAAGCACAGTCGAACCGAGGAGAGCCCTGGGGGTCGAATGCTAAAGAAATGAATGGATTGATGTACCCAGGTGGAAATAGCATTCCTGGAGGTGAGTGGGCTCTTCAGCCTAAAACCCTCTCCCTTTTGATATTTGAAGAGGTTTCAGTTAAATCAGTAAGCCATACCCACATCCACAGGGATTGCTGTGAACCTTCTCAATCCAGGAAAAGACCTCGCAGAAAACAGATCTATAATCCTAGCATCATAAAACCAAGAACTCTTACCTGCACTCTGAATTATAAATAGATAAACCTGGACCAGCAAACACATGAACAAATTTATCAGGGTGAAAGGGAAAGACCAAATCAATAGACGATGGAGAGTGGAAATCCACAGATAAGTCAGGGAGCAAAGGAGCACTTTACAGCGACTCCCAGCTGTTTGCCTCCGTGGTCTACAAATTACGTGGGGTGCTGGGCGTTTGCCAGCCCAGGTGGCCAGGAATAAACAGCATCTTTCTCATAAAGGCGTGCTAAAAACACATGTGTTTTCTTTAGAGTTCGTGAAATACTTAAGAATTCAAATAGGTCATTAAAACAGGGTCCATTCATTGAACCTAGAACTCAGCATCTTGATTTCAGTTATTCAGCAAAATAAACACTGACATTGTGGTCTCTCCTGGCCTTTAGTTCCTTCTATTGAAAAGGGAAGCCATGGTGATGAGTCAGGGCCAACAGTTAGACCTCTTCCCTCCAGAATGAGTCCAAGCAGTGGACTTGTAACAGGTATTACTGCTACCTGGCCAGGCAGAGTGTACTTAGAGGTCAGTGGGAAGGGCAATGTTGGGGGTAAGGGTTCACTGATTGCTCTGAGGTTCACAGCTAACCAACGTGGTCTCCTCTATTTCTGCACTTCCCCCATTGGCTTGTACCAACTCCAGCTAAAAGTCAAGACTTTGGCTCCTGTAATAACCCAGATTTGTCTTAGATGCCTGGCTACGTGCAGATGTGGTCAGTATGAGCACTGGTGTACATTTCTCTGTCTGTTGTCAGATATCCCAGCTTTCCTTAACATGTGTCCCTGTCTTATAGGACGCAATTCAAGTTTGCAGTAAATAGCCAAGTATTCTTAGCAAACTGATATTTTTCCTTCTCTATTCAGAAAGTTTCGGGGCGCCTGGGTGGCGCAGTCAGTTAAGCCTCCGACTTCAGCCAGGTCACGATCTCGCGGTCCGTGAGTTTGAGCCCCGCGTCAGGCTCTGGGCTGATGGCTCGGAGCCTGGAGCCTGTTTCCGATTCTGTGTCTCCCTCTCTCTCTGCCCCTCCCCCGTTCATGCTCTGTCTCTCTCTGTCCCAAAATAAATAAAAAACGTTGAAAAAAAAATTTAAAAAAAAAAAAGAAAGTTTGAGTCCCAAGTCACAAAAGGCAACGGATTAACCAACTGATCCTTTTCAAAGAATCCTCGCTGTTTCTTTTCCTAATACAGTTAAATTAATTCCAGACTATGCACTCGGCCACTTGCAAATTCAGTATAGGTTCCAAATTCTGCCTAGCCAGGAGTTTTTCAGTTACAAGTAAGAGAAATCCATGACAAATTAGCTTATGCAAAACGAGAGTTTTAGGCTCAAAGAACTGAAAAGACTGGGGACTTTTTAGCTCCATGTCCAAATGGATGTGGATGCTCACAGAATGTCATCCAGGAACTGCTGGGACCAGAGATGACATCTCTTCGATCTACTTGGTCCCGTATTATCAGTACTTGCTGACTCGTACTCTTTCTGTGTTGGGGCAATTGCCCTCAGCCGAGTTGGTTAATGAGGTCCTTATAGTTGATGAGTGCACCAGGGCAGTGATTCTCTCCCTACTGTGGTAATAGCTCCTCCAAAAGTTCAAGTTGGATAAACTGACTCCCGGAGCAATCACATCACAATGGTGTTGGCATTCGTGGGTACAGCCCCATCATTTGCCACTCCAGCCTTGGATCTCCAGTGGTCACATCTACAGAGACACCAATAGGTCCCCAAATTAAGTGAGGCAAGGGAAAGAGGTAACAGATTTCCAGGGGACTGGTAAAATATTATTATTTAGAGCTACAGAAACACCTACATAAGACCTAAAATAAATGAATGAATGAATACATTTTGGAACAGATAGAATGTGAGCTCTGCTTTTCATGACAGCTTCCTCTGGTGATATTTGAGGTTATATTCCATGCAGGGGTTACCTCAAGATACATTTTAAAATAAAATAATGAATGGGAGGTTAGGTTCATGTATGTATTTGCAGGATAAAGCAGGTATTCACACAATCCAGATCCAAGTAGGACGCTCTTATATTTCCCAATGCAAAATTTGCTGAATATTAGGGGAATTTAGACCCATATAATTTGAATCAAAATGTAATTTGGGGGCTTTGAATTTGCCTTTTCATTTTATCTGAAGTAGCATATTCGTAATATAGTAATGCGTATTTTAAATCCTCATCAAGAAATTGAGAAATGATGAACCGGTCCCAATTAAGACTGCAGTTGTTTTAAAAAATGAAATTAAAATACAAGAAAATTAAATTCGATGGTATATTAAAAAATAATCTACCAAGACCAAGTAGGATTTAGACCAAGAACACAAGGCTAACATTATATTTGGGAATCTATTTCTGTAATATGTCAAACCGACAAGCATATTTCATTATCTCAGAAGTTATTCAATGCAATTAAATACACTCCCTGATTAAAAAAGCAATAAGCAAAAACCTTTCAAAGGTGAAACACAAGGATACTTCTTTTTCATAACAAGGAAGCTACATCGGTAAACATTATTTTCTATGGCAAAATTTAACTTTTAAAACTTAGCACCACTAATGATTGTTAACATCATTATTATTTTACAAGATTCTGGAATACATAGCCAATTAATAAGATATGAAATGAACGCAGGGTGAATGACTCATACCAAAAAAAAAAAAAATGGGAAAACAAATTCAGAAATGCCTTTGTCTGTCAGGAACACCCAGGAAATTAACTAGTAATTTAGTAGAATTTCAATGAAAAACTAAACATAAAAATCAGTATAAATCTGGTCTAAATGTCTACAAGTGGGCATTTACTAGATCTTAACTCCGGAATTTTGGTATGTTATTATTATTATACTTCGAATCATTTTTTTCAAGTGGGATTCAGAAAAACCCATGGAAATGCTGTAACCTGAGGTAGTTTATGTTCTCAATGAAGCTACCTGGGGTTGCCTGTTCCTAAGATTGTTCTCTCCTCACTAAAAGCTGTGTTTGCCTGCAGCTTCTAAGCTCTCCTTTCTTTTAGTATAAGTAATGCGAACTCATTGAGGACTTTTTGTCCAACATCCTATACCATTTCTTCTTTTAAAAGAACACTTTTATTTTATTTTATTTTATTTTATTTTATTTTATTTTGAGAGAGAGAGAGACAGCAGGAGAGAGGCAGAGGGAGAGGGAGAGAGAGAGAGAATCCGACGCAAGCTCCACACTGTCAGCACAGAGCCTGACTCAGGGCTCAAACCCACGAACCGTGAGAGCATGACCTGAGCTGAAATCGAGAATCAGATGTTTAACTGACTGAGCTATCCAGGCGCGCCTCATTTCTAAAAACTGTATGAATACATATTGAATTTCAAAATCAATCATCCTTATTATTCTCTCATACTCCTTTTTTTTTTTTTTTTCTTCCCAGAATAGAAGAGGCTGCAATTTTGCCTTTTAAACATTTCCTGGCCGCTCACATAATAAACAGTCTATCTAAAGCATATTCCAGAAATGCAGACGCTCTTCCCCGCTGGTCTGATACGTGCACATCATGAACTAAAATCATAGCATGCCTTTGTAAGGGCAACGTTTAAAAGTGATAAAGTTTAAAAAGTCTCCCTTTTGCATAACCCGAGCCCTATATTTAGAACTTTTCAGTGTGGAGTGTAGAGCTTGCTCTTTAAACTGATACATTTGAGGGGAGCCACAGTAGACATTTTAAAACCCTGACAGGAAACCCATAAGGACCAACATTCTGGAAGCTGCCAGATCAGGAGAAACATGCGTGACAGTCCACCTGCTTCAAATAAGCAGGGACTGTCAGCCCTATACTTGAGTGGCCACTTCTGTAGGTAGGCCAGTCTGGCTCTAACGCAGCCATGGAAATGTCAAGGGTCAATTCTGTAGGTACCTTCTAGTGATATATAGAGCTCAGTATTTTATTATTTTATTTTATTTTATTTTATTTTATTTTATTTTATTTTATTTTATTTTATTATGTTTATTTACTTATTTTTGAGAGAGAGAAAGGGCAAACAGGGAGGTGCAAAGAGAGAAGGAGACAAAGAATCCCAAGCAGGACCCGCGCTGTCAACAGAGTCTGATGCAGGGCTCCAACTCACGAACTGTCAGATCATGACTTGGGCAGAAACCAAGAGTCAGACGCGTAACCAGCTGAGCCACCCAGGTGCCCCTGGAATTCAGTATTTTAGTGAGAGAAAAGAAAAAAAGCTATTTCCAACAGGTTCTATGAGGAAGAAGACGCGCCCCAGGGGATGGCACTGGCGGGAAAGTTTTAGCTTTGGACTTACGATGAAACTCAACACAGGGTCTACAGACACCAGTTTTACCCAGTTTTCCAAAAGAAAAGGACAGCAGACATAATGCATGGAACCCGTTTGCAACCCCAGGCCCGAAATATGCAGTCTACGCACCGCGCGAAGCATCTACTTCTATCTTGTGACCAAGAACTTGGGACAGAAACTTGCAGATTTAAAACAGAAAGACAAAATTCTAAACAAAAATAAAGGAATAAATGAGCATTCATTTAAGTATCCGCTGGCTTTCTACAGGCCTACTATTGAGCTAGACACCGAACGGATGCCAAGGAGGAGAAAACTCAGCATGCCCGGAAGACACTGTTATTTGGGAACACGAGACCTGCATGAAGCAATGACGTAAAAATGTAAGATGAGCTTTGAGACGATAATTGAATCCAGGGGTGGGGAAATGTATCCAGAGGTGGGAACCGTTAGGAGATACTGCCTGAAAGAGGATCGCTGGAAGGATATTTCTTTGAAAAGTTGTTCAAGAATGTACTATATTGCTTTTAGGAATGTGCCTTCGTACATCATTGTCTTGGGAGGAAAATTGTTATCTGTGGCTGCATAAGGACACACAGGGATATAGAGTGATGAAATATTACTTTTAAGTAAAATTATCTCAAAGTTTTTTTTGAGCAAAATGGTATTTTATTGTTCTGTATCCCTGTGTGTTCCTGTAGAGCCACAGATAGCAAGGTTACTCAAAAAAAATGTATACAAACAATAGTTTTAAGTAAAATAATATACTTCATTCTGTATATTTTATTTTTTTATTTTTTACTTTATTATTTTTATTTGAGAGAGAGAGAGAGAGAGAACGTGCACACAAGCAAGGGAGGGCCAGAGAGAGAGAGAGAGAGAGAGAGAGAATCCCAAGCAGGTTCAGCACCGTTGATGCTGGGCTCAATCCCATGAACCATGAGATCACAACCTGAGCCAAAATGAAGAGCCAGACATTCAATCTAGTGAGCCACTCAGGCACCCCTGTATATTTATTTTCTATTTTTATATTTTTTTTCTTTTGTCTTTAAGATTTATAGGAAAAAAATTACAAAGATAATAGAGTTTCCATACACCCTACATCCGGGTCCCTCTCTTACCATCTCCCTTTAGTGAACAGAGAGTGATACATTATTATCAAAGTCCATACTTTATTCATTTTTCATTAATTCTTACTTAATATCTTTTTTTTTTCTATTCCAGGATCCCATTCAGTTTGCCACGTTACACTGAATCATCCCATCTCATTCATTAGGTTTTCCTTGGCTGTGACAATTTCTCCGACTTCCTGTGCTTGATGATTTTGGCAATTTTGAGGAGCACTGCTCAGGTGTTTTGTAGGATGTCCCACTATTAGGATTTTCTTGACATTCTTCTCATGATTAGACTTGGGATTTGGGCAAAAAAGGCCAGTGAGGCAAAATGCCATCTATGACATCATAAGTTTACATGCTATCAACCCAATTTATGACTCCTGACATTAACCTTGATCACCTGGCTGAGGTGGGTAGGTGTGTCAGGCTTCTCCACTGGAAGTTCTTTCTCCTCCTTTTTCATTCCTCACTCTTTGGGAACAAGCCAGTCTGTGTGGTCCCACACTCAGGAAATGGAGAGTGATGCTCTTTCTGCCTGAAGGGGACAGATCTACATAAATCATTTGGAATCCTGAACAGGAAATACATCTATTCTGACTCATTTATTTACTGATACAATCATTTGTTTACATCCGTATGGACCCATGGGTATTAATTAGTGTATTTAAAAATTTTTACTTCAAGTATAGTGAACACACGGTGTTACATTAGTTGCCAGTATGCACTATAGTGAATCAACACTTTCATACATCACCCGGTGCTCATCATAATAAGTTTAGTCTTCAATCCCCATCACCTATTTCACCCATCCCCCACCCCAACCTCCCCTCTGGCAACCACCAGTTTGTTCTCAGTATTTAGGAGGCTGTTTTTGGTTTATTTGTCTCTTTTTGTTTTCTTCGTTTGGTCGTTTATTGTGCTTCTTAAATTATACATATAAGCAAAAGCGTACGGTGGGAATGCAAATTGGTGCAGCCCCTCTGGAAAACAGTATGGAAGTTTCTCAAAAAATGAAAAATAGAATTACCATATGATCCAGTAATTCCACCACTGGGTATTTTCCCAAACAACATGAAAACACTAATTCAAAAAGATACGTGACCCCCTATGTTTATGGCAGCATTATTTACAATGGCCAAGGTGGAGGGAGCCCAAGTGTCCATCCATAGATGAGTGTATCAAAAAGATGTGAGCAGGTAGTTATATATATAATGGAATACTACTCAGCTATAAAAAAATGAAATTTTGCCACTTGCATCAACATGAATGGACCTAGAGGGTATAACGCTAAGTGAAATAAGTCAACCATAATTTTACTAATTTACACAGTAGGTTATAATCCCATGCTACGCTATTATTATTTTGGGGGCTCACACTGTTTCAGCTTTGGCCACGGGGTGTTTTTTAGTTGGCTCTTGTGGAGCTTTGATTTCTGTTTATGAGCACGTCTTCATTTTCTAGTCTCCAAGGTGCTCCAGGCCCGTCTTGTCCATTTCCTGCCCCAGTCTTAAGAATCAGCCATTTTTCCAAGGACCCTTGGTTCCTTTTATTGGACGATGATCTGTGAGGGGCTCCCGGGTAGCTCAGTTGGTGAAGTGGCTGACTTCTGCTCAGGTCATGATCTCACAGTTTGTGGGTTCAAGCCCCATGTAGAGCTCTGGGCTGAACACTTGCTCAGAGCCTTGAGCCTGCTTCGGATTCTGTGTCTCTTTCTCTCTCTGTCTTTCTCCCACTTGTGCTCTGTCTCACTCTGCCTCTCAAAAATAAATAAATGTAAAAAAAAATAATGAAAAAAAAGAAAGAAACCAAGATCTGTGTGTTAGGTGTGTCATTGTTAGTACACTGTCCACCCTGAGAAAACAAAGAAACGTGTGATATTAACCCATGTACATGTGCATATCTGTAAATCCTGCTATATGGAGCCATCTACACCCACACTAAGATAATCCTGAGCTCATACTGATGTCTCCAATTCTAATCCACCACCATGTGGATTTTTCTAGCTCTTCCCCTTACTTCTCTATAACTCTGTAACTCCAACGGTGGGGTATCTGACCCCAACTATCCACATCTATTTATTTGATTGTTCAATTCCAGAATACATGTACCATGGTTTCAGAACTGTGAATTCATAACCTTCATGGGAAACAGCTTTATTTACTGGAATACAGTGCTTATATACAGTTCCTTTTGTCTGTAGTCTTACACACTCTACTCACTTCCAAAACTTTCTTCAGTTCCCTTCCCCCAATTCTGTGAGATTGTATAACATATTTATAGTAAGTTAAGTTATTTTGTCACATTCTGCATTCCATCCCAGAACCCTCTTCCTCCTAAATGCTCCTTTAAAATGTGCATATATTAGGGTTTTACTCTTTGTGCTATAAAGCTCAATGGTTTTGATAAATACATACTGTCATGTATCCACCATTAAAGTATAACATAGAATAGTTCCCCCATGATGAGAAATTCCGTGCACTTTACCTATTCAAACACCTCCCTGCCCTGGGCCCCTAACAACCCCTGATTTATTTACCATTTCCATATTTTGCCTCTCCCAGTTATCGTAAATGGAATCACACTGTAATGCACCTTTTAAAAGCGATCCCTTTCACTTAACGGTATGCTTTTACGATACACTAACACCTTTGTGTGGTTTGCCAGTTTGTTCCTTTTTTACTGCTGAGTAACATCTCACTGTGCCAATGTACCACAATTTGTTGATCCTTTCGCCTGTAGGAGGACATCGTGGTTCCTTCTAGTTTTGTTTGGAGATTATAAATAAAGGTGCTATAAACATTCCCCTACAGGTTTTTGTGTGGGCATACATGTTCAGAACAACTGGGTAAACACCTGGGAACACAATGGCCAGATTGTATGCTAACACTATATTGAGTTTCATAAGAAACTACCAAACTGCCATCCAAAGTGGCCTGACCATTCAGGCCAGCAGTGAATGAGTGTTCCCATTACCGACATCCTCACCAACAATTGGTATTTCCGGGGTCTTCCCACCCCATTCAGCCACCCAAATAGATGCGTAGTGATATCTCAGTGAAGTTCAATTTGGATTTCCCTAATGAGAAAGGAGGTTGAGCCCCTTTTCATATTTGCCAACCTCTGCATCTTTGGTGGTGAGGTGCACGTTTAGATCTTTTGCCCATGGTTTAACTAGATTGTTTGACTTTTTGCCATTGAGGCTTAAGAGATCTTTGTCTATTTTGGACACAAGCCCTATACAGATAGGTGGTTTGCAAGAATTTTCTTCTATATATCTATTCTCATCTCTCTCTCTATAACAAACTGTTATCACTTGCCCCCTTCAAGGTCAAAACATATGTTAAATATGTTGGCCAGTGGGGAAGAGAGTCAGGAAGGAAAGAGGAAATCAGCACATGTATTGACTTTTTTTTTAAGCTTTGGAATTATTATACATGTTTCTCAGGCTTTCCTGCAGGAGAAGGGGTTAGTAGTAGGAAAGATTGAATAAAACTTCAATGAGCCATTCTTATCATCTATATAAACAAACAATAAATCGGATGTATTCCCAACCCAAAAAAGATAGACTTCATCCAGGTGCTGCAGGACAGAGGATAGGGCTCCTGATGAAATCTCCATTACAGGATTCATGGATGGGAGCCAACAGGGGAGGGTGGGTTGGGGTCCATTCAAGGATGACTTTGGGTATGAAGTTGGAACAAAATCTCCACCACTCATAGCCAACTGCTTGCACCACCAGAGGCCTCACTGAAAGAGAGTGGACCGCTGTGTGTACAGCCTTCTGACTCTAACTGTGTTCCTCAGGTACTCTGAATTATTTAAATGTGATCTATCCATCTATGACCCACGTTTTCCAATAACCTTTGAGATTGGACAGCTTCCATCAAGAGAAGTCATGGGGCACCTGGGTGGCTCCGTATGTCAAGCGTTCGACTTCGGCTCAGGTCATGATCTTGCGGTTCGTGGGTTTGAGCCCCAGGTCAGGCTCTGTGCTGACCGCTCAGAGCCTGGAGCCTGCTTCAGATTCTGTGTCTCCTTCTCTCTCTGTTCCTCCCCTGCCCATGCTCTATCTCTCTGTCTCTCTCTCTCTCTCAAAAATAAAGATTTTTAAAAAATTTTTAAAAAAAGATGAGTTGTTAATATCAGATGTAGTCAAAGGCTTACTGGAAAACCAGAGTGTGTCTTTTCTGGTTTTTACTTTTATGTTGAGTCGTATTTCCCCCTGCTCTGGGTAACCCAAATGTCACAGAAAGGTCTTGTTACTTAATATCTAGAAAACATCAGCTTGACCCATGTTTTATGATTTGTTAAAACTCAAGGATCTGCTCATGTTCCAGGAGCCCTGTCTCCTTGGCACCTGCTTCTGCAGAATTGAAGTTTTCATCATTTGGTGTCCAGCAAATTTAATATTACTTCCTACATCCAGAGCCTAAATGGGGGAACAAGGCCCTTTCACTTGATTTCATGAAAGTAAAAAAAAAAAAAAATAAGCATTTGGCAACATCATAAACACACACACGCATGCATACACGCACACACACTAAGCATCTGAGAAAGCAACAGTTTTCGCAGAAGGTTTCAGGACTTGGCATGAGCATACACAGTAGCAAAAGAAACAATTTCAATCTACCACACCTCCCTCCCCTTACAGAACTTTCAGCCCCAGGGACCCAGCATTTTCCCCTTTTGTGCCAACCCTAGTGTGGCCAGCCAGTCTCCCTGCAGGTGGCTGTCTTCTCTTGTCTCCTTCTCTCTTCCTTCATTTTTCCTTCTTCTTCTCCACCTCCAGGATGGCCCTCACCTCCACTCCAAATTCTCCACCTTCTGTTACATGGTAGAAATTAGATTGCCGCTCCAGGACCACACTGTCATACCTACATTCACTCTGATGCGCTCCATAGAACGGCACCACCATTTAGTTGTTGTGTCCGGTACGTAAGGAACCAGCAAAAACCCTGAGGTTACTTCTAACTAGCTGCTTGAACAGGATCCCTCACCCCCGAGAGGTGTTTATGACTTTAAGGGTGTTTTCCTTCCTGTTCACCTCTGTTTGTTTGGCAGCATGAAATGAATGGAGACGCAGCTCCTTTTCCTCTGTCCCTCTGTCCTCTGATTCAAGGTTACAAAGGTGATCCACGTTAAGGAGCTGTGTGTGGCTTGGGCACGCTGGGGGATGTTCTTGGTGCTCACGCGGGGCAGTGGACCAGGCCCCACGTCTTTCCATTCATCTCCCAGTGATCTTAGGGGTGCCGGGAAACTCGGGTGATTACTCCCCTTACTTGTGTTCAATCTCAAATTGTTCCATCGTGCTGGCTTTTCCCATGAATAAAAGCCTATCTGCTCATTATTATCCAAAAATCCTCCAAAAGTTTGTGTTACTGATGACAACTTCCAGCGTTTTCTAAAACTTCCTTAGGTTTTCTATACATCTGTATCTATATTTATATATCTACATCTATATATCTATATCCATATACATATCTATAGATGTATGTCTCCAAATATATGTACAATCTCCAAATATTAGAATCTAAAATATTTTACAGAAAACATAAATTTAAGGCATGCCTGGGTGGCTCAGTCAGTTAAGCATTGGACTCTTGACCTTGGCTCAGGTCATGATCTCATGGTTGGTGAGTTCCAGCCCCCGTTTCTGGCTCTGCACTGACAGCTGGGAGTCCGCTTGGGATTCTCTCTCTTCTCTCTCTGCACCCCTCCCCCATTCATGTTCTCTTCTCTCTCAAAATAAATAAATAAACTTAAAAAATAAAATAACCTATGAAGTATAAATATAAAAATATACATATCGATTTGGGTTATTTTAATAGACATACTGAAGGAAGGAAGATCATCTGTGAGCTGAAACTACTTTTTATTAAAAAAGGCAAGTTAATGCAACTGTGTATAATAATAGTGTAATTTTTAATCATATAAATGAGAAAGTCATCATATTAGTTGTGAAATATTCATTTATGGGTGCCTTTAAATAGTGCTACGAACTTGAAAAATTTATTAGATTTCTAAATTGAAATTACCGTCTAATTTTCAGGATGGAAATTCTTACATAGAGTAAGCTATAACTGTGTGGATATATCACATGAAAATTCAAAGAAAAATGTTTTCTAACATCTGTGGGCACATTTGCTATGTAAATGATAATACAGAGAGAAGCTGTTACCAAAGAATATTCACAAATAGGAAAAGAACATAAGCTTCCAGAATGGCCACCTTTTACAGAGACTCTATTTAAACATGAATCCAATATCAATGTCCAGCAGTGAAAAGTCTCAATGTCCAGCCACCCAGACAAAACCTGTGTCCTGTGCTATCTTGCATAGTCACTGAACCCTGCATGTTCCCTGAAAATAAGCAGTCTGTGAGTTCGATCTCACTTTCCCTATTGCTCCAGGACTGAGAGGTGGCATATATAGCAATTATTTGTAAATATGTTCATATTTATCATTCCATTAGATTTGAGATGTGAAAAAAAAACAAAAATTATTCTAAAGTACCTTTTAGAAGGTGTAATTAAATGTTACAATCCCGGGGCACCTGGGTGGCTCAGTTGGTCAAGCATCTGACTTCGGCTTAGGTCATGATCTCATGGTTCGTGAGTTTGAGCCCCACATCGGCGTCTGCACTGACAGTGCAGAACCTGCCTGAAATTCATTGTCTTTCCCTGTCTCTCTCTCTCTCTCTCCCCCTCCCCCACTCACACGCATGTGTACTCTCTCCCTCTCTCTCTCTCAAAATAAATAAGCTTAAAAAATAGATAATAATTTAAAATTTTTAAATTAAATATATATAAAGGTTACAATCCCTTGTGAATCTTAAGTTTAACAGAAGGGCCCCATTTTCCAAATGTAATCATCAGGAACAACTCAACACAAGTAAAATGCTTTCCTGAAAAATATAGAACAGTGGAGTGCCTTACAACTGTGATTGGGTGGCTAGGGAAACCAGAGTTTGCCAGGGCAGAGTTTAAATTTCCACTGAAGTACAGAGGTTAAACACACACACACACACACACACACACACACACACACACAATGTGCCCAATTGTTGACACTTATATTCACCCATTTGCTGTCTCTCCTTCACGTTACTGCGAAGGGCATCGTTGTTGTGCAGGCTCTGACACGAAGGGATAACCGCACCTGACAGTTTCAGCACCTAGGACAGAGCCTGGATTCCAGGTGTACATCCAGATATCACTAGCTTTCAACCTTGAACGAGTTGTTCTACACAGCTGAGCCACCTCTCATCTTCGCTTGTGTGTGGTCTTAACAACCCTCCCACTTGAGGCCGGATGTGGATTGAACAATATGCTGCATATAAAATATTTGTCACAGATCCCAGCCCCTGGTAAGCGCATGCACAATAAAAAGACCATTATTATCTCAGTGGAAATGTAACGTTGTATGCTCATCGTTAAGATAAAAGTGCCTCAAGCAAGTGAGACCCGGAACTTAAAAGAAATTTCAAGTCTTTGGTTTATGTTGTGCTTTGTCACTGATTAATCAATGGCTCTTTTACATCTTTGCAGATGCTCCCTTTGGGCCTTCCCTGTGCCAACACACACCAGTGATCAGAAGACTGAATTTATTGCAAAACAAGAGATTTTCCAAGACGGGGAGGGTCGAGAGGAAAAGTAGATCTAGCACAAGTGTTCATCTAATTGAACATGACTCAGAGAAGGCAGTTCCTTGTAGCAACTTCCATCTGACGAATAAACACTCACACAACAGGAACAGCAGAAGGCAGAAGCAACGGACAATATTGCCACTTGACCACATTTCCAAGATTCCTGTTTCTAACTGTTTTATTTGTGTTTAACTGTATTTATATAAGCATGATATTTATTAGGGTGCACCTGGGTGGCTCAGCCAGTTAAGCGTCTGACTCTTGATTTTGGCTCCAGGTCATGATCTCATAGGTCGTTAGTTCAAGCCCCGCATCGGGCTCTCTGCTGTCAGCATGGAGCCTGCTTGGGATTCTCTGTCCCCCTCTTTCTCTCTGCCCCTCGCAGGTTCACACTCTCCCTCAAAAATAAAAAAAAAACCTTTAAAAATATTATATATATATATATATATATATATATATATGATTCTCAGACCATATTCCCCTTCTAAAAACCTTCTAAGCAACCTAATAACACATTCTCCATTCAAAACAGCGAGCACTTGGACATTCCTAAGCAGAAAGTGCAGGAACAGGGACTTTAAGCTGGTGCGACAATAGGGCCTTGAGGTTATAGCTGAATAATAAAAATTCATTAGATCTCATCTGTTATCTGTAGAGATTAAGAGGTACAAACTTCTAGCTATAAAATGAATAAATCACAGGGATGAAAAGTACAGCCTAGGGAATAGAGTCCATAATATTATATTAATGTTGTGTGGTGACAGACAGTGACCATACTTAGCGTTTTCAGCACTAAGTAATGTGCACAATTGTCCAATCACTATGTTGTATACCTGAAACTAATATAACATTGTACGTTAATTATATTCCAATAAAAAACCACATTGGTGTAAATTCAATTGTATAAGGTGCCTATGGTATTTACATTGCAGAGTATTTTTAAGTCATTTATGGAATAAGACTGACATACAAAAACCTGTGCATATTTGGGGCGCCTGGGTGGCTCAGTCGGTTAATCGTCCAACTTCGGCTCAAGTCATGATCTCACAGTCCGTGAGTTCGAGCCTTGCATCAGGCTCTGTGCTAACAGCTCAGAGCCTGGAGCATGCTTCAGATTCTGTGTCTCCCTCTCTGTTCCTCCCCACCTCATGCTCTATGGCTCTCTCAAAAATATAAATAAATAAACATTTTTTAAAAACTGTACATATTTAATGTATACACAACTTAATGAGTTTGGAGAAAACTACATATGTAAAAACCATCGCCACAAGTTATGCAATAAACATATCCATCACCTCCAAAAGTTTCCTCCCATCCTATTGATTTATTATTATTATTGTAATAAGATTCCCTGGGGTGTTTGGGTGTCTCAGACAGTCAAGCCTCTGACTCTTGATTTTGGCTTAGGTCATGGTATCCGGTTCATGAGACTGAACCCCATGTTGGGCTCTGTGCTGACAACAGAGCTAGCTTGGGATTCTCTCTCCCCCTTTCTCTGCACCTCCCTCGCACATGTACACACGTGGTCTCTCTCTCTCTCTCTCTCTCTCTCTCTCTCAATAAATAAACATTTAAAAAAGGCTTCACATAAGACTCACCCTCCTGGAAATTTTTTAGGTACCCAAAACAGTATTGTTAAGTGTGGGCTGCTATACAAATCTCTAGGATTGATTCATCTCATGTAACTGAAATTTTGTACACATTAGCTGTTACATCTCCCTTTTCACTCCTTCCTCAGCCCTTGGCACTCACCATTCTACTCCCTGTTTCTGTGAGTGTGACTGTTTTAGATTCCACAGGTAAGTAAGATATGCAGTATTTTTTCTTCCCATGTCTGGCTTATTTCACTCAGCATAATGTCCTCCAGGCTTCTCTATGTTGTCGCAAAGGTCAAGTTCTCCTTATTTAAGCTGAGGTAATATTCTACGATGTATGCATACCACATTTTCTTTTTTTTTCTTTTTTTATGTGTATTTGTTTATTTTTAGAGAGAGGTTGAGAGAGAGGGAGAGGGTGGGACAGAGAGAGGAGAGAGAGAATCCCAATCAGGCTCCATGCTGTCAGCACAGAGTCCCATGAGGGGGCTTGATTTCATGAAACGGGAGATCGTGACCTAAGCTGAAGTTGGATGCTCAACTGACTAAGCCACCTAGGTAAACCCAATGTACCACATTTTCTTTATCCATTTGCCCATACTAAACATTTAGATTGTTTCCATGTCTTAACCACTCAAAAGAATGCTACAATGAATATGGGAATGCACCTCTTTCAGATCCTGATTTCAGGTACTTTGGACATGTACCCAGAAGTGAGATTATGGGATCCTACAGTAGCTCTATTTTTAGGTTTGTTTTTTTTTTCAGTAACATTCATGCTATTTTTCTTAATGGCTGCACCAATTTACATTTTCAATACCGTAGAGTTTTTAATGCAGAAGAGATTGCATGTGCTAGACCACAGGCATCAGGAGTTGGGCAGGAAATGTGGTAGTTAGTAGCAGAAGGTACTAGGTCACGGAGGACAGTGGATAAAACATGATTCCTTTTTTATATATTTTAAGTATAGCTGTATTTGAATTTCTGGTAAAAATGATGTCCAAAAAGAATATCTTCTTTTTTAACTCATGGATATTTGGGAAAATTTGAAGAATCAAATTTAAGTTCATGTAGGTACCCCAGGCAAAGGAAGCTAAAATATAAATATTCTCATTCCTTTGATATGAATTCTTCATATCATGACGATAAACCATTGTTATTATTATTTTTTCTATATTTTTAATGTTTATTTATTTTTGAGAAAGAGAGAGAGCCAGAGCACGAATGGGGAAAGGGCAGAGAGAGGGGGAGACCCAGAATCCAAAGTAGGCTCCAGGCTCTGAGATGTCAGCCCAGAGCCCATCACGGGACTCGAACCCACAAAACACGCGATCATGACCTGAGCTGAAGTCGGATGCTCACCCGACTGAGCCACCCAGGCACCCCTCATTGTTATTTTTATCCACCACAGCATTAATTAGAAAAGTAGGAAGTGATCCAATGGCGACTAACAATGTATTTGTTTTCTTTATGGATAAAGAGAGTAAAAAGGGAATTTCAAAAAATAGAAAAATAAAGAGGTTGTTATGACTTGAATTTCTTTCAAATTTTCATTTTATGACAACCCATTTATAGAGTCATGACATTTGCTTATTATTGTCTTAATTTTTTGAACATTTAATGTTCGGTTAATGTATTCCTGTATTTATCTGAAGAAGTGGAATCATGTTTTATATACATTTGATGTACTATATATAGCAACAAATTTTTTACTAACTATATTTACTTTTACAAAGGAGTTCAGCTGCCATGGTGGCTCTCTCTGTTAGCTTACACCCCTTTCCTTTGGTTATTTTTGAAAGTTTATTTTTATTGTCACTTAAAACATAAAAAATATATAATTTTAGTACAAAATATATAAAGATTTGATAAATCTTGTTTTTATGGTAAAATAAGGAAATATGTCACTGGCAGCAGTTTAATTACTTATACATATGACCTGAAATGATACATGCTTCATAAATGTATACACTGCAGTCTGTTTTCAGTACTTGAAAACATCAAAAAATTCAAGACATCAGTAAAAGTGCTTACTGTATCATGACAAATAGGTATGTCACATCATGTCATAACCTTAAAGGGTTGATGGCTACAAAGAAATATATCATTTATGTCCCTGTTCTATTAGACTTGACATTTGGGAAGTGGCAAATATATCTTTCATGTGAAAACTATGATGGCAAAGATTTTCCATCATAAAACAAGTGTGAAGTTGACATTGTTATTTCTTTTGAGGGGACCAAAGTCATCTATTCATCTGGATCCAGCACCTGTGAAGGCACAGACGTGAAAGAACCCCCCCCCCCCAACCATGGACAAACGGCTGGGCTATGATTTCCTACTTAATTGCACGGCGCAAATTGGGGATGGGTGTCACTGTAGCTTAGGAAGTGTAACTTTGAAAAGAATGTTAATTAATACACAAGTAAAGCAATTACTTCTCATGAAGAAGATTCTAGAAGAAAATCAAATAAACCTTGGAACCACTTTCAAGGGGCCACCAGATGCTGAGAGAGACATTTGAAGGAGCATGGACATTCAGGACTTCTGCAGCAACCTGGCTCTCTTTGAGCTCACAATTTCCTATTCTGACTCAACTCTGAGTATTTGGTACCTACCATCCAAGTCCTATACATTATTGAGACTTTCAATCAGACCTCTTCTTCTATTGGGCCCTCAATCATACAGGTCACCAAACTGAAAGGACAAGCAAGCGTATGAAAAGCCAGGAAGCAATGAGGCCAGCCACAGAAAGTGCCAGCCAGAGCTGGATCAAATCACAACTTGGCAATTGTGATTCGAACCCTTGTGTTCCAGTAAAAGTTATGCTGCTTTTGACAAGCCTGATACACCACACCGGGCCAAGAGTTTTGTCAAACATTTATTTTTAACGTGAGGATTCACTTTTTTTTTATAGCTCCAAATTTCCTACATTCACCTTGTAGGTAAATTGTACGTAGTAAATGTATCAGATACAAAATAAAATCTACATGAAATCCCACCACCGTGAAAACCCAGCTCAATAATTTTGGCATGTTTCTGTAAATACACAGGATTTGCCTTAACCTTCAGAACTCAATATGCAGGAAAACATATTATGATTTTGGAGGCAAGTTCCAGTTTCGCATGAGCTCCTCAATATGAACTTCTCAGTACTGAAAGTGAGTAATTTTCTTCAAGTTAACTTAGTCATTTCCTGATTAAATCTTAGTCTTGACTGAATACCCAGTCAGTTTTTCAGGATTCCTTTCTGCTCTTTCTTCCTTCTCCTGTCCTTCAGTCCTGCTGTCTTTGAGGGAGGCTCATACACATTTGTATTGTAGGAGAAGCCACAGGGTTGAAGGCTCACATGCCTGAATTCTGGAACCCACATGTGCTGTCCATGCGTGGTGTCTCTTGCAAAGCCATATCTCCTGCCAGAGTGGCTCCCAGAATCAGAACAGAGGATGAGACACAGCTCAGCAGGAGTGAGAAAGTAGGTAGATGAGCAAGCCACATGTGGCTCTCTGCTTAGACTGATGGGCTGGGATGGAGTTTGTCTGTGCTTCTTGGACAGAAAACCCTGTGGGCCAAAGATGGGTCTCTAATGAGTGTCCAACTTAAGACCTCATGGATGCTTGAGGGGCTCCTAAACTTTGTCCTATGCATGTGGCTTCTCTTGGTTCTCTTCTCCCTTCCTGTGCTCCACACATTTGCCCCTCATGCGACCGATCTGAACATGGCACATGTTCTTGGATTGCTTCCAGACTGCCTACTTTTACTTTCCACCAATCCCCTTAACACACCTTGTAATTTGCACGCACACCATTTGCTTTTGTTTGTCTCTAATGCCAAAGTTGAACTTTTACAGCGAATTCAGGAAACATGTACGATGCTCAGTGTCTGAGTCCAACGTGTCTCAAATATTTTTTGTCTGTTTTCAGAAAGTTGCCTGCAATCTTCTTCTGAGTCACAATTTACGGTAAAAAAAAAAAATTGAAAATTTTGACAGCTTCATCAATCTCCTCCATAGACCACGGAAAAAAAAATGCTGTCTTTACAGATGCTGAGACAATGTAGAAGCTCAGGGGAAGATTCTGCCAACTGGAGGAGATTCACAATTAAAATGTTTCTCATTTTGGGGCGCCTGGGTGGCACAGTCGGTTAAGCGTCCGACTTCAGCCAGGTCACGATCTCGCAGTCTGTGAGTTCGAGCCCCGCATCAGGCTCTGGGCTGACGGCTCAGAGCCTGGAGCCTGTTTCCGATTCTGTGTCTCCCTCTCTCTCTGCCCCTCCCCCGTTCATGCTCTGTCTCTCTCTGTCCCAAAAATAAATAAAAAACGTTGAAAAAAAAATTTTAAATGTTTCTCATTTTGAAATATGTAAATACTTTGACCCAAAGACTTTCACAGATGTTTTCAATTTGTCCCTTTCCAGAGAACCTTTCTTTTACAAACACCATTAACAATAAAAGTTGTCACATATGTCACCACTTTGTTCTTTGGGAATATTTCCCAAATTTAGGTTTTGTAAAAATCACGGATCCTCACAATTTCATTCTACTTGTCTACAGAATATGAATCATGCCATTAAACCTCGGCATTCTCTCACAAGACTCTGCAGATTAGGCATTTCAACTTTGTGCTAGAGACTAGGAACTCTCATACAACTCCCGAGCTATGGTCACTTACTTTGTTCTGTTCATTCCTGGCTTTCTTTGACGCAAATTGGGTCTTCCTTTCTACTGGACTTGTTTTCAGTGTTAACACTTTTCCAAAGCTGAAAATATACGGGATTTCCGTCATCATACAGGCTTATGACTGTTTTCCAACAGGATTTACACAGCATGCAACCAAATTCTAGAGGATTCCTTTCTAAATAGAGTTTAATGCAATGGCAGACACTTAAGTTGACTTTTAAGAGTTTTTTGAAAGTCACACACATTTCTAAATGATTTGTTGATAGGCGGCAAAGAAAGGAAGGGTATCCTGCCATGCTGATACAGACATACGCACATATACAGACAGACAGATATTCTGTTATTTATCTATCGTCTATGGGATTTCTTATATACGTCTTGTAGTTGTGTAGGTAAGCTACAATAAATGTGAGTGTATGTGTGTACATGTATGTGTGTGTGCATGTGTATAAATATTTGCAACAATCATAGATTTTACTTTTTTATATTTTTAACGTTTATTTATTTATTTTTGAGACAGAGACAGAGAGAGAGAACAAGCAGGGGAGGGGCAAAGAGACAGGGAGAGACAGAATCCCAAGCAGGCGCCAATATCCGCACCGAGCCAGATATGGGGCTTTATATCACGACAATGAAATCATGACCTGAGACACAATTAAGGGTAGGACATTTAACCAACTGAGCCACCCAGGCGTCCCAATCATAAAGTTTATTTTTATCAGTACGATAATGTAGATGGTTTGGACGTAATATGAATTGTATTTTTAGAACAACCAATTCAAGTGTATTTCTGCTTCAGAAGTTTCTTAATATAATAAGAATGCTGTTTATCTCTGATGCTATGAACCACCAAAATCTCGATTAGGATTCGAACGGCACTAATTTAAAATACAAAAAAATACTGAGCTTTTTATCTGATTTTACAATACCGCCTACAATATTATTTCACATGTGACAGAATAAACATCAAAAAGCTTTCTCTTGTTTCCATAAATTGCCTGAAAAAAATTAAAACCCTTATTAGAATTAATTGATTCTCTATTCGAATCAACTGATGACACCGATATAAAAGTTATTATTTAAGCCTTTACCCTTTTTTCCCCCCCTCAAATTGGAGCCTATGATAACAGACTCCTTTCAGCTCTTTTGTATACACAAGAAAACTTACAATGAAAACCAGCAAGATTAATCTAGAAGAAGATCGTACAGGTCAGGGCACAGCTGGCCACTTACCACGTGACTGGTGGAGGTAGCCACGGTCACATGAAGGGCCACATCTTGCCTCTGCTCTTGCCTGAACACAGTTTGTTTTATCCAGAAGAGCCCCTGCATGCTGTTCTTAAAGACGCACATTAACTCTGTTGGGTCTGGAAAGAACCGGAGAAGAAAAGAAGGGTCATCACCGGCCATTTTTCAGACTTAATCTGGCATTCAAAAGATCACTCTGCTTGCTGGTCCCAAGCAGACACCACACCCAATCAACCAGACTGGAGGAGAAGCTGAATTTGACAAGTCATTATAATGATACTTTATTTAAATCATTAAAAATCCCGGGGCACCTGGGTGGCTCAGCCCATGGAGGATCCAACTCTTGATTTTGGCTCAGGTCATGATCCTGGGGTCTTGGGATCAAGCCCCGTGTTAGGCTCCATGCTCAGTGTGGAGATGCTTAGGATTCTCTCTCTCTCTCTCTCTCTCTCTCTCACCACTTGTGCTCCCCTTTCTCTCTCTCAAAAATAGATAAATATTAATGTTTATTAATTGGATTAAGCGTTGGATGCTTAACCGACTGAACCACCCAGGCGCCCCTAACCAAAATTTAAAAACATAATTCACAGTATGATAAATATCAGCACAATGATATGTCTCCATATTTACTTCTAGAAAAATGTCAGCCACCATCTCTTTGCCACACCCCCTTCAATCTCTATATTCCCTTCTGCAGGAAAGCAGAAAATGGGATATTGGTATCTATAGACAGCCCTCTTTGTTACGGCTTCTAGCCTCGCTGAACTACATTGTGGGTACTTTTCCTTCTTAGGTCTATGTTCATGCCCACTGGTTTTTTTCTTGAAATGTATGGATACTGTTGTTTAAGAAGTTCACTTAGAATATCTTGTCAATTTTCACATTGTCATTTTACACATTTTATTTAGTGATTTTTCAATTCTTCCTGGACATTTCTTTACCTTCTCTTATTCCTTATGGCTTTCATTTTCTCTTTTATTTCCGGAATGATATTAAGTACATATATATATATATTTTTTTAATTTTTGGTCTCATAATTCCAAACTCTGTGGTCATTACAAAAACCTGTTTTGTGATGTGGTGACCCTTACTACCTTCTTTATAATCCTGTGATTTGAATTGTGACTTCATGGATGCTTTTTACGTGAGAAGAATTTGAAGAATTGCTCCTGCCAATGGCATTTGGAAACCAGTATTTTGAAACTGTCTTATGTTCAATTATTAAGTTTGTTTGGGTTTTGTTTGTTTATTGTGTGAGACCATGCAAGCCTTGTGAATTCAAGCTCCAAACATACCAGAGGCATGATGTGTGAAGCGGTTTTCTACAGTTTTCCATCCACCAAGAGCCAATGCCAAATGGCCGTTTCTTTCTTGCCTCTTTGTGGGTTTATGACTATTGCTACCACGATCATTGCTATTTGTATTATTAATATTTATATTTCAACTCTCAGCAAAGGCAGGGCTCACTCCAAGATGGCAGCTTTATGTGGGATCCTAGGTACAATATCCACTCATGTGCCTTCAAGCTAAACTGACCATAAATCACATTTACCCTTGCTGTTCCAGATTCCAAGATTTAACACTTGTTCTGGATTTTTAATTAATTAATTAATTAATTAATTTTTATTTGAGAGAGAGAGAGAGAGTGCATGCCCGTGAGCTGGGGAGAGGGGCAGAGAGAGAGAGAGACAGAGAGAGAGAGGGAGAGAATCTTTTTTTTTTCATAAAATTTTTTAAATGTTTATTTATTTTGAAGGGTGTCTGGGGGGCTCAGTTGGTTAAGCATCTGAATTTGACTCAGGTCATGATCTCACAGTTTGTGAGTTCCAGCCCCATGTCAGGCTCTGCACTGACAGCACTGAGCCTGCTTAGGATTCTCTCTCCACCTCTCCCCAACTTGTGCTCTCTCTCTCTCTCTCTCTCTTAAGTTTTTTAAATAAACTTAAAAAATTTTTAAGTGTGAAAAAAAATAAAACAAAATACAATTTGGTATAGTTGTAGACCATAGAAACATAATACAAAGTTCAGAAATAAATTCAATCTTGCATGTCTAGAAACTGGATATATGACAGGGCTTTTCAGGTCTGTAAGGAAAGGACAGAACACTCCAGAATGATGTGACAGTTACCCAATGACTCATGGATAAGTCACACAGATCTTGTTCTAACAATTATTTAACTCTGTTGAGGAAAAAAAAAATCTGAACCCATGGCTAGCAAAGTATCTAAAAACATGATGATTTCTGGGGGCACCTCGGTTGCTCAGCTTAGCAAAGTATCTAAAAATATAATGATTTCTGGGGGCACCTGGGTGGCTCAGCTGGTTAAGCGTCGACTTCGGCTCTGGTCAAGATTTCACAGTTCATGAGTTCAAGCCCCATGTCGGGCTCTGTGCTGTCATCTCGGAGCCTGGAGCCTGCTTCAGATTCTGTGTCTCCCACTCTCTCTCTCTCTCTGCCCTTCCCCTGCTTGCACTCTGTCTCTGTCTCTCTCTCTCTCTCTCAAAAATAAATTTAAAAAAATAAAAAATAAAAATAAATAAAAATATAATGAATTCTGGTGAATAAAAGCAACGATGACAATCGTAATATACATAATCATAGTATAATAATTGTACTATTTTAAAGGATAATATAAGGTACATGGTGCAAATGCCATTTCAGGTAAGATTTCAAGGTTGAAGAGGCATTAATAGAGCCTAGAAACTGAGGCTGGGTATGTAGCCCCAGGAAGAGGGCCCAACATGCCCAGAACTTTAATTAGGAAAAGCATGACATATACCTGGATCAGAAAAGATTCACCTTTTTTTAAAAGTTGTGTCTATTTGATAAAATATGAAAATGTAATGATTCATTTGCATCTCTTTGATTTCTAGTACTTTTCATATGCTTATGAGTGATTCACATGTCTTTCTTAATACTGAGATGTCTCTTTAGAACCCTGCTTATTTTCCAACACTTAAAATAGAAGACAAATTATATATATATGTATATATATATATATATATATATATATATATATAATGTGTGTATATATATATATATATAATGTTTATTTATTTTTGAGAGAGTGGGGGAGGGGCAGAGAGAGAGAGAGAGAGAGAATCCCAAGCAGGCTCTGCACTGTCAGTGCGGAGCTCAATGCAGGGCTTGAACTCACGAATCGTGACATGATGACCTGAGCCAAAATCAAGAATCGGACACTTAACTGACTGAGCCCTCTGGACGCCCCTAAAATGAAAGACAACTTTTAACATAATTGTCAAATAGAAGGAGAAAGGGACTTTCTTGAGAGTTTGGGGTTGATCACTAAAAACTTCAGGACGCTGTGCTGGCATCCCTCATATCTCCAAAAGTGAAGAATCAGGAAGAGAAGAAAGGTCCCTGAAACTCAGGACCACAGCAGGTGGTCACCAACGTAGAAAAACAAATCAGCTTGAAATGCCAGTTAGTCATGTGAGAGTCAGAAAGGGCAGTGTCGAATAAGGCTCAAATCTTAGTTTTAACAATGTTTTATCCATTCCTGTTCTTCCTATTATCCTGAACTTGCTTGTTTGGGTGACATGGGGGCATTCTCAGAAAGAAGCTTCTGTGTTGGATAATCAAAGTTGAATTCCCCTGTCATCTCCGTCCTTGTGTCCTCTGCCATTTCAGTGCCCCCACGCACACCTGTTCCTTGGGGGCTGTGATCAAGCTTTCTGTTTTGCTCTTTGGGACAGCCCCGTGGTTAGCGGTTGGAAAACCATGTTTGTGCGGCCCTCAGCAGGGCTTGGCAAAGAAAATGTTCTAAAGATATTTATAGCATATGAATCAACACAGCACTAACTGAAATAAGTCATATATTTCTCAGTAAAAACTGAATTGAGGAAGAGATGTTATGTATATACAAAATGATATATATGTATGCATGTATGTGTGTATGTGTATATATATATATATATATATATATATATATCTATACAGAGGGAGAGAAAAAAAAGAGAGGCAGTCATGTTTAAGGTAGGTAATATATATAAATACATGAATCTCACATATAATCCCCCAGCCAACAGGAGCAGTTGAAATAGCGAAAGCGGAGACTTATCTCCGTATCTGATGTGGCCTCAATGAGACCTGTTATGCCAGTATTTGTACATTACCTCATTAACTTGTTATGTGTTAGATGTAATGTTGTGGGGAAGACAGGGTAAAACCTTGCTTTGCGAGCGTAATTAATTCCGGAAACATGCTTGTAATCCAAAGCACTCGTATATCAAAGCGAACTTCAAGAACTATTGGCTCAGTTGTGATCATGTGACATTCGGCATCACGTGCGACTTGCGTTGTAAGACGTGGCTTGTTTTTCCAGTTAAAATTTATTAGAAATGTTTGCTCGTCTTGCAAAACACTCACAGAACAAGTGACTTACAGTCCAAGCTTTTACTGTATCTTGAATCGTCTTGAGGTTGTTTTCTATGTATATATGAACATGATGACTTATTCCCAAGGTTATCATAAAATGTTTAAACGGGACAAAAAGGCAACTTACTGAATGGGAGAAGATATTTGCAAATGTTCTATCTGATAAAGGGTTAATAGCCAATATAATATCTAATGTAAGGAAATTATACAACTCAATTGCATATATTAAATTCTAATGCCCAATGTGATGATATTTGGAGGTGAGCGTTTGGAAGCGATTAAGGCACGATGGAGCCTTCATGATAGGATTAGACGCCCTCCAGCCTTCTGCCACTGAGGACACAGCAGGAAGAAGGTGTCTATGAGCCAGGAAGCAGGCCCTCCGCAGACATTAAATCTGCCAGTGTCTCAGGCTCCAGAATTGTGAGAAGTAAATCTCAAGTGTGTACAATTAACCAATTCTGTGATATTTTGTCATAGTAGGCCCAAAGAGACTCAGATACAATCCCAGATGTGCCCAAACAAATCATAAATCTAGACTCGGATTCCTACTTTTCAAATTTTCTAATCTTTAGTACTGTAGATAGATGTGAAAATGTAAATGTTTGTACTTTTATACACACATTTATGGTTTCTTAAGTTGGCCTGAATTTGTTTTTGTTACTGTATGTTGTCATCGTGGGAACAATTTTGAGTAATCGTACGCAAAACCTCTACCGGTCGCAAAAAATCACCAGCCACGGTATTAAAGAAAACACAAGTATTTATCGAGTGCCTTTAGGAAAGATCTTGTTATAACACGAAGTCGATTGGGGTGGACATTGTTATGATCACCCAGAAGAACTGACAAATCAGAGGTTCCCGTAGAATATAAATCCATGTTGGAATCAGTAGGGAATATGAGTGCCTTCCATGGGATCATCCAACTCATTTTTCTGATTCAGGATCCCAGGCTAAATTCGCTTTTAAATAATTCAGCCTTTAAACAATCGTATGTACAAATGGAACACTGCCAAACCAGTTCTCAATCATGCCATTCACTCTTGCTGTCCTTGGTTGGCTGAGAAAAACAGAAAGGGGGTGGGGGCGGTGGGCGGGAGTGGGCACAAACATTTCAAAATGGAATTGTAAAAATTAGTTTGCCATCATTATTTGAATAATTAGATCCCCTCCTGCTGAACATTGGTCGATGGAAAAATGTGGCCTCGATCACTCCATGGTAAATTAGTGCACACTCTTTTTTAAGAAAATAGGACAAAGTCGCTGCACGAGCAGAGAAATCAATTATGTCATCCCGGTGACGGGAGAGCTTCCTGGCTCAATGCTCTTCACCAGCATGAATGAGGTGGACTGCATCCCTTCCGGCAGCATGACCCTTCCCTTCAGGCCCAGCCCCAAAGTCTGCAAATTTGGCTACATACTTGCTAGAAGTCATTCCTTCGCCCAGGAGCACCTAGTCAATTGTCCGCTCATCCGGGGCACTGCCACAAGGCTTAGGTGTGAACACATCTGCTCCCCAACACTGTAGGACTCAGGGGTGCAGAAGCAGAACGAAGAGCAGTGGCTCAGACCCCCTGGGGATCCATCTTAAGAAGCTTCAGGACCAGTCACCGTTTCTGATCTTTTACTTCTCAGTGCAATGCTCCTGAAGGGAATATTACACCATCAGCTGTATGCGCTCTAATGTACTCATTAAAAAGATTCCCTTTGGTTGGTATTTGCAGCTTTTAATACTTTGCCTCTGTAAATGGCTGCAGACAAACAAGTTTTACCTCATTACTCTGTTAATGGACTAGAAGACTCATCAATTAAGACATGAAGCCATTCCTTGTTCATAATTTCAGGTCGTACCTGGAAGCACTTGGAAATACCGAGGTCTGCCAATCAAACCATTTCCTAATGGTAAAGCGTAAATCATGTATTTTGTCACACTCTGAAGATCCTATTTGCCAAATCAGCAAAGTGTTGCCATATTAATCCAAGTTAGCTTATCTAGCCTTTTATTGGACATAATCTGATCACCGATTATTAGCTCTATCAATCCCCCAACACCAATCTCCAAACACACTGCTTTCCCTCTGGCCTTTCTTTTATCTATATAACTATCTTCATTTCATGGAAGCATGCCATTCTTTGAAAATATTTAATCACTTACCCAGTCTTTACCATATAAAAGCACTTCTTGAAAATAGCTGCCCCGAGACAAAGAACTCCTGAAACACACAAAATTTATGACTTTGTATCTTGAGAAAAATGTAGGTGACCTAGCTGCTTATTGAAGACAGTATCTGCCTGTATGGATTATTTCAAACAACTAAATATATTTCCAAGATAGCCAGAATTTATAACTGCCAATCTTTGATTGTAGGCTAAATGCAGAAAGCCTTAGTAGTCATTGATTGTTCTAATATACTGTTCAAATGATTAAAAATGGGGAACAATAATTGGAGCCTCTTGTAAAACCTTGTCTTTTTCTAAAGTGTCAGAGAATGTGTTACTTTCATGCCCTATCCAAATGTATTCACATTTGTAAGTAAGAAATTAATTCCAGAGATACCTTCTTAATAGCATGTGGAATACTCCTTGTTGCACAATCTGTAATTGTTTTCTCTGTTAGCAGATCAGAAATAATCTACACTTCAGTGGGATGAATATATACCATGAGTTAGCAAAATATGGTTTATAGCAGTGATCAGTAGGAGGACGGCAGGACATTTAATACAGTGCCTCAAAGCATTGACTACAAAGCAGTTACCAATTTTGAAACTTGCAGGGAGAAATGATATACTCAGGTACCAGGTGAAATAAACCTGACCCAGGAAAATAATAAAAGAGAGACAAAGCACATATGTCAAGGAAGCAGTTCTTGCAAATATCTAAGGCCACTGGATAAGAGGGATCTGCACTGTTGATATGTAACCCACATCGTCCTCCCCAAATGCCAGGGAATATTATGGTGAGACTATAACCCTGACTCCCTTAGGAGGACACTTAGTGAAGTTATAGCTTTTAAAGTTTAACAGAAAACAGAGTCACCGTGTGCCACACGTTTAAAGTTAAGATGATGTAAGTGCTTGAAGAATTTACTCTGCAGGGGAGTTTTTATTCTTTGACTTAATTTACCAAGCCATGAAAATTAGAAATGGGGTGTCCCTGCCATCTTAGATTCCGGTTTCTGTAGCATCCACCAGGTGACATTCGTGGCTGCAAGAAGATCAAACTGTCTTGATGACCATCCCTAAAAGGACTTAGGACTTGCTCCGATTACAATATATCATCTGCAAGATAAACACCGCTCTCTTCGCCCAGGGAACAATTATATTCCTCCTTCTTTGGCATAGTTTCCTATCACTTTTTTTTTTTTTTGAGATTTAGGGAGGAGTGTTGACAGATTCTTACTTGGTTACTGTCCTCAAAAAACAATCTTTCCATGTGGAAGGACCTCATCCCTGCTGACACCCTTATTTTCTTACTGAAACACAAAGCATTCTCCTAACTTTCAAAAACAGTATCCACTGACTACATATGATGTGTTACTCGTTTATAAATAGTACTGTATCAAACTGTTGATGAATTCTCTTTTTTATATATGTTTTTGAATGTATTTATTTTGATTGAGAGAGTGTGGGGGGGGGGGCGGGGGGAGGACCAGAGAGAGAGGGAGAGAGAGAGTCCCAAGCAGGCTCCACAATGTCAGCACAGAGCCAGACACAGGGTTTGGTCTTACGAACCATTGAGATCCTGACCCCAGCCAAAATCAAGATTTGGACGCTTAGCCGACTGAGCTACCCAGGTGCCCCAATGAATTCTTCTCTTCTATACATCTGGAAGATCACATCATAAAGCCATATTGAATGAGTGCTGTGACTTTTACAAGGAGGGTTATCCTGATAATAACATACAACTCCTTAAATTTATGAAGGCAGCTTTCATGAACCGCCCATTTGGAATCCCCACCTTGTTTCAAAGTTTTGCATGTGTGAAAATGTCAGCCTCAGCCAACAATAAAAAAATGCCAGTGTCTCATTCATTCATTCATTCATTTCATGTTCACAGATACCTACTGTAAAATGAGCATCCTGTTCTGGCAAAATATGTGGACAGAATATGAAAATGCCTTGCTGCCAGGAATTTACAATCGCATAGGGAATAGGATGCCCAGTAGGTCACATTGTTTGTGTGGATACATTGGGCCCAGCACAGTCTTCAACATTTTGCAAGTTGCTAGCTCATTGGGTTCTCTCAACCACAGTATGAGATGAGTACCGTTTCATCACTGGCTTCCAATCAAGGAAGCAGATATAGTTAGGGAGTGATGAGGTGTGGCTTTGCGTCTAGAGAGCCTGATTCCTGAGCCTGACTGCTGGCCAGCTGCTCTCTAGTATCTGCTCTTTGGAAAAACATTGCGGGGGCTCCTGGGTGACTCAGTCCATTAAGCGTCCGATTTCAGTTCAGGTCATGATCTCACAGATTCGAGGGTTCAAGCCCCACATCGGGCTCTGCACGGACAGCTTGGACCCTGCTTCAGATCCTGTGTCTCCCTCTCTCTCTCTCTCTGCACCTCCCCTGCTTGTGTTTCTCTCTCTTTCAAAAATACATTTGAAAAAATAAGCATTAAAAATACTGAAAAAAAAGAAAAGGAAAACATTGCTTATGGATACGCAGCCTTAGTCACCTACCTGTAGGATTGTACTTGGCATCTAGTCATGTGGCTTTACCTGCTGATGTGTATTAGGTGGGGGATGGACCATGTTTCATTCGGCCTTTGGAGGTTTTAATAGCACCTAAGGGCTGAGAAGTATGAGCAGAGAGAAGTACTGAAAATTTAAGCCTATTTGTTGTACAAACAGAGTTATGTGTGGTTGATGTTTTTTATTGCAATATGAGGGCAAAACTTCACGCAGAAAGTTAGCAAGATGTGTGATATTGCTAATAAGAGGTGCAACATGAGTACCACTCAAGCCTTAAGCTCAGAATTCCTAGGCAATATTGTCTAGAGAATAAGAGAGACCAGTTTTATGGTCTTGATGTCTACTATGAATGACTAGGCAATCTGAAAGACAACAGAAGATGAATTTTTTTTTTTAAATAAAGCATCACCAGTCAGCCAAGGTGAAGGTACTGGACATACATTCTCTTTCCCTAACAAATCTTTGTTGGCAGGGATTGCTACCGAATTATAACTTTTTTTTTTAAAACCTTGCTCTTAACTCAATTTTCTTTTATGCAGTGCGGTGCATTTCCATAATTCAGAGAGGCATCTGAGGATTGAAGAAACATAAGTTCCTTTTTCCCATCATCATGCCCTAGCGCAGTATATATGCCTTCACATTCCATAGTAAATTTCAAGCCATCCAAAACCTTTTTGGAGACCACAAAGCGACCACTGCGTCAATATATTCTTTTATGATACTTTGGGATCAATATCAAGCCAAGGGTAATAAAAAGCCCAGAGAGGAATTAGTGTTGTGTAGGCATATCTTTTAAAACAGAATCTCTCGCAATAAGGATGTAGTCCCAGGTGGGTGACAGAGGAAACCCCGGGGGGGGCACGTGGGTAGAAAGTTCAACACACGGAAAGTCAATTTGGAAGTTAATTCTCCATGGACCCAATGTCTCGCTTACAATGGGCTTGGAAAATGTAGCTTCCTGTGTAATCATTAATGACTACTCTTTTCTGTAAAGTATCTGAACCAACACGTGAACACCTTCATAACTCACTGCTTATCTCAGACATCCACCTCGCTGGACCCCAAGCTGAACGGGAGTATGAGTTTGTCCAAAATGTATTTTGAAAAAACAAAATGGAAGCTGTATTATTTCTCTCTTTCATTTTTTCCTGGGGCTGTTTTGCACAAGAAATCACAGATGCTTTCTGCTAGGCTGGGTGTAATTGTTTGGATGTCTGTCTCAGAGGCACCGCATCCATATTATCAAACTGAGAGCAGGCAGTTAGTTCACCCCTGTCGACTTACAGCTGCCAAGGGAACTAGGCAGTCAGAGCATATTTGCTAAACAATTTTACCTCCGTGAACTCTTAAGTCTCTGAATAGATAATCATGGTCTGTAACTTCTAATTTTGTAACAGAATTGATTAACACTCACTTTGGGTGCACCAAATTATAATCTTTATAGTATGCTTTGCTCAGCGTCTTACTTGCTATTTGCCAGATTGTCATGGGACATCCAAGTTCCAGAGACTAATTGCATGGGAACGTTTAATATATGAATTACCTTGAGCGAATTTATCTGTATACGTCTCCGCTTAAAAGTGTAACTGAACAGAAACCTATTTCTCAATCTTGGAAAATGTGAAAATCCTCAATGCTTACAAGTAAGAAAATAGTGGGCTGCCTATTCAAGATGGAAACTCCTCACTAAAATGGCATCGGTTAACCGCTCCTCATCGAATGACTATAAAAACAGCAAAGGGAAAATGAGTTTGGCCTCAACACACAATGGAAAAGTAGCACCAACTGTTGAGTGCACAGCACAAAGATTTTTGTGTGGGTGATCAATGTTTGCAATATTTGCACACACCCAAAGGAAATAGACCACCTCTCTCGTTGACCAAAGCTTGACACTTTTTTTTTCCAATTTAGTGGGTCATTAATGCAATTATTTTAACGGATTCTGTGCAGAGAAGAGTTAACATAGCAGGATTGAGACCATTATCCCTACAAGGTCTTTTTTTTCCATTTTTTAATTTTTTTAGTGTTTGTTTATTTTTGGGAGAAAGGGGGGGGGGCAGAGAAAGGCAGAGACAGAGAATCCAAAGCAGACTCCAGGCTCCGAGCTGTCAGCACAGAGCCCAATGCTAGGCTTGAACTCACCAGCCGTAAGATCATGACCTGAGCCAAAGTCAGATGCTTAACTGCCTGAGCAAACTGGGCACCCCCCCCCCCCTTACAAAGTCTTAATTGCCGGCAGGGCCAACCTGTGGAAGTTTGCATGGGATGCCGTTACCTACACTGACGTTGAATTTTCTCTAAATGATAAGAGTGGCTCACTGTATCTAAATTGTTTGTGCACAGAATATAGTTTATGATGAATATCTGTGTTTCTTCCGGGCAGAAAGGCATCCTAAGCAAAGAAAGACAACATGAGCAGTCCCCAGAACCAGTCTTCGACACTGAGTCACTCTCTAATGAACATCGCTGGTAGACAAGGCTGCACACACATGGTCTGTTGCTGGGGACTGTATGCATTCTCTGGGACTCCGCTGGGAGACAACTCCAGGAAACTTATTCCTGGTATACTCTGGGCTTCACCCATGCATGTTTTCCATTTGTTTATTTTCTCTTTGGCTGTAATACATCTGAGCTGTGAATACAAACCATGAAGAAAAAAGAAATACATGGCCATGTGAAAACATCTTTTGAAAGCTACTTTTCGATGGCACTGCTTTTTACAGTGTTCACCATGTTTCATATGAAAAGTCATACACATTTTTTTTTATAATTTCATGTAAGAAAAAAAATGTTTCTCTCTTCAATGAGTTGGCATGCTTTTCCTAATTGGGCAATAACAGCTATTTACGCATTTGTGTTTCCCATTCATCTTTTGTTTTTAATTTTATTTTTTAACGTTTATTCACTTTTGAGAGACAGAGAGAGACAAAGCATGAGCGGGCAAGGAGCAGAGGGTGGGAGACACAGAATCCGGAGCAGGCTCCAGGCTCTGAGCTATCAGCACAGAGCCCGATGTGGGGCTTGAACTCATGGACCATGAGATCATGACCTGAGCCGAAGTCGGATGCTTAACCGACTAAGCCACCCAGGCGCCCTGCCATTCATCTTTTTTAATTGAGATATAATTGACATTGACTAAGTGTAAGGTCTGAAACATAATGATTTGTTATGTTTATATTTTGCAAAATGTTTCACAGAATTAGTTTGGTTAACATACATGGCCACACATAGTTACAATTATTTCTCAGTGAGGAAAACTTTTAGGATCTACTCTCCTAGCAACTTTCAAGTCTACTGTAACTATTGTCACAAGGCTGTACATTCCTTCCCGTGACTTATTTATCTTATAACTGAAGGTTTATCCTCTTGACCCCCTTCATGCATTTCTCCCCCACCCCACTCCTACCCCCACCCCCACGCCCACCCCTCCCCACCTCTGGCAATTAGGAACCTGTTCTCTGTATCTATGAGTTCAGTAGTTGTTTTCTTTGGTTTGGTTGTTCTTGTTTTGCGTGTTTGTTTCTTAGATTCACATACAAGTGAGATCATACAGTGTTTGTCCTTGTCTGACTTATTTCACTTAATGTAATGCTCACAAGGTTCTCCAGATATATATATTCATTTACACTCTATACACATTTTTAATCCATTCATCCATTAAGGAATGCTTACATTATTTCTGTCTCTTGGCTATTATAAATAATGCTGCAATAAATATGGATGCCGATATCTTTTTGTAGAATCATTTTATTTTATTTGGATAAATATCCAGGCATGGAATTGCTGGGTCATGTGGTTAATTCTTTTTTTTTTTTTTTTTTTTTTTTTTTTTGAGGAACCTCCAGACTGTTTTCCATAGTGGCCATAGTGGCTGCACCAATATCTCATTGTGGTTTTGATTTCTATTTTCCTGATGATTAGTTGAACATCTTTCTATGTGTCTGTTGGCCATTTGCATGTTTTCTTTGGAAAAATGCCTTTTCAGTTCCTCTGCCCAATTTAGTTGGATTTTTTTCCATTGAGCTGTATGTGTGTGTGTGTGTGTGTGTGTGTGTGTATCATATATCTCACATATATCATATATTATACTAACCCTGTACCAGATATGTAATTTGAAAATATTTTCATTGATTCCATAGACAGCATTTTCATTGTGTTGACGGTTTCCCTACTGAACAGAAGCATTTAGTTTGATAGTCCTAAGTGTTTATTCTTTTCTTTTGTTGCCTTTGCTTTTGGTATCAAGTCCAAAAATTCATTGCCAAGACCCATGTCAAGAAGCTTACCCCCTACGTTTTCTTCTAGGAATTGAGAATATTCTGCGTAGTCTATTTTGGATAATGAGCAGAACATATAGTCAGTTGGTGTGAAACTACCCACCGCAGAAACCATAAAAACTGGTTCAAACTAGCTCTTCATTTCATTTAGTTAGTTGACCTTGGTCTCAACCTGCCTAGATATCAAAAACCAACATATGACCATTTGAAACGCAGAAAGTCTGTGACCTTGTCTGGCTTCTTGCCAGGATCTCCTCTAGAACAGTCCAAGAAACACCAAAACAACCATTTGAAATGCATGTATAATTATGAATGTAAATGTTTTTAACTATTCACTCTGTGCCGGGCTTTGTTCTAAGTACTTGAGTGTGCTTCTGTTTCTACGCTAAGAGTAAGGCATTCGTTTCTTACACCACCTTCCTAATATCTTGGTACAGATAGAAGTTCCCAAGATGGATTTCAACTTCTTTAGTAATAATAGTACAAGTGCTCAAAGCACTTGCCAAAATACGCCAACTATTTATATGTTTTAATGGTATACTAGAAAAATTGGTAAAAAAAAAAAATAGGGACTTTTTCTTTCATAAAAGTGAATCCCTAATGCAGTGTAATGACCTTTATGTTCTTCCTCCCCCAGAAGCTCAAGTTTTATTCCAGACTTCTTGAATGATGAGTCACTGAGATTTTTTTTTTAATTAGAAAGCATCATCAGGCACCTTGTGATAAACACTACACATCATTAAACTCCTTTCCAGAGCATCTCCTGGGTAAAGTGGGCTTTACGATTGGAATATAATGTATGGCTGCACTAATGGAAAATATGTTCAAAGAAAAGAAAATGTTAGGAAATACTCCCAAGTATATAAAACATGACACGTATCGGTCAAGAAAAGTAAGCATTTTATGAAAAATTTCCCATAATTTGAGTCAAGTTCTAAAATACATCATTCCCTATTTTGGGGGGTAAACTCTGTTCTGTTCACTATTCTGCCAACAGATGATTCTAATTTCAATGTTATGATTTCAGCATCTTCAGGCCAAGGCAAAGTTAGAAAATCAGAAGGAAGGAAATTAATTTTGTACAGCAGCCGGAACGTTTCCTCCTTCTCTTGCTTGCCTGGCCCTCCTTAGATGCCCAAGTATCAGCTCTTTGCTTCCTATCCAAGTAGCTCAAGGAAAACATGAACATTCATCCTAGGAAAGTGCAATGGCTCTGAGGGTCACCTCTGATAGGAGTGTTGCTAACTTAAAACGTTTTGGATAAAGTCCTGTTGCTCCCTGATCGGATTCTAGCCCCCAAATAGAGGAGGTGTGATTAGCTACCTCTAATGACCGGGTGCTTTGCATCTGTTTGGGGAGGTCCTCCACATTCCCTCAATGACCTTCAGGGATTATAAAGACCTTACGACTTATCAATTCCCACCTCTGCAGGTCACCTCCATACACAGAAGGCCACTTCATTTAAGGCATTTGCCCATGTTCATTGCAGAATGTAGACACTGAGTATCCCGCCCAAGGTCTTCTGGATTCTTGAACTTTGGACATTCAAGAACAGCGATTTAACTATGGGTTTAGGAATGTTAACCGAGTTAACATTGCACTCGTGTTCACACTTTGCTTTTAATGAGCCTTTTTCTTTCTACAAGACTGATCATTATAATTATTTATGCCTCGATTAGTCAGAAAAAGCAAATTGCTCTTGTTCTGTTGGGCTACGTTTTCTAGTCAGCTTGCATCTCTAACACCCCCCCACACACACCTAGGGATGTTACAGAATCAAAGGTAGCTACATCCGGTATTCTCACGGTTTCCTGAAGCCCTGTGTATTTCTAAAGTTTGCCGTGAACTATTTTTCTCGTGATTTCCTCCTCATATCAACATTGTGTGAAACGTCCACTCTTTGAGACACCACAGACTTAGACACTTTCAGGGCCTTTTTACTAACTTCCTGAAGTGATCACGATAAACAGTAAAGCATGGGAAATATCAGATGTGTAACCAGCATAAAACATTCACCTGACACCCATTTACCACCGTGAGACACCGTAACGTTGAAGGGGATTCAGTCCCCTCTCAAACATTTTTAATCTTTAAAGGATTCTATTGGTTCGATGTAGAATTAAAGCTGTAACTATCAGACCTCACCCCAAATCCAGAAGGAGCCATAGATTTCCTTCATCTAGATTGATTATTTGATCTGTGACACAATCCAGTAATAACTTCTACAAAAATTGTAATTCAAAAGAAAAAATTATAATATTTATTATTTACTGTTCAGTTCTTCTTTGGGCAACCAGTAAGAAAAAAGGGCCCTTATTTCCACATTTTTCATCTTGAAGTAAAACCAGCGCACATTTTTCAGACATTGTCTTAATGTTGGGGTTATGTTGCAGGTGCAAGGCAACTCAGGTGAAAATGAACATTGTGCTATTTAAGCAGAGCTTTATTACCTGAGTCAAGGGTCTGCTATTTCAGACTTTATTCTACCATTAATATTCCCTCTTTATCAATATGGATCAAAAATAAATTCCCTTTCTTCATATAACACATAAACTTCTGAAAGCAAAAAAGTTGTTACTAGATAGAATTGAATTTAACCAAAGGCCATTGTGACACATTTCACATTTGAAAAAACTAAAATCAAGATGCCAGTGTCATGTTTAGCTAATGGTTAAATGGCATGAATCATAATCATTGTACACGTGCATGCAAGCGTGCACACATGAGCATATACATGCACACATGCACACACACACAAATGCAAATATAAAAACGTCTGCAATCATGGATTTCAACACTCTATTTTTTTTAACGCTTATTTATTTTGAGGGAGAGGGAGTGAGCGGGGGAGGAACAGAGAGAGAGGGAGACAAGGATCTGAAGGGGCTCTGTGCTGACAGCAGACAGCCCGATGCGGGGCTCTGAATTTATTCAAATTCATCAGTTTAAATGTTAATCTCATCAAAAACGCCCTCCAAATTGACACAGAAAATTAATCACCACAAGTCTACCGCTTGTCAATTTGGCACCTGTATGCATCTCCTTTAATTGTACTTAATCTCCAAATAAAGACAATAACAAGATCATACGTTATGTAACATGATACAACTGTACGGGATACAACCAAAAACACGATAATCTTTTCTCTAGGAAAGGATAGAGTCTCTCGTTGACATTTAATCTTCTCGATATCCATAACTTCTGTATTAGGATATAAAGTGAATGACACTTAAATACAATGTCATTCTAATACAAAGTCAGTACATCTTACGTCATACGAAGAGGGTAACAGACAAGAGAACAAAGATATTTTACACGTGTGTGTACACATCCATACACACAGATACACACACAGAGAGAGATATATGGGGGAAATACTCATGACAGTTATAGTCCTTGCTTCTGTAACTGGTCACATGGTCGTTAGCTGGCATTTATCTACCTTCTTCCACTGCCCATATTTTGCCCTCAGCAAACTGGCCTTACCTTTTGGCCATGGTTAGGTAACCCTAACTTAATTCCTGAAAGGACTCGGCCATTTGTAGTCCTGCCTGCACTGATTTCTTGCAGATTTCCCTTGCTCTGAATCACAGGGCATCATAACACTGATACCCTGGGGGATCTCCTGCATCCCAGGCATATGCTTCCTTACCTTCATTGCGGAGTAACACTCCAATTTCTCCTTGGTGGTCACAATCAATACCCAAGGCAGCACAGGAACTCCTTTCTTTGCCTGTTGATTCAGAGGCATGAGGAGTCCAAAATGGCCAAGTGGGTCTCTTAACTTCCAGCCGAATAGAATCAATGTGTCTTCCGGTGAAAGCAATCCTCCCTCCGGAACTATGCCTCTGGGCGAGGAGAGTATAATATCACAGGAACAAGAAGCAAAAATTTTGCTACTGAACCATTAGGCCAGTATTAGTGAATGATGCCACTCCCGTCTCTACCCTTTGATTCTGGAACCTGGGAATCCTGTCTGTGGGAGAAATAGCGCCATATACTGCATGCCCATACAGAGCATACAATTTCCTAGAAAACCTTGCCCCCACCCTGCAAGGTACTGCCTGCTACCTTGGTGGCTCTGAAACTGAGCCTCCATCATTCTACCAAGGCAGTTGTTTCTGGATGGTGGGGAACATGGTAAGACCAGTGAGTTCCATGAGCAAAGGCCCACTTGCTGGGTAGTGATTCCCTTGATCAGAATCTGTCCTGTATGGAATATCATGATGGCGGATAAGGCATTCCATGGGAGCAGTTGTTTCTGGATGGTGGGGAACATGGTAAGACCAGTGAGTTCCATGAGCAAGGGCCCACTTGCTAGGTAGTGATTTCCTTGATCAGAATCTGTCGTGTATGGAATATCATGATGGTGGATAAAGCATTCCATGGGAGCTTGAATGTAACACATGGGTGGTAGTTTTGGCAGAAGCATTGTGTGCAGAGAAGGCAAACCTCTACCCAAAGTGAGTGTCTGTTCCGGTAAGAACAAAAGGCTGCCTGTTCCATAATGGAAGTGATCCAATGCAATCAGTATACAAACAAGTAGCTGGTTATTACCCTGAGGAACTCTGCCTGTGTTAAGAAAAAATCCTCAGTCTCCCCTCCTGTTTCTCCTTTATTCTTATACTATACCACACTCATGATACTTCTGACACTCTGGTCACCAAGTGTGTGGTTTTTTTCCTCACACCAAGCAAATCCTCTGTGATACCAGCTGGATGTCTTACAATTTAACTCATTTCTAATACTCTCTGCCTCGAGGTAGTGTCAGATGCCACAGGGTAAGGGTTCACTCCCACAAGACCGTCCCCTAATTTCAGACCCCAGCTGCAAGTAGTGAGTCCCTAGGTTGCCCACAACTTCTCTCTGACTCAGCTACAAACTGGAAGTTCCCATGACCTCCTCCCTTGGATGCAATCATTCGCTAGAGCAGCTCACAGAACTTAGGGAACTACATTTCCCAGTTGATTAAAGAATATGGTAAGTGGTAAAGATAAATAGCGAGATGAAGAGATACATAGGGTGAGGTCTGGGAGGGTCCCAAGTTCAGGAGCCTCTATCCCTGTGGAATCGGTGTCCACCACCTCCCTGGTGTAGACGTATTTACAACCTGGAAGCTCTCTAAACACCATACTATGGGGATTTCTATGGAGGCTTCCTCTTGTAGGCACAATCAATTATTAACTCAATTTCCAGCCCCTCTGCCTTCTATAGAGAAACGTGTGAGTGTGTGGAGGGGAGTGATCAATGGTGAATAAGTAAGAAATGCCAGACTAGCCTTGGTCTACGTATAGAGGAAGGTATTCAAACGCTTAGGGAGATTAGAATGTTAGCGTGCATTTGACATTTAAGATACACACACCTACATGGCAGGACCCAGGCAACAAGTCTTTACCATAACTGTGAGAAATGAATTCATGAGAGGAACCCCAACATCTCTGAAGAGCTCTGTGATTGCTGTTCTCTGTAGGTCAGGCCTTACCATGGAAATTACAGCCACTGAATTGGGAATCCCAAATGCAATGGGAGTAATTGGATCCCTGGGTGGCAGAGGCCAAGTGGTGGCACTCAGCTACCAAAGGCAAGGTGGGCGTGGTTACCATGATGGACAGCAGAGCCAAAGCAGCCATCAGAAGAGTCTGACCTTCACAGTTCAAACCTGTATTATTCAAGGGTTAACTGCATACATTTTTCTATTACTTCACAGTGTCGTTCCAGAGATCTCTTTGGTTTATGTTTTGGTCAATCAACCAAACAACTATTGGAGTCTTTTCTAATCTTCCAAGCTGCAGCATTTAATACAGAATCTCTCTTATGTTGGATCCTATCAATAAGTTTGGCCTGACTCAGTTTTATGTTCCCTCCACCATTATCTCACACACTTACTATCCATTCCTACACTTACTCTTGAGACTTCTGTCTGTTTAAATTAGTAAACTTAAGTAGCCCCTCCTTATGGGTCTTACCTTGTACCTCACCTTCAGAGTCCTGCTGAGACTTTAGTCAAGATAAACACAGGTTTAGGAGCAAAGAGGTGTGGTGGGGCTGGATTCTCAAGAAAAGCAACATTATCCTTCAAGCCACCTGTCTCAGTGGAGGGCACTATAGTTTCCCCCAGTGAGGCAGAGTTAATCCCCTCAGGTAAGGGAGGAGAATCTGCTTCTAATGGAGGCACATCAGAATTTAGCGGCTCAGTGTTTCCAGCTTCATCTGAATCTTCCCATATATCCCTGTTCCAACACAGGATCCCATTTTTTTCTCAACTAATGTGCTCAGTTGACAGCCTGTGAGGTTAAGAGTTCAACAAGACTTGTAAATCAGTCTTTGCCAGGACAAGATTTTGGGTTTGATTTTCAATAGTCTTCGTCCTGGGCTTACAGAATAGGTGTCTTCCAGGGCAGATATAGAAGCTTTTGGATATCTACATGGTGCTTGAGCTGGAAATGTGAATGCCTGAGCTCATCCTTTCCTTTCCCTACTTTGTCCAGTGACATTAGGAGCAACCAGCCAATCTCATTATACTCATTAATCTGACAAAAATGTTTAAATATCATATACCTGGTCACTCAGATCCTTGCTTCTTATAAGTGTTTGATTAGGACCATCTATTGGTGATATTTTGTGTATCTCTGTTGTCAGATATACCATGGACTGTACCATTCTGTTTTTACTTTTGGAAATAAAGACATTAACATCTTTCATTCTAATCGGATTTGAGAGTCAATTCCAGGAACCCCCAAACCTATTCAGAAAATTTACCTCAAGATTATGTTCCTCTAGAACCACCCCCAGCACCTAAATCTATATTTGTTAAGGCTCTCCACAAAAACAGAAGCAATAAGATGTGTATACGTATATAAAAAGACTTCTATTATAAGGAATTTGATTATACATGATTATGGAAGATGACAAATCCCAAATCTGCAATGTGGGTTCTGGTAGGCCATAGAGCAAAGAGCCAATGATTGTAGGTCCGCTATGATGGCCAGCAGGATAGACTACCAGAGAGCTGATCTGAAGTCTGAAGACAGTCTGCTGGAGAATTCTCTTTTCAAAGAGGCCAGTCTTTTTCTTTTTTTTTTTTTTTAAGATTATTTACTTAGAAAGAGAGAGAGAGAGAGAGAGCAAGGGAGGAGCAGAAAGAGCGAGAGAAAGAATCCCAACCAGGCTCCATATTGTCAGCGCAGAGCCCAATGTGGGGCTCAGTCTCACAAATCATGAGGTCATGACCTGAGCCGAGATCAAGAGTCAGCTGCTTAACTGAGCCACTGAGGCATCCTGAGGCCAGTTTATTTCTCTGCAGGCCTTCCACTGATTGAATGAGACCCACACATATTATAAAGGCAATCTGATTGCTCAAAGTTCTCAAATGTTAGTTTCACCCAAAAACACCCTCATGTGACAACATAAAATTAACCACCACAGGTCAGACCCAAGGAATCTCTACTCCTCGTCTTCTTTCCCCATTCCTCCCCTTTGTCACTCCCCACCTTCTCTTCCCGCCCTCCCCTTTCTCAGAGAAGTCCAACTTGGAGAACCATTAGAATGTGAAGTCTGAAAGAAAGCTTATCGAGATAAAAACCATCATAAATAACAAAATCCCATCAAAGGTATGGATAGTTGTGATTGATAAAACATGTGTCAGTGCACTCAAGCTGCTATAACAAAATGCCACAGACTGGGGGGCTTATAAAGCAAAGAAATATATTTTTCACAGTTCTGGGGGCTGGACTCTGGGGTCAGGGTGCCAGCACAGTCGGGCTCCAGTGAACACCCTTGTCCAGGGTGCACACTGCTGATTTCTCACTGTGTCCTCGCATGGCACAAAGGGCCAACTCTCTGGAGCCTCTTCCGTAAAACAGCCCTCCTGGGGCACCTGGTTGCCTCAGTGGGTTAAGCATCTGACTTTTAGTTTCAGTTCAGGTCATGATCTTGTGGAGTTCAAGCCCCACATAGGGCTCTGCCCTGGCAGTATAGAGCCTGCTTGAAATCCTCTCTCTCTCTCTCTTTGTCCCTCCCCCACTTATGCTGTTCCTGTCTCTCTCAAAAAATGAGTAAACTTTATAAAAAAGATATTATAAAAGAGCCCTCCTTGCCTGATCACCTCATGGCATCATCAGGTTGGGGTTTAGGATTTCAACCTACTAATTCGGAGGGAGCAGGGACATACACAATCAGACCATAGCATTCTGTTATAACGAATGGAACAAAAGGTAAACCTTAAAAAGCTCTATATTAAAATCTAGAAAAGAAATGACCCCCTCCCACAATAAATTCCGATGTTAAGATAAGTTAATACATACTTTAAAAAACTGACATCTTATCACTGTACTATTACCTAAATATGAATTTCTTTTCTTCTCTACATAGTGCATGATCAGGAGGGAAACCGTAAGATCTCCCCATTCCTCGTTCCCATTGTTACTGCCTCCCTTGTCAATTCAGAGCTCCCTGATCATGCACCATTTCTCCCCCCGAGCCTTCTGGCCAGTCCTTGTTCTCAAAGACTCAGCTCTGAGGTCAGCAACTTCCTCTCCAGCCCCCCATCCTAACCCTCTTCAGTCCTTACAGATACATTGGTGGAAGGAGGAGAGCGGGTTGGACGACGGGTGGAGGGTACTGAGTCACAGGAGAAGGGGCCTGAACAGGTGGTACCTGGGTAAATAATGCAGATGTATAGGAACCTGGCTGGGGGTGAGGGGTCGAGACCTTGCTTGCAACTAACTCCCTCCAAAGAAACACAGGTTGTCCCCAAGTCTGGTGTGCCGAGGGCAGCTTCCCCTGGGAGGTCTGCCAAACAAACCTGTGCTCAGGCCTGAGATTCTGGACTGGGGTCATACTCTTCAGTCACCATGCTGTTGTCCCAACAAAGGGAGACACGTCTTTCCCCTTCACTTTGTTCACCTTGCACCCCTAAGTGACCCGATGCATGGTCAGTGCTGCCTCCTAACTGTGTCCCAGATTCACCTACTTCTTCCGGATCACCCAGGGCTCCCACACCCCTGGATTCTGGATTCTTGCAGAAGGCTCCCCACAGGGGCTCTGGCCATGAGTCCTGCTTCCTTAGGTCTGTCCTCCACATTCCCGGCAGGCTGTGCCTCCTTCTGGGACAAATCTGGGCTCTCCCTGCTCTCTGGATAAACCTTAAAACTCCCCTCTGTGCATCTTACGTAGTTTTACTTTTCTCCTCGCATGCCTCTCAGACCAGCCCAGAATCTCCCCTGCATTGCAGCCAGGCTCATCCAACCCTTTTGGTTCGAGGAGCCATATTTGCCGGCATTTCTGTGACTTCAGAACACTGCCTGGAAACACTCACCCCTCATTCCTCCATCAGCCCACCCTGCAGTCAGTGCCTATGCTCACTCACTTCTGTTCACCTCGAAATACCAACCCTGACGCATTTGTTCCATATGTTCAAAACAGTGCTACCTAACTCTCCTGGGTCAGTTTCTCTTCAAGTGTACGTCACAGTCCCTTAACCAGTGACTCATTTGTCTTCGTTTCTCACGATGACAACGCCCTAGAAAGCCATGCTGCCTCACTGGGTCTCCCCCTGTTGCACAAGGCTGTGTTCAGTAAATAGTTATTGAATCGAGGAACTTAACAATCACTAATTAGGCTTTGGCTTTCAAAATGTATGGAAATATGAACAGGAAATTGAGTTGATTCAATAAAATAAAAATACTGAGTTGGGGCACCTCGGTGGCTCAGTAGGTGTTCGACTTCGGCTCAGGTCATGATCTCACGTTTCGTGAGTTCGAGCCCCGCGTCAGGCTCTGTGCTGACAGCTTGGAGCCTGGAGCTTGCTTCAGATTCTGTGTCTCCCTCTGCCCTCTCCTGACCGCACTCTGTGTCTCTTTCTCCCTCTCAAAAATAAATAAACATTAAAAAAAATACTGAGTAGAGCATTGAAAGGTGTAGCATGTTAAAAGAGAACCTGAGGGGGGTGCCTGGGTGGCTCAGTCAGTTAAGAGTCCAACTTAGGCTCAAGTCATGATCTCATGGTTCGTGGGTTCAAGTCCCATGTCAGACTCTGTGCTGACAGCTCGGAGCCTGGAGACTGCTTCAGAGTCTGCTCTCTCTCAGCCTCTCCCCCTGTCTCTCAAACAATAAATAAATAAATAAATAAACAAACAAACAAACATTTAAAAAATTTTAAAAACAGTAACTGTGGTGTATTAAACATTTTAAGAGTTTATCTGAGCCAAAATAAATTCAAATTGGTCAGAATCCATCTAACCAATAGAAAGGAGTTCCAGGGAGCTGTACGCAATGAAAGACTTTTATTGATTTACTTACTTTGAGAGAGAGAGAGAGAGAGGGAGGGAGGGAGAGAATGAAAGCAGGGAAACGGCAGAGAGAGAAAGAGAGGATCCCAAGCAGGCTCTGTGCTGTCAGCACGGAGCCCAACACAGTGCTTGATCTCAGGAACCGTGAGATCATGACCTGAGCCAAAGTCCAGAGTCAGGCGTTTAACTGACTGAGCCACCTAGATTCTCCAAAATGAAAGAATTTTATACAGAAGAGACAGGAAAAAGGAAGCTGAACTGGCTAAAAAGGCAGGTTGCATATTATAAGATCGCTTTCGTCAGGGGATGGCAAGAGTCTCTAAAAGGCAGGTGACCTAACGAGGGCTGCTCAGGGGATGCCTGATCAATGGACTGGCCTCAAGGCCGGGACAGCCCAAACCAGCATTAAATCTCAGTTTAGGGATGTGACGCTTAATATCATCGACCCCATTTGGACCTATCGTCTTACTTTTCTTTGCGAGGGTTTATGAAAAAAGGAACTTTGCAAAATGGTAGTTTCTCTAAAATCAAAGTGTCTCCCAAGCATGGAAATGACTGCTTGAATTTGGTAAAAATGCAGGTAGTTTTGTTAAAGTCTAAAGAATTTTAACAAGTACTTCAAAAAAAAAATACAAGGTTTCTTATTGTTTTTTCCTCCCCCCACCCCCCACCACAATCCCTAAAACAGAAATTATGATGCATCACTCAGGGATAAAGAGAGAGGTTGCTATCAGACCCAATGCCTTTTGGGGACGAGAGATGACATTTATTTCAGGAGAAAAAAAAATCTAAAACTTGACTTGTTCGGTCACTAGGCAGTGTGCTAAAAATGTTTCGTTATCCGAATGTGGAAAACCAGAATATATGTGTATAGGTGCGTGCTTTAAAGTGACACGAGGGCAGAGACAAGTAACCGAGAAAGATCTATAGGTTTCCAAGGTGCAGTCGGTGAAATGAATGCAAGCCAGGCCCTGATCAAGAGGCAGACATACATTTCACCAGCAGGGAATCTCTAGAAGCCAGGAGTAAGCTCAGGAAAGAGTGATGTGATGCTTTTCCAGCAACAAATCTCACAGATAGCTCTATGATTTTTTTCTAATTCCAAATAACATAAACTCCCTACCAACGGTAAAGCTAAAATATTTTGAAACTTAGTACATTCACCTGATTCATAGTTTCATTTCACGGGGCTGCTTCACAAAACTGGTGGATAAATGTAACGTTCCCAGAATACAGGAATCCGGCCTGGAATTGCCATTTTTCCATGAGAAGATGTGGGGAAACTTGTCACAGTGGCTGTGGAAGCTACTGCAAAAGGAGCCTTTGTGCCTCGAAAATGACATTTTGGTCCTGGGAAAGAAAACCTTCAAAAGTAGCTTCTGTGGAGGGGGGGTGCCTGGGTGGCCCCTTCAGTTAAGCGGCTGACTTCAGCTCAGGTCGTGATCTCACGGTTCGTGAGTTTGAGCCCCGCATCGGGCTCTGTGCTGCCAGCTCAGTGCCTACAGCTTGCTTCTCGGACCCTGTGTCTCCCTCCCTCTCTCTCTGCCCCTCCCTTGCTCTCGTTCTCTCTCTGTCTCTCTCTCTCAAAAATAAATAAACATTTTACGAAGCGATGGTTTCTCAGGAGGTGGATCTCCATGTCCTGTGTTCATCAAAGCCTCCATGCAAGACGGTCAACACACGGAGGCCCTGATTATACGCCCAAGCCTGCACAATACCCAGCATGTGCCCAGGAGAAGAGCCCAGGCTGAGTATTTTTGCTTACCCTCTATCTCTACCCACTGATGGTGAGCTGGTGTTCCTTATCACAGGAATGACCTAGGTGACCTAGACAGTGCTGATGTAGACTGCACTTTTGTTTGTTTCAAGGAACTAAGGGAGAAGTGTCCACTTTCTACAACGTAAGCACTTAGATACCACTAGTGGTCTTAGGAGGACCCAGACACTGTGCTTCTGACCCCCCTTGTCTTTCCAGGCCGTTCTCATCCCCCTAACGCCACAGGTGGGGATGAAAGTGATTCCATTCACTCCGAAAATTTGAAATGTCGAATTATTGTTTTTGTGAAGATGTCGGGGAAGTGACTAGAGGGTTCAGGAATGAGGCAGGTTGGAAAGAGAAACGGTTTGGGACTTGAAACGAGTCTAGCTGTTCAGCCGGTCAGTGTTTACGGAGTGTCGAGACTGTGCCAGACAACATGTGAGTGACTGTGGACAGAGAAGGACCAGGAAAGAAAGGCTCCCTGCCTGCAAGGAGAGAAAGTTCCAATGAGAGAAGGCACGTGGTAAGCAGTTCAGCACATACAGGAGTGAGTAAGGTCAGGTCGTGACGACTTTGTAAGGGGATAAACTGGTGTGGTGTGGTAGAAAGTGATGGGAGGTGAGGTCACAGGTCTCTGTTAGTGAGAGTGCCCAAGAAGGTGTCTCTGAGGTAAAGGTGCAGAGGAGGTCTCTGTGTGCTGCAGGAAGACTGGGCAGAAGGAATGGGGAAACAGAAAGAAGACAGAGTGGTCACAAAATGGGAAAGACGGAGAGGGGAGGAGACGAGGTCAGAGGGAGACAGAGACCACACGTCTTGTGCCCTTCACGCCATTCTAAGTGCAAAGGGGGACATTCCAACTTGGTTATGCCACTCAGTTCTAGGCTGGGGAGTGGATTGCAGTGTGCGAAATAGTGTAAGAAAAACCACTCAAGTGGCTGCCCAGTCGTTCCCATGAGTAGTGGCTGCTAGAATGATCTAGATGACACCAAGGGCAGAAATAAACCACGGGTCTTCCTGATGGGGCAGGAGAAGTAGAAGACGCTGTGACACCAACTTTGAACCTCAGTTACCTCAAGGTCATTACCATGGGGTGCTTGTTTCCTACACTTACCCATTTTTCATCCTACGGACCTACATGCTTATAAACTGTTGATATTAACATTTCTGACAAATGCAATGTAGCCCACCTTTTTTTACACCCTTTACATCTTTTACCCAACTCGGCATGTATGTAGAGCATTATTAGAACTAATCAACTATAATTCCATAAATAGTGATTAATTTTCATTAAATTTATGAAATCCAGACCATCTTAAGAAATTTCCCATATTTTATGTCATTGTTGAGTATACGGAGTAATTTATCAATATAATTTGTAGTGTAGCAAGAGCAAACACTTATATGTTCATCAAAGCACCAACAGAAAATGGTTATTTAGCAGAAGTTTGTTTTGAAATCCAAAGTAGCTACTCAAATGAGTTATAAATGTGAAATTAATTTGGAGAAGTTTCAAAGTTGGACCAGGTGGCTTCTAATGGGGTACTTCAATCATCCAGACTTGGATTATCAAAATACCTGATGGTGACGTGAAGTGGAGATGATTTATTCTGCACTGCAAATGATTGTATCTAAGGACATGTGATCGCTACCGGAGAAGCGGTGATTCAGGAGAGCAGTTGGGAGAGGCAGTTGTGTGGTCGTCTGTATGTAAGAGAAACCACATCATGATGCCAACTTTATGTTTATCTCATTAAGTTTTTCCCTGCATGATTAATTCAAGCTTACCATAATCCATATTCTTACCACCAACGGAAAACTATATTATTTTTTTAAATTTTGAGACACTACTTTCGAAAAATTTATTTTGCCTACCTTTCCTTTTTTCTTCTTCTTGGTGGTGGTGGACAGTCGGGGGTGTTACACTGTTGTGTGTGTCCTTCTATACATAGTGTTGTACCTGGTTTGTTTTTATTCTGATGTGCTTTCCTTACCTATGATAATATAAGAATTTTCATGGTATTAAATTTCTTTGAAAGCATTATTTGTGTGTGCTCTGAAATATCCCAGCTTACGTGACTATAACAGATTACTTAATATTTTTTCCCAGTGTTAGAAATCCAGGCTATTTATACACACACACACACACACACACACACACACACACGTACATATATATCAACACACACACACACACATATATGGATGTGTCTGTATGTATGTGTATCTTTTTTCTTTGTTTTATTTCTTTAAATTCCATAAAAAGAAAAATGAACATTGGTTCAGTGTCTTAAATAATTTTGATTACTCTTTTTTATATGACATTCCAAAAGTAAGGTCAACACTGAGGAAAGAGAAAAACCTCCAGATAATCATTACATTCCAGAATGTAATAGGACACAGATAATATTCAAAGTAATAAAGTCAATAGCCTTGAGGCAACCTGCAGATCTTTTAAAATACACACACACACACACACACACACACACACACACCAATATCATGGTAGGAGGAATATCTAAAATATATTTTTTTAAAAAGAAAATCATAAGTATATAATACTCCCCATCACATGGAAATATTACCTAATAAATGAAAACATGAAAGTGTACAAAAAGTGATAGATCAGATTTGAGTTAGTTATTATGTGGGTCAAAAATCACTCTACAAAATTCTTGTGAATTGTCAGAATGTCAGAGCCTTCCCGGCACGTAAGTTTCTACAATGTTAGAAGCTTCCTCTTAATGTCCAGTGCTACCTCAGGGCACCTCTTCAAGCTCAGCCTTCCAAACTGGTTGGTCTGTCTAGGTCCTTGTACTGCATCCCTTGTACTGGACCAGGGATCTGGACAGTGATCTGCAACTTGTTTTGCTTCAGCCTCATTCTCACTTGACCTTAGGTTGCAACGTTCCTCTGTCCCATAACTGCCCCTCTAGGCCACGTCTCCACATTTTTACCATAGTCCAGATCAGGAGCTTATGTCCCACTCGTCTTGGAGGAGAGGTTTTGGGAGGAGGACAAATATAAGGTACTCATACATAAAATACAAAAATTTTTAAGGAGTTCTACTGGCAGCATGGCAGCATGGGAAGCTCTGTGGATGCATCCCCAGTGAAACTGTTGAAAATTACAAAAAACAATAGTCCCCTGGAAATTATCCTAAGGGTATATAGCAAGGGAAGAAACATTTATTCAAGAAAATACACTGGGGATGTCTGGTTGGCTTGGTTGGTTAAGTATCCAACTCTTGATCTCAGCTCAGTTCATAATCTCATGGTTCATGGAATCAAGCCCTGCATTGGGGTCTGCACTGACAGTGTGGAGTTGGCTTGGGATTCTCTCTATCTCTCTCTTTCTCTCTCTCTCCCTCCCTCTGCCCCTCCCCCACTCACTTTCTCTCTCATGTGCTCTCTCTCTTTCTCCCTCTTTCTTTCAAAATGAATAAATAAATATATATATATATATAATATAGCTATATATAATATATAAATATATATTATTATTATTAAAGTTTATTTATATAAGAGCTTAATATAATATCCAATGGAAAAAAGACAGTCTCTTTAACAAATGGTGCTGGGAGAACGGGACAACAACATGCAAAAGGATGAAACTAGACCAACTAGACCAACTAGACCACTTTCTTACACCATTCACAAAAATAAACTCAAAATGGATAAAGGACCTGAATGTGAGACAGGGAACCATCAAAACCCTAGAGGAGAAAGCAGGAAAAAAACTCTCTGACCTCAGCCGCAGCAATTTCTTACTTGACACATCCCCAAAGGCAAGGGAATTAAAAGCAAAAATGAACTATTGGGACCTCATGAAGACAAAAATCTTCAGCACTGCAAAGGAAACAATCAACAAAACTCAAAGGCAAGCAACAGAATGGGAAAAGATATTTGCAAATGACGTATCAGACAAGGGCTAGTATCCAAACTATTAAAGAGCTCACCAAACTCTACACCCGAAAAACAAATAATCCAGTGAAGAAATGGGCAGAAGACATGAATAGACACTTTTCTAAAGACATCCAGAAGGCCAACAGGCACATGAAAAGATGCTCAACGTCGCTCCTCATCAGGGAAATACAAATCAAAACCACACTCAGATACCACCTCACACCAGTCAGAGTGGCTAAAAATGAACAAATCAGGAGATTATAGATGCTGGCGAGGATGTGGAGAAACGGGAACCCTCTTGCACTGTTGGTGGGAAAGCAAACTGGTGCAGCCACTCTGGAAAACAGTGTGGAGGTTCCTCAAAAAATTAACAACAGATCTACCCTATGACCCAGCAATAGCACTGCTAGGGATTGCCCCAAGGGATACAGGAGTACTGATGCATAGGGGCACTTGTACCCAATGTTTATAGCAGCACTCTCAACAATAGCCAAATTGTGGAAAGAGCCTAAATGTCTATCAACTGATGAGTGGATAAAGAAATTGTGGTTTATATACACAATAGGATACTATGTGGTAATGAGAAAGAATGGAATATGGCCCTTTGTAGCAACGTGGATGGAACCGGAGAGTGTTATGCTAAGTGAAATAAGTCCTACAGAGAAAGACAGATACCATATGTTTTCACTCTTATGTGGATCCTGAGAAACTTAACAGAAGACCAAGGGGCAGGGGAAGGAAAAAAAAAAAGAGAGGGAGGGAGCCAAACCATACAGACTCTTAAAAACTGACAATAAACTGAGGGATGATGGGGGGTGGGAGGGAGGGGGGGGTGGGTGATGGACATTGAGGAGGGCACCTGTTGGGATGAGCACTGCATGTTGTATGGAAACCAATTTGACAATAAATTTTGTATTAAAAAAAGTTTATTTATATATAAGCTTATCATATTATTTTATTTATACATTTATTATAAACATTATTTATAAATATTCTTATTAATAAAAGCATAAATTATTATAAATTACTTAATGCATATTGTTATAATAATTATTATTATGTTATATTATTATATTATATATATATACTAAAGTCAGTGAAAATATTCTGTGGCATTTGTGGCATGACTCACTCCTTCTCTTTCCCCTCAGCTCAGCATGATGGAGCCTCCCCTCCAGATGGGTGCAACCAAGAACATTCCATATTGGAAGGCTGCTGTATCTCCCAGGAGGGATAGGTTATCAACATTTGTCACACCGCTGCCAACTACCTGTGACAGAAGCTGAGTTCTGGGCGAGAGACTTGGAGCTGGGTGGGAGGTAGAGATTCCTTCTCCCAAGCTCCTACTCATACGACAGAAAATTTACTTGGGATTCCCTGCACTGAGAATAATGGGGACGTGATTAATGACAACCCAGCTCATCAGGTGAGTGTTCCATGCTGGGAGAGGAAAGCCAAGAAGACCTGAGGCTACACCTTTCCCCACTCCACCAATCACAGAGTTTCCAAAGCAGGGGTGTCACACAGAACCACTACACTATCCCCAGACCCCAGGCTTATATTTGGCTCAGGAGGAGAAACAGGTCATAAAACAGAGCTTCAAATTTCTTCCCAAAGGAATTAACTTCATTTGCAACAAAATGTAGAGAAGTTCAAGCTTAAGGACACGCTCAGGATCAATGGAGGTCATGATGAAAAGCAATTGAGAGGACGCTGTAGATTCATTAGAGATATGAGCTAAACCGTAGGCCACAAGTTTACCAGAAATGACCTTGGAAAGAAACACCGAATAGCCCTTCTGGGCGTTCTCAGCACTGATGGAAAAATCTATCCCTCTTAAGGAAAGTGTTCTTAATAGTATCAGGGTAGGGAATAATTGAAGCCACAAGACACTGTTGAGAACAAAAAAAGCAATCCACCAGCAATTAATGAAGCTTAAGTGATGGAAGAGACAGCTAAAGACAGGCTACCCCAACTGTTGTCCTCCAAGGGTGACTGTGCCCATGACCAAGGCTGCAACCACCAAGGAGAAACATCAGGATAGTCACTGTGAGGAGGAAGGGGGAAGAACTGATTTTGTAAGAAGAAAGAAGTAGCGGTCCCCAGAGAAAGAAAGACAGACTTTGTAGGAGAAAGAAAGACAGACCTTTCTTAACGTAAGAAAAGTCATTTTAGGCCCCAGTCCATCTTATGAAAGAATGTAAGAACAAAGAGCCACTACCAGACCAGGAGACAGCCTAATCCCATCAGGGACAATAATTCAGTGGTAATACTCCCAATGTTGATTCAAAAGTTAAGACTGACCTGATACACACTCTTGAGTTACCTTTGCAGGATATAAACCCCCCTAAGCGGTCAGATACTGGACCCACCAAACCCAGAGAACTGAGGATGCTTACTCTTCATTACATTCTTCATGTAATCTGAAGAATGAAGAATAAAAGGAATGAGAAGAAATGAACAAAGCCTCAAAGAAGAGTAGGATCCCATCAAGGTCACTGCCATACGGATGGCAGGAGTATCAAGAGAGGAGAGGGAAAGGTGCAGAAAAATATTGGAAGAAATAATAGCTTAAAAACTTACCAAATTGATGATAAACGTGAATCCACACATACAAGAAGTTGAACAGACTCCAGCTGCAGTAAATGCAAAGAGATGCACTACAGACACATCACAAAGACTTACGAAAAGCCAATGACTAAGAGAAAATCTTGAAAGTCACAAAAGAAAAATGACTCGTCACCTACAAGGGAACCATCATCAGAGTAAAAACATGACTCCCCACCAGAAATGGCAAAGATCAAAAGGCAGCGGGACCACACATTCACAGTGCTTAAAGAACAAAGTAAGTGCCAACCCACAATCCAAGCTATCTTCCAAATTAGAAGTCAAGGTAAAAGTGTGGCCAGATAACTAAACACGGAGACAGTTTTGTGAGCAGTCATACCTTACAAGATACACTAAATGGAGTTCTTCTGGATCAGAGTGACTCCTGACATCAATTTGAACCCATGTGAAAAAAACAAAGAGCAGTGATAAAGTTAATTATGTAATTAGAAAAGACAGTATAAATGCATATTTCTTCTCTGTTCTTCTCTTAACTGATTGTAAAAGCAATTATATAAAACACTGTGTGTGTAATTTTATTTTTCAGGCTCTAACATTTAGAACATAGCATATTTGCCAGTAACAGCAGAAAGGACTTTGCGGGAGCAAAGCTGTTGGGGAGAAGTAAGTGACTCCAGATGGTGACTGGAATCTACAGAAACAAATGTAGAGAATCAGAAGTGTTAAATAAGAATGTTAATATAACAAAAGCTATAAATATATATTTGTTCTCTCTTCTCAACTTCTGTAGAAGACATGCAATTATATAAAGTAATAATTTATAACAAGGTATATTTGGGCTGTAATATGTATAATATAATAATAATGCCATAAAGGAGAAAAGGTGAGCATACAGGAATAATGTGTCCACATTTCACTAGAATTTAGTTACTATAAGTCTGAAGCAGATTCTGATAAATAAAGGTATATGTGGTAAATCCTAAAGGAATCGCTAAGGAAATAACCAAAAAGTATGTAAATAGTAAAAAAAAAAATGATTGAATAAATTTAAATGTTATGTGAGAAAATACTCTAATGTAAAATCATGAGGTAAATACAGAACAGATGAACAAAAAGGCATGAGATGTAGAAAACAAGAAGATAATGTGGGAATGCAAGCTGGTGCAGCCACTCTGGAAAACAGTATGGAGGTTCCTCAAAAAACTAAAAATAGAACTACCCTATGACCCAGCAATTGCACTACTAGGCATTTACCCATGGGATATAGGTGTGCTGTTTCAAAGGGACACATGCACCCCCATGTTTATAGCAGTACTATCAACAGTAGCCAAAGTATGGAAAGAGCCCAAATGTCCATCGATGGATGAATGGATAAAGATGATGTGACATATATATACAGCGGAGTATTACTTGGCAATCAAAAAGAATGAAATCTTGCCATTTGTAGCTACGTGGATAGAACTGGAGGGGATTATGCTAAGTGAAATTAGTCAGTCAGAGAAAGACAAATATCATATGACTTCACTCAAATGAGGACTTGAAGACACAGAACAAATGAACACAAGGGAAGGGAAGCAAAAATAATATAAAAACAGGGAGGGGGACAAAACAGATGAGACTCATAAATATGGAAAACAAACAGAGGGTTACTGGAGGGGGTGTGGGAGGAGCGATGGGCTAAATGGGTAAGGGGCATTAAGGAATCTACTCCTGAAATCATTGTTTCCCTATATGCTAACTAATTTGGCTGTAAATTAAAAAGACAATAAAATAAAATGAAATGAAATAAAATAAAAGAAAAGAAAAGAAAAGAAGCAAAATGGTTAAGTGTAAGCCCAACTATCCAATGATATTAATAACAAATTAAATATGAATGAATTAAACAACCCAACAAAAAGGCAGAGACTGTCAGACTAGAGACAAAAATGAACAAGCAAGATCTGAATACATGCTGTCTACAAGGGACTCATTCTAGAATCAAAGATACAAAGAGATTTAAAATAAAATGACAGGAAAAAAATCTATCATGTAAACAGCAACCATGAGAAAGCTTGAGTAGCTATATGAATATCTGGACAAATAGACATTAAAATAGAAATGAAGAGAGAATATAGACAATTCCGCAGTAATAGTTGGAGCTTTCAATATTTCACTTTCCCTTTCAATCATGGATAAATAGGTGGGCAGAATTTCAACAAGGCTGTGGTACAAACCAGCTAGACCTAACATATACCTAAAGAACATTTCACCCAGCACCTGCTGAATATATATTCTTCTCAACTACACATGGGACTTTCTTCAGGAAAGGATGACCAAGGTCATGAAACAAATCTAAATAGATTTAAAAGACTTGTCACAATACAAAGTACGCTCTTTTGACCACAATGTAATAACAGAGCAATCAAAAACAGAAAGAAATTTAGGGAACTAACAAAAATCTGGAAGTGAAAGAGCAAATTCCTAAGTAACCAATTGATCAAAAAAGAAAACAGAGAGGAAATTAGAAACTGAGATGGACAAAAATAAAAATGCAATACACCACAACTAAAGGGATGTAGGTAAAGCAGTCCTTAGAGGTTAACATATAGCAGCTGCAGCCTACATTATAAATAAAAAAGAAGCAAGATTTTATATGTTCTTTTTTTTTAATGTTTATTTCTGAGACAGAGAGAGAGAGAGAGAGAGTGCATAAACAGGGGAGGGGCAGAGACTGAGGGAGGGGGAGGATCTAAAGCAGGCTCTGCACTGACAGCAGAGACCCTGATGCGAGGCCGGAACTCACACGCCGGCACTCAGGCATCATGAGATCATGACTTGAGCCCAAGTTGGTCACTTAAACGACCCAGACACATAGACACCACAAGAAGAAAGATTTTAAATCAATAACCTAACTTCTACAATTTTAAATCAACGACCTAACCTTTCTAAGACACTAAAAAAAACAAGGTAAACTAAACCTAAAGCAAGCTGACGGAGAAAATAAAAAAGATTAGAGTGCAAATTAATGAAATTAAAAAAAACAGAAAAACAAAGAAAAATTCAATGAAACAGAATTCTGCTTCTTTGAAAAGATCAACAAACTGTAAAATCTTTCATTTGATTAGAGATTCAGATTGCCAGAAAACCAAAGGAAAAGAGAGAGAAAATAACAGCAGACTTGTAAATTCTTAATTTTTTTTAACATTTATTCATTTTTGAGAGAGACAGAGTGGGAGCAGGGAAGGGGCAGAGAGAGAGGGAGACATAGAATCCAAAGCAGGCTCTAGGCTCTGAGTTGTCAGTACAGAGCCTGAAGCGGAGCGCCAACTCGTGAACTGTGAGCTCATGACCTGAGCCGATGTCAGATGCTTAATGGAATGAGTCACCCTGGCACCCCTGTAAATGCTTAGCATCAGAAATAAAAGTGAGGGCATAACAAATGACCTTACAGAAATTTAAATGATTCTAAAGAAATGCTATGAAAAATTGTATGCTAACATGTTAGTTAATATAACAGAGTTTCCTCTGGCAAATTCCTAAAGAGGCATAAGCTATGTGATCAATTACGTCTCATGATACATAAAGTTTGTAGAGCAGGACCATGTGATATTAATCCCGAGAATGCAAATTTGTTTTAAAACCCAAAGTCAATAATTTAATATAGCATATCCACAGAATAAAAACCCAAAACCATGTGATCTAAGGCTTTCTCGCCTTACTGCAGTTGGTTTTAAAATATGGAGTGGGCCCATCCCTAGAGAGTTGAATAAATAAATATTAAGAAGCTATTGGGGCGCCTGAGTGGCTCCGTCAGTTGAGTGTCTGACTATGGCTGAGGTCGTGATCTCGGGGTTCGTGGGTTCTAGCCCCGTGTCGGGCTCTGTGCTGAAAGCTTGCTCAGAGCCTGGAGCCTGCTTCAGATTCTGTGTCTCCCTCTCTCTCTGCACCTCCCCCACTTGTGCCGTCTCACTCTGTCTCTCAGAAAATAAATAAATACATGTAAAAAAAATTTAAAAATTAAAAAAAAAAAAAAGAAGCCAGGAGAATATATGTAGATTCTCACCCCAACGCTGGAGTGCCTAGCTCTCCTCCTGCCAATCTCCCTCCACTTTGATGAGGGCAAAGGACAGAGTGCTGGTCTAGAAAACAGTGCACCTCCATTACTAAAATGTCTTTCTCTTTGTTCTGCATTACCTTTACATTTTGAAAATCATCATTTCTTCTTACTCAATAAGACTTCATCATGTCTTAATAACGTTTTTGATATGCCATATGCATAGGCAAAAGTTTTCACACCAACTACTAAGTTCAACGTAATTGCTTGTTTCAGGTAGGTGGCCTTCCTCTCTTATTCTCTGAACAGAAGCTTCTAGAAATATGACATAAGTAATTGGGGGGTTTGTATACACGGGTTAACAGGTTAGGGGACTAATACGGGTGCGGTGCTGAGTGCCAATGTCATATGCATGTTTCCTGGGGGGTTTTAGACTAACATATTTGGCCATTTAAATTATGTTAAATGGGATTGCATTGACATGTTCGGGTAAATCACCTTCTGGGACCTTCTGGGACTTCTGAAACATCAAGAGGCGAGATGAAGGTCATGTGCTGGATAGGGATGGAGAAAGTGACTTCACTGTAACCCTACCTCTAAGAACACTGAAAAGTGAGACTCCAAATAGTGTGAGAATCCGCCATCTATACTATACAAAGGTGTTTAAACATGAGCAATCACGAGGTAGATGACCAGAGAAGTAAGCCACACTCAGAGTTTAGATAATAGAAGTTTATGACCCACACATACTTAGAATGGAAGAAGGAACATGGCAGAACGTTTAACACCTGGGTTTGGATCTGTACCTCCTGGGCTGGTACCTTCCTCCTGCCAAATGTCAGTTGCATGCCTGAATAACCCACCTACCTCACTCCACCTCAAACTTCACATACCTTAAGTTTAGATAGTGATTATACACATCTTTTAGTGCCATGGGGTGCTCATGCATGTGACGCTCTAAGAAGGGTGCATGGCAAATGGTAAAGACTTAATTAAAACCACTCAAGTTGATTCTTATAATGTTTAATTTTGATCACTGCACATCGAAAAAGGAAAAGCTTCAGCAACTGTTACAAACTTTCAGGTTAATGGCCAGATAGGCAAAAAATAAAAAAAAGATGCTTTCCAACTCTCATTAAAAGATGCAACTTGGCAGCGGTCCTGGAAATGAAAGAGGAGGACAGCATGTTATAGTACAGGGGGAAACTTTCAAGTAAATACCTGCACGGGCAAAAAGAGATTTAGACCGCAAGCCGTTGGCTGCAAAACCTCAGTACCCAGAATATAGGGAGCTTTCATGTGAATGCGAACAGATACCGAATCCTTCCTTCTGTTGGCTTCCAGCGTCACGACAGACGGGCTAGATGTCAAGAAATACTCTGAGTCACTTATAAAGCAGAGATGAGAGGGTGCACTGTAAAATAGAAGACTGAACAAATGAAAGGAATTTAAACAATCAATAGCAGACACAACATAAAAGCAGAATTGGCACTTCTGGAACTTGATTCAGCAACGTGGCAGAAAAACTCAAGGCACTCTCCAAAAACATGACGAAAAAAGGGACAAAGCTAATAAAACAGTAAACCAAAACCAAAACCAAAACCAAAAAAGATGGCAGGTATTCAGGAAGGAAACTAATGCTTCAGCTTGAGAACTGAAGACCCCAGTGGGAAAACAAGTCACGGATAAAAACAATACCTAAAGAAGCGCTTGAAGAACTGAATTGCGAAAAGAGAGTTCAGAAGGGATACTTATTCTGGAGGTTAAAAATACTCTGTTGCCTAAAATTCAGAGGATAATTAAGCTACTTTATTGAAGACAATATAAACATTGATGTGATAATTGAGTATGGTTGTGAAAAATAAAGCAGGTGAACAAAAATAAATAATCAATCTTCCTCCAGAAGTACGCTATAAAAAAACTAAATGATTTCAAGCTTCTTCGCAATCTTTTTCACGAGGCTCCACAATGACATTCCACTGTGTATTCAAATCGAGTTATTCTCTGTAGCTGTCTGCTTATCTCTTTGTGAAGCGCCATCACATCACTGACATGCATGAAGCATGTGTGTATATACAGTCTTTTATTTTCTGACTTGTCTGTCTCATGGATACAGAGCTGATTTGGGGACCCAAATCTAGTATTCCGGACAGCTAATTTTATTTACTTTGATAGATGGGTATATAGACTGCCCAGGTTAGCTTCTCTGACCTCTCCACATCTCATGGAACTCAATACAATGTACCAAAAATTACAGAAATACAAAAAGTTCACCTGAAACAGCTATGATGACATCCAATGTGGCTGAAGAGCTTGTCTTGGAAGTGTATTGAAAGTTTCACAATCACAGATCAATCCAGAAATGTGGCACAAAATACACAAAACAGTGCTCCAGAAATCCTTGAGGAACCTATGATTTCATTTTTCGAATATAATCTCTTCTATTTGACATGGAGACCAGAGCACGAATATGTGATTGTTCAAGACAAACGTGTTGATCAAGGCCACACGTACACACACACACACACACACACACACACACACACACACACTCATACCACACAAAATAATGTAAAGAATAAAATTAACTGAAGCCTGTTTATCACCCCTGAAATGGTATGCTATGATAAAGGGCTTTTTTTCCCTACTTCTCTCTAGTGTAGGGTTATCATGAGTTACAGCTGCCAAAATTAACACCATCACTTTTTCTTTCATATAGAGATTAGTCCCCGAGTCCACCTATATTAAAGCAATACACTTAAGTTCCAAAATTATTAATCACATTTAGCTATCACAGATAAAAGCTGCCCTGATTATCCTCCAAAGGTGTACTTGTTAGAACTTTCTGGAAAGGAACCAGAGTCCTCATCTGGTTTGCAATTGCTTAGGCTGGAGGGGAGCTCTCTTTGATAAATTTAATCACATAATTTATGCTTCACATTTTAGTAGTTGCTATGGAGACTTCAGAATGGTTGCATATGTTATATATAGCATTCTTGTACTTGTATCTAATTTGCATTTTAAAGACCTAGTGTCTATCATTTCTCCACAAGTAACTTCGGTGATGGTAGCTTTTAGGTGCTTTATCTGACATGTTTTTAATGCAGTCTGCAATTGGGGTCTAAGGTAAGGGATTCTACACGAAATACGATTTCTAAAGGACCCCGAGAAGAGTTTATACTTTCATTTAACTTTTTAACAGAATAGATCATTCACCATATTCACAAAAGTGCAGCATGCTTATTAACCAAATATCCAATGCTCTACTTTTAATTCCAATTCTCTTAGAGTAAATATAACAACACGGGCAAATTGAGAACGATCACCACTTGGAGACTGGAGAAAAACCACACAGCTTCCGTCTTCTTCCCACCTAATAACAAGCAGAGGTGCTGTTAGCTCTCTCTGAGCTTCAGGTTTTCACTGATAAATTGGAGATGATGCTTTGCGTATCAAACCCGCAAACATTTTTGAGCCCCACGCACTGCGCGCACACACTCTCACGTGACAGGAAAGTAATGTACACGTGTTATCTCTTGCACACTTCCCCTACGTTCAAGTAGAAAGAAGCTTGCGTGAATATTTATTTTAAAAGAAAAACCAGGGGCGCCTGGGTGGCGCAGTCGGTTAAGCGTCCGACTTCAGCCAGGTCACGATCTCGAGGTCTGTGAGTTCGAGCCCCGCGACGGGCTCTGTGCTGACAGCTCAGAGCCTGGAGCCTGTTTCAGATTCTGTGTCTCCCTCTCTCTCTGCCCCTCCCCCGTTCATGCTCTGTCTCTCTCTGTCCCAAAAATAAATAAAAAACGTTGAAAAAAAAATTAAAAAAAAAAAAAGAAAAACCAGGGAGGCCCGATGAGACGCTAGAGGACTCCTGTACTGCGAATTCTCAGAGCCTGGTTTGTGCATTTGAGTCAAAATCTCAGAGATTCTCTTTCTTCGCGAAGTGGTGTAATTTTTTTCCTAGCACAGTTGTGGCTGTAAGTTCAAACACACTGGGATCTCTCACTTACTTTTAAAATACTTGATATTTTTGCCGTACAGAAATGGGCGACGAGGTTTTTAAGCAAAGCGTATACCCTCTAAATTAAAAAATAATAATATTGAGAAAAAAGATGGCACAGATATTTGAAAGTCACAAGGATTTGACATGAATGCTGAAGCGAATTTATAGCACATTTTGCCAACTCCTTTTAGTTATTATTTTACTTTCTTCTTAAAATTTAAGGGGTCACCCTATCGGGGAGGTAAAAGACGTGAGAGATGTCTTTTTTGAGTAAGATTTTTCCGAATAAATGATAATTTGTGTTCATGAGTCTTTCTGTCCCTTCCAGATACATTGTTTCCAATTAAAAAGAGAGAAAATTCATCTCATATAACTGAAACTTAGTACCCTTTGACTAGAATGTCCTAAAGATCTACTGGACATACAGTGCCTTCAGTTAACAATATTGTATTTCAAATTTTGGCTAAGAGAATATATTTTATGTTAAATGTTCTTACCACAAAAAAAGATAGTAAAAACAAAGAATGAGGTCAGGAGGAAACGTTTGGAGGTGATGAATATGTTTATGGTTTCATGGGTGTGTACTTCCAAATTCATCCAATTTTATACATTACACTTATACAAATTTTTGTGTGTCAACGATACCTTGATGAAGTGGTTTTAAAAATTAGCAAGCTAAAAAAAAAACAGAGAAAAGTAAATAATTGTTCTAAACACTGATGGGTAATAGCTTAATAGCTAAAAAAGAAAAAGACGAAATATTTTGTTTGGTTTTGTTTTACTTTGTTTTAACCAGAAGTAGCAATAAATAATTCATTTCCTTTGAGCCCTTGTCTATTTGGAGGGAAATTTAGCCTAAGCAGGAAATTTTGTTAAGAAGAATAAGAATTTGGGTTACTGAGGAAAGTTAGGGCTAGAACAATATATTGATGGCACTCAACAAGTAGGTGATATCTAAAGTTCTAGGGGTATTAACAGGTACCTAGGAATTGCTTTTCATAATAAAAAGTAAAATGGCCAAGGAAGAAACGTTGTAATATGCCAACATTTGAGACAGAAGACCCGGTGACACATGCGTAGTCTTCCTGAGTGAGAGCTGGGTGAGGTGGGATAGTTGCTGAAATAGAATTTAAGGTCTGTTGTCCATGCTGTGCGTTGGTCGGGGGCTGCACACACTGACGAATGCATGAGTGTTCCTAATTCACATAAAGGTGACATGAGGGTTAGTGTCAGTTCTGTTTGGGGAAGACAGGGAAGAATGTAGGCAGTGAATGGTAACAAGAGTGGGAGAGGATGACAGAGCCAAGAATTTCGAATGGTTCAGAAAGACATAACCTTTTAAGAGGCAAGAATGCTGGAAAGGTCTACCTTATAAGTAAGATACCAGAATCCCAAGGAAGGCTCTGACAGCTAAAGAAGGAATTTCTAGCTAGAGCCCTACAACTGGATATATCTATCTATCTATCTATATATCTATATCTATATATCTATAGATAGATAGATATAGATATATCTATCTATATATAGATATATCTATATCTATATATCTATAGATATATAGATATAGATATAGATATATCTATCTATCTATCTATAGATATATATACATATATATATGTATATATAGATAGATAGATAGATAGATAGATATCTATATATATATATTGTCTCCTGACCACTAAGTTACCCTTGGGGGTGTTTCCTCTGATGCTCAGGCTGACAGCAAGATCAGTAGAAGATCTCCTTCATACCAATTATGCCATGAGATTTTGGGCATTGTACATGGAGACTTGGCCTTGAACAAAGGTCATAAAATGCATGTTTTACAGCCTCAAGAGGCATGAAGGGCTATAGCCAGTTTTAAAACAATGGCAATGATATCATAACCATTTTTCAATAGTTGTCAGCGTATTAAAATAAAACATTAGAGGGGCGCTGGGGAGGTTCCGTCGGTTAAGCATCCGACTCTCGATCTCAGCTCAGATCATGACCTCATGGTTCAGGAGTTTGAGCCCCATGTTACTCTCCATGCTGACAGTGCAGAGCCTGCTTCGAATTCTCCCTCTCTCTCTTTCCAAATAAGTAAATAAATAAACTTAAAAAAATAAAGTAAACATTTGAGTTTCTGCTTAAAGATGATGGAATAAACACCCCGTGTCTCTCAGCGAATGCAGTTATAAAACACGAAGGAATACAAGGAGCAGATATTGCAGGATTCCAAAGTAAAGAGCAGCAGGTTGATTAAAGGAAATCGCTGGAATTCAAACTACTGCCTCAATGACCTGAATTTCCTTTTTTTCTCTCTCTTTCTTCTCTCTCCTTGGCTATGAACATGGCCCCAAAGCTTAGAAGTAGACACAGGGATGTAGACAGAGAGTCCTTCCGGAGAAGCACTGTTGGTCTATCCCAGAGAGATAAAGGGAAGTCCCAATGGCCAGAGATAGAGTGAAAAATCCATGCTGGTTTTGCTTCCTTATACTCTTTTCTTCCTGGGCACTCTCACCAAATATCCTTGGGGCAGCATAAGCCGTGGGAACCACAGACCTTGAAGTCTCAATAATAGAGCTGAAGCTTCCTCTCAAATCAAAACACCTATGGTCCCAAGGTGGTAGGGTAACCCCCCCCTTACTTTTATTTCTTCTCTCTGTGTCCCTCAGCCACTTGTTTCTGGTTACAGACAGAGCGACAGCAATGTAAAGCAGAGGGTAATTACAGCCCCAGATTTCTGGAGAGAGAATTGAAACAGGGAAGCATTGGGAACGGTGAAGTACTGGGGAGTTGAGAGAAGGAAGAGCTCAGGAAAACAGCCTCACAAAGTTGCTTAGGAGCTTGGCTTACCTGAAAGCTGCTCATGGGCAGATCTGACCCTATTTGGCATTCCAAAGATTTTGAGGCAAGGAATAAAAAAGAGCACTCAAGCCCAAAGCCCATGTCAGTCACATGGATACAGCCACTGAGAGGCTAAGAGAAAAATTACCAGGTGTACTCACAACTGCAAAGAAAAGATCTTTCCCTTCCCCCGCCGTTCCCGAAACCAGCCAGGGCACGCCCGGTCGTAGTCTGACATAAAGGCGGGAACCAATCAAGTTCTGCTGAATGGTTTGAAATAAAGGCGGGAACCAATCAAGTTCTGCTGAGCGTTCAAATTTAAATGTCAACCTATAACAACTCTGTAACCTCAAAAAAATCCCTAACTTGTTTGTGCCTGTCTATAAAAGAAGCTGTAAGATCCTTGCTCGGGGCCTCTTGCGTCACCGGCAACGAGTACCCGGAGGACCGGGTTCGAACCTGCAATAAACGACCCTTGCCGCTTGGCTTTGGCTCTGGACTCTGGTGGTTTGTTTTCGGGGGGGTCTCTCGAATCGGGGCACATCAGCCACAGCATCTTACCTTGATATATTACGTAGAGTGTGTACCGTTTACACGTGGCAAATGTTTTCTGCATTTTGACACTCTTTGTCTTAGATTTCCTTTCGCAAGTCTCAGAGCCATGCAACTTTAAGGTAGCATATTGAATGGATTCACATTTCAATTTTAAGAGAAATTATTCTCCATATCGTGGGTTTCAGCATTTATGAAAATGGAAATATCATGTTGGAAGTGTCGGCAGGAAGTTCTCAAAATTGCATGGGCCAACTTGCCATTGTGTAGCCCAAATCCACCAAAACACCAACCACCACCTCCACCAACCACAGAAACACCGGAGATGTTGGAAGACCAGAAAATTTTGATGCGTTGGTTTTTAATTTTTGACCATAAGGTACCATCCACGTTGATGTAATTTTGATTATTTTATGGTCCAAAATGAATGAAAGAGTAGAGAGTAGGATCTGGGAAGCTGGCCGTATTTCCATTCTAATTCACTGGCTGATACAATTTAACTCAACTTTGCTCTAAGAACAGATTTTCAGCCATTTATAAAGATGAGTTTTCTTTGTGTTATTTATAAAGGGGTAAATACCCCTGCACTTAATTCTCAGACATTCTTTCACCTCTTGGGCCCCACCCTAGGCACAAGATTCTCAGACGTTCTTTCACCCTTGTGCCCCACAATTACAGATCAGCATTTAGGGGCTGTATATAAGAATGGAAATGTTAATGTGAAATGTTAATGTGAGATACTTGTTTGCTTGGCTTCTGTTAAGTGAAGTAACGAATTGCAAATGGAAACAATGAATGGACCAAACTAAGAGAACGTTTTGCTTCAAGCAGTTTTTGTTTATTAGTTCCATTCACTTCATGGCTTGTGATCATCATTCAAGATATGCTCCTCTGGGTGTTTTTATTAAGTGGCAGTTTATTTTTTATTTGCTTGTGAGGAGATTTCTTATGTCACGACATGTAACTTCTTTCCCAGCAGATGTTTTATAAAAAGCTAGGAAATGGTGTTTCATGGTGATAAATCTCTTTGATTGGAGGCAGTCTTTGTCAAAAAGGAATATCTAGCACTTTAAGGGCAAAACGCATGATAGGTAATGCCTCAGTGGAGAGTTATCTAGACTCCGGAGTAATGCTGTTCTCTTCTGAGTTAATACGTGACCCTGAGCAAAGTAAGGACATAAAAGAAAGTAGTGGGTAGAAAATTTCAGTGACTTGATCTACTCCCAGAAATAATGACAAATGCAAAACATTTTTAAAGATTAATGAATCAAGAAATGACTAGAGTGCCTCAAATACTATATTTTCGGGATGAATTAATTCCATTTATGTACTCTTAAGCTAGTGTTTGAGAGACTTAGCTACTCAATAATAGGCTTGATATTTTGTGTACATATTAAAAATATGGATTATAATACTCCTGTCTTTTTTTAAAATTAGAAGCAAATAAATAAATTGTGTTCTCCTATTTAAACTGTGAATAGACATAGAGAACCTGGTTGATTTTCCAATTTAAATTTAGCACTGCACTTGTTGGCATATAAATGTTGAAGATCTCATCTTCACACACAACTTTAACTCAAGAAAGAGAATGAAAATGGCAATTCTCAGTGGAAATTGAGAGAGAAAAATTACTCTTTGTAGGACATGCCTTCGCAGGATTGAACAGCTAGCATATGACAATCACTGGGTAGAAGCTGGGAGATTGCACTTAAATTTCCCTACATAATTTTGACTTAATATTTCATATTTTATTTGCTGTTGTATTTAAGACTTGGTTGTGAACATATTCCAGTATCCTTACATTTCTTCAAATATATTTTAAAGATTAGGTACTGATAATTATACAGATATATGTGAATGTGATTTTTCATCCATTTGGAATATTCAACCTAAGAAAATATAAGAAGTCATGGTCTAAAAACTTTATCAATATTTGTCTTCATCTCCTCTTCTGTTAGTAATAAACAGAGCTTTCTAACTACAAGGATAAGGATACATTAAAGCTCTTGAAATACATGTTCAGATTGCTTTCCAGAAGGGACATACCAAATTCATCCTTTTACCTGTTTTGAGGTACATCACATAGTTGACTTCAGTAACCACTCCAGGTGCACTTGAAAACCATACTCTGAAGGTTTTGATGTTCTATATAGATTACTTGGGTCAATTATTTATTTTGTCAATTTATCTATTTTTCTATATTCGTATTGATTGTTTTATCAGGCCATTCTGGCAGTTACTGATAGAAGTATTATAATTTTCCACAGTAGTTGCAAATACATATTTTTCTTTTTTATTCTGTTAATTTCTCTCTTATTTTAGGCCATATTATTATATACTGCAAGTTTGAGAATTGCAATATATCCCTGATCTATTGTCCTCGGTATTGTTTGGAAAATTCTTACTTAAATTTAATGCTTCTTACTTTGAACTTTACTTTTGGTATTCATATGGCTTTACCAGTTTATTTTGTTTACAATTTGCATGTTTTCATATTTCATCTTTTTAATTTCATCTTTTTTTGGTTTGCTTATATGTAAGATATGTCTCCTCTAACAAGTAAGTATGTATTTTTATTTGACCCAATGAAATAACCGGTATTTTAATTAGAATTTTTAGCCCATTAATAGTTAGTATACTTACTGGTGAATTTAAATCTACAATCTTATTTTTTTAAATTTTTGATGTTCCTTTTCTCTCTTTTTTATTTATTTTTTTCAGGGAGAGGGGTTACATAGACCAGGTTAGCTACAATAATAGGCACAATCATCTTAATGCAATCATGGGGAAAATTTGAAGCTGGCATTCAGTCCAGATAAGAGTCAGTCTACTTCCCATTTGCCTCTCTAGTTAGAATATGAGCCTGGATATTGGCCAAGGATTCTGTTCCATGACAGGAACTTAACTCCAGTTTTCGTACTCCCTCTTAAGTGAATCTGCTGAAATTCTGCTAAGTTTCTGAGCCTCAGAGACTATATTTAATGTTAGCAATTACTTCAAAGGGAAAAGAGACCAAATGCTAGGCTCAACTCTGTCGTCCCATAGTTCCCAGATTTTGAGCCTTTAATTCTTCACTGGCTTAGAAACTCTAAGCACATGTTTTCTCGGAAATCATTTTATCCAACTCTGCTAGTTGTTTTCAGCAGGAGGGATTGCACAAAACAATCCATTTTGCTATTGCCAGAAGCAGAATTCTGGTTTGAATCAACTTTCAACTTCTAGATATATGAGTAATGTTGTTCATTCCGTGTCTAGTTTATTATTGGGCTGGGTTCCAAAATTTCACTTTTTACAATTAGTTTGTTTTTCTCCAAGAAATAAAGTAATAAATATTGATTAGTTACAGGCCAAAGCATAAAGCATTTTTTTTTTATCTATAACACCCTTGAGCTGTAATACCAATAATGCTCTCATTAATCATTTAAATCCATTTCTTTTCTTATGTGGAATTACAGCATACTTTCTGTGATAATGAAAGCTTTTAGTTATTTTGGAAATATTTGTGGATTCACATTTCCTTACTCTTCCTTATCTCCTCTCAGGGATGGTGTGTTGGTTCTTGTGTCTACCTGGTACTACTTTGTGTCAGCTGAATGGAAGGAGGCCTCCAATCTACACTACCAAATGGCTTTATCACTGTAAATAATCTTACTTTATTTAGAGGTGGGAAATTTGCCCATCACACATCTGTATTATTCAGATTAAAGCTGTGCCCATTTCCTTCTAAGGATTTGGGAAACTGTTTGGGGATTGACAGTACACTCCAGATTCTTCCAAAATCCAGAAGCATCCCATCCTGAAATAGTGATAATAAATCTGTCTCTGGGCTCTGCCTCCTCCACTTGCACCCACCTTTGCACAGTGTTCTTGGGTCCTTGCTGGTATTGGCTGAAGACTGAATACCATCCCTGAGAGGTGATCAATGAGATATCACTTCGTCTCTCCATTCAAGGCAACACGTTGTCACCAATGACAAGGTCCGAGATTTCTGGTGTCTGCCCCAGTTCCAAGGCTTCCGGTTCCCGCTTCCAAGTTTTACCCAGTATGTCTGTGCCTGCAGTACCTCTGCGACCTTTCAGAGAGGTTCTCAAACCCAAAACTTCTGGATTTCCTGAAGAGAAACATAAAGCTCTTTTAAATCCAAGATTTCAGCATCAGACTCAGCCATCATGCTCCTCTCTTTGCCAATGCTGATCTTTCTTACCGAGCTCTGTGTCAGTAGCACTGCAAATTCAGATCTCTTCCAGGGATTCAGATTGTGAGATGGGCAAAACAAAACAAAGCAAAACAAAACAAAACACCCTTCTGCTTTGATTTTTCTTTTCAGTCTAATTAACACACCGCTCCATTCCAAGACTTGAGCCCAAAGAAGAGAGTTTGGGACACTTTATTTGACCACATGATTTTCCTTAAGTCCTTGCTACTCAGTGTGGTCCATAGACCAGCACCCCCCATACCACAGGCTTGTTAGTAAGAAATGCAGACAATGTAAGGGAACACAATCCAGAACTACTGAATCAGAAGCTGAATTTAAGAAAAAACTCTAGGTAAGTGTCATACCTGAGAATGGGGAAGTTCTGCCTTAGTCATATCCTCATGCTCTTCAAACATGGACTTTGTAATCTTTGCAGCCAATTTAATAGGTCTGTCCTTTATGTCTTAAAAGTACCCTTCTGGGTTCATTGTCTTGTCACAGATTTAGAAGTCCTAGTGAGGTCTCAGAACAGGAGGAGTGATGCTTCTTTTTGCATTGCTGCTGTGAGATCTCTATCAGTCAGGTCCAAGCAGAGAAGCAGAAGCAGGAGAAAATATATAGGAGGAGATTTCTCACAAAGGAACTGGCCAGGCCTGTGTATACTCTGTAGGGCAGGCTGTCAGGAAGAAGAGTCTGGAAGGTAACGGCTACCACTGCTCTCCACGGACAGAGCTTCTTCTCTCAGAAAAGCATCAGCCCTGCTCTGGAGACTTTACACCTGAATGAGTCAGCCTTTCCCAGACTGTGTAGGATAATTTCCTTTACATAAAGTCAACTGATTATGGATTAGAATTTTCTTTTTCTTTCTTTTTTGTTTTAGAAAGAAAGAGAGGGAGACAGCGCATGAGTGGGGGGTGGGGGTGGGGGAGGGGCAGAGGGAGAGGGAAAGAGAATCTCAAGCAAGCTCACACTGAGTGAGGAGCCCAACACAGGACTCTGGGATCATGACCTGAGCCAAAACCAAGAGACAGCCACTCAACCCACTGAGCCACCCAGGTGGCCCTAGAATTTTCAATCATATCTTTGAAATACCTTCACGGCAACACCTGGCTTAGTGACTGGTTGAATTACTGGTGACTGTGGCCTGGTCACATTGGCACATCAGAAGACCATCAAAAGGCCCTTATGTTTCTGAGGCAAATGGATGCCTCTGGAAGAATATAAGTGGGGGCGGAGGACGAGAATAAGAAATACAAATGGTGGCAGAGTGCCTGGGTGGCTCAGTCGGTTAAGCATCCAACTCAACGGCACCTCAGGTCATGATCTCATGGTTTGTGAGACTGAGCCCCACATCAAGCTTGCACTAACAGCACGGAATAAACAAACAAACAAACAAATAAATAAATAAATATTTAAAAAAGAAATAAAAATGGTGGCAATACAATGACACAGTAAATATACATGTTCCCTGTGAGAAAAGAATTAAGCCACAAAACAGAAACGATTCCATGGGAAGGGGTAGAGAAAAAGGTCAGCAAAGAACAACAAGGTCTATTCACTTATATATTCAAGGTTCCAGTTTTCACCTCACCGTTCCCTGATGGGCAGTAACAGGTTGGGACCAGGAAGGGAGAGCTTTGCTTCTGCTCTTCTGGTTCCGAAGGGCGATTTGCCTGTTGAAGTATATATCCTTCCCTGATCTTTTGTGTCACCAGGCCTCCCCTGATGGTTAGGTCACCGTGCCCTCTCATCCCAGGCCTGCCATCATTCCTCATGTATTTACAGACGTGCGTGGGGCACCTGGGTGGCTCGGTCGGTGAAGCATCCGACTTCGGCTCCGGTCATGATCTCGCGGTTCATGTGGTCCAGCCCTACGTGGTGCTCTGGGCTGACAGCGTGGAACCTCTTCGGGATTTTCCTCTCTCTGCCTCTCTCTCTGCCCCTCCCCTGCTCCTGCTTTCTCTCTCCGAAAATAAATAATCTTAAAAAAAAAAAGATGGTCTTAAAAAGTAATAAAAGAAATGTGTGTGTGTGTATAAGAGAAAAAGACATGGGGGCTGGTTGTCATGAACTTGACAAGTTGAAGTTTGGGTATGCTGGTCTTCAGGTCTTCAAGGACCTAGTAAATATTAGTGATGACTTTTACTTGGGTGTTACTGGGTTTTAGTCTACTGCTTGAATTAGCTCTAATCCCTCTTTCATAATCAAAAATTTGTTCTGAGCACACTCACATATATTCGGGGTCATCAGGATCAATTTTTCCAGCACATTTTTAATAGGTTCATATTAAATATTGATATTTAATGACGCTGTCTTGGAATCAGTAACAAAATCTGTATAATAGAAAAAACAATAATGCAAATCCCACTCAAAATAGATGGTACATAAACTTTAAAATTTCTTTTAATGTTTATTTATTAGTGAGAGACAGAGAGACACAGAGCGTGAGCAGGGGAGGCATAGAGAGAGGGGGAGACACAGAATCCAAAGCAGGCTCCAGGCTCCGAGATGTCGGCACACAGCCCGACGCCGGGCTCGAACTCCCGGACCAGGAGATCATGACCTGAGCGGAAGGTGGACGCTGAACCGACTGAGCCACCCAGGCGCCCCAGGGCACACAAACCTCTTAAAAAGCCCAGACGATGTCTACATAAATTGTAATAGGATAAAAACTCATTTACACGACAGACAAATTCAAAACCACAAATTCTATGGCTTATCTACACGGAAATTAAAGCAATATATATGTAAAAGTGTAGTACAGGAAAGGTTGGAGTATACCACATGGACGTTTCTGAGAGGTGACAAGTACAGTAGTTTGGGGGGAGATTTGGGGAACTTTACCTCAATGTGCAGAAGGGAACTAAAACAAAAAAAAAAAAAAGCCCCCAAAACGCCAGCACGGTTACGAAAGACAACATTGCTGAGTGGACGTACAGGATGGGACAACGCCTGTTTGCTAGGAATCCTGCGTCTTCGTGCCTTCATTTCAGCCCAGGATTAATGCAGTCATGATTCTTGTGCGCGTGAGTGTGAGTGTGAGTCTGAACTCGGTTCTGGACTGAAAGCAGTGGCAGGAAGACGCACGGAGATGGGAGCGGAGAGCGGCGAGGTTGTTTGAAAGGGCGTGGACCACAAATCGGGAGCTAACACACAAACACACGTCACTGTGGATTCTTTTTTTTTTTTAATTTTTTTTTTTTCAACGTGTTTTATTTATTTTTGGGACAGAGAGAGACAGAGCATGAACGGGGGAGGGGCAGAGAGAGAGGGAGACACAGAATCAGAAACAGGCTCCAGGCTCCTAGCCATCAGCCCAGAGCCTGACGCGGGGCTCGAACTCACGGACCGCGAGATCGTGACCTGGCTGAAGTCGGACGCTTAACCGACTGCGCCACCCAGGCGCCCCATCACTGTGGATTCTTAAGACGAGAAAGGAATAGGCAAAATGTATTTTAGGAAACAAGTTCTGGCAGTGTTCACAGAATACTAACACCGAGTGTAGACGGAACAGGTCCATCGGGAAACGTGTCGCCATGCTGTGCGAGGGAGCGGAGCCAGTGTGGACTCCCTGAAAGATGGCTGTTACTCTCCATCAGAATTCAATCTCCCTTTCACCCTTATTAGAGGATAGTGCCAGGACCCCATTCCCAAGCTTCCCTTCCTCAGAGTGGACCTGATGAGGTATTCTGGGGCGTGATAGTGAGGTTCTTGGGATCCGGAGCTGACAGCCAAGAAAGAATTCTTGAAGACGTCTTTGGTACAAGTCGGTGAGTCTATGTATGAAAGCACAGGGACAGGACCCGTGGGCAGGAAGAGCTGCCCCGGGACCATGAAGGGACACTGGTGGTGTCCTATGGGAGTTGGGGGAGGTAACGTCCAGGGGAAATTTCCAGTGAGACTTTCATATGCTAAAGACTCCCAGGAAACTGGAGGCCTAGCTATGATCAAGCTAAGGTTGTTGGCCCTCTAGCAAAGATTAGCATTAAGACACTGAGGACTTCCTGGAGAAAGGTTTTACTCAGCCGGCCTCAAGTGTCTGTCGGTGGGCTGCAGGTTCTAAGGAAATTGAGTTCTATCCGCCATTTCCTTCTGCCTTTGTTTCCCACATCACGAGGGAGGAGGGGTGAGGGAGGCTTTTAGGTCCCACAGGACTCTGATGTCTGTCATTGAACCTTTGGGTTTTCCCCTTTCCTTTGCTCTTGGGCAGTCAGGAGTCAATATCACATATATCCCACCTGGGGTGCGGGTGGGGTGTGTGCGGCCTGTCAGCTTGCGTGATGCTCCCTCATCAGACACACGTCTGTGGACAAAAAGGAACACCCCCTTCCACACTGACAACCTTTTCCTCGCTTTCTCCCTCCTACTCTGGGGACAAGAGAGGCTCTGGATGCCTGTGATAGCCAGCTGGGCTGCTTGGCGTCGAGTCCCTGAATAGCTTGCAGGAAGAAGGATCACTTCCCACTCTCGGAGCAATTTCCGGGGAGAGTTTTGTGAGACATGATGAGCATGTGTCCTGTTTGAGCCACTGTGTTCTGCGGTCTGTTTCGCTTCAGGAGTTTAGCTTGCACAAGGAATCCCGACATGAATCTGTGAAATGCCGAAGACAGGAAGGATATTAAAAGATAGGGACAGAAAGAAGATACGGGATTCAACATGGCCGCCAAATTGGTATTTATCGAGCACCCCAGGAGACCCAGGAACATTTACATACGCTGTCTTGTATCCCAGAAGGGATAGCTGCCAGAAATAACTTCTGTGTTGCCCATTTTATCAATAAGAACACTGAGACTCTATCCCCTCTCTCTTCTCTTTCTGAGAAAATGAAATTTGCTTGATATGATTTCATTTCAAGGATGATTTCAAAAACATGTGCTTTTCCTGTAGGTTCTACTCAGGTCTTCCACAAATACTTGTGAGATTAGGAAGACGAGGTGTCACTCAGCTTTCCCCCAAAGAGAGGCTACCTCTCATTTCTCCAGAAAAATGGGAGTCATTCAGAGCGAGGAATTTAATGGAGGTTAAAGAGTACGTATCCTGTTTGAGCAAGCGACTCTTGCCTTCCTGATGGTTTTAATTGTTTTTCAGTGTTAGTTTTCCTGGTTTTACTTCATAGAAATCCTGAGGTCTTTTTTACTTGAGAGAAAAACATAGGTCTTAAAACAGAGCCTTAGAGACACTTATTAACTTGCAAGCTTTTTAGTAGAACACTTTATCTGGACCTTTAATAGCTCTGTGCTGGCAACAGGCCTTTATGGACAGTAAATAGGTTTCCCTTGAAGATCACAGCACCATATAATTTCAGAGGTAGAAAAAAAAAAGCTCCCAGGTCACATGGCCCGGCCACTGTATTTCATGCGAGTGATGGAAAGACCCAGAAATGGAAAGGAACTTACCCAGTTTCATAAAACCATCTGGAGACAGAGCAAGAATCCCTGCCCCTCGTTTACCTTAGGGGCTGGGTTTTCTCTAGCCGCTAACCCTGAGAGGAGGAGTCTCTCATGGAACTTCAGAGAAAGGGAAATAGGTCAAGTTAACTGCCCACATCACCACGAAACTGGCTTTTCTAATGAAAGCATATCTTCTAAGACAATTTTTCAATTTTAATTCTGTTGGTTGAAAAACAAACCATCCATACTGATGAGGGAGCATAAGGCAAGCCAATGGGGCGCAACCGCACTCCCACCCCGACACCCCCCCCCCCCCCGCCGGGTGGGATATATGTGATATTGTCTGGCACTCCTGACTGCCCAAGAACAAAGGAAAGGGGAAAACCCAAAGGTTCAATGATAGACGTCAGAGTCCTGCGGGGCCTAAAAGCCTCCCTCACCCCTCCTCCCTCATGATGTGGGAAACAAAGGCAGAAGGAAATGGCGGATAGAACTTAATTTCCTTAGAACCTGCAGCCCACTGACAGATACTTGAGGCCGGCTGAGTAAAACCTTTTTCCAGGAAGTCCTCAGTGTCTGAATGCTAATCTTTGCTAGAGGGCCAACAACCTTAGCTTGATCATAGCTAGGCCTCCAGTTTCCTGGGAGTCTTTAGCATATGAAAGTCTCACTGGAAATTTCCCCTGGATGTTACCTCCCCCAACCCCCATAGTATACAACCAGTCTCTCCTCGTCGTCCCTGAGCAGCTCTTCCTGCCCACGGGTCCTGTCCCCGTGCTTTCATAGACTCGCCGATTTGTACCAAAGACGTCTTCAAGAATTCTTTCTTGGTCTTTGGCCCCAGACGCCACGAACTCCAGTATCCCCCCCAAAATCTCATCATTTTATGGCGCCCAGCGTGGAGTGATGAATCCTTTCATCTGGACTCTTGAGTGTCAGTGCATACTTGGTGAGTATTCTTTTCTTCCTGTACTCTCATTTCAGGGGCCTTTTGAGGAGTATGGTCTCATTGAACACTTTGGCTGGAAGTTAGTACACTGGCCGGCAGGGCAATAAGGCCAGAAACTCGATGCCCTCCCTTTATTCCTGCCCTCGTACAAAGTTGTCTGTCTTGAGCGCGGGATGGCCACCAGGACAGCTGCCAATCTCTTGAGTGAGGCTTCTTCCCCATTGGTCTACCTCGATCCCTTCCGCCTCTCTGGTCTAGCAGCTTCTGGCCACGGGACCTCCACTGGGAGCCGGTGGAAAACCAGTACCCGATTGAAGTATCCCAACTGGGGACCGTTGCTGGGTTTGTCTTTACTTTTCCCAGTCAATGTCCTCAATTCAGAGTTGGGTGATTTTGTAAAATTTCCAGTATTTACCATGGGGTTAAAAATGGCAGCTTTTCCATGGCCTTCTCTGTAAGGCAAGGTCCCCCTCAGGGCTGGTGCAGCACAGCACCCCTCCACCCCCACCCCCACCCCCGGTGCGGCACAGCATGGCCTTTTCTGCAAGGTAAACTTCGTCCATATCCCGGCACCCATTTTACCTAGGATGCCATGGGGAAGCAGAAGGAGGGCCGGCCTCCCTTCCGTCAGGAGCCCTTAGCGGCTGGTCAGTGGTTACAGCGATTTTGTTCTAGGGACGCCTCGGGTCGCTTTGACATCTTGGGAACCTCTGGCATATCCTTCGCGTGGGACGCCACTCGAGTTGGAGTAGGGGGAAGATTTCCCTCGTAATGCACCTTTTCCCTCTCTCTAGGAGGAGCCTGGGAGCTTCTCTTTGGTCCCCAAGGACTCTCCCTTGGGATGCTTTTTTAACCCACTGGAAACAATTTGGCTTACGAAGTTTGGGAGAGGACTGATCTCCTGTAACACTACGTGGCCTCCGTAGGATCTAGCAGTTAGATCTCTTCTGCAGGAACCAGGGCAAATGGATGGAGGTACCCTTGGTCCAGGCCCTCACGGCTCTTAATCAGGACTCAGACAAAATGACCTCTTACAGAATGTTTGCCCAAATGTGTTTGGCTAGCAAACACCCTCCTGACATATTAGCTGTCTAAATAGGCCCCCGAGTAAATCTAGGTCGCTGGAGAAAACACAGGCCATCCCTAACGAAGGGGACGTGGACTCTCTGTTCCGCCTGATAGATGTGAGGGCCTCTCTCTCATTCATTTCCAGGTTAGTGGCTATAATTAGAGTTAACTGGTTAGTCTACCCCAGGACGGGGACCTTTAAGGACTATTCCCAAACACAGCAGCTGCCAAAGCTCCCTTTGTTTCAGGGAAATTCCCTGTCTTTGGCCTGACATGGACTGCATATTTAGACTTGGCGGAAAGGAAAACAAATATGGCGTCTGCTCCTCTGAGCTGATGAGATTTAAAACTGGAAACCCTCTTTCTCTACCTCTTGGCGTTATCTCGCCTCTTCCTCCTACTGTTGCTGCACCACCAAGGGGGCGGCCTATACACCCGACTCTATACCACCCTCAGTGCCTCATCCTGCATCATTGGCTCCTCCCACCCTCGGTGTCATGGAGGGAAGAACACCCACCTGGATGGCCAATTTCAGATTTCTCCACAAGGTCTCAGGTAAAAATTGACAGTGGGGAACGTTATCATTTTTTAAGTGGATGCAGGTGGAACATACTTCATGTGTAAGCTAATTTTGAGTTTGTTGGTCTAAAATAGGCCTCTATCAGCATTAAATATGAAACTTAATTCCACCCGTTTTGCTAAAGGTCAAATAAGCTCGTGTTCTCTCTGTTGCCATTCGTTAACAAAAAAGATAACTGGATACTGGTCAACTTTTGTCGGTCTCAAAGTTTTCCTGGGTAATTGGTTAAGATAGCTTTCAGTCTTTGGTAACCTAAAACTTTAAAGTTTTGCTTGCATGATAACTGGGATTGAATGCATTGAACATCTAGGCCTTTTCTAAATAGAATGGAGTGCTGGAGCATTGATTACTAAGCACAAGGTTTATTTGCTTTTGGCTTCTTGTTGCAGAAAACCTATGGATATTTGGGTCTGATGAAACATGCTTTGTACTTTATAACTTCCTGAGTTTTTTTTTAAACAAACTTCCCAAGATTTAAATTGCAAATGGAGTCCTTTTGACCAATTAGGCTTCTCTGGTTTGTTACGTTCCTCTGGAAACACTGTCAAATAATGGTACACCTTAGGTCGTGTTCCTTGGGAAAATACTAGAGCTACTCAAGCATGTGCAATTCCTAAAGTTTTAATATTTTCTGGGAGAAGGCCATTTGATCTTCTGATCATTGAAGTGTTAATGTGCCACAGAAATAACTAAACTTCCTTGTCAATTGTAAGGAACTCTCATCAGATCTTTAATCCTGTCCACTTGTGAGTCTTCCGTCATAGTTTTGCGCCTCTTGTTGGAAATGTTGCTGGTTCTTTAATGTTTGCCCTTCCAGGTTAAGAAATCCTCCTCTTAAGATAATGATATAGAGAAATGTGCAAAAAGTATTCTAATGTCAACAAACTGAGGCATTTAACTTTTTCTGCCTACCTAAAGCCTCTTAAAATTCACAAACTCTCAAAGAGTGTTCTTTCTTTGTGGCAGTCATACTTATTTGCATGAGAATCTCCTTAATTGCAATGCGAATCTCCTCGTAAAAAGGACTCCATGAAAAACATTGGTTATTTTACCAAGGTTTTGACTGGAATGTCCTATTTGAGAGTGGCATGCGTAGATTCAGATATGACTGAACAGCTTTAAGGAACAAAGATTGACTTTATGAAGCATGGAGACATAAAGCCCCTTGAAATGTTGGCCTGATACCTAGCTTACAGAGTCCCAGCTGTGTTACCAGGTGAGTAAAAAATGTTACTTCCTGTTACTAGTGCAGCTGTAGACAATTATCTTACTATCTGTGGGGATAACAGGACCCCATGGGCATATGCTTGCTTAAACAACTAAAAACTGGGTTGGACTCCCTGCCACCCCCCCACCCCGATAGTTGTCTTTTCTTACTGTAGACCTATCCATAGATAAAGATAATCGTGCCTTATTAAATTATTCACTTGATGCTGGGTTAATTCATACATCCTTAAATTACAAACCATATCCTGTGTAAACCGGATCTGACAGTTACTAAAAACCCACCCACAAGAACCCAGGAGACATGGTTTACTTAAAGGATTGGAAGGCTAATAATACAGCAAGGGATTTAACTCTAAAATGGAAGGGCCCCTAACAGGGGTCATATTATGTATGTCCACTGTGGTACAATTGGCCTTTCTCATGGACTCACACATCCAGAATTAAACCTGCACCTTCCTCACGGGAATCTAACATGCCAGCTGACATGCGTTCTTATTCTTGTGAACCAATGGAAGACCTCAGATGTCTCTTCAGATGACAGTAATGGACGAGTTAACAGATTTTTATTCAAGCTTTTTCTTTTTTTTTTTTTTAATTTTTTTTTTTAACATTTATTTATTTTTGAGACAGAGAGAGACAGAGCATGAATGGGGGAGGGTCAGAGAGAGGGAGACACAGAATTGAAACAGGCTCCGGGCTCTGAGCTCTGAGCTGTCAGCACAGGGGCCCGATGCGGGGCTCGAACTCACGGACCGCGAGATCATGACCTGAGCCGAAGTCGGCGCTCAACCGACTGAGCCACCCAGGCGCCCCTCAAGCTTTTTCTTAATATTAACCTTCTTTTGTTGTCTTTCCCGGTGTCTCCGTTGCCTGATGCCAAGACTCCTTAACTGCCATAGCTTCCATAAGACAGATGGTCCTTTCTTCTCAAAGAGGCTCATCTGTGCTGTTTCCCCTGAACTGGCTGTCTTTTCCTTTTGTAACTCCCCTTTAACTTCCCCAACTGACTGGTGTTGATTCATAGGTAGGGACATCTCTACGCCCCTTTTCAGCAGGAAGAATTTACAGAAGATGAAGACCTTCCTTTGTCAGCAACAAGGGTCAAGACTGTTCAGGGTGGAATGATGAGGGAGCCTAAGGCAAGCTGACAGGCCTCAAACACCCCCTACCCCAAGGTGGGATATGTGTGATATTATCTGGCACTCCTGCCCAAGAACAAAGGAAAAGGGAATAAACAAAAGCTTAACTGATAGACATCATAGTCCTGAAGGACCTAAAACCTTCCATAGTGATGTGGGAAACAGAAGGAAATGGCGGATAGGACTAAATTTCCTTATAACCTGCAGCCCACTGACGGATACTTGAGACCTGCAGAATAAAACGTTTCTAGAGGTACACTGCTGTCTAAATGCTAATGTTTTGCTAGAGGGCAAACAACCTTAGCTTGATAATAGCTAGGCCTCCAGTATCCTGGAAGTCTTCTTTCGCATATGAAAGTCTCACTGGAAACTTCCCCTGGACTTTACCTCCCCCAACTCCCATAGCACACAGTCTCTCCTCATGGTCCCTGGGCAGCTCTTCCTGCCCATGGGTCCTGTCCCCATGCTTCAGTAAAATCACCTTTTTGCACCAAAAATGTCTTCAAGAATTCTTTCTTGCTCGTCGGCTCCGGACCCCGTGAACCTCACTACCACCCCAAAAGCCCTCATCACTTACCTTCCCAGGAAGGCTTTATATTTTTAATTCTTCCCCTTAATGTGGCTGTTAAAATTCATCTTTACCTTTCTCAGAATATAAAAGTTGAAAAGCATCTATCTCCTGACATAAAGGCGGTAAAGGGAGGGGAGGGAGAAAGAGAGAGAAAGAAAGAATATGAATGTGCTACTCTGTTAAATGTAGGCACTATATAAGGCTTAACACAGAGCTGGACAGGTAAGGCTATTTGGTTTCAAGATTAGAAAAAGCCTTATTTATTTGTGTTCATTTAATGCCCCTGGTTAGGCTCCCCAGGGCAAAGTTAAATAGATAGGCTTATATTTCTAATTATAGATTCATTACCTAGGTCAAAGAGAAAACTTCTCTCATCATTTAGTTTATTTACACTGGGTCTGGGGGAAGATATATAGCATCAAGGAAATTCATACCTATTTCTGTTTCAATTTTATACTTATGAATGAAGGGTTAAATTTCATCAAATATCTTTTCTGCATATATCAAGATTATCCGAGATTTTCTTTATTTTTAATGTGACTAATGTAAAATTCAATTAGTCGATTTTTTTTTTATATCTTATCAATCATAATTTCCTAGAGAAAAACTACAGAGTGGCGATACATTCTATGTTTCCTACGTTACTATATTCAATATGCTCATATTTTCTTAAGGAATGTTGCCTTGGTATTCATGAGACAGGTTGACACAAAATTTTCTTTTTCTGTCATATTTTCAGGATTTAGTATCGACGTTACACTGGCCTCAAAATAGTTGGGAAATATTCTCAAATTTAAATTTAGAAGAGGATTTCTTTCTTTTTTCTTCTTTAAATGCTTTCTTTCTTATGCACCTTTCCTTTGGTGAGTGGTGTTTACCAGTAAAGCAATCTGAGTCCATAGATTTCTTTCTGCACGGTTAATTCAGAATTTTAATCTTGATGTAAGACTATCACAATATTTTTTATTTCTTTTGCATCAGTTTGATACTTTTTTGCCCAGGAATTTGGGCATTTTACCTAAAAAAAATAAATTTGTGATTTGTTGCCAAAAAACTGTCCACACGGTCATCCTAATATACATTTTTATCAGTAACATCATAAACGATCCATGCTTTATTATTATTAGAGGCGACTCTATTCTCTTAATTATTCTAAAGTATTATTCTAAGTATCAATTTTATACAAACAAAATATTTATTTTAAGCTTCTATTTTATTAATTTCTTTTCTCATTTTTGCATAATTTTTCTTATGTTTTCATAAACTGGTACATGGATGCCACTTCATTGATTTTTAGCTGTTCTGTAGGCATACGCTCAAATTGGTTGATGATGCTGGCCAAAATTTCTATACACGGGCAACTTGTTTTATAAGTGACCGAGAGAGGTTTGAAGCATTTTCCACTATGAATTGGGATTTTATTATTTACCATTGAAATTCATGGGTTTGTTGTCACTACATAATATTCTGAAGCTAGATTATTAAAGGTATATACAAAGTAAAAATGGTTAGATTTGGCATTTAAATGGAAACTCCCATTACTATCAAATACCGCAATTTATTCCTTGTAATATTTCTGTCTTCCTCTCTTAGAGCTCACTTTGTTTTCTTATGTATGGCTATTGTAGTCTTTATTTGTTTGTATTTTTGTGTTGAGTAACTTTTTCATTCATTTTCATTCATTTTCAGCTTTTCTGAGTCTGTTTTTAAACTGAATTTCTGGAAAAGTAGCACATAGTTAATTTTTTCCAGAGTCACAAATGTTGCTTTTTATGTGGTGTTATTTTAGCCCACTTAAATGAAGCGTACCCATGGATAAATTATAATTTAAATCTTCCTTCCCAGTTGTTGGATGGATCTTTTAACATCTTTTCTTGCCCCCTGTCTCTGTTTTTCGTAGTTATTTCTGTTGGTATCATTCCATTTCCCCACCAATTACTTTGTCTCATTATTCACTAGTTTTACTATTCTTTTAGTTATCAACCTGCATTCTGGCTGTGTTTTGGCCATCTTTGGCCAAAGAAGCACATTTACTACCAGGAACTAGTGAACCCAGGATGTGAGAATCCACTTTTCTCCTCTTGAGTGATTGCTCTCATGTGTTTTGCTGTCATTTATATTTCATTTCCTTCAAGCCCTACTGTTACTGTTCTATGTACTCAATGTTCTTTAAAAAAAAATTGTTTTAATGTTTTATTTTATTTTTGAGAGACAGAGAGTGACAGCATGAGTGGGAGAAGAACAGAGAGAGAGGGAGACACAGAATCCGAAGCAGGCTCCAGGCTCCAAGCTGTCAGCACAGAGCCCGATGCGGGGCTCGAACCCACAAACTGTGAGATCATGACCCGAGCCGAAGTCATACGCCTAACCTACTGAGCCACCCCGGTGCCCCTATACTCAATGTTCTTTTAAATTAATGCACCTGTTTCCTCTCTCGGTGCTCTTCCCCACATTTGCAGGCTTACTTTAGCAATTATTTTGTTCTATCTGGATAATACCCGTCAATATTTCTCTTCATGTGGAACTTCTAATAACGCATCCTCTCTGTTTTTGTTTAGTGAAAAATATCTCCATTTTTACTCTTAAAGACTATTCGCTTTTTAAAAAAAAACTGGATTTATTTATTTTGAGAGAGAGAGAGAGCAAGGGAGGGGCAGGGAGAGAGGGAAAGAGAGAATCCCAAGCAGGCTCCATGCTGTTAGCACAGAGCCTGATGCGGGGCTCCATCCCATGAACTGAGATCGGGACCTGGCCCAAAATCAAGAGTAGGAAACTGAACCCACTGAGTCACCCAAGCGCCCCTCCTATTTTTTTACTTTGTACACAGTTTCTGGTTAGTAATTTTCAGATAGTGCATAAAGACCTAATTCTATACTGTTTATCACAGATTCTTTGGATGAGTCACTTTCCAATATTGTGGTTGTAACTTCTTTTTCCCCTGGCAGATTTATAATTCCACCTTTGATTTAATTACTGTTGTTTTTTATCTGGGCACATAATTATATTTATGTTAGACCATGTTACTTTATACTACATACATTATATAATACTTTATGTATCTTAGTCCTGTTTTTTTTTTTTTTTCTTTGCTTTAGTCTGAACATCTGCTAAACTCTGTTTCAGATCATAAAATCTTTCTAGGATGTTTTCTTTGAAACTCATCAATTGAGTTCATTTTTTTTAGTTAGCATATGTTTTATTTTGTCGTTTTAGAATTTTCATTGTATTTTTCATTAATATCAGTTCTCTGGTAAACTTTTTTATTATATCACATTTTTTATCATCTTCGTCAAAATTATTTTGAAGTCTCTGATAAATTCAATATTTAGATTTTTTTTAAATATTCTTTTTAATGTTTATTCATTCTTGAGAGACAGAGAGACAGCATGAGTAGGGGAGGGCAGAGAGAGAGAGGGAGACACAGAATAGGAAACAGGCTCTAGGTTCTGAGCTCTGAGCTGTCAGCACAGAGCCCAATGCGGGGCTCAAACTCATGAACCGTGAGATCACGACCTGAGCCAAAGTCTGACGCTAAACCGACTGAGCCACCCAGGGGCCCCAATATTTAGATTTTTAAGGGTCTGTTATCTTTCTCGATTTTTCTGTTTATTTTATCGTTTGCTATGTATGCCTAGGAGTTTTGTTTTGTTTTGTTTTTCTGAATGATAAAAGCTCTGGCTGATGGTGATTTCCTTCTACAAGTTGATTGACATTTAGCTTCAATCTATTCCTATGGGATGGTCCCTCGAGTAGAAATGTATAACTAGAGATTTTACCAGGTATCTCCTCCCTGTCTGCTATTGGATTTCAATTTTGTTTCCCAAGAGGCCAGTGAGTTCCTTCTGAGTGTCTCTCTTCTTAGACACTGCTTTCCGATAGTCTTTACAGCTTATCAGAGATACCTGCAGGGGACGGTGATGTGGGATGTTGGACTCACCTCAGTGTGTTTTCTTTCTCTCCCAGATCTTGGCCACCTCCACTGGCTGTATTAGTAGAACTCAAATGCCTTCATGCAGATTTCTTGTGTATTTTTTTTCATTTATGTGACAGTTTTCAGAGGGAAGTTTAGACTAATAAAAGTTATTGCTTTAGATGTGGAAGCAGATACCATGCAGTTTTAAACAGTATTCGCCTTACCAAAGGATATTGGATGGGTGAAAATCGAGCCATATTTTAAGGTTATGTAACTATCTTATGAGTAACATACTTATATTGACTTGAATTTGTGAGTGTGTTAAACAAACAAACAAACAAACAAAAACAAGAAGAACTGGCATTATTTGACTGAAGGTGAGCAGTTTAAATGAAAGCCCAATGGGTTCCACTTCTGGAGAGTGGAAACATCACAAGAAAACAATACTTTCCACCCTAAGAATGAAGCAGGGATGGTATTCTACAAAATTAGAATGTTTTCAACCTAGCAGAGAATTGACATCATAAGGCTATCTGAAGACCTAAAAGCCTAATAATGGTGACAAGCCCCTCCAAGGAAAGATGGTACTCAAAACAATGTAACCCTTGGCATAAGAGTAAGAAAAGGAGAAAGTGGCCACAGACACAAATACAGAGATTTGAGTCATGGTGATGTCACTATTATGGCAGCATGAGACATCCCTCGTTTGTATCTTCTCTTTTAACAAAGGAATCTGGAGGGCACCTGGGTGGCTCAGTCAGTTGAGGGTCCAGCTTTGGCTCAGGTCATGATCTCGCGCCTCGTGGGTTCGAACCTGCATCGGGATCTGTGCTGATAGCTCAGTGCCCGGAGCCTGCTTCCGATTCTGTCTCCCCCTCTCTGCCCCTCCCCAACTTGTGCTCTCTCTCTTTCTCTCAAAAATAAATACACAGTAAAAGAAATTAAATAAATAAATTCAGCATCCGTACATGAACAAAAGTGCCTCTGAGAGTTATGGGATCCAGCACAGTAGGCCAAGCAATGTGGGAGAAGTCTCACTCACCTGTGCATTTGGGTACTAAAACAGACCTCGGTATAGGCTCCAGAACTGGTGGGAGCCTATAACCAGCTTCAGTCCCTCGTAACCAAGGTCAGGAGCACCTGGAGAACTTGGACTTGGCAGACACCCACAGACACAAGAGACTTTATAGAAGTCCAAGTTTCCAGAAAGTTCCAGCACCACTGGAGCAACACACACACACACACACACACACACACATACACACAGATACTGGAGTTTTCTAATGTCGCCCCATCCCCCAACGTGACACAGCTTGGAGCTGTGTCAGTGATCACTCCCACAGGGAACAGGGAGTTTTTCCAAGTTCCACTTGCTCATGACTAATATATAGGCGCACAATAGTTTTTATATACCAATCTTGTAACTCATGACCTTGTTTTTCCTTTAAAATTTTTAATGTTTGTTTTATTTATTTTTGAGAGAGAGAATGCATGTGAGCGCAAGGAGGGGAGGGGCAGAGAGAGAGGGAGACACAGAATACGAAACAGGCTCCAGGCTCTGAGCTGTCAGCCCAGAGCTTGACACGGGGCTCAAACTCCTGAACTGCGAGATCGGGACCTGGGCTGAAGTCAGATGCTTATCCGGCTGAGCCACCCGGGCGCCCCTTGTAACCCATGATCTTAATCAACTCATATTCATTCTTAGAGACTTTTGTTGATACTTCGGGGGTTTTGCACCGTAGATAGTCATGCCCTCTGAACCAAAATAGTTCTTGTTTTCCCTTATGGCTATGTTCCCCTGATGAGACATTGGAACAAAATCTTTCTGTGTCTAGCATCTCCATTTCATTCTTTCTTATAGTTTCCCTTTTTCTGCCGAAACAAGTTCCTTCACATTATCAACATTTTCCAGTAGAGCTGTGAATACGTTAAATTCCTCATCTGATACTTTCCACAACCCCTTCTTGGTCTGGTTCTGCTGATTGTTCTGTCTCTCCGGACTGGGCCGTTTCTTGCCTCTATATTTTTTCATATAGCAGGACCTTTTTAAAACATTTTTATTTAACGTCTAGTTAGTTAACCTACGGTGTTTCTGGCCTACCTGCGTGCTCCGCAGTTTTTTGCTGGGAGCCAGGCACGTTGTACAGAACTCAGGTGAATACGTTTCGAGGTGAGCACACGTTTCCTTCTGCTGGGGCTTTGCTGTGTGGGCTGCTGTTCATCGGCTCAGGAGCTGGGCTCGGTTTAAACTGTTGCTATGGTTCTTCTCAGGGCACCAGACATTTCAAATCCCTCTAGAGATGAGAGTTGCCGGTCTGGATGAACTTTCCAGCAGGGTTTACTCTAAAGCTTGGCTTTGGGTCCTTCCAGGAGAAAACCCATTTTTGGCTGTTCCCCATCTGTGTTCTACTCCATGATTGTTAGTGAGGTCATGGAGGCGGGAGAGGGAACATTCCCTGATGTTCTGACTGAGCCTGAGGAGTAGGCAGGCCCTGTCTGGGGATGCCCAGATCTGGATTTCACAAGTGTTTCTGCTGGTCTTCTGGATGTATAATGTTGGGCTAAGTATCTCTTCCTTCCCCTAAGCCAGAGCTAGAGCTGATTTTTCTTGCGCCCCCTCCCCTGCCTCTCCCCTGATTGCTTAGGTTTTTACTGTGCCCTCAGGCACAGTTCTCACTGCTTTTTGTTGTCCTTTCTCCTCCCAGTGAAGGCTTTCGCTCCATATGGCGAAACAAGGGCACTGAATCTGGCCAGTGGCTGCTGTTTACCTGCTCCCAGCACCACAGGGAAAGCTTTGCCGGGGTTCTCACACCCTCCCTGTGAGTCCCTGATGGGAACAGTCCCACCTGGAGCAAGAGCCCGCCTGAGGCTGCCAACGTCCCTTCCTGTCTGAGGCCCAGGGCAACTCGTCACTCCCACAGCGGCCACACTACACATTCAGCAGTTGGTTGCAAACGCCTACCTGAGTCTTCCCAGCACCTTACGTGGTATGCGATGATTTGGTACCCGGGTAAGCAAATACCCAGACCCTGTTTCTCTCTCCAGACCTCTCTCTAACATTTCAGGTGAGCTGTTTTCTCGGACATCCGTTTTTGGTAAGCCCACGAAAAGTTTATACTTTGCCGCTTGTCCGGCTTTTCCTTTGTCATGAGGATAAAAGGGGACAAAGATTTTCTCCTCGACCAGCGTGTGGCAGGCTCCTGTGATCCAGCTTCTTGAGTGGGCTTCAATCTTGGCCTGTACAGACTTGCACCAATGCTAACATCTTGGCGAGCAGCCCAAGGCCACATCTCTAGGTAACCTAAGCCCTCGGTTGAGTGGCTGCCTGAGAAAACTCAAGAGTGCCAGAAGAATTCACTGTCTGTCACAGCCAGAGCCTGCAGACGGGGCCCTGGTCCCTCCCTCTCTCCTAGTCTGGAAGGGTCAGAGCCTAACTTCAATCAGCTCCAGTCAGCCCAAGCCAGGTGGGTGTCACATGGGCCAACTGTCTCCCTCCAGCTTTCTGTCATTTTTCATTTCCCTCGGTCTCTTGAGTCCCAGCTCGCCCCTGCCCCCACTCCCTTATTCTCCCTTACAAACACCCCCCAGACACCTCTGCACAAATCGAAATTGAGGTCCGTTCATGCTGCACATTTTTCTTTTCTTTTTTTAATATATTTTTTAATTTTTTAACGTTTATTTATTTTTGAGACAGAGAGAGACAGAGCATGAACAGGGGAGGGTCACAGAGAGGGAGACACAGAATCTGAAACAGGCTCCAGGCTCTGAGCTGTCAGCACAGAGCCCGACGCGGAGCTCGAACTCACGGACCGCGAGATCATGACCTGAGCCAAAGTCGGCCGCTTAACCGTCTGAGCCACCCAGGCGCCCCTGCTACACATTTTTCTAAAACAGTACTTGTTTCTGATTCAAACCTGTCCTTCCCCACTTTAACCGGTGCCTGGCTTTGGTCATCTTTGGCAGGAATAACACTCCCTTCTAAGCTCTCTCTACCTCTGAGCCGAAACTGAAAGTCTCCGTTATAACACGGGTTTATGTGTGCTTAAATACAACGCTTTCTTGTTTGTAAATTCCTCCTGGACGCCAATACAGATACCCTTTTCGATCCACTCGATAATCTTAGCAGAGGCCTTTCATTAAATTGACTGTGTCAATGGTACAGCCCAGAGATAGAGGAGATCTAATTTCTGAGAGGATCTAACTGACCCACCAAATCATAAGCAAGTGTAAATGAGCCTAAACTTTGAATTACATTATCTCAGTCCATACTGTCAGTCTCCCTAATAACACCCTCGTAGTGGAAGCCGAAAGCCATCCCTGTACTTCTGTAATATCTTTTCATTTCCTAACTAACACAGGAGAGTGAAGCTTTATACTTTTTGGACATAAAAGAAAATGACTTTTATTTTCTTTCCGAGATCCGTCAAATTCGGCTTTCCAATCCAGTGCAGAAGAGTTCTATCTCTCTGCATATTTACCGACAGCCTGAATCTTCGACTTGTATTTCTCACATTTGAGTGGCTCTCAAAAGCACAGCGGTTGATGAAGTAAAATGCCACATTCGGTGACTTGCAAATATAAAGCAAAATGCTTTTTGGGAAGTCAACTGAAATGCTTTCATTACCGACATGATCGCTCTTATGTTGAAAATATAAAGTTAATAAAAGCACAGTGGAGGGTGGTCTGCCATGCCCTTTGTTTTATTTTATCCGAGTGGAGCCTGGCTGTGGCAGTTACAGTAAAGTACGGTGCTGTTTCCATTATAAATTCCAATTTACATGAGTTTATAACGTAGCTCTGAGAGTTCAAGATGGGCTCCAATTTCCAAAGCAGCATCAGCCCAGAAGCAACATTTTAAATGGCTTGTCTCTGCTGTAGAATTCAAAGGAAGAAAAAAAATGAAATGGAAGTTTTCTTGACTGCCTGCCTTTTTTCTGATAAAATATATACCTATAAATGAAAGTATGTGCCGCTATATTGAATGCAGCATTGCAAGTCATTTCTGTGTATTGTGTGCCGCAGGGCCCTTGAATATGATGGTAAAATAATAGCTTGTATCATAATAAAACTTAGAATAATCTAAAAAAAATGTCAATACTAAAAATCTTTCCTCTAAATTCGGGAACATAAAGGCTCATGATAAATGAGAATAAGGTGACAAATAGTGTATCGAATTTCTTAAAATCTATGTATAAGTTTGAAAGACAAGTAAGAGTGAACACACTCTTAGAATAAAATAGTAAGCTTGAGTAAAGAAAGTTTAATTTCAAGAGCAAAACTCTTCTTACTTGGAAGGAACCGCATCTACCTATAATTGCGGTGTCCTTCCTACAGTTGAAATTAAAGGGGGTTGAAGAGACTTAGGTAACCAGATTCTGATCATTTTGGTAAGTAGTCAACATAAGGATGAAATCTACAAAGGAAAATGAAGTCAGCCAAATCGATTCCAAATTATGTATGATCTGAATTATTTTAAAGGCAATGATAAAAATACTTGCTAGTGTGAGTTCATAATTGTTCTTTTAGGAATAGATTTGCTACAGGAATTGCTTGTCTTTTTAAAAATACACGTTGGATGACTGAACAGAACAACAATCTTCAGCTGTTTGGGCTGTTGGATTGTTGATATGACAAAGAATGCTCTTTGTTTACACAGGCATATTCTTAGTTTCTTTCTTTCTTTTTTTTTTTTTTTTTGTTATTTGTTGAGATACCCAGAGGACATTTCAGAAGAATCATACTGATGATTTTTGGTCTTGATTGCAAGATGTAATTCTTAACCCCAGCAAAAGTGGGTTGTTCATTTTGGAACTCAGAAGCACTCGATGTTTGTGGGTTAGTCGTGTTTAGTGCTAGGTGAAACCATAGATTTCAGAAAACGAGAACTCTGAATCAAGGTGGTATTTTCCTAGAAAATAAATAGATATAATTCGGTTATTAGAAAATACAGAAAAGAGGGATTCTTGGGTGGCTCTGTTGATTGAGCCTCCAACTCTTGATTTCAGCTCGGGTCACGATCTCACAGTTTGTGAGATGAAGCCCCATGTCAGGCTCTGCACTGACTGAACGGAGCCTGCTCGGGATTCTCTCTCTGCCTCTCCCCTGCTTGTGTTCTCTCTCTCAAAAGAAATAAACTTAAAAAAAAGAAAGAAAGAAAGAAAGAAAGAAAGAAAGAAAGAAAGAAAGAAAAAGAAAATACCGAAAAGAGAATAAAAAATGAACATCTTCCTCAAGGACCTGGTGAACAAATTTAGAGTTCTGTGCACTTATACATGGGCTGGTCATTGCTATGTGAATAAATACGTGAATAACCACCGATTCTATGTATTTAAGTAACTGATCATCATCATTAATCTGGCCAAGTAAAATTTAAATTTGGATCTTTCTGTCACCGTAATAGCAAACCATGTCTCCTTCAAATTTGGAAAAGGCAATTTTACCACTTGGAATTCCTTTCCTTTCCTAATATGTGTAGCGTTTTTAGAACATCAAGTAACAATATTATTGCCAGGAGAGTAGTCACCTACAATATTTTTTAATGTTTTGTAAAATGAAAGCAAGAACATTGCTTTTCCCTACAGCAACACATTGAAAGGGGGAAAAAGTCCTAATGAGTGCTTGTAAAGCACTTTGGCTATTGTAAGGGGTGTGACAAATTATGGTCCCACGCCAGACCCGATGAGAAACCAGGGTAAGTGAGCCACAACCAGACAGTCGGGAACCCCAGGGTGTTATTTCATGCTCTGCAAAACCCCATTTCTAACCATTTCTAGAAGAGTGGGTTTCCATCTGCGTTAAGGGCCTTAGGCTCCCAGGGGGCATTTTATATACCATCCCTCACTGACTGCCCTGGGGGATGAGGCCCTTCTCACGTGAGAAGGGTTCTTCCATTTGATTGAATGCCCTCTCAGCTCTCCTTATATGAGCTGAAAAGACAAATTCAGACGGGTCTGGGGGCTCATCTTGTCTTTGGTTTTGGCAGCTGAACAGTGAGCTGGCCAGCAGATTAGAGGTAATGCAAAAGAACAGACAGGTACTGGTCACTGGGCCGCAGACGCCCCCGTTCCAACAAGGCCTCTTCCTGGACCAGGACTCTTCCCAAGTTACGTTGTCACTAAGACGTCCCTGCCTGCCCACCCCTAATCACGTGTAACGCAGTTGGGGGTGGGGCCCTCTTCCTTGAATGTTGGCCAATGTGCCCATAGACCATTTACCTGATGTAACATGTGGGTTGTTTAGCCATCAGAGGGCTGTGGACACTATTGCCTCTACCTGTTAGTTTTCCCTCATTTTTATCTGCACTACATCATATATGTTCCTGTCCCTAACTTACATGTGTAGAGGTGTGTAATACACATAGGTATTAAATGGATGGAATGCTCATTTTTACATATAATTAGAGAGTCCTTTCTGTCATTTTATATTATGTTCTCAAAAAAACAGAATTGTAAGTGCATAACTTTTATTTATATCCACCTACCTCCAAGGTATTTAAGCAGGTGACTAAAAGCCTTCATAATCACCACCATCTTTTATTTCCTGAGACGCTGAGTGACTTTCTTCTAGCAAAACTCTGTGTGATTAGGGACAATGACTTCACCGTTTGAATTCCAGTTTCTTTATTCGAACATCAAAGTTAATGATTCTTATTTCATGTTTTGCTTCCTTAGGAATAATAGATGATCGATGATATATAGATAGGTAGATAGATAGATAAATAGATCCAGTCCATCTTTTAAACAGGCTGATGCAGTGGCTGGCATAGAGCAATGCCATAATGGCAGTGAGCTCAATTCACTTCTTTTTTGGTCTCTATTCCTTATTATTTAATGTCTGTTAATAACTGTCCAGGGATTTCTGGGACTTTGAGGTTAAGGATATTTTAAATAACTTCCTATCCTGACTGAAAATATTTGTTTCCGTTATTTCTATCTACTTACAGACATTCCTCCCAACTGGCATCAAAAGCCCACGGGAATTCTGAGATCTGGCAGGAGTTTGCACCATTTAAATCTTTAACATATTGTTATAGGAAATGTGGGAGCCTCCAGTTGGGATTTGGTCTCATTTTTCACCGGTGCCTAAACATACGCCTTTGGAACACAATGGTAATTCACTTCCATTAATCTCAACAGATTTAGAAGCTCCGACCCTTGCCATGGCTTATGTTTCCATTTAGCTGAGGACCACATTACACCAGTGCTTCAAGGCCTCATTTTTAATCATTTCTGCCAGACTACTCAAGTGCTCTTAAGACTTGATTTCTCAAAGTCAAAATGCACAGTCCTCAGAGGGCATAATAATATCCACTGACTATAAGAAGCACTTTAACTGATTTGGACCCAACGTTGCAGCTCATGTGACTCAACTTTTCGTCTCTCAGATTGATACAATGGATGTTTTGGGGCATGACAGTCCTTAAAAGCATTGATTTCAAAGTTGAAGATGAACACAAAAGGAGTTATTTGTCCTATTCGCGTAGTAGATTTTAGTGTCGGGAAACACTAGAACACGAGCTATTAACACAAAGGGCTTGGGTAACAGCAAAATGGTGGCCCACAGTGTGTGCCTTCAGTTTCCAGATTTATAAAAAGGGATCACGTGGTCAGCAGGTGAGGAACAATGACGCATGCGTCATGGACATACATGCACCTGTCCCCCTCTGTCCTTGGTCTCCTTAGATTTCCTTTTCCTAGTCTGTAGAGACCTACAGTGGGGGAGGGGGGATATACTTCCCTGTCAGAAGTACAGAGACTTGCACAATACATTATAATGGCATTTGAATGGTTTTCTTTGGGGACTATGCTTCCTCTCCAGTTTGTTGTGGACTCCAAAATCTTGTACTCAGTCTCATTTGATGATTATGCATTTACGTTTCTACCTGGCCCTAGAAAGGCACACATCTCTTATCTGAATAACAAGAATAAATTACTACAAACACATGAAGACACCTGGTTTTCTGCCAGAGCAAGCTAATTTGATTTTGTTTCTCTTACACATTGATTATGATGTTCCACATTTTCTTTAGTATTTTTGGAAAGTGTTCTTAGGCTGAGATTGTTAGCAAAACCATATTCTACTCTTCTGAGAGACTTTATCTATCCATGTGCCTGTCTATCTATCTATCTATCTATCTATCTATCATCTATCTATCCACAGAGAGACGGAGTGCATGCACAAATGTACAAAATTAAGTAAATGTATAAATTTAAGTAATATACATCCATATCCATAATGGGGTCTACTTTTTCCAAAGATGTAAATAATACTGTAAATTCCAAATAGTCTGTGTCTTTTAGTGATAATCTTGATGATGCATTTCCAGAATTTCAATCCTATTTTTAATGTTTTAATCTTGAACTTCATAATTTATTGGAAGCAAGAGTAATTCATCCTAAATGTTTTTCTTGCATTTCACCTTGTGGAGTGTTTCACATCTTTGGAAATGCACCCACCTTCTATAAAAACTACACTTTTTATGCCCATATCAGTGGTGTAATTTTTCCACTTCAGCTTCTTTATGTGAAATACTTAAGGAAAATGTGATTATTCAACTACTTAAATAATGGCTAAAGAGAAAAATTTCCCTGAAACAAGCATATTATCTGTATGTTGTGCCCAGAATAGTCCAGCTTTACTCCGTTGCTCCAACATGACCATGATCCCTGTTTACTTTACCTCTTCAAAGTCTGGACCATAAATTCCATCGTCACGTATATGATGGGTGTTGAGATGTCATGTTGGTGTGTGTCCCTCAAAGATTAGACACAGATTTGTTGAAATCTGTCTGGAAAGTGACTGCGTTTCATGGGGGTCATATAGTGTATATACATTTTATATAATTTAAGTGACTGCTCTATTTTTAAAATATTTCCAGATTTTGGTTATGAATTCTAAGTAGTCACACTTCAATGCCATCGGTGAGGAATGGATTTCTTGTGACCATGGAAAGGAGAAATATAAGAGGGGAGTGTACATGTTTCACAGAAGTGGGGTGAGTCCAAAGTTTAGGTGCTCAAACGATGCATGTATTGAACTAGGCCACACTCTGTAAGGCCCTGTGTTCAACATTATGGGGTTGCAAAACTGAATGGGATACACTTGTAATGAGGTACTATCATCTTGTTGAGCGACAGTGATAGAATACATATGTTCATTCTTACCTCCGCAAGATGCGTAGGATTTCTTTCCTTTCCTACACTTTTATCGCCATGGGAAAATATTTCCGTCACAGGTCAAATGTGTACCTAGAGCAATGTGGCGGGAGATGACGGGGGTGATGGTGAATACAGAGACACATTAGCTCTCTCCTGGTGAGCATGCTATATATATATATTTTTTACTTTTTCCCTCTGTTTGACGACTTTTCCTTTCCCAGCACAGTTATGCAAACTAGTGAAACCTTTGTATTTGGCGGCCAAAGACTGTTCTTAAAAGTGACCTTTATGCACATCATCTGTATGATAGACAGGATGAAGTTGGGAAAAGTCCAGGTGCATTTGGGTGAATTCTGAGAAATATCCCCTGACGGAGGTTTAAAGATCCTGTTGGAAAGAGTAGACTGTGGATATGGAAAGATCATTTGAGGGCACACTAGGAAAACTTAAATTCCAGGTTATGGGGAGTATCACTTATTTCTGAGCAGTAGGCTTTGATATTACTATATGAAAATAGCTAAAGATAATGAGCAGGACTTGAGGGATAAATGTCTCAAATGCTTTATTTCATTTAATGGCCAAATTGATTTTGGGGTTATGCTTTGGTAGGTGGTCACAGTAGTGAAGAATAAGGCACAAATTAAAGAGTTGCATAAATTAGGCCTAGAGAGTTAAAAAGGAATATTTCACTGCAATTACCATATGGCAAAACTCAAAAGAAATGACAATGTGTGTATGTCGTCTATTTAGTGAAATGAGACATTTAGTGGAAGAACAAGAAATTTCTTTGGAATCTGAGGTTGAACAATGAGATTGTCCAAAGGCCTTGGAGAGAACTAGAATCTGGACGTCTAATTCTACTTCTTTTTTTAAATTTTTCTTAAATGTTTTTATTTATTTTTGAGACAGAGAGAGACACAGAATGAACAGGGGAGGGGCAGAGAGAGAGGGAGACACAGAATCGGAAGCAGGCTCCAGGCTCCCAGCCGTCAGCACAGAGCACGACGCGGGGCTCAAACTCACAGACTGTGAGATCATGACCGGAGCCAAAGTCGGACGCTCAACCGACTGGGCCACCCAGGCGCCCCTCATTCTCCTGCTTTTCTTCATATGCTGGTTTAATTCCGGTTTCTTGCCAAAGAAAATTGCTGTTGCACATGGCACAGAACATGGCCACCAGCTCCTCCTTTGTTTTGCATTTAATGGCTTCAGCCACGGGTCTTAGAACAAATGTGTTCTCTTGGTTTATTTCTAAAACTCCCAAAATGGATGCGCGGGATCACATGTTGGTAACGTAACATGGATACCTGATGACAATATCTGTGTACAAAATGAGAGCGAGTATTTCTTTGAAGAAAAGGCTATATACTGATAAAATTCGTAGATATTCACTACAAGCGTTCATGGGCATATAACTGGGCCAGTAATATTTGATTCATTTAACAAAATTTTACTGAGTGTCTAATATAGAGCACATAGCCTGGCAGACAGTGGAATGAATACTGGACTAGGTAAGCTTGAGTCCTGCCTCCAAGGAAGGCAAATAGATGTTTTTAAAATTACACTGTATTTCTTCTACATACTTAACTCCCCGGATATTGGAATAAAATGGACTTACGTATATAAATCACTTAAAATGCCTGCTACATAATAAGTACACGCCATTTGTAAGTATTCGTATCAAAATAGTCAAACATTCAATTGTGTGCTGCTGGAAAGATTCTTACAGATCTCACATTGCTTTGGGTGAGACTCCCAACGCCGTCACTTCTAGTCAGGAATCCTGGTAGGGAAAAAATATCGGAAACGAACTATTTTAATCAAAAAGGTGACATTATGAACTCATTCAACCATCTGTGAGGATGTCAGCTGCACTGGTAGAAATAGTTTACAGTGAACAGAAATGATCTTTTGAAAACTTAAGCAATTGGGGGGCTTATTGGAAAGATAAAAGTGTTCTTCTATAACTAAGGAAAAGCTGAAGAATGAGGCCTCAAAGACACAATCCAGAGGAGAATGAGGAAATAGGCAAAGCTGGAACTAATGGGCAGGGTTTTGAGGTCAGAACAATCAGATCCAATGAGCTCTAATGCTCTGGGTCCTCGCATCACTCAGCATCAGGTGAAAACCTCTGGAAAGGAGCTTCTGGTTCACCCACAGTGGGTCATGTGCCTCTGCGCTGGCCAAGGTCCCTAGGCTGAAAATTTTATGAAGAATATGTTAAGCAGTAGAGGCAAAAGTAGGTAACTTTGCACGTTCTAGAAAAAAGGAGAAGGTTTGCAGGGCAGAAAAGCAAGAAACATCTGGTATACCACACAAGGATTCCGCTGCAAGTTCTACAGATTGGATAAGAAAAAGACAATATTCTTCACCTTTCTTTAAATCAAATTCCAAAGTATACATTTTCTTTAAGATGCCTAGAGCATGATTGTTGGTGGTGAAAGTTTTTACTTTTGATTTCTCTGGGCTATGCTTTTAGAAAAAAAAATCACTAAATTATAATCTAAGCTGCCTTTCTCTGACGTCCATGTCTCTAAGAACACTACCTCACAGAGCAGAGATCTGGATGAATCATTTATATGTGAAATTAAAAGCAAAACCATTTTTCACTCTGCATTTTGTTCCAAATGTGTATCATTATTGGTAAGACAGCAATTGTCACTTCTCTGGATGCCAACAGATTGCGGGGTTTTTGCTTTTGTTTTTTACCATCTCTGAGCACTGGGATGTCCCTTTTCAAAACAAATATTAAAATGTAAAAGAAAAGTTTATGTTCACTTGAAAAGTTCAAGTATGCGCCAGGTTGGTCAAATGTATATGTTTTCTCTTAATAACTATTAAACTATTAGCAGATACTACTTACTATTCACTCTTAGAAGTTCCTCTGAAAAATGTTTTTCAGTGTTTTTTGTTTCACTGGAATTCCCACATATAGTTGCAATAAAATTTGAACTCTATGTTGGAATAGATGACAGTCAAACAATGTTAATCACTTATCTTTCAAATAAGAAACCAAGTCTGGGGGCTCCTGGGTGGCTCAGTTGGTTGAGCGCCCCACTTCGGCTCAGGTCATGATCTCATAGTTCATGAGTTTGAGCTCCGCGTTGGGCCCTGTGCTGATGGCTCAGAGCCTGGACCCTGCTTCGGATTCTGTGTCTCCCTCTCTCTCTGCCCCTTCCCTGCTCATGCTCTGTCTCTCTCTGTCACTCAAAAATGAATAAACATTAAAAAAAATTAGAAAAAAAAAAAAGAAACCAAGGCTGTACTTGGGTAGAAATGAGGTAAACTCCCCAGCCCAGTGAGTGTGATCAGATCTCTATAAATTTCTCTGATGTCAGGGAATCTGGAGAGAAGATATTGACCCTATAACTGTTCCCACTCAAGTCACAAATAAAGGTGGTCCCGAGCTGCAATCTATATATCCACGTTCTGTTTTTCTTTCTTATATATTCCATTGAATAACACGCACTCTGTTATCTTTTATCACAACAACACAGCATCCTGAAACTGTCAAGCTCCCCAGGAATGAGTTGAATTTGTCTTTAAGATACCATGATATATATACAGTAAATATTTATATATATATATATACACACATATATATATGTGTATATATATACATATAAATATATGTGTGTATATAAACCTATAAATAAAATAAATGTGTGTATATATATATACACATATACATATATATATATATACACATATATATTTATATGTGTATATATATATGTATATATATATATATATATATATATATATATATATATATAATGTCCCTGGGGAGAAAAGACTGAGACTTGGGTTGAACTCAGTCACTTGACTCCTGGACATTTTTCACCTGTCTGCCCACCTGTGCTCCATCAGGCTTTCACATCCAGTTTCTCCCCTAGATGCTGGATCTATAGGTCAAGGAAGAAAGTCCAAACCAAAGAGGATGTTTTCAATGATGCACAATAAACACAAAAGGTGACTGATAAAATTTATTGAGAATCTGTTCTGCTAGCCTGCGATAAAAAGAAGCAACTGTGACTTGCTAGGAGGAGGTAATCAGCTGACCAGGAAAACAAGCTAAAAGTGTGTGGTGGTAAGCCATTGAGTGTAACAGTGGACACCATGGATTGCTGATCGCTGCACAAGCCCTGACCAGATCGTGTGATTGAAGCACGATGTAGCTCAACTGGAGGTGACGACGGATTGTGTCGCAGGACCGCTGAGTCTTAAGGGTGGTCAGGAATAAGCGAGGTCAAAATGGCTTGGGGAAATGGCTCTGGACAGTAGGAAGGACAGGCATGAGGCTATAGAGACCGACAAAAAGCACGTCGAAGCCTTGGAAGAAGGAAGACCCAAAATTGGCTTACATATGAATCTGTTGTGAGTCAAAGTGCTCACCAATAATAATTGGCGAAATCAAGGAGTTCAAGAATTTTAATTAAAAAGATGGTAGGAGAGGTGCGAGCAGAAACTCGGTATATGAGTACCAGAAGTGTTGAGATGCTTTCCTCAGGCAGAGGTATGGCTAAAAGGGCACTCTATGCCTGAACTATATGTCTTGCATACTAGATGCCTTATTTCTCTCTCCCTGTATATCCAAGCTCCTTTGAAAGAAAATCAAGGGGCGCAGGATGGCTCAGTTAAGCGTCTGACTTTGGCTCAGGTCATGATCTCACGGTCCATGAGTTCGAGCCTCGCGTTGGGCTCTGTGCTGTCAGTTCAGCGCCTGGAGCTTGCTTAGGATTTTCTCTCTCTCTCTCTCTCTCTCTCTCTCTCTCTCTCTGCCCTTCCCCCACTCATGCTCTGTCTCTGTCTCTCAAAAAATGAATAAACGTTAAAAATAAAAACTTTTCGGGGCGCCTGGGTGACTCAGTCGGTTAAGCATCCGACTTCAGCTCAGGTCACGATCTCGTGATCTCGCGGTCCCTGAGTTCGAGCCCCGCGTCGGGCTCTGGGCTGATGGCTCAGAGCCTGGAGCCTGCTTCCAATTCTGTGTCTCCCTCTCTCTCTGCTCCTCCCCCGTTCATGCTCTGTCTCTCTCTCTGTCTCAAAAATAAATAAACGTTAAAACAAATTTAAAAATAAAAACTTTTCAGTAACAACATCAGTGATATCAACCCACTGATTTCTTCATTTTGTTTTGAGATAATAAAAATATGTGGCAAAAAGACATTGGAAAGAAAATGGCAAGTAATTGCTAAATAGCTGGATTATTCCTGCTTGTTCCTTTGGCTCCATTCTCTGTCCTACCAGCTTGGGACCTTGAAGCTGAATCGTGTGCCCAACATCCACAGAATCCTTCACCCCTGACCTTCAGCTGTGTTTAGGCAAAGGAAGTCACAGAAGGGAGGGACAAGAATGAAATTCAGATTTCCATTCTTCCATTTCCATCCATGTTAGGTCAACATGGCTGAGTTCTTTGGCCAAAAGTTGTTTCACTCAAGAGGGCCCCTAAATACCCTTCTTCCTCTATCTCTGCTGGTAACCACTCCTTCCTTCCTTCCAGGGTTGGGATGGTGATGGTGCCTCAGTTTTAACTATTCCTGGGTACCACAATCCCTCGGGATTTCCCTATACCCTAATTTCCGTTTTATAAATAGTTGCCTTTTTCCTTCATAATCATCCAAATTGAGCATGCCATCTGCTGTCACGTCAGGACCATAGGAGCAGTGTGAGGACACAGACCCTTAGAACATCCTGTGATTGAGATGCAAGATTGAGTACAGTGTAACTGGGTAAGCGGGTGGCGACAGGACACAGGTGGCCCAATGCTTCCAGTAGAATCATACTTGAGATGGAGTGCCTTTTCAGCAAGTGGCCCTGGGAAATCAAGCCCCTGTGGCAATTTGTCACTCTGGCATCCAAAAATGATTATAAAGAAGAGGCCTCAGCTCACTTCCTGATAACTCTAGTACCCCAGGAATACAGAAACTTAAAATGGTTCAGCATCCAATTTGTGTCACAGGAATCATCAGAGACGTCTCATGACGAGTGTGTGTGGAGACCCTCATTCCTTGCAGTCCCAGGGCAGATACAGCTGAGGACAACGCACACTATCTGGTGGACAGGGTCTTTGACACCAGAATGATGGGCACTGGACGGGCCCTGCTACCAGCGATGGGAACATTTAAATAGACACAGCAGAGTCTGGAAGATGCAAGCCCCCATCTGCCTGAGGGAAACCTCATTCTACACGAATGATTTTCAATTACATTTCCTGAAGCACTTGCCTATAGGGAACTCCTGAAGGTGCCGAAGCATCTGCCATTGCCTTGAGGCCCATAGATTTACATTCCATCGTAACCCAGGGAGAGAAGTACAAGAGTTTCTACACTAAAAGATGTACCCTCGCGATTCTGTGCAGGCAGTGGCATATAGAATATATATGATAATGGATTCTAAGATGTTAGGACGATATAAGCCCAGACCTTTAGTTAAAACGAACACACTCACCTAGGATTTAATGGGTCGACTCCAGCACCGGATAGCGGCACTTACTTTCTGCTGGTTGTGCAGGTGAAGTCCGGATGCGATGCTTACATAAAATAAGCATGCTGAGAAGCTGAGACATTTTTGGTACAGTGTAGGAAGAGCCAAAATTTCAGGAGGATGGCATTTCTTGAAAGGATTATGTGCAGGCAGGAAGCTTAGCCTCTAATCATGCTCCCCAGGAGGGCCCCAAAGGCACTCTTCCTTGATGCAAAATAATTTCGTGAGGACTCCCAGCGTCCTTGAAATTTTTCTCTCATTCATAAATCAGAGAGAGGAGTCTGTGGTGAGAATGTGGTGGTAGAATTAGGTTCTCTAGTCTTGGTGAAAATAAAGAGATTCGGGAAAAAAAGGGTAATTTGACCCATAGGGATCTCTGAATTTCCAGGAAAGAAATGCACCCTAAAATAAGTCAAAGGGGTGTTTCCAGAGACTTCTCTCAAACTTCTGCCAGTGCGACCTTTGACTATTTACCAGGACGACTGTAACAAATTCCCTGAGGCCAAAGGTGTCCAGGAACACCTGTAGCTGACAACATTGGGCTTTACTGTTTGCTGTCACAAGGGAGACCACGCACAATGGAGAGTCCTAGCAAGGGGGTGTTAGGAGAGGACAGTGAATTAGCCATGGTTGTTCAGAGAAAAATAACCAACAAGACGTGTATGTAAATGTATTACATAGAGAGTTAAATACAGAGTTAAGGAATTGGCTCACATAATTGGGGAGGTACATGTCCAAAATCTGTAGGATGGACCAGCAGACTGGGGAAGACTTGGAGTCCAAGCCCAAAGGCAATATTTGGCAAAATTCCTTCTTTTTTCAGCAGGCATGTGGACACGGTGGGAATAAGTCTGTGTTCTATATAGGCCTTGAACTGATTGGATGAGGCCCACCCACGTTATGGAGCGTAGTCGGTTTTACTCAAAGCCCATGGACTTAAATGTCAATCTCATCTAAAACCAGTCTCACAGAAACATCCAAAAGTATGTTTGACCAAGGAGATGGGCTCATGGCCCAACCGACTTCGTCCATAAAATTAACCATCAGAATTACATTAGGATTTGGACTTGGGATAAGAGGTTTTGGAAAGCGTCCAGAGAGGTAGGACTTTGCTCCAGCTTGGGTCCCGTCAGAGACAGGACGAATTCACTGATTGTCACCCGGGTGCTTTTTTATCTGGGAGGTCAGAGCAACGTTAAATCTCCCCTTGAATCTTGGCATCTTGAAACCATCCTTGTTATCCAGATGGAAGACTGGTAAATTCTGCAGCTTCGCAGGCATTTCTTTGTTTATCTGTTTGTGCTTTGACATTACAAAGCCATGGTTGGTTTTGGCTTTTTGTTTGTTAGTCTGTTTTTGTCTCTTTCTACCACGATGACCTCATCTGTGTTTTGTGAAATTCTTGATGGTGAGTAAGAGGTACAAGGGCCTGGCCAGATTCCAAAGAATAGATGTCAATACTTTTTTTTTTTTCTCTCTCTCTCTCTCATACTAGTCACCAAAAATGGAAAACACCCATAACGTCTTTGAAATGGCATTCCAATCTCTGGGACTTGAAGTGCCCTTGTGGAGAAAGCAGGTGTGTGGAGGCCTAGTTGTATACGGAGTCTCGGCCGAGGAACCTCACAGCTGTCCATGGCGCCCTCCCCAGAATTTCAGATCATGTGGTGGGAAGAAATTTGTTGGTGACTGTGGTACCAAGGAGCATCCCCCCGCAACCCTCTTCTATGGTCTCATCCCATCATCTCCGGATGGGGAATCAAAAACAACACTGCGTTCCTGGGATCACAGATTACAGGCGCCATCCAATTCCAATAAAAGGATGCAAGACACATGCCACCAAGGAACTTGCCTTTTTGGCTGTTGCGAAAGGCAAGTATGGTGAAGTAGGACACATAAACCGCAGATAAACCAGAGGTAAACCAGCTCAAGTTCTGGTCAGCCACGTTGATGATGTTCCCAGAGAGCGAGTGGTTGGGCATGCCAGGATATCCTTTCTCAAAGGAGAAATGTGGGGGAGCCTGGGTGGCTCTGTCAGCTGGGCATCCAACTCTTGATTTTGGTGCAGGTCATGATCCCAGGGTCGTGGGATCAAGCCCCGTGGTTGGGCTCTGCACTGACTGGAGAGCCTGCTGAAGATTCTCTATCTCCCTCTCTCCCTCTGCCCCTTTCCCCAGCTCGTGCTCTCTCTCTCTCTCTCTCTCTCGGAAAAAAAAAATTTAACGTTAAAAGGAGAAATGTAGCGCTGCACTTTGCACTTCCGTCCCCCAAAAAAGAGGTAATGAAGGAATGGCAGATGGAAAATTAGTGACAACGCAGGTGGACCTGTGATGTCATCAGCCTTTCTCCAGCCAGCTCTGGTGGACCATGCATCCTGGTTTGCCTGGACAGTTCCAATGTGTGGCTGCTGTCTGACAAAATATCAAGTACCCTCAATCTCAAAGGTGTCTCCGTTTAAATGATGACACACACACACCACACACACACACACACACACACACACACACACACGCATTTATCTGAGTATAGTTGGCATACATTGTTACATTAGTTTCAGGTGTACAATTCAGTGATTTCACAAGTTCATACATTATGCTGTGTTCATCACAAATGTAGCTACCGTCTTCCCATTACGTCGGGACTGTATCCCTATGCTCTGCTCTTTATTTCCGTGACTCACTCACTGCATAGCTGGAGACCTGTATCTCCTTTTCCCCTTCGCCCATTTTGTCCAGCCTCCTCCCCTACTTAGCAACCATCACTTTGTTCTCTGTATCTGTACTACTCATTCTGCTTTTGGTTTTGTTTGTTCTTTTTTGAAAGATTCCACTTAAAAATGAGATCATTGGCACTTGTCTTTCTCAGTCTGACTTATTTCACTTAGCATAATGCCTGCTAGGTCCATCCATGGTGTCTCAAATGGCACGATCCCATCCTTTTTTTTTTTTTTTTTTTAATGGCTATGTATTATTGATTGTGTATGGATACCACCTTTTCTTCATTCGTTCTTCTACTGATGGACCCTTAAATTGCTTCCACGTCTTGGCTATTGCAGATAATGCTGCAATAGACATAGGGGTGTATATATCTTTTCAAGTTAGTGCTTACATTTTCCCTGGGTAAATACCCCGTAATGAAATTATTGGACCATGTGGTACTTCTGTTTTTAATTTTTTGAGGAACTTCCATACAGTTTTCCACAATGGCTGCCCCAGTTTGCATTATCACCAACAGTGCATGAGGGTCCCCTTTCTCCATATCCTCACCAACACCTGTTGCATCTTGCATTGATTTTAGCCATTCTAAAAGGCACCAGGTGATATATTAATGTAGTTTTGATTTGCATTTCCCTAATTATTAGTGATGTTGAGCACCTCTTCTTTAGATAACTGTCTGTTTAGATACCCTGCCCACTTATGAATTGAATTATTTGGTGGTTGGTGTTAATTGTATGAGTTCTTATGTACTTTGGATATTAACCCCTTATTGGATCTATCATTTGCAAATTCATTCTTCTATTCAGTGTTGTCTTTTGTTTTGTTGATGATTTCCTTTGCTGTGCAAAAGCTTTTTATTTTGATGTAATCCCTATAACTACAAGGATTTTTGCTTTTGTCTTCCTTGCCTTAGGAGACATATCTAAAAAAATGTTGCTATAGCTGATGTCAGAGAAATTACTGCCTGTGTTTTCTTCTAGGATTTTTATGGTTTCAGATCTCACATTTAGGTCTTTAACACATTTTGCATTTATTTTTGTGTATGGTGTAGGAAATAGTCCAGTTTCTTTTCTTTTTTCTTTCTTTTTCTTTTTTTCTTTTCTTTCTTTCTTTCTTTTTTTTTTTTTTTTTTTGCATGTTGTGGTCCAGTTTTCCCAACACCATTTATTGAAAAGATTCTTTTCCCCATTATATCTTCTTGCCTCCTTTGTCAAGATTAATTGACCATATACATGTGGGTTTATTTCTGAAGCTTCTATTTCTTGTTCTTTTTAAAAAATGTTTTAATGTTTATTCATTTTTGAGAGAGAGAGACAGAGAGAGAGAGAGAGAGAGAGAGAGAGACTGAGTGCAAGTGGGGGAGGGGCAGAAAGAGGGAGACACAGAACCCGAAGCAGGCTCCAGGTTCCAAGCTGTCAGCTTGGAGACCCTGATGTGGGACTCAAATTGATAAACTGTAAGATCATGACCTGAGTTGAAGTCAGAGGCTCAACCAACTGAGCCACCCAGAAGCCTCATCTTCTACCTTGTTCTTTGACATATGTCTCTATTTTTGTGCCAGTACCATACTGTTTTGAATACTATAGCTTTGTAATATATCTTGAAATCTAGAATTTTTATACCTCCAGGTTTGTTTTTCTTTCTCTGGATTGGTTTGCCTAATTGGGGTCTTCTGTGGTTCCATACACATTTTAGTGTTATTTGTTAGATAACAGTAGTTTTGCTAGTTTTTTAGTTTTGCTAAAAATGCTGTTGGTGTTTTGATAGGGATTGCATTCAATCTGTAGATCGCTTCAGGTAATAAGGAAATTTTGACAATATTCTCTTCCAATCCATGAGCATGAAATATATTTCCATTTTTTTTGTGTCGTTTTCAATTTCTTTCATCAGTGTCTTACCATTTTCAGAGTACAGTTCTTTCACTTCTTTGGTTAAGTTTATTCCTCAGTATTTTATTCTTCTGGGTGCAATTGTAAATGGTGTTGTTGTTGTTGTTGTTGTTGTTTTGATTTCTTTTTCTGCCACTTGATTGTTAGTGTATAGAAACACTACTGAGTTCTGGGTATTAATTTTGTATTATACCAAATAACTGAATTCATATATCACTTCTAGTGGTTTTGTGATGAAGTCTTCAGGATTTTCTATGTATCTATAAATGGTTTAACTTCTTTACCGATATGGGTGACTTATTTCTTTCTGTTGTCTGACGACTGTGGCTAGGACTTCCAGTACTGTGGTGAATAAACGTGGTAAGAGTGGACATCCTCGTCTTGTTCCTTACCTTTGGGGAAAGCCCTCACTTTTTCACCATTGAGGATGAGGTCTTTCATATTTTCATATAAAGCCTTTATGATGTTGAAGCATGTTCCCTCTAACCGCATTTTGTTGAGTTTTCTATCATAAATAGATGTTGAATCTCGTCAAGTATTTTCTCTGCATCTATTGAGATAATAAATCGTGTAAAAACACAGTTAAAGATATATGTAGAACGTGTCCCTGAAACCTTGCAAATAAAGATTTACTGATGCCCAGATGAGATGTGTTTCCAAATGGGAACACAGTCATGATACTGGTGAAGTGGATACTAGGTCTGCCCCTGACCATCAGGTTCTTCAAACCAGGAATGCAACCAGCAGGGGAGGGAGTCACCATATTGCCAAGAGGGGCTGACCCAGGCTGCAGCGTGGAAATTGGGTTTATGCCAAACGTTGCAGGGAAGAATTACACGAGCCCCAGAGTGTTTCTGAGATGCCTTCCAGCACTCCTCTTTCCAACAGCCCTGATCAATGGGACACTATGGCAGCTAGACACCAAAGAAGGTAAAGAAAAATAAAGAACCGTGTCCAGCCAAGCGCTGCCAAAGGAAGCAGAACAGAAGATGTATAATTTAATAAGTGACTTTAGCATATGTGTCTTATAAAGACTTATCCCCCAATAAGTTATATGAAGTGCACAGACAGTGGCTAAGAATTTTGATTTTCAGGGGGTGTATGGTTGAATTGACATCTCCCCCAGATGACTCCATGGCTGAAAGGACTTCACATGGATTCTGGAAGCAAAATGGGTGGTCCCTGCTAGAAATCTCCAATACACCCAAATCCAGTCACACCTCACCCTTCTCACGCTGCCCTTTGCTCCAGAAAGCTGGCTTATATAAACAATGCCATTGGGCCTCTTGTCTATTCTGGTTTCTCATTAAGTGTAGCCAATAGGAAGTTCAGCAGGAGATCAGAGAGGGAGGAAGAGGTATAGACTCCCAGGGTTTCTTCACATAGTGTTACTCTCTCTGGCTTCACCCCTCAGTCAAGGGTCAAAGTTCCTGTTGGGCAGCCTTCTGCACACACCTCTGCCATGACAGTCTCTGGTATAGGCTTTCTGTGTCCCTTCCTGTTGGGCCTGGAGCACTGGTTTCTCTATATTTTGCATACCTCTTTCCCCATCTGCTAAACTCTTCTCAAATCTCCCAGTCTGAATGTAATGTCTGGTTTTGTTTTGTTCTGTTTTTTCAGAATCTCTGACTGCCACATAGACATGAGCATATGGTTTCCCAACATCCCAATAGGGACATCTGTTGATTGATTTACAGTGTGGAGCCCACACAGACATGGGAATTAGCAGTACTGCTTGCCTGTGGGATTAGTATTGATGGGTGGAGATGTAAAAGCAAACGTGGGGAAATTTTACATGCCAAGAACCCCCTCCAAGTCCGTGGAGCTAAGTAGCTAAAGGCCCTGGCTGACACTGAGCTTTTTATTCCTCAGGAGACCTGGTGGGCTCTGAGCAGGCTAAAAGCTGGTATAGTTAAGAGTGTTGGTACTATAACAAAAGGATAGATTGCAGGAATTTTCCTAGAACGAGTCCTTAATCTAGAGATCCCCTAGACCATTCATGCATTCTACCAAGCATGAATGTAACAATTTTCCTCTGAGTATTCCAATCAGCCAGGAGGCAAAGACAGAAGCATGGGATTGAGAGTTCCCCGACAAATCATCTTGCAGATGAAGCCAAATACAATATGCCCCTCATAATCTGAGTTGACTGTATATTTTTTTTTCTCCCAAGTTAAATTTGAACAACCAGCCATCAATTTCTGAACACTGGAGAAAAAGTAGCTAATGTGGAAGAAATAGACAAAGACTAAGTTGGAGCATACTTGGCTGGGAGAAAAACACCTAAATTCCAGCAACATTTTCATTTTCATAAATATAAACATCAAAATCTTCATAAATATAAATGATATTACATCCGCAAAGCATTTAGAGAATATAGAAGAGCCTGTGGAAATCAAAAGCATGACAGCAGAAATAAAAACCTTAGTAGAGGACTTCCTCTGTGTCTCCAAGGAATTCGAGCAGAAAAAAAAAAAAAGATAAGAAATATAATAAAATAATTTCCCAAGAGGTAGACCTTTTGAAAAATAGACAATTTGGGACAAGAGACAAAATGAAATAAATAAGGATATCATTAATGAAATAATTGGAGGAATTTTTTTAACAAGTTCCTAAGCACTCGTAAATTAAAAGAAATAGATCCACAAAAAAGAAAGAAAGAAAGAAAGAAAGAAAGAAAGAAAGAAAGAAAGAAGAAAGAAAGAAATAAAGAAAGAAATAAAGAAAGAAAGATCATTAGGAAATTCCAGAGCAGTTACAACCAAGAGAAGATTCTACAAGATTCCAGAGAGAAAGAGAGAGAGAGTTTGTGTAAATAGCAACACTGGAAGCAAGAAGCTAGAACTACTTCTTGAAAATTCTGAAGAAACACAATATCCAACCTAGTATTATATCACCAGCCAAGTTACTAAAGAGTATGATGGTAGAATAAAAATATGAGATATTTAAAGTCTCAAAATATTGACTCCCCTTGCACTGTTGTTGAAGAGGGACTAGAAGTCTGTGCTGACAAAACGAAAGACTAAATGTGGGCAGGCAGATAGGGGACCAGCAAACAGGTGTCCAATAGAGGAGAAGGGCATGGGTGTCTCTGTGGGGACTGTATCAGTGGGTGGCATGATGGCCATTGCATCCCCAGAGCAGTGGGACTCAAGAGACAGAAGGTTGAGGACTGTCATCTAGATGCCATTGTACTATCTCCTATTTTCTCTTAGCTTTGATGCTGAAGGGAATTATCACAGGTCGGACCCATACCAAGACACTGAATATTGCAAGAAATGATATTAAAGCCTCATGTCCCTCCGCAAAATCACTGCTTCTTCTCTTTTCTCTGAATTGTAGCTTATACTCTACTTGTAACACCAGAAGTTAGTTTTGTCTCTATTTGATAATTATTTTTTTTTAATTTTTTAATGTTTATTTTTGAGAGAGAGAGAGAGTGGGGGTGAGGCAGAGAGAGAGCGAGACACAGAATCCGAAGCAGGCTCCAGGCTCCGAGTTGTCGGCACAGAGCCTGTCGCGGGGCTTGAGCTCACGAACCGCGAGATCGTGACCTGAGCCGAAGTCGGACACTTAACCGACTGAGCCACCCAGGCGCTTTTGTATCTGATAATTAAATATAATCATAACATTCATACCCTCCTTGGCTTCTCTTGCTCCAAATCATGGTGCGTGTGGTTGTGATACACTCATTTACGTTGCTTTTAATTTCCTGAATCACATGAGTGTATCCTAACCTGTTTATCCGTTCTACTGTTGGTGAATATTTGCTTTGTGCTATTACAGATAATGCTGCTACAAAATGATTTTGTACACGTCTTGGTGGATATGTCTATGAACTTTTTTTGTATCTAATCTGGAATATAGAATATATATATAATTTTCCAAGGCGACTCCAGTGGTCTGTACTACCCTGGCTGGTGTATAGGAATCCCTATTGCTATCTGTCTTTACCAACATGAGAATGTATAGTACTTGTAATTGTATCTCTTCTAGGAGTAGTGGCAGCCCATTGTGGTTTCACTCAGTGAGGAAGTGGGTGTAACCAGTGATCAAAGTCAAGGTTCCAGGGGGTATCCTGTCATTTAGAGCTTGATGGAGTTACTACACTAATCCAGCAATATTAGCGACTTGATAGTTCTAAGTTTTAAAATACTATACTTCCGCTGAAACAGTCACAGATAAACAGCGAATGTGCTGTCACATTTTTTTTTCCTGTGAGTACCTACTACAGAGGCATTGTTTATGAAAATAAGGAGGTATGTGCGCAAATGTTTTTAGGAAGGAGATAATTCAGTGCAGAAGGAGAGATAGAGAAAGCAAGAAGAAGGAAGGAAGGAAGGAAGGAAGGGAAGAAGGAAGGAAGGGAAGGAAGGAAGGAAGGAAGGAAGGAAGGAAGAAGGGAGGCAGGGAGGCAGAGGGAAGGAAGGAAGGAAGAAAGGAAGGAAGGAGGAAGGGAGGAAGGAAGGAAGGAAGGAAGGAAAGAAGGAAGGAAGAAGGGAGGCAGGGAGGCAGAGGGAAGGAAGGAAGGAAGGAAGGAGAAAGGGAGGAAGGAAGGAAGGAGGAAGGGAGGAAGGAAGGAAGAAGGGAGGCAGGGAGGCAAGGAGGGAAGGAAGGAAGGAAGGAAGGAAGGATGGAAGGAAGGAAGGAAGGAAAGAAGAAGGGAGGCAAAGAGGGAAGGAAGGAAGAAGGAAGGAAGGAAGGAAGGAAGGAAGGAAGGAAGGAAGGAAGGAAAGAAGGAAGAAGGGAGGAAGGAAGGAAGGAAGAAAACAAGAGAAAGAAAATGTAATTTCCATTCTTTTCCTTGCCTCCCTGCCCTTTATTTTTAACAACAAATTTTCCTCAGAGGAATAATAATATCATGTAAGAAAATTCTTTAAATTGTGCTTGCTAATATAATTAAACATTGAATAGAGGAGGTGAGAGGAAGTGAAGTGTGCCTGTGTATAAGGTTTAGAAGATATGGCTGCTCCTGCGGGGTGTGCAGAGATGGGCATGTGTGCCTTTTCCGAGGTTCTAAGACACAGTGACACGGCCAAAAGAATTTGATGACAAAGAATTGTTAAATACACTTTTCAAAACATCTTGTTTCCGTATCAAGAAAAGTAAAGCACCTGACGTCAAAGGAAAATTCCAGCTCCACAACAAATTCTGTTAGAAAATGCTAAGCGCTAACCTAGCTTGCAGCACAGTGTTGTAAACCTAAGATTTGATATGCTCATCATCGCTCGGACAAGCTAACTATACATTTTTATATTTGCTGTAAGACATTATATAAAGGAAACGACTCCCATGAAGAAAATTACTGGCGAAATGCAACCAGGTAAACTCAACAAGAACATATGCTTTTAGCGATAAAATCGTGGCATTTTTTTCATGTAAATCATATGAGATATTTAGAAGGATTTAATCAGAGTAGACCTTGTTGTGCTAAGCGTTGGCATTCAAATGTGGTCATAATCTTACGTAACACCACATTGACAAAGAGACCGCCGGTCACACTCTCTTCTTTAATTGCCTGCCGAGTCAGCCTGAAATCTATGCTCCAGTAAAAATGCATTTCAATTAATTACACACTTTATTTATTTATGCACACAGCAATCACTGTGGTTTATGAAGAGAGAAGGAAGAAAAAAGAAGTCCGAACTTACTAGCTTGTTCTCAAACTTCTAAAAATCTCTGTACTGGATGTTGTTCTGTCATATGTCCCGGAGATAAAATATCTTCGAAAAACATACTTAAAATAAGTTGATATTTAGTGAGTAGCTGAAAATGCAAAGCATTGTCTTGGAATAAAGCCACTCCCAAACTGGTGTAACCTTGACATCAGTCTTATCAAACGATCAAAATCAAACAATGCCAAAAGCTAAAAATCATAACAAAACTTGTAATAAATAAGTGATTCTCCATATGAAAGCTGACCTAGGGGGGCCTGGGGGGCTCAGTCAGTTGAGCATCTGACTCTTGATCTTGGCTCAGGTCATGATCTCAATGGTTTGTGAGTTCGAACCCTGCTTTGGGCTCTGCACTGACAGTGTGGAGCCTGCTTGGGATTCTCTCCCTCTCTCTCTGCCCCTACCCCACTCGTGCTCTCTCTCTCAAAATAAATGAATAAAATTAAAAAAAAGAAAGCTTACCTAACTTGAAAATAGTTTTGTACAGCATTTTAAAGTAGTTTTTTTTAAATATTTATTTTTGAGAGAGAGACAGAGACCCAGAGAGTACAAGCAGGGAAGAGGCAGAGAGAGACACACACACACAAATCCGAAGCAGGCTCCAGGCTCTGAGCTGTCAGCACAGAGCCTGAGGCGGGGCTTGAACCCACAAACCATGCGATCATGACCTGAGTCGAAGTTGGATGCTTAACCAGCTGAGCCCCCCAGGCACCCCTCTTTTGCACAGCATTTAAAAAATAGTGTGCATAAAACATGTCATAATGCATATATTTGCATGTTTTTAAACTCTTTGCCGGTGTGCACATGCACACACACACACACAATCACTAGCATCTGTGAGCCAGACAAAATCTGACTTGAGGCTTAGCTGTGGGATGCACCGACCGCGATGGGCTCTCCATTTATCTGCTTCCGCAGGATTTCACCTGTGCTTTCATGTGCTTCGGTGTAACACAGAAGAGGCACACTCGTGTGCCTCCCAAGGTGAATGTTTGCATAGGTCACGAGGTAAGTCACATGAGATTTCAGTAAATGCCGGACATCATCACCATCATTGTCATTATCTTGCTGTGTGGCTGCTATCCTCATGATTACGAGTTGTTAAGGATAGACTTGTTATCTTGGAAGACAGTCTACCAAAAAATACCTTCTACTAGGTATTTTATTATCCCAGGAATGGCCCCTACAGGACAGAGATACACAGCTTTCTCTCGTCTGTTTCCTTCCCACAATCAGACTGGGGAGAAAATATTTATAGACTTGAGCTTGCCATAGAGGAGTGATATTAATATTAAGTGCATGGTGAAAAGACCACATTTTGAGAAGGAACGTCAGCTTTGTGAAGAGTTTATTTTTGCAACTTGTCTCCAGTTAAAATCATATGACATCTTGCAGCCTAGTCTGATGTTCTAGGGGAAGGAACAGGAGCCGGTTTCAGTGGTGGGGTAATCCTGCTTTCCTGTGAATTCATGCCTAGAACTGAGCTGCGTAGCAACGTCGTGGTCCTGAGCCTGGTGGAAGGCAAGACACCTCTAGAACCAGGTAACTGAGGGTTACCAGTCTGTCATCTATATGTCTTAGTGTAACATACAATGCACAAAAAATAAATAAATAAATAAATAAATAAATAAATAAATAAATAAATAAATAAAGTGGAAGGGCACCTGGGTGGCTCAGTCAGTTAAGCATCCGACTTCGGCTCAGGTCATGATCTCACAGTTCCTGGATTCGAGCCCTGCATGGGGCTCTGGGCGGACAGCTCAGAGCCTGGAGCCTGCTTGGGATTCTGTGTCTCCCTCGCTCTCTGCCCCTCCCCTGCTCCTACATGCTTTCTCTCTCTCTCAAAAATAAATACGCACTAAAACAATTTAAAAAAAAAAGGAAACTGGGTAACATATAATCATACTAGATTAGAAATAAATATAAAATGAGTACAGCCTCCAACACCCTAGGAGTTCCAATTGGATCGCTTTCCATCCACAGCCACATCACAGCACAGGGAACCACCTTCCTGAACTTTCTGAGAGCGCCTTACTCGCTTTCCTTTTTAAGGCAGCCTATCATATGCTTCCTTGAACAGCATGTTTAATGATTGCTCTTTGCATCCTACAACTTGTATCACACTTCATGTGTTCTTTTGTCCCCTGCTCCTTCACACAAAATTCTCACTGCCGCGCGATTGATGACTGTGTACAGGGTGGTAACCTCCTCACGGTCACTTCCGTAGAAAATTCGGCTACATGAATGTTACCCAAGGTATTGATCGAGCCACTTTTTGACAGACACTTTTCATCTTCTTCCTTCTTTTTAACTACCGTGCCATGCTGTGCTTATACCTCAGGCACACACGAGTGGACTCTTTGGGGACATTTATCCAAGCATGGAACACTAGGGCCTTTGTAGTCAACGCTCGCAAATGCTGCCAAAGTGGATTCCAAGTGGCAGGTGCCAATTAACCTTCCCCTTTGAAACATATGGAAGTTTCTGTTGCTGAAATTCTGTTCGTTTTGTCTTGTTTTTGTTTTTGCTATGTTCTGACTTTGAAATTTTGGGCCACCAGATTGTTTCTAATTGCTGCTCGCCGGGGTTTTAAACAACATTTTTCTTGATACTAAAATGTTTCTTATCGGGTGGCTGGGTGGCTCAGTCGATTTGGCCTCTCACTCTTGACTTCAGCTCAGGTCATGGTCTCACGATTCGTGAGATCGAGCCCCGCGTCGGGCTCCGCACAGATAGTGTGGACCTGCTTGGGATTCTATCCGTCCCTCTCTTTCTGCCCTTTCGTCTCTCTTTCTCTCTCTCTCTCTCTCTGTCTCTCTAAAAATAAATAAATAAACATTTAAAAAATAAAAAGTCAATAAAATGTTTCTTATTAAGCAACCTTCACATACACGTAAGGAACCTGAGGTCCTCATGATCTAAAATATATTATCTTCTACAATCATTATAATTTTGACTTAAGTAATTAAATTTTTAATCTCCTGAATCTGATTGTTGTGTATGGGCAGGAGTCTTATTTTTTTGTTTCTTGTTTTTTTTGTTTTGTTTTGTTTTTTTTGTTTTAACATCTGAGAAGTCTATCAGCTTATTGTCCAACCAACACTTACTGAAATGACCGTTCTTCTCATCCGGCTCCATAGAGGCATCTCAGCCACACATCAAGTGTCGGCTCAGGGAGCTATTTATGGGCTTTGTGTCCTGTCTCATCTGTCTCTGTCGCTCTCTGCACTACAATCATGCTGTGTTAATTATATTAGCTTTATTTTCACTCTCACTAGCTGATTGAGCAAGGCTTTCTGCTTTATTCTTTTTCATCAAGTGTGTCTAAACTCCCCTTGCTCTCTTCATTTCCATGTGAATTTTAGAATAAGCTTGTTAATTCTCATGAAATACTCTGTTGGAGAATTTGATTGAAGTTGGGTTAAATCTACAATTCAATTTTTCAGATGATTGATGCCTTTGATACATTCAGCCTTACAATCCCACAGAACATTGTATACCTCTCAGCATCCATAGGTCTTTAATTTTGCCCAGCATAATTTTGCCACAAAGTCTTGGGTACAGTTTATGACACGTATTCTTAGGTACTTTAAAATCCCATTAATTTATGTCTCGGCGTTTTAGCGATAACCCTTTGTATTACTTTGCTTTGGTCACTCCAGGGATTATAGTCTACATTCTTACCTTTTTAGTTTACTTAGAGTGAATTATGTACCATTTCCTATAAGATGCAAAAACCTTGAAATTATATAGAATCCATTCATGGTGACTACCATTTCTCATGCAACTGTTAACGTATGTAGTAGCTCTATGTGTCAAAAAGAACTTAAGAGAAAAATCACCTTTCACATTTACCCAGTTCTGATGCTCTCTCTTCCTTTCTGAGGATATAAGTTATTATCTGATATTGTTTTGTCTCAGCCTAAATAACCTTCCTTAGAGCTCTTGTGGTCAACTGGTAACAAATGCACTTATCTGAAAATGTGTTTACTTAACCTTCCTTCTTAAAGGATATTTTCACTGGCTATGGAGCTCTGGGTTGGCAGTTTTGTTTATCTTTTAGCATTGTAAAGATATTGTTTTCCTGTCTTCTGGTCTCCATTGTTTATGACAAGAAGTAATTTATCATTTGTAACATTTCTCCCTGTATGTTTGTGTGTGTATGTGTGTGTGTGTGTGTGTGTATACACACACACACACACACACACACACACACACACACAAATATATATATATATATATATATATATATATATATATATATATACTATATATATACTATATATATTTTTTTTTCTGTAGCTTGATTATGAAGCCTTTACGTGTTTATCCCAGTTGGTGATTTTGAACTTCTGACAATAGTGACACTTGTAGGACAGTAGTGAAAACCTGGTCTTCGTAATGGACAGTGGCTCCATTGTATACACATAAAGAAAAAAAATGAGTCTTGACCCCATTGTCACACCGTACACAAAAATCAATTCCCAATGGATTCTAGATACAGAATCATGAAACTCTGAGGCCTTTAGAAGAAAACATACACCATGCTCATGACCTTGAGTTGGGAAAAGACTTCTTAACCAGGATACAACAAACACTGCTCAATATAAAGAAAAGAGAAACGGATTTTAATAAGGTTAGGCATTTCGCCTGTCAAAAGACATTAAGATAGCAAAAGGCAAGTTATAGAGTGGGATAGGATTATTGCAACATACCTATCCGATACAAGACTCATACCTTACATATATAAAAGAAAATATTGAGGTGAGCCTATCATCCTGTAGAATTGTCAAATCATTATAGGTACATCTGAAACTAATGCAACATTGTGAGTCAACTATATTTCCATGAAAAAAAGATCAGTCACAGAAATACAAACCATTAAAAACATGGGCTAAACTCTTGAATGATCTCTTTACCACCGAGGTTCTTGAAGTGATCAATAACCATGTGAGAACTATGACAAGCTGTTCAACATTATTAGTTGTCAGGGAAATGCAAATAGCAACTACCATTAGCTACCGGGGTAGGAACACAAGATGGCTAAGACCAAAATGGTTGACAATAATAAGTGTTGTCAAGGCTGTGGAGTCACCAGAGCTCAAGTGCATGGCTCAGGGAGTGACATTATTCTATCCAAACAGAAAATTTCTCGACAGAACCTTGGGAATTTGAAGATGCACTGTCTTGGCCTCAGTTCTGTAGATGCAGAATCAGAGGGGGTAAGACGTCAGCACTTCACATGAAGATGCTGTGGAGGGTCAGCAAACAGGAAGAGAGGGAAGAAAAGACACAAGCAATGCAATGTGGGGTGTTATTTCTTTGGCTATAGCTTCACAGTGAGTGCAGGTTGCAATGGAAAGGTTGGAGGAGGACATAAGCTTCAACATGTTCTGTAGCAAGTGAAAATGAGAGGGCAACTATCTGACCCATATCCCATCAGTCTTGGTTCAACTACAGGGGCGATTATTCTCTTATTCCTTGATTTAACTGTTATAAATTTTACCTGAGGACTATTTCTGCATTTGACTGCTAATTTGAGTTTGGGGCTGTCTTAAGTTCAAGGCTAGAACATACAATCCTGCTTTCACTGTTGTTGAACATACGTGCATATTTTTCTGTCTGTTGTAAACCTAGGGGTTAAATTCCTGGATACGTGTACGATTGCACGCACATTTTAAGATTACCAGAAATGCCGCCTTATTTCTATGTCTCAATAATGCCTGGAACTTCTGGTCTAGAGGAAAAACTAATCAGGTAAATGGATTTCCAAATCCATTGACATACTTATAATAGTTTTCCCTTTATTTTCATGTGTCAAATCACATTAATAAAATGACAGGTGTTAAATGAAGCTTACTTTTTTTGAATAAAATGAATTTCCCCTTTATATGTCATTATTGTACACATCTTTGTACTTATTGTGTTAACTTTTAAAGATTTTTGCTTCTATGTTTATAAATGATATTAGTCTTTCATATTTATTTCTCATGATGTCCTTGTCATGCTTGTCCGTCAGAGTCCTGCTGCACTCTCTAAATTAATTGAGAGTACTTCCATTTTTCCTATTCTCTGGAACAATTAGTAAAATCTTAGCATTATTCTTCCTTAAACACTTCCTAGACTTTATCACAGGAGTCATTTAGGCTGGGAATTTTCTTTGGGGAAGGTTTTTCATTAAGATCCAATTTATTTAATTGATAAAAGTTTCTTTGATTTTCTTTCTTTTGTTTTGCTTTTGATAAATGATTTTTCTACCAGCTGGGTATTTCATCTAAATTTTATTTGTGTGATAATATTCTCTAATTCCCTTTACATCTACACTATGTGGTGCTATTCCCTTTCCATCGCTGGTATTGGCCATGTTTATCTTCAGAAATTCTCCTGTTCGTTTCTTCCAGAGATTTATTCACTAATCACAGTTGCCTGAATCAATTATTAAGCAGGATTTGGAGAAATAATTATTTTTCTGATTTACACAATTCTACGTTTATTGGCTGGTAGTATTCTGTGATGAAAAAAAGATTTCCATATTTTTGCCTTCTGAAACAACAAAATGCTTCAGGCTTGCTTTATTATTTTTTTTTCTGGCTGAAACCCGTAATTATGCATTTCTCCAAGGAATCTCAGTCCCTTTTATATGGAAACGTATTTATACTATAATCTCTGGTTTTTCTCAGCACTAATTGGCCATGAATACTTCTAAGCCCTTCTAGTAGATGGGACTGAGAAATATATTCAAAAGTCATGTCAAACTAATGCCTTCAAACTCAAACTATTAGATTCTTCTTCATATTTTCCATTTCTATGTTTGCTTTTCCCTTCACCCCTAGTGAAAACACTGGTTACAAAAACTATCAGTAATTTCACTCACTTGCAGTATCCTACATTTCATACAAAAACAGTTGCAGAATTATGACCTTACAAAAATTTCAACAAACCACCTGTGAAAAGTTCAAGATTCTTCTGTGGTTTTGTTGTGTTGTGTTTATTTTCCTCTTCAGCATTCTACTTGGTAGGTTTATTTACCCATATCATCTTTACAATAAATTTATCTAAGTGTAGAAAAAAATTTACAGATTTTATACAATTGCATGAAATGTATAGATTCACAAAAAAGACAGACATCGTAAAGCTGGATCATTCCATCCAAAACCAAGAGATATTTTATCATTTGCTCAAGCCTGTTTTTGTGTCTCCCAGGGATATTAAAAAAAATGTTCTCTGGGGCACCTGGGTGGCTCAGTTGGTTAAGCGTCCAGCTTCAGCTCAGGTCACGATCTCACGGTTCGTGAGTTCGAGCCCCGGGTCGGGCTCTGGGCTGATGGCTCAGAGCCTGAAGCCTGCTTCCGATTCTGTGTCTCCCTCTCTCTCTGCCCCTCCCCTGTTCATGCTCTGTCTCTCTCTGTCCCCAAAATAAATAAACATTAAAAAAAAATTGAAAAAAAAAATGTTCTCCATAGATATTTTGTACATTTCTTAGTATGCTGCCTCCCTGGGTATTTTTTATTTTTGTTATCATAATAAAAGGATGTTTTCGTCTCTTTTTTACCTTTACACTGTTTATTGTTTGTGCATATAAATTTTGCCGATTTCTTATAATTTCATCTTAAACTAAATTTATTGAGTTATCACTGTAAAAAAAAAATGTCTTAATTTATTCTGAGAAAGTGAGTGGAGAGGAGGGGGGAGAGAGAGAGAGATAACCCCAAACAGGCTCTGCACTGTCAGGGCAGAGCCAGACATGGGGCTCAATCCCAGGAACCAGGAGATCATGATCTGAGCCAAAATCAACAGGTGACTCTCAACCCGCTGAGCCACCCAGGCGCCCCTCACTGCAAAAATTTTAAGGGCACTGTCTACTTTGATACACTTTGACAAATGCAATTCCCTGTTTAAGGATCATCATCCTTTCTGCAATGACTGGATATAGAATATTTCCACCAAACCAGAAAATCGTCTTGGGAAAAGTTTTCAATTAGCAATAATCGCGCCTCGGATAAACCTCATTGGCTACGATACTGCCACTGCGCAAAGCTCAGAAAATCGTCTTAAGTCACTTTGCAGTCTGTCTCCCCACCCACAGGCACTAAGTGCACTCTATCACTAAGTTGCACAGTCTTGAGTTTCATACAAATGGTATCCCAAAGATGTCCATGACCTAATGCACTAATCCCCAGGAATTGTGAACGTGACCTTACATTGCAAAAAGGAATCTGGGAATGACCGAGAAACACAATCCGCAAATACACTACCCGAGTTATGATGAACTGGCATGCAAAGGTGGGGTGGGAGAGGAGACACAAGGATACCACACCACACTACTTGGAGCGAGTTCCAGCTCTGCATTCTAACACGTGAAACAAAGAGAGACAAGTAGTGTTTTATGTCTAGCTCTTTTTCTCAGCTTAAGGTCACCGAGACTCATCCACGTTGCTTCCTGTTTTAATGTGGGGAAGTGTTCCGGTGCACAGTGATAGCACAACGTATTTATCCTTTCATCTGCTGATGAATACTTGGTTGTTTTAAGTACATGGCTATTGTCAATACCGCTGGATTTTGAAAGTATAAATTTACGTTTGTTTGGGGTAAATAATAAGTAGAATAACTGGGTCATTAGGTGAGTACCGCTGGATTTTGAAAGTATAAATTTACGTTTGTCTGGGGTAAATAATAAGTAGAATAACTGGGTCATTAGGTGAGTTTATGTTTAATTATATACAACTCTTTTTCAAAGTGGTTGGGTCATTTCACATTTTCATCAACAAAGTTCTAGTTGTTCTCTCTCCTCTCTTAACACGAGGATTCCAGCCTAAATTTTAGCCATTCTTACAGGTCTGTCATGGGGCCTTATTCTTGTTTTCATTTGCAATTTCCTTTTTCATCATCTACTGGTATTTCTCTATCTCATTGTATACAGTACCTATTAAAATTTTCAGCCCCAAAGTCAACAACTAAATAAATAATGAAAACTCATTGGGTGGTTATTGTTCTTGTTATTGAATTGTAAAAGTTCTTTATATATTCTAATTTTTTAAATGTTTATTTTTGAGAGACAGAGAGAGGCAGCATGAGCGGGGAGGGGCAGAGAAAGACGGAAACATATATTCTAAAAAGAAGTCTTGCATCATATGTATGTATTGCAAACACAAGTCAGTGGCTTGTCTTTTATTTTCTAAATGATATTCTTTTTAAGATTTATTTTTCCAGTAATTGGATGTTAGCATAAAAAACACATTTGCTGTTGTTTCTTTTCTTTTCTCGGTATATTTCTTAGAGTTTTCTACACAGACACCGTGTTCTCTCTGAACGGAGACAATTTTATTTTTTATTTCAAATATGGATATTTCCTCACCATAATAAACCATAACCACGAATACAAAAATAATATGGATACTTCCATTTATTTCTCTTGTCTAATAGCATTTTGAATGTCATTTTCTAACATAGGTAACAAAACGGTGGGAGCAGACATCCTGACATGGTTCCCAACCTCCGTGACTACGTGTTCAATTTGCCACATTTAAGTATAACCTCAGCTATATTCTCTTTGTAGGTATTTGTATTAGTGTCCTACTAACAAATGACAAGTTACCATAAATATAGCAGGTTTAAAAAAATGATTATTTAAATTAGGTAGGTCAAAAGGGCGAAACGGATCTCACTGCGTTCTAATGGAGGTATCAGCATGGCCGCACCCCCTTCTGGAGTTGCTAGGGAAGATCTGTTTCCTTACTCCTTCACTGTCAGCAGCCCTCAGTTCCTTGCAGTTGCAGGTCTAACATCCTCAGAGGCTAGGGGCTTTCCCCAGGGGGGTAGGTCACCACCTCCCTTGGCTTGCACCCTTCTTTCCTCATCTTTAAGATCGCGAAGGTAGGTGGAATTTTCGACACACGGCAGATTCTTCTGGCTACGTCCACGGGAGACCCTCTTCTCTTAAGGGCACATGTTGAATGGACGGAACTGGAGGGTACGATGCTGAGTGAAATAAGTCAGGCAGAGAAAGACAGTTACATGTTTTCACTCACATGTGGATCCTGAGAAAATGGAGAACAATGGGGGAGGGGAAGGGGAGGAAGTTACTGAGGGGGAGGGAGGCAAACCGTAAGAGAGGTAAATACTGAGAACAAACTGAGGGTTGATGGGCAGTGGGGGAGAGGGGAAAGTGGGTGATGAGCACTGAGTAGGGCACCTATTGAGATGAGCAGTGGGTGTTGTATGGAAACCAATCTGACAATAAATTATATCTAATATAAGAGAGAGAGAGAGAGAGAGCACATGTTGATTAGATTATGCCCACCAGACAATCCAGTGTAAGTTTCTGTATCTAGGTCCTTAAATTTAATGCCATCTGCAAAGTTTTTGTGGCCAAATAAAGTAACATTGACAGGTCCTGGGGATTATGGGGTGAAAACTCTTTGGGACACCATTATTCTGCTCACCACAAATTATGGAAATTTCATTCCATCCACAGGCAGTGAGGAATTTTATGGTCAATCAGTGCCGGATTTCTCCATACTTTGAGATACGCCTAATACTTTTACCCTTTATTCTGTCAATGACTGAATTACACGGATTTTCAAATGTTGAAAAATCCTTCCATTGCTGGTCATTTTTTCAAGATGTGTTACCTTTTTTTTTATGTTTTACTAGATTTGAATTGCAAATATTTTATTGAAGATTTTGTATGTCAGTGTTCATGAAACATATTGGTCTATAATTTTCTATTCTTTCTACTATCTCTGCTTTTTTCTGTCAGAGTTATGCCAACGTCAGAAAAGAGGGGAAACATTTCCTCCTCTTCTGTTTTCTGAAAGGCTCTGTAGCATTGGTGTTAACTTCTAGCTTAACTATTTCTATGGTTCTCTATTGGAAGCACCTCGGCCCTGTGTTTTCATCATGGAAAGACGATTATTTATTTAATTTCTTTAATAAAAATATGGGAATTCAGCATTTCCATATTCATTCAATTTCCTCTGCTATGTTCATCAGCAAATGGGCCTGTTTTGTTCAGGTTATTCATGTGTGTGTAAAAGGTTTAATCTTTTAATGTCTGGGATAGGTGATGATAGTCTCACTTTCACTACTAATGAATGAATTACTACTGGGTTTTTATCTTTATTGATCTTTTAAAAAAAAATAGGTTTTGTTAAGGGAACCTGAGTTAAGCATCTGACTTCGGCTCAGATCATGATCTCACAGTTTGCGAGTTCGAGCCCCACGTCGGGCTCTGTACTGACAACTCAGAGCCTGGATCCTGCTTCAGATTCTGTGTCTCCCTCTCTCTCTGCCTCTCCCCTGCTTGCGCTCTGTCCCTCTCTCTCTGCCTCTCCCCTGCTCGCGCTCTGTCTCTCTCTCGCTCTCAAAAATAAACATGAAAAAAAACTTTAAAAATAAGTTTTGTTTAATTTGCTTCTAATGACTTTGAAACTAATTTCTTCTTCTTAACTTCCTCAGGTGAAAATTTAGACTCCTGAAAATTAACATCTTTTTCTTTCAATATTTTACACCTTTATGAGATTGAGTCATCCAATTCACAAAATACATTATCTTCCATTTAAGTTTGCTACTTTCTTTTAGGAAACGTATTGATGTTTAAAGTTATAGGTTTAGCACCTATCTTGTTATGCTTTCTGCCCCCTGATTATTTTACTCTTTGGTTTCCATAATATAAAGAATTTCTTCATACTTTATTACAATTTATTTGGCTTTTTTTGACATGTAAAGCCTATCGCTTTTTTATTGAAATTTTAAAATTGTTTAAGTAATTTTAATTGTTTTTTTTTTTTAGTTTTTTTTCCAGTTATACTATTATATCATTAGCCAATAGAAAAATAAATCTTCCATTCTAACTTTTATAACCCTATTTTTTTTTTTTCATTTCTGAGTATAACTGCCAAACTCTCCAAAATAATGTTAACATCATACTGGACATTGTTGCCTTTTTTTTTTTTTTTTAATTTTTTTTTTTTAACTTTTATTTATTTTTGAGACAGAGAAAGACAGAGCATGAACAGGGGAGGGGCAGAGAGAGAGGGAGACACAGAATCTGAAACAGGCTCCAGGCTCTGAGCTGTCAGCACAGAGCCGGAAGGCAGGGCTCGAACTCACCGACCGTGAGATCATGACCTGAGCCGAAGTCGGACGCTTAACCCACGAGCCACCCAGGTGCCCCTCCTTTTTTTTTTTTTTTAAACTACGTAGAAGAGCCTCCGGCAGTTTGTCCGTTAGGTAAATTTAGCCGGCTTCTGAGCTAAGTAGATATACATATTTTATCACGCTAAAGATCTATCGTCAATTTCCACTTTATTGACTGTTTTAAACATGAAGAAGTGCTTAAAGTTTTGATGGTCTGTTTAACTTCTGTGGAGAAAACCCTATACTTTTTTTTTTCTTAGATGAATTCATATGATGAATTATGTTAATGGTTTTCTAATAGTAAGCCAGTTTTACATTCCTAAAATATATCCTTCATCATGTTGGTGTCCCATTTAAACAGTATGCTGTTGACTTGTGCTTGTGAATATTTTATTCAGGGATTGTACGTGACCATGTTGATAGAAAATTTTATTTTGTTATTGTCATCAGGCTGGAGTGTCAACGTCACACTTTTTTCATGGCAAGAAATTTAGCGTGTTTTTGTTTTTTTTTTTTTCCTTCTTCTTCTCTGGAACAATTTAAGCTTCATTAGAACATCTGCCATGGAAGGATTTATACAATTCTTGTGCAAAAAAAAAACTGCACTTGCTGGTTGTTTGTAGAAGCTCTTGGGTAAGATTCTCAGTTGTTGTTGTTTGTTTTTGTTTTTCTGTAGAGGCTGCATTTTCCAGGCAGAGATAACCTGAGCACAATAGAATTTCCTAGGGAATTATCCCTTTCACCTCGGATTACAGATTGATTTCCAAAGAGTTATCCAAAATCTCGTATATCTCAAATATCTCATGGTTTAAAAACAGTTGCCTGTTTAAAATCATTACTTTCACTTCTACCAGCATTTACATACTTTCGTTGTCCTTTTTCTCCATTACCTATGCAATAGTCTGTCTATATTGTTTAGAATTAAAGGATCAGCATTATAATTTTTTTTTGTAGTTCCACCGTTTTTCTCTTCTCTTTCTCAGCGGTTTAAGATTTTGCCTCTTTTATTTCTTTCTTTCTTCACTTAGCTTTTTTCTCTTGCTCCCCATGATTTTGAATTTGGCCTTTCTTTATTTCCATTATTTCAGTTGTATTTCAACAAATGTCTAAGCTGCAACTGCTTCATTTTTACCCATAGATTCTGATTTATAGTGTTTCACTACCGCAGTTTTAAGGAAATCTGAAGATTTGAATTTTCTATCTGCTTAGAACGGAGTGTTGACTAATAGAGTTATAAAAGCTTCAAAACTATGTGGCATTTTACCTGTTGTTTGTTATTACTCCGTGGTATTACTGCGCGGAATATTTATTTTTTTCTATACCGTATAATTTAATGAAGTTTTCTGCGTGAAAATTAGCGATCAGAAATTCTTGTGTTCTATGGAAATATTGCAGTGTCGTTTTGAAAAAAAAGTGCACTCACTATTATTGGGATAAAAAGTACATACATACATGATATATAGACATACACATAAGATCTACCTCACAGATTTCCACTTGTTACATCTTTTTTTAGTAGTCTCTGCTTTGCATGACTGTGTATTTTATGTTTATTGTACTTTTCCTTTATGATGGTTTGCTTTTTAAAATATTTTTATTGATTGATTTTTTTTTTTGGTGAGTGTGGAGATTCATGATTCTGTCCAAGTGGAAGATTTGAAAAGCACCCCTGATAATTCACTTATTTTAATTTCTGCTATTTGTTTAATTATCTTTAAAAAGCATTCTTTGGCTCTATTTTACTGTCTCATAAATTAATATGCTCATACAACATGTATCTATCATTCTTTTTCTCCAATCTTAAGTTTTGATTCCTGTTTCACTAAATCATATAGTGTTTTTATACCATTCTTCCATTCTAGAGAGAGATTTTTTTTTTAAATCTTAGATTTCCAATGAAAGGTAGTCAGGGGTCACTGCGGGCCACACGTCCTCAGTCATTTCTTGGTGCTTTTAGCATGTTTCCGTTGGATTCTTCAGGAAGCACTTTTGGAGGTACTTTCCTGGCATTAGGGAAATGCAAATTAAAACCACAGTGAGGAAAAGAAGAGCACGGTGAGATACCACACTACTAATATATTAAATGGATTTAGAAAAACAACAACACTGAACATACTGAGCCGTGGCGTTGGTGTAGAACAATTTTTAGACCTTGTGAATGGGATTGCAAAACGGTGCAGCTGCTTTGGGACAGAGTTTGGCAGTTTCTTAGAAAATCACGCCTACTTGTTCCATAACCCAATTCCCATGCCCAGCTGATTACGTAAGAGAAGTGAAAAAACCAACGTTTATAGGCAATGACATGTCTTGGCCACTCTTTCACATCTTATTTCCATAGGAAGGCAGGATCAGCTTGTCAATTTAATTCAATCTGGGGAACGGACTTCTTTACATTATTGCACATTCATCAGAAGAATAGATATTTTTCAATCGGTGCACAAATAATTGATTCATGTTAACATTTTATCCAATAAACTTGGCAACCTAGCAACGTCTTCTAATCATTTATATGGGGAAGTTTGTTTTTTCAAGTTTTAAGTGCATAAGCATGTCATTAGTAAAACCAGATTCATTAAATTGGGGATTGATTTGCCTAGATGTCAGTTTCAGACCTCTCGAGAAGGATTATTTCAAATAATCCTACCCCCTTGTAGTCCAAGTTAATGATGGATGATAATTATAGGGCATCTCTTCTTTATTTCTAAGACCACCTGTTGTCTCATTAGCCCCATGAGTGACTAACTATTCTTGCTCAGCCTGTCACCTTCTCAGCACCTCTTTTGGAAGCAGAAGCCAATAGCCAACACTAGAACTCCCAGATTTTTTCTGGAGGAAATATAGCCCCAAACGCTGGGCCTCTCTTTTTGGCTTTCACTTTCTTTAGCATTTCAACCATCTATTTTAGCTTTCAATTAAATTAATACTACCAATTATTAGACAAATCAAAGTTCTATGTCACTAAAACAGAACGCATTGCAAAGGTCTCGGTATCACATATGTGATATTCTTGCCAAATTTCAGTAGTGAGTGAAATCATGACCTGAGAAATGGAAAACATGAACCATTCTGCAAAATGACTGGCTTGTAATCTTCAAAATTGTCATGATGAAGAAATCATTTATGCATATTCTGGTGATTAATGATATCCTTGTCCTAGAATGACTGAATATGAAAGGTAAGCTTGAGATTATAGCTTCTAAAATCCCATTGTTGTACATCCCTCAAAAATCCTTTGAATTCATTAGACAATGAGGTCTCCGGGTCACAAAGGAAGATTGTTATATTAAAGATAATTTGCTAATGACTTCTCATATAAATACATTCAAGAGGCAGGAAAAGAATAAGAAAATAAGATATATATATATATATGTGTGTATACATATACATATAAGATATATATATATGTGTGTATGTATATATGTATGTATGTATATATGTATATATACATATAAGATATATATATATGTGTGTATATATATATATATATATATATATATATATATTTACCAGATACTTAGTCAGTAGTTTATTGGAAATAAGGCTCCATGAGGATTACCATCTTTTCCACAAGTCGCCTAGCTCGGGATGAATTAATCAGAGATTATAGACCTAACACCAGTCTACACATGTAGATGAACTGTATGTTCATCCCCGTGAACATACAGGCTGCTGACATACTCCCAGTGACTCCTTATTATGTGTCAAAGAGAGATATGAATGTCTGGTTACGTCTCCAAATATGACAACTTCTGGAATATATAGAAGAAAATTCCTTAGGGTTAACTATGTCAAAACAGAAACTCAAAAACGTCTGTCTAGGCATACAAAGGTTATGAAATCAACAACAACAACAACAACAACAACAACAACAACAAAATAGTAGCTAGTTTACTAAGAAAATGAGTAAGATTCTGGACCTTGAACATTTACATGAATCTAAAGTTTCCAAAATGATCAAGTGCAATCTTCTGCCAGAAAAGATAGAAGAGTAACTAAAAATTCTGGGCAGGCAACAATGACGAAGCTACAGGTGACATCATTATCATAGTCTTTTAATATTGTCAAAAATGATTAAATCACGAACAAATGAATTTTGACTCCTAAGATGGTGCAAACATTTAATTTCATCAATTCTTGACAGTTTCATAAGCACTAATGGCTAGTGAGGTCAATAATAAGTTAATCACGACAGATGCTCAATCAATGAATGGCCATAACAGATGTGAATACCTCCTAACTACTATGGCACAACTAACATAAAGCTGTCGATCTTTAAAGTGAAAGATCGCCAAGTCAAATAGTCAAGCTGCATGCGTTACCAGTTCATTGTTAGGAATGGCTTTTAACCCAATGGAGCTGTTCATTTGAGAGCACTTCCTGGAACACTTTATCTCCAATGGAAAAAAAAAATACGTTTTCTTTAATGAATATTTCTTTTACATTACAATTGGAAAAGTCTAAGGAAATTTGCAAGCGGAGAAATTTCAAATTGCATATTAGGAAAAGGAATATATTTTATCTTTGCTTTATTCTGACAAGTAATATTTTTTACATTATAAAATAATGTGTAAGAAGCCAGTTTTCTATTGTAATATAAAATTTGCACTATGTAGAAAATTCAGAGAACAGGGAAGTAAACGATAATAACTTCACCACTTGTAGATAATGGAAGCATTTTATTTGGCTAGGGAAAAGTGAACCTATTTTGTGATTTTATCGTGAGATGGCAAAAAGTCTAGATGTGTTACCTTTTCCCATTCATGGCTTCTTCCCCTCACAATTCATTATCATGCTATTTCTTAGAAATATTGGCCTTTATAAAATGGACTATTTTATGAGATACCGGATATCCACAATTCACTCCCTGCCCCTGCCCAGAAGAGTCAAATGGTTTGAAAGGGGAGAGTGATCAAAGCTGAGACTCAGAGAAGAGTGAATTTTGTACCCTATGTTTCTCTGGTAAGCCCATGTTTTCTTACATGTTCCAGGTTAAAAAGAGAGCGTGACTTCTAAATAACCAAACATATCCTCCATTCTGTTTTGTTCTGAAAGGTGAGGGACATAGTCAAAGTCATAAAGGTAGTTCGAGCCACTACTGGGGACATTTGCCTCGCTGGTAATAACACACTAGATAAACCAAAGCAACTCTTCCGCTGAGGAAACAAACCTGCAAGAAAAATTTTGTCAAAATATTTATATAATAGACAAATATGCACAGATGAATACATATGATTGCGGAGATAATCTGGATGGGGACAAATTCCTGAGTGAAGAGGAACGACTCAAGAAGGTCCGTTCCTTAGCTAGAAGGGCTGAAGCAGAAGGGAAGGCAGAGAACAGGAGTTAGTTTGATAGCCTCATGGGGCTCAAAGAATAAGAATTGGAGTACAGTCCTATGTAGAAGGAATCTGGATGAACGCTTCTCACTTTGCACTGTGATCTTAAAGAATTATACCAGAGAAGAAACGTTAGCAGAAGTAAATATATTGCCATAGGGACTGAATTTTGAATTATTTTAAATCCCAAAATGCAATTTATTGAGTCAGCCTCACACTTCTAGTATCAAGGCACCAGGCAGAAGCAAATGAATATATTCTGTGTTTAAAAAAAAAAAAAAACACCTTAGACTTCATATTATTTCTATAAATGATGTTGTAAAGAAAATGCCTTGTGCACAACCAAAAATAATCAAACACATATGGACACAAGATCACATTAATAGAACAAGCATAAGCAATAGAAAATAAAAACAGACCCATGGAAAGACCCAATATTGAAGTTATCATACACAAGCATTAATTAATCATAGTACTAAATCTTGTGGGCAAGGTGATGACATTGGCACAAGACTAGATTCATCTAATCCTTTCCCCAGACTAATAAATGAAGTGGGGTAGCAAAAAAGAAACAAACAAAAATCCATGTAACGTCTTCAACAAAATTATGTGACAATATATTTCTTTTTTTTTAATTTTTTAATGTTATTATTTATTTTTGAGACAGAGAGAGACAGGGCATGAGACAGGGGAGGGGCAGAGAGAGAGGGAGACACAGAATCCGAAGCAGGCTCCAGGCTCTGAGCTGTCAGCACAGAGCCCGACACAGGGCTCGAACTCATGGACTGTGAGATCATGACCTGAGCCGAAGTCAGACGTTTAACTGACTGAGCCACCCAGGTGCCCCAACAATATGTTTCTAAAGATGCCAGGTTATGAGGTAAAGGGGCCAAACAATATAAAATAATTACATATTATTCTCTACCCCCAAAAGGAAAGTCCCACACTTTAATTGAAGTACTCGACAGATAGATCTGTGATAACAGTTGAACCTGAGGCAAGCTTTCAAGTTTTCTTTTTTTAAATGTAATTTTGTTGTTTTGTTTTGTTTTTTTTTTGTTAGGAATATAATTTATTGTCCAATTGGTTTACATACAACACTCCGTACTCTTCCCAACAAGTGCCCTCCTCAATGCCCATCACCCATTTCCCCCCTCTCCTCTACCCCCCAAGTTTTCAAGTTTTCAATATTAGATCATATAGCCCGGCAGGCAAGCAAAGGCTGAGTAGGAGGAAGCGCTTGAGGCTGTAAGGCTCTCAAAACTATTCTGAGAAATGTGAGGTTTGACACTGAGCAGAAATTTCTGTAGATAGAAGAGAAATCCACAGACTAAGAGTCCTAAGATTAAAGGAGAGATATTTGGTTAGTGGTGAAGGAGAGAAGAAGAAGGGACATATCTCTGAAAATATTGGAGAGATGATCATATTGAGACATCATGGTCTTGAGAAATGCAGGTTAATGAAAGAATGCTCTTAGGAAGATCATTCAATGTCTCAAAGAGACATCTGCACTGCCATGTTAATTGCAACATTATTCACAGTGGGCAAGAGATGGAAACATCCTAACTGTCGTTCAACGAATGAAGAAAGATATATATTTTGACGTATATTTAAATTTAAATACAATAATACCTTGGATTGCAAGTAACTTGTTCTGTAAGTGTTCCGCAGGATGAGCAAACATTGCTATCAACATTTAACTTGATAAATGAATGATGTCTTGCAATATGAGTAGTACATGATGCTGAATGTCACATGATCACAGCTGAGCCAGTGGTTCTTCTCTCTCTCTCTCTCTCTCACTGCGGGATTGTGGGTGATTGTCTCCCCTGCTTGGATTCTCAGTCTCAGGCCGTAGTGACTGGCAGAAGTGAGTGATTTTTCAGAACATTGGAAGGTGCCCACAACTGGCATTAGGGTATTTTTGTCACTTCAAAGTACCTATGGACAGTTCTTTGTGTTTCCATACAAGAGTAAGTTTAGGAATGCTTTACATCATTCTAGGTCATTGGATAGGTTCCTTGTTAAAGTTGCACCAAAAGAGAAAGATTCCATTGAGCCAATAGATAGCAGTAATTCCATTAGTGATAGTGAACGTTGTCCTACCCAATAACCCTCTGGTCTCCCCAACACCAGCCACGAAGGTTTTCAAAGGAATATGCAGGTTAATTTGTTTATTTTTCTTTATAGTTTGTATTCTCTTTATGTTTTGTATTATATTACAATATTGTAATCATTTTAATATGCATATTTTTGGGTTGTGGAAGGAATCAGCTGCGTTTCTGTTATTTCTTATGGGGAAATTTGCTTTGATATATAAGTGTTTTGGATTACGAGCATGTTCACAAACCAAGGTTTTCTGTAATGGGGTAGTTTTCATAATCTTTTATTAATTTTTATTTTCTGAATGTTTATTTAGAGAGAGAGAGAGAGCATGAGTAGGGAGAGGTAGAAAGAGGAGACAGAATCTGAAGCGGGCTCCGGGCTCTGAGCTGTCAGCACAGAGCCTGACACGGGACTTGAACTCACAAACTGTGAGATCATGACCTGAGCCGAAGTCGGACGCTTAACAGACTGACCCACCCGGATGCCCCAATAATCTTTTGTTAAACTTAGTATTTTTAACAACTGCAGGATCTGTAAATGATGATTTTGCCCTCAATTATAGTAATTTGTGGTTTCTCTCTCTCTCTGATTGGCACATATTTATATGTTATTAATATATATATTAATAACTATTATACTATTTATATATTTATACTATTTATAAATATATTTATACTATTTATAAAAAATACATTATATTTCAAATTACATTATAGATTTGTATCGATATAAAATATACATTTCTATTATTACATTACATTTACACATGAAAGGTACTTATATACCTAAGTGTGTATATTTCATCGGTATGTTGCAATTGACTATTATTATAAAAAAGGAAGAAAAGAAGGAAACTCTGACCGTGGAAACACCACGAATTCATCTTGAGGGTATTGAGTTAAAAGAAATGAGTCAGGCAGAGAAAGACAAATGCTGTATGATCATGTGAAATCTAAAAAAAGAGAGAGAGAGAGTGAAAAGAAAAGGGGAAAAAAGCTAATTTCGTAGAGACAGAGACTAGTAATGGTGGTTGCCAGGGGCTGGGGGAGGGGAACAAGGGGTGATGTAGTCAGAGTACAAACATTCAGCTCTAAGAGCGAGTTCTGAGTATGCGACGTGCAGCATGGTGATTATAGTTAATAAGTGGTATTGCAGACTTGAAAGTCCCTGAGTGGGGATGGTAAGCAGTCTCACCACACACACACACACAAATGTTAACGGTGATGTGATGGATATGTTAATTATCTTGTTCTTGGCAGTCGTTTCACAATGCACGTGTATTTCACGGCATTGTGTGGCACACTTTAAATATATACAGTTACATTTTTCAATTGTTTCTCAATAAGGTCGGGAAAAAATGGAGCCCCGAGGCAGTGTGTCTAACAAAGTTTCAAGCTCATCTCATTCTCTCTAAGGAATCTCATTCTAATAATATATAAAAATTCAAAACGATGCGTCATATGGAACGCTACAAGAATGAAAGGATATATTCTGTATTGGTAAAATTGATCCAAAACAGCTAAAATTGAGACATTTCTAATAAAACTATTGAAACTTCAAGAGAAGGAAAAAATCATCCCAGCCTGCAAGCAGAAAGCCAATATTTCTTATAATTGAAAGAACTCGGTATCCATCAGATGTTTCTACAATAGTACTTTATGCCAGAAGCCAGTAGATTTCTATGGTTAAGATATTCAAAGAAAGGAAAATGTAAACCAAGGATTTAATATCCAACCAAATTGCCTTTCAAAGATAAGGGAAACAGAAGTACGGACATGTTGAGAAGTTGGGAAGTATTTACTTTAAATGTCTTATTTAAGGGATCGATTAGAGGATGTGCTTCAGAAAACCCGTGGACGGTTAGGGAAGTGTCCACGGAAATATTTGGTGAGCATTGTATATAATTAAATGTAGAATGTAGATAAAAAGATGAGGTTAATAGCGACCCAACGGCATCACTGCTGAGTGATCTAACAATATAAATACAGGACAGGAAATTAAGGCAGCAGCAGACCACATGGGAAGCAGAAAAAGCTCTGTTGATAATAATGACTAATTATTCAAATTTACCCGGTTGGAGATAGCAGAAGTACATGATGCTGGAGAGCTTTAATAACGGTTTTAGTACAGAACAAAAGAAAGTACCCAACCAAGGCTGATATGAGAGAGATAAGTTGTGCTTGCTTGGGGTAAGAAACATTAAAGACAATATTGAGAAATTCGGAAGAAAATTAGAATCTAAACAATGACCTAAATAGAAACCATGGAACTAAAGATTTAAGTAATTGAAATTAAAAACCACGGGGCGCCTGGTTAAGCGTGGGACTTTGGCTCAGGTCATGAACTCTCCGTCTGTGAGTTCGAGCCCCGCGTCGGGCTCTGTGGGGACAGCTCGGAGCCTGGAGGCTGCTTCGGATGCTGTGTCTCCCTCTCTCTCTGCCCCTCTCCCACTCACACTCTGTCTCTCTCTCTCAGAAATAAATAATAAAAGACATTTAAAAAATAAAAAAATAAAAATACTGTGGATGGTAAGAAATATAGAAGCTTTGGGGAGGAGGGACAAAATGAATGTATTTAGAGTCTCCAAAGGGGAGAGGTATGAAATTGGGGAAGGTGCAATCTTTGTAAAATTATGCTGAGGATTTTCTGAAGCTAATGGAAGATCCTGAGTCACAGTTTCCAGAAGGCCAGTCCAACAACCCCAAGCAAGATCAACAAAAGTAAATCCACACCGAGGATTGGTGAAAAGTAAAGAGGAGAACAAGACAGACAGAGATAGAGTGACAGAGACAGAGAAAGACAAAGAGACAGAAGAGACAGAGAGAAAGAAAGAGACATACAAAGACAATCAGAGAGAGCAAAGACAAATGGCCTCTAAGGGGACAGAAATGAGACTGACATCTCCAGGGAGATGGGAAAAGGGAAGACAATGGAAGTAGAAAAATACAGTTGCCCACCTAGAATCCAAGCCCATCACAGATATTTCTGGAGTGAGGATGAAAGAAGGTTCAGACACACAAACTATGAGAAAATTGTGACCTTCAGATTCGTCCTAAAGGAAACGAGAACGGGTGCTCCTGCTGAATTAAGACAATCTGGATGCAAAGCTCTAGACGTGGAAATGAACAGAAAGCAATCACGTACATAATCATCTGTGGTCTTACTGGCCTTAAACTTGGACCCCTAACCTTTGGTTGCCATGCTCGCCCCGGGGTTTTTCTTGGCACCCTGTCCCCAAATACTCAAAAACATACCAGCCTGCCTTCACATTCCCTCTGCGAGAAAATCCTCACTTTTTTTGCTCTGAGTCATGAGAATTGTTACAATTCGTGTCTAGACAACACATGGTGATATGCTATTAATATATTCAACATGGTCAATGAAGTGATTGTATTTTTCTGTACTTAAGTTATTCCTCTCCACAGCTGCTACCATGAGGTCAGTTACGGCTGATTTTCCTATTTTACAGGGGATTGCAATGATGCACCAAATTGTTTGAGGATTTTCCAAGACTACCTGTAGGCTTCAGAACTACTTAGAGTGCTTTGTTTCACAAAAGCCTATGTAAATGCAGATTTTTTCCCCAGTTGCCGTGATGGAGAACTCTGCATGCTTGTCCTAGTCCTTGATATCTAAGGTATGTATATATCCATGGATTATATACTCCTCCTTCACAATGACGAATGTCTCATTTTGAAACTAACGTCCACTGAGAGTTGCCTGAGAAGCATATAGTCTATGCAATCTTAATTCCTGCCTCTCTTCTGGATCTTATTCAAAACTCAAGAAAAAGAAACACTAACTTGGAATCTTTTGAAGGTGTTTGGTTTTTTTTGTTGTTGTTCCTTGATGTGCTAGCCTTACTGAATTGGGGTTTGGCATTATGCCCTCAACTTCCATAGAGGAACACCTAAGAATCACGCATGCACATAATTTGCCTCTTTTAGGAGGACTCAAATGAGTAACTTCCTTTCTAACCTCTGTGTTCTTTTCCTGAGAAAATGGTTTGTTCTTCTCCTGAGGACACATTTTATTCGTTCTTCTCTCTATAGCAGTTATTTAGGACTTTATGGTATTCTTTACCTTATTATTTTTTAACATGGACTTCTCTCTATTTTTTAGCCTCATAGCACACTTTAGGCATTTCTGTAAGTTACACTGTATCTTTTATTTTTTTCAAAATTCGACTTCCAGATAAACATCTATAATACATCTGCACCCTCATTATACTGTTGGAATTAATAAGTCACAGAGAGATTACAGAACACATCCTACAATCCTGGTGGAATGACTTAGATTCTTAAAAAAAAATAGCCTCTGATTCTACTTCTGCCTAAGAATCTGGAAAGAGAGTCGCTACCATAATAGCAATGACAAAATGCTGGAAAACCCACAAAATTATAGCATATTCGGAAGCCAGCAGAGAGCTGAGGTTACAGGGCAATGAAAGAGCCTGGAATCCAATACAGGATGGGTCCCCATGTGGAAGGCAGGATGTGCAGATTGGAAAACATGAGGCAAAGCACCAGGGTGAGGAGGGGCCACCATATATATGGGTGAAAATAAATCAATTTGAATGAGTTGCTAAAGACTGTTTGCTAGCACAGCAAGAAAGAGACTCTGCAAAACTGACATGCAGGAAAATTCATGTCATTCACAGCCTCTTTTCCATGGGCCTCTGTTGGATGTTCAGAAGGAAGACAGGGGACATACCTGAGGAGCAGACAATGTCTCCTTCTGTTGGCACACCTTCAAGGATCAGCCACCCTGCAGGAAAGGCACCCACACCCTCCCTCCTGCTCCCTTCTCTCACATATACCAGTTAAATCCTGAATCCAGAGGAGAAGCAGGAATGTTGTCATGCCTGGGACCAAGGCAAAGACCCACTGTTGATTAGGACAGTAAAGGTAAATCACTCTGCACCTAGAGAAAGAATAGGAAATGCTCTGTGGCCCAGTATCTATGCCAATACCACTCAAGATCTCCTACTAGCAAGGAGGAAGCAGGAGTCTCCCACAAAAGACCAACCAACACCAAGCATTGGGCAGAAAGAAAGGAATGAAGAAACCTCTCCTTTAAGGAGCAGACATAAGCACCAACATAACCTGGTGGAGGGACCAGGACCTCCCAGCATCCCCTTGCCTTCCCCTAACAGGCTGTCAAGTAAGCATTAAAAAGCAACAGGAGGCTCTACTTTACAGCCTGGCATGCCTCGTGTTTGGAGATAATCACTCTCATCTTCATAAGAAAACGCTCAACAAGCTGAAAAGCAACTCTCCTTGGACCCCTCGGAGAATTGATTATCTACTAGAAACTCTGGAAATAAAAATGCATTACCATAGGTGAAGATTTTTTTTTTTTCCATGAGAGTATCAGTAGACTCAAAATACCTGGGAAAAAGTCAGTGAACTTGAAAATAGGACAACAGAAGTGATCAAAATGGACACACACAGAATAATGAGTTGTTTTTGTTTTTGTTTTTGCTTTTTAAAGAAGCATTCAAGAGCTGTGGCCAATACAAAATGGTCTGCCATATTTGGGTGACCAGAGGTAAGAGAGAAGGTCACAGAAGAAAGGGGACATTGGTTGAGGTGTTTCAAGAAAATAATGAAAAATATCAAATCAGAGGTCCAAGGACTTCAGAGAAACCCAAGGGAAATACATTTTAAAAAACATTAAAAGCCTATGGACACCACATTCGAGGAGCTTCAAAACAAAGACGAAGTGTTTAAAGGCAGCTAAAGAAGACCCATACACAGAGAAACACAGAGGAGCATTACAGTAGTATTCTTCTAATCAGAAACCACGCAAACCCAACGTCTATAGGGCAGCACTGTTACCTCACTGAAATCAAAATCTGAAGTCCCAGAATTATCTTTTCATTAGATCATGAGGTAGAAATAATAAGGTAGAAGTAGAATAATTTTCAAAATAACTGAGACTATTCAGTCTCTGGAGATCTGAACTAAAAGAAATAATGAAGGGATGTCTTCAGTCGGTGGGTGCGACGCCAGGCGTAAACTTAAATCCACACGAAGAAGTGGGTAAGTTAGGAAAAGGTGAACAGAAATCTAACTTGAACTTGCGTATTTCTCGTTTTTTATTATTTAAGAGAATTAAAAGTGAGTAAAGAAACAGCAATGTTCAGAGTCATTTACGAAATACCATTTAATGTATGGCAACCCTAACCCAGTTTAGGGAGAGCAGGAGGAGGCGCACTATTCTGGAGTTCTTGCCCTGAACAGAAAGCAGTATAATGACTTACAGGGGGGATGGTGATACATTAAAGATTTATGCTGTACACCCTAGAGCAACACGAAAAACATTAGAAAAAAGCTATACCTCCTAAGTCTTCATGGAGACAAAAATGGGATCATAAGAATAAATATTCAATTGACCTAAAAGCAGGCAGCAAAAGCAAAAGAGACAAAAACAAAATCGATAAAAACAACATAAAATTAAAAAAAAAAAAAAAACCACGCTTGCAAGATGGTAGGTTTAAATGTGACCATAGTAATACCTTTAGTATAAATGGGGTAAATATACCCGTGAAAAGACCATTTTTTTCTATGGAGTTAACAATCAAGACTGAACTATAAATGACAATAAAGATTCCTTATGTTTGTTGATACAAATGTTAAAAGTTTGAAGGCACACCAGGAAAACAAGGCACAGTACGCTAACACTAACCAAAAGAGCCCTGGGGTGGCTGGACTTCAGAACAAGGAATGTGCCCGGGACGACAAGGGAGGACTACACCTTGCGATGAAGGGGCTTATTGGTCAAGAAGACCCACCAATCCCAAACGAGTGTCATGGAGCAGCAGAGCTTCAAAATGCATAAAGCAAAAAGATAAAGTCCACAAGGAACGTTGGAGATTTCAAAAATCTGTCAGGAATCAGTGGAGCCGGCTGACAGCTAATTCTTAAGAATGGAAAAAACATGAATCACAGAATGAATCCACACTTTTGCTCAACAGCAGCGCTTTCTTTTCCTGGAGTCACGAAAAGAGTGACGCACAAGAGACACTCTCTTTTCGTGGAGTATTGACCCGTATAGATCTCAGCTTAAGAAATGAAAACTTTAGGGGCTCCTGGGTGGCTCAGTCGGTGAAGCGTCCGACTTCGGCTCAGGTCATGATCTTGTTGGTTTCAGCCCCGCATAGGGCTCTGTGCTGACAGCTCAGAGCCTGGAGCCTGTTTCCGATTCTGTGTCTCCCTCTCTCTGACCCTCCCCCATTCATGCTCTGTCTCTCTCTGTCTCAAAAATAAATAAACAGTAGAAAAAAAAATTAAAAAAAAAGAAATGAAAACTTTATGAGTTTTAAAGTTTTGTATCTACATAAAGCATACTCTTCCGACCACGGTGAAATTAACGCAGAAATCAGTATAAATGGAAAAGATGCAAATATTTGGAAATAGAGCACCCATTTCACAACGCATTTGTCCACACAAAAAAGTACACAAATATGAATAGTAAACTTATTCATAACTGGTAAACATTAAGAAAAATGCCCACAGACATGATTGGACAAAGGAACTGGTATATCCTCTGTACAATGGAATCCTATTCAGCAATAAAAATAATTGTCTACTGATATGTGTGCAATAAGGATGGATCTTAACCTATTAAGATAAAAGAAGAGAAGGCACACTCAAAAAGCTATGTAGTGAATAATTCCATTTGTATTCCAATTTGGAAAAGACGGTACAATAGAGTCAGAAAGCAGACCTGTTTGGAAGAGGGGACTGTTTGCAAAAGAGAATGCAGGGATATTCCAGCATCATGTGAAATGCATAGCTTGATTACTGTGGTACTTCGTCACTTCATGCATTTACCAGCATTCGTAGTTTTGCGCGTTAAAAAGGTCGAATTCATGCGAAGGGGGAAATATGTAAAGGATAAACATATGCAAATTATACCTTAATAAACCTAGCGTAAATAAAAATGAAGTCTCTTTCAGTCTTCCATGGAATAGACCAAGCCTTTTTAGACCCCAGAAACAAAACAACTTTTGTAGGAAATGGCAGATGAGAAGGTTAGTTCTGCCAGTCATTAAAGTGTATTATTATTCGTTAGATACAGAAAGGTTACCGGCCTTCTCTGTTATGGATGTAAATACTATTTTTAGTATCACCGTGAGGTACAATGTTGTTTTTGGATAAAAGCAGTTCTATTCTAAGGAAACACTTAATGTTTCTTTGCAATTGATAGAATTTACTGAGAAAGAGAACTTTATTTTTTTATGTTTATTTATTTATTTTGAGAGAGAGTGTATGTGTGTGTGTGGGGGGGGGGGCGACAGAGAGGGAGACTGAGAATCCCAAGAAGGCTGCCCACTGACAACGTAGAGCCCAGGAGGGGGGCTCAATCCCCTTAACCTTGAGATCATGACCTGAGCCGAAATCAAAAGCTGGATGCTCAACTGACTGAGCCAACCAGGCACCCCGCGAAAGGTAAGTTCAAACTTGACTTTTCTTTTTTTCTTGTTGGAAAATTTAAATATTTTGCAGCAAAAAAATATTTCCAAAACACTAGAAGTAGGTGTCATTGTCTTCAAAGATACTCAAAAATTTCAATTTTCAATTCACAGTACCTTTCAGACCCTGCCCCAGAGGCTACAATCAATAGTCAATACTCTAGCATTTCATATGGCAAATATTTTCTTTTTTTTTCTTTTTTTTTATTAACATATGAAATTTATTGTCAAACTGGTTTCCATACAACACCCAGTGCTCATCCCAAAAGGTGCCCTCCTCAATACCCATCACCCACCCTCCCCTCCCTCCCACCCCCCATCAACCCTCAGTTTGTTCCCAGTTTTTAACAGTCTCTTATGCTTTGGCTCTCTCCCACTCTAACCTCTTTTTTTTTTTTTTTTTTACTACCCCTCCCCCATGGGTTTCTGTTAAGTTTCTCAGGATCCACATATGAGTGAAACCATATGGTATCTGTCTTTCTCTGTATGGCTTATTTCACTTAGCATAACACTCTCCAGTTCCATCCACGTTGCTACAAAAGGCCATATTTCATTCTTTCTCATTGCCACGTAGTATTCCATTGTGTATATAAACCACAATTTCTTTATCCATTCATCAGTTGATGGACATTTAGGCTCTTTCCATAGTTTGGCTATTGTTGAGAGTGCTGCTATAAACATTGGGGTACAAGTGCCCCTATGCATCGGTACTCCTGTATCCCTTGGGTAAATTCCTAGCAGTGCTATTGCTGGGTCATAGGGTAGGTCTATTTTTAATTTTCTGAGGAACCTCCACACTGCTTTCCAGAGCGGCTGCACCAATTTGCATTCCCACCAACAGTGCAAGAGGGTTCCCGTTTCTCCACATCCTCTCCAGCATCTATAGTCTCCTGATTTGTTCATTTTGGCCACTCTGACTGGCGTGAGGTGATATCTGAGTGTGGTTTTGATTTGTATTTCCCTGATAAGGAGCGACGTTGAACATCTTTTCATGTGCCTGTTGGCCATCCGGATGTCTTCTTTAGAGAAGTGTCTATTCATGTTTTCTGCCCATTTCTTCACTGGGTTATTTGTTTTTCGGGTGTGGAGTTTGGCGAGCTCTTTATAGATTTTGGATACTAGCCCTTTGTCCGATATGTCATTTGCAAACATCTTTTCCCATTCCGTTGGTTGCCTTTTAGTTGTGTTGGTTGTTTCCTTTGCTGTGCAGAAGCTTTTTATCTTCATAAGGTCCCAGTAATTCACTTTTGCTTTTAATTCCCTTGCCTTTGGGGATGTGTCGAGTAAGAGATTGCTACGGCTGAGGTCAGAGATGTCTTTTCCTGCTTTCTCCTTTAGGGTTTTGATGGTTTCCTGTCTCACATTCAGGTCCTTTATCCATTTTGAGTTTGTTTTTGTGAATGGTGTGAGAAAGTGGTCTAGTTTCAATCTTCTGCATGTTGCTGTCCAGTTCTCCCAGCACCATTTGTTAAAGAGACTGTCTTTTTTCCATTGGATGTTCTTTCCTGCTTTGTCAAAGATGAGTTGGCCATACGTTTGTGGGTCTAGTTCTGGGGTTTCTATTCTATTCCATTGGTCTATGTGTCTGTTTCTGTGCCAATACCATGCTGTCTTGATGACAGCTTTGTAGTAGAGGCTAAAGTCTGGGATTGTGATGCCTCCTGCTTTGGTCTTCTTCAAAATTACTTTGGCTATTCGGGGCCTTTTGTGTCATATGGCAAATATTTTCTGTTACTATGGTGTATCTTTTAGAAGAAAGTACACCATAATATATGTCTTAAAATCCAAAGGATCTTCTAAAGCACATTTGGTTTTATCTGATGTCTCTTATCTTACTATTTTGAAAGAGAGCAAAATTATACAAACTTCATAGTCAGTGACCAAACTAGCAGCATAAAATACCTCATTTCCAATTACGAACTGCTTGAAAATGTGGATATTATCAATGCAATGTGATTTTTAATTCATTGACGGGTCTTTTTTTCTAGCTAATGTTTTCATTAAACATATTAGAAGTTTCACCTCACTTCTAGTAATATATCATTATAAGTGCATCCAGGTTCAAGCAAGAGGGGATCTTCCTTCTAAACGTGTGTGCTTAATGTCATGTAGAATCAAGAGCAGAAATCTTAGAGGTTCACAGGAAATGGTGTAGAGCCCCAAAGGAACATTATGTTTTAATGAAGTTAGTAATGGCCTAATAATTCTTAGGACATTGCTATATGAATGCAGAGTTCCTCCATATCTCTTTAGACGACTTGTCTACTAAGGCATAGTTATTCCTGACAAGAATAATGTCTACTTTCAATGATATCATTAAACATTGACAAAACAAGCCTAACATTTTATGTTTCTAATTATGCAGTCTATATCTTAGTACTTGTTCAAGATGAATAAATAGCATGCATCTTAAAGAGAAATCCTTACAGGCTATTTGTTATATATTTAAACAGTAAATTGTATCAAAGTATTGCACTTTCAATTTAATGGAAATTCTTCATAGGACAATTGAGAAAATCACAGAAAAATATGTTTATTTGTACCGCACAATCAGAAATAATAACATTTTTTTAATTTTCTTCCTCTGTGTGTATGGTGTTGTATAATTGTGAGTGTTTTTTTTTAAATCTTAATTTGTTTTAAGTGATTTTCAAAATAACTTTTTTTATATCATTGCATAGTAAGAATCATATTAAAATTCATTTTCTAGGTGTTTGGGAAGCGGCATTTAAACAAAAAACAACACTTGAGTTGCATTTAGGTGGAAATTAGTTTTGCTATTTAACGACTACAGTAAGAAATGTCTGACTATAAAATTGTGTTAGTATTTTGAATTATTAGGATGAAATCCTTAAAGTGGAATTATCAGATCAATCTGAAAGAATGTCTTTAAGAGACTTGATGCACACTGTCAAATTTTATAAAATAACGTATATTTAAGTATCTCAGTTCCCTCATCAATATACAGAAGCTTGTGTCATTCTGCCTTTTCATAATTTATTATTTTTATTTAAATTTCATTTTATACACCAAAGATACCCTATTTTTAATGCGCATTTCATTACCCATTGAAATGTCATTCTATTTTCTCACCTGTAACTTGTGGTTTCTTATCCTTTACCCAGTTTTAACCTGTGGGCTTAATGATTCTCGCTGAATTCAAAGAGCTCTACAATCTGGGAATATTAACAAATTGTCCTCTTGACACATTGGTACATTTGCGGAAAATGCTGTTAGGTGCTATACTCATGATTTTGCTCATTTTTTTTTTTTCTGGCTATAAAATACGCTGTATTTACTGAAAAAAAAATTAAGCCATAAAACACACGAGGAGCTGGGGAAAATGGCGGAGCTGCAGGATCCTGAGCTCATCCCTTCCCATGTGTTCAACGAGATACCGTCCACATCCAAGTCAACTAACCAGAGAGGGACAGCGGTCTGAAGCCTGGCGGAACAAAGCCCACAACTAAAAACAGAGAAGAAGCTGCCTCTGAAAGTGTAGGAAGGTCAGAAAGGTGGAGGGAGACTGCTCACGGGAGTGGGGGAGCTGCAAATGTGGGAAGGGCAGAAAAACCAGTCCTCACCCCAGGGACCTTACCCAGGAAGACTACTCCCCATAGCATCTGGCTTGAAAAACCAGAAGGTTTGTGAAACCAGAGGTACCTGGAACCTAGAGCTTTAAAAGCCAGCTAACTTAGCACCAGGTGAGCTGGGAGGGTCAGTGATCGCTGGGTCATCGCCCTTAAGAGAGACAGCAAGGGCCTCTGGGTGGCTCAGTCAGTTGAGCGGCCGACTTCGGCTCAGGTCATGATCTCGCGGTCCGTGAGTTCGAGCCCCGCGTCAGGCTCTGTGCTGAAAGCTCAGAGCCTGGAGCCTGTTTCAGATTCTGTGTCTCCCTCTCTCTGACCCTCCCCCGTTCATGCTGTGTCTCTGTCTCAAAAATAAATAAATGTTAAAAAAAAAAAAAAAGAGAGAGAGACAGCAAGCCTTCGCGGACAGGCAATGCAGAACCAGTTTACAGAACACCAGGGGCAAGCAGGAAACAGATCTGCTCAGTTATTTCAGAGCATGTTGGGGGACTTCTCTGAATATGATCCAGGAGGCCCAGAGATCCCCGCCTTGGTTTAAAAATTCAACCAAGGACACAGAGACACATACTCATTAGAATGGCAAAAAGTAATGGTAAAAAAGTTAAAAGCAGCGAAATAAGACGGTTACATACAAGGGAACCCCCAAATGGCTATCAGCAAATTTTTTAAATTTTTTTAAGAGTTTTATTTATTTATTGTGGTGTATGTGTGTGAGAGAGAGACAGAGAGACAGAGCACGCATGCACCAGCAAGGAAGGGGCGGAGAGCGAGGGAGAGAGAGAATCCAAAGCAGGCTCCACATTCCATGCAGAGCCTGACATGAGGCTCAGTCTCATGACCGTGAGATCATGACCTGAGCTAAAATCAAGAGTAAGATGCTTAACCCACTGAGGCACCCAGACACCCCGACCATCAGCAAAATTTTCAGCAGAAACATTGCAAACCAGCAGGGAGAGGTATGACATATTTAAAGTGCTGAAGGGGAAAAAATCTGCAGCCAAGGATCGATCCATCAAGGCTGTCATTCAGAATAGAAGGAGAGTTTCCCAGACAAGCAAACACTAGAGGAATTCATGGCCACTAAACCAGCCCTGGAAGAAATATTGAAGGGGACTCGTTGAGCGGAAAGGAAAGACCAAGAGTGTCAATTAGGAAATGCAAAAGCAGAAAAAAATGAATATTTATGGAAAAAATCAGTCAAGAAAATCACAAAAAAAAGGATATAAAATACCATACGATATACCCAAAGTGTGGGGAGGAGAGGGGGAAAGAATGGATTCAAACTTAAATGTACCTCTATATTTACAGCAGCATTATAGCCAAGATATGGGAGCAGCCCAAGTGTCCATCAATTGATTAATGAATAAAGAAAATGTGGTATATATTTACACAATGGAATATTATTCAGCCATAGAAAGGAATGAAGTGGGGGCACCTGGGAGGCTCAGTCGGTTAAGCGTCCGACTTCGGTTAAGCGTCCGACTTCAGCTCAGGTCATGATCTCATGGTCCATGAGTTTGAGCCCCACGTCGGGCTCTGTGCTGATGGCTCAGAGCCTGGAGCCTGCTTTGGATTCTGTGTCTCCCTCTGTCTCTGCCCCTCCACCGCTCATGCTCTCTGTCTCAAAAATAAATAAAAACATTAAAATTTAAAAAAAAGGAATGAAATGTTGCCATTTGCAATGACAAAATACACATAATGATATAACAGTTAACATTGCTAATATTCCAAATACATCCAAATTTAAAATACATGTACATAAATCCACTGGTATATAATATGAGAAATGCATTAATATAATTGTGTGTAATTCTCATCAAAATATTTTTATTATGTTTCCATATAATTATTTTAACAGCTGCAAAATATTCCAAAACGTGAAAACCTGTCATTATTTTCATCATTTGAGGGGATAGTTCAATGCAGCTATTATTTCAGATAAATGTTGAAACCTTCTTATTTTCAAATTTAAGGAAAAAAGAGCATTACTATTTTGATTCAGACTTCATAAAATTAAAACTATTTTGTAGTGAATTGGCACTCTATTTACTGCCTTGAAACTCCTTAAAATCATTGCTCATACTTCTGTACATAAATAGTTATGATTTTTATGTTGTTCCATGTATTTCTTCATATATTTATGAAAATGTATTCCATAATTTACATTGTACAATAATTCCTTAATAATAATTAACAGTGAGGGGCACCTGGGTGGCTCAGCCGGTTAAGCGTCCGACTTCAGCTCCGGTCATGATCTCACGGTCTGTGAGTTCGAGCCCCGCATCAGGCTCTGTGCTGATAGCTCAGAGCCTGGAGACTCCTTTGGATTCTGTGTCTCCCCATCTCGCTGCCCCTTCCCCACTCATGCTCTGTCTCTGTCTCAAAAGTAAATAAACATTAAAAAAAATTAAAAAATAATAATTAACAGTGAACTCTTTCATTCAGCCTTTTGATTGTAAAAACCATCATGTACGACTCAGTGATTTATCAAAATGTGAACAGTGCTCAGATAAAGAAATGCAACATTACCAGCACGCCTAAGAAATACACTCAGGTTTTCTCTCAAACGCTGTCTTCTCCCTCACCTAAAATGAGTCACTATCCTAATATTTATGGTAAATATTCTTTTTACATTTCTTTATCATATTACCACATAAGCACACATATAAAAATGCATTCTTGTGGCTAAAATATTGTGTAAATGGACTCAAAGTTAATGTCATTTTTTTGCCTCTCTTTTCTGGCCAGAATTTCATTTGGGATCCACTTATGCCTTTCTCTACAGCTGTCATTTGAATATTTGCTATATTGTAGTTAAAATTTATTTGTTCATGCTCTTACATGTGTATAATTTGTATTATTTCCCTTTTGTGTAACACTATAAATAATGCTGTTCGGAATGTTCCTGCACATATTCCTGGGAACAAGAGTGTGCCTTTCTCTTGGGCATGTAGCTAAGAGAAGAAATTCGTGGTCAACATTTTCAGATTAAATGAATGCTATCAAACTTGTTCTAACGTGGCATTACCAATATTACCCATGTATATTCACACTGGCAGTGAATGAGAGTTCCTATGGACCCGCATTTTGACAAATGTTTTGTTTTTTTTTTTTTTAGTGTTTATTTATTTTTGAGAGAGAGACAGACAAACAGACTCTGAGCTGGGGAGGGGCAGAGAGAGAGGGAGGCACAGAATCCGAAGCAGGCTCCGGGCTCTGAGCTGTCACCACAGAGCATGACGTGGGGCTCGAACTCACAAATGGTGAGATCACCACTTGAGCTGAAGTCAGATGCTTGACCGACTGAGCCACCCAGGTCCCCCTTGACAAATGTTTTAAAAATTGTAGTCCCATAGGTGACTGTACAGTGATGCCCCATAGCTGTTTTCATTTCCCTTCTCTGATTGGAAAGCTAGTTGGGCATATTTTCCAGTCATTAATACCGTTGGATGTCCTAATTAGGGAAACAGTGGTTCAGGTGTGTTGTTCACCATTCCATTTGGTTCTTTGACTTTACTTCCTAGCTTTTAGAGGTTCTCGGTAGATATTCTTACTGTGAGCCTGATGTCCGCTATATGAGTTGCGTCTTGTAGAACATTTTGAGTTTGCGTTTTATCACCTGGGTGATGTCTGCAAGATGGAAAAATCCTATCTCCTCCCTTATTCTATTTATTTGCATTCTTGCTTTCCCCCCCCCCCCCCCCGATGAATCTATATCTATGTCAATTTTATTGATCTTTCCAAGGAACTAGTTTTGGTTTCAATGATTTTTCTCTTTTTAAGCTTTTTCTGTCATTGATTTCTGCATGTATTTCTTCTGGTGTGTGTGTGTGTGTGTGTGTGTGTGTGTGTGTGTCTGTTTTATTTTCTTTATATTTTCTAGTTTCCCCGCGTACATCCTAAAGTAATGGAGCGGACACCTTTCCTTCTCCGATACCAGAATTTAATGCTATCATTTTTGCTCTAAGCCATACTTTAAGTGCATCTCATAGATGTTAATAAGTTTTACCTTACTTTTTAAATTTAAAAATGTTAGAATATTCTCTGTGATTTCTTATTTTACCCATACGTTATTCAGAGGAGTGCTATTTCAACTCCTAGTATGTGGAGGGTTGTCCAGCTCCCTTTGTGAGTCTTTTCAGTCTGTGCTTATTTTCCTTGGGGTTCAAGAACATACACTGCGTGATTTCACTCCTTTTATATTTATGGGTGGTTGTTTTCTGGCTAGCATGCCTTCTGCCACCATATATGTTCCATATGCACTTGAGAACTCGATATCTATTCTAGGGGCCCTGGGTGGTTCTGTCAGTTGAGGGTCCCACTTCAGCTCAGGTCACGATCTCACAGCTTGTGAGTTCGAACCCCGCGTCAGGCTCTGGGCTGGCAGCTCGGAGCCTGGAGCCTGTTTCAGATTCTGTGTCTCCCTGTCTCTCTGCCCCACCCCTGCTTGTGCTCTGTCTCTTTCTGTCCCTCAAAAATGAATAAACGTTAAAAACAATTTTATAAAAAAGAAAAGATGTTCATTCTATTATTATTCTTGGACAGATCATTACATAAATGTTTATCAGGAGAGTGTCATTCAGATTTTTGGTATCCTAAAGTCTTGTCTCTTTCTTAGTTCTATTAGTGTGAGGAAGTTTGAAATAACCAGTTATAATTGTAAATATGTCTATATTCCCTATCAGTTATACTCATTTCGATTCATGCATTTTTTAAAAAATTTTAACGTTTGTTTATTTTTGAGACAGAGAGAGACAGAGCATGAACAGGGGAGGGTCAGAGAGAGAGGGAGACACAGAATCTGAAACAGGCTCCAGGCTCTGAGCCATCAGCACAGAGCCTGACGTGGGGCTTGAACTCACGAACTGCGAGATCATGACCTGAGCCGAAGTCGGATGCTTAACCGACTGAGCCACCCAGGCGCCCCTCGATTCATGCATTTTTATAGTTCTTCTGTTAAGTATATGCACAATTAGTACCATTATTTTTTGATGAATTAACACTTTTATGATTATATAATGTCACTTTTTATCTCTGCAAATATCCCTTGTTTTGTAGTCTAACTCATGTGCTAAGAATGCCACCACTCGTGCTTTGTTTTGAAAAGTTTTGCATAATGCATCTCTTTTGCATTCAAATTGTAATAGTTGTGCAAACATTTGTAGATAGAACTGAGTTTACACCTATCATCATTCACGTGTTTTTATGTGTCTCATCAGCTGTTTATTCCTACTTTGCCTTTTGTTCACCTTCCTTCGAGTTGAGAGGTAGTAAATGACTCCATTTTATCTCATCTCAACTTTGACTTATAAATTGTACCTATCTGGTTTTTGTTTAAGTCCATTTATTTATTTTGAGAGAGGGAGACAGCACAAGCGGGAGAGGTGCAGGGAGAGAGAGGGCGAGAGAGAATCCCAAGCAGGCTCTGCACTGTCAGCTCAGGGCCAGATGCGGGGCTCGAACTCACAAACTGCAAGATCGGGACCTGAGCCGAAATCAAGAGTTGGACGTTCAACCAACAGAGGCACCCAGGCGCCCCTGTACCTATTTGTTCTTTATGGTGTGTGCCTATATGCTATGTGTGTAGTTTGTGTGTGTGTGTGCAGTGTGTATATGTATATGGCATATGTGTATATGTATGTGGTGTGTGTGTGTGTGTGGAGTGTGTGATGCATAAGGCATATGTGTAGAGGTAGATGTGTGCGTGTGTGTGTGGTCTGAGCATGCTTGCGTGGTGTATATGACATACGTGTATATGTACATGTGGAGTGTGTGTGTAACGTGTGGGGTGTATAAGGTATATGTGTATGTGAAGGTGTGTGGTGTGTGTGTGGGATGTTTATTCTGGGTGCTGTGTGTGGTGTGCTGTATGTATATGTCGTGTGTGCTAGATGGAGGTGGGAGGGGTGGGGGGAGTATGGTGTGTGCATATTGTGTGTGTGACATTGTCCTATGATCTACGGTATGTATCGCTAACTTGTAATAGTCAAACATCTAATAACGTTAGGACCATGCGAGAGTACGTTCGTCTCTTCTTCCTGTTATTGTCTGGACTATTGTTATCAAATAAGTACATCGACACATACCTACATGTATGTGACAAACAGGTCAAAATATTGTACCATTAGCTTTAAAGAATCAGTTATATTTTTTTTTAATTTTTTTTCTGTTTTTTCATTTTCTGAGAGACAGAAAGAGACAGAGCATGAGCAGGGGAGGGGCAGAGAGAGAGAGGGAGACACAGAATCGGAAGCAGGCTCCAGGCTCTGAGCTGTCAGCACAGACCCCAATGCGGGGCTCGAACTCACAGACCATGAGATCATGACCTGAGCGGAAGTTGGACGCTCAACCGACTGAGCCACCCAGGCGCCCCGAGAATCAGTTATCTTTAAAGGAGATATAAATGTGAGAAAACATCATGCATTATACTTCTTTACCATTTCCCATATTCTTCACTGATTTTTGTAGATGCAAATATCTATCCAGCGTCGCTCTTTTTCTTCTGACATTTCTTCTAGTTCTGGTTACTTGGCAATGTGTTTTCTCACCTTTTTTTCACCTGAATTAATCACTTTTCCTTTGTTTTTGTAAACATTTTTGCTGTGAATATAATTCTACTTAGAATCGAATTTCTCCAAGACTTTAATGATGATTCTTCATTATCTTCTTGATTTCATGGTCCTTGATGGGAAATTTATCACATTTCTTAATTGGGATTTGATGTAGGTGATGTGTTTGTTTTTTGTTGGGTGTTCTTACGAGTTTTCTCTTTATCATTGATTTGCCATGATGTAATTGTTATATACCTTCACGGTATCCCCCTTCTGTTAATTCATTGAGATTCAGGGGTTCTGGGAGGCCGCTGTTTTCGTTTATTGGTGAATTTATAGCTATTATTTTATCATATATTTGTATAACTCCTTGACCTCCTTCTTGGACTTCAATTTCACATATTTTAAATTGCTTAATATTTTCCCACAGGCAATTGATGCCCTGGCCATGGCTTCCAGTTGTATTTCTCTCTGTGTCATAGTTTTTTAGAGTTTCGTTTGGCATGTCTGAAATTTTCTGACTTTTTCTTCTCCGTCTCTAATAGGTTGCTGTTAATCTTCCAGTTTATATTTCTTTGTGGATTGTTTCTTTTTCATCTCTAGAAGTTATTTGGGTTTTTCAATGTCTTCTATTTCTCAATTTATTACAAGTTCTGGTTGCTATATATATATATGTATATATATATATACATGCAAAGAACAAGGATAATATGCTCCAATCAACAGAAGGAGGTTCTGAAAGAACAGGATAATGACACCAGGAAACAAGGACATTAAATCTTGCTGGTAGTGTAGTCTATGTGTCAAGGACAGTGAAGAAAAAACATGCCGTGTCAAGACTCCTCGTCTCAAAATGTTCTGATATAATGTAGTTTTCTTATGATTAGTGTACGCCTCATATATATTTTCCCATCTTAAACTTTATTTTATTTATTATTTTCTAAAGATTTTTTAAAAATGTTTTTATTTATTTTTGAGAGAGAGAGAGAGAGAGAGAGACAGAGCCTGAGCAGGGGAGGGGCAGAGAGAGAGGGAGACGCAGAATCCGAAGCAGGCTGCAGGCTCTGAGCTGTCAGCACAGAGCCTGACGTGGGGCTCGAACTTGTCAACTGGAGATCATGACCTGAACTAAAGTCAGTCGCTCAACTGACTGAGCCACCCAGGCGTCCCTATTTCTTAAACATTTTTAAAACTATTTTCTAACTCTATTTATTTTGGGAGAGAGAGCATGAGCAGGGGAAAGGGAGAGAGAGAGAGAGGGAGAGAGGATCCTGAAGAGTCTCCGTGCTGTCAGTGCAAAGCCTGACATAGGGCTTGAACTCAGCAACCCTGAACCGAAATCAAGAGTCAGACGCCTAACCATCTGAGCCCTCAAGGTGCCCCCTTCCCATCTCAAATTTGAAACCATCTTTGTCTTTATAATAAAACTGTGTCTTTTGCAGTTTTTTATCGAATCTGAACATTGCCTCTATTTTAAGCTGTGTGTTTAGTTTATCACATATAATGTAATCATAGATATAGTCAGGCTTAAATGGGCCATCTTGCTTTCAAATTGTCTCATTTGTTTTTGTTTGTTGGATTCCTTCCTGTTTAAAACATTCTCTTTCAAAATCTATGGGATTTGTAGGTATCCCTCTCTTTCAAAAATATATTATTGCCAGGGGGCAGTTAAACGTCTGGCTCTTGGATTAGGCTCAGGTCACGATCTCACAGTTTTGTGAGTTCGATCCCCACATCAGGCTCCGTGCTGACTGGGCTGAGTCTGCTTGAGATTCCTTGTCTCCCTCTCTCTCTGCCTCTCCCCCACTGGCGCTGTCTCTAACTTTCTCAAAAATAAATAAACTTTAAAAACTTTAAATGTATTATTGCCTATACACTAGTTATCCTTAATCTATGATCGTTTTTCATGAATTACGATGACACTTCACGCAGAACCTTACAACAGGAGACACCTGCTTATCCACTACCGGGTTCTGTGCTAAGGTCAGTATAGATATTACTTCTACGTATATTAAAAACTCCTTAATACAGTAATTCATTTGTCTTTAAGCAGTGAATTTTCCTGCAGGGAACTTAAGAAATGTGAAACTTAGACATGTTTTGTATCGGCATGTTTATAATACCCAGGGTTCTCCTTTCGTTCACTTAGATCAATATTTTTATCTGTTACCATTTTTCTACAACCTAAAGAATTGCATTTAGAATTTTCCGTCATAAAAATGTGCTGGTTAGGCATCATCTCAAACTGGATAGATCTAAAAATATTTTAGTTCATTATCATTTTTAAAGAGATATTTTCTGTATATGGAGAAATTCTGGTTGGATGGGATTCTTTCTTATATAAAGGTTTTTTTAAAAATATTTATTTTTGAAAGAGAGAGGCACACAGAAGATGAGAGTGGGAGGGGCAGAGAGAGAGAGGGAGACACAGAATCTGAAACAGGCTTCAGGCTCTGAGCTGTCAGCACAGAGTCCAAAGTGGGGCTTCAACTCGTGAACTGTGAGATCATGACCTGAGCTGAAGTCGGACGCTCAACCAACTGACTGAGCCACCCAGGCGTCCCAGGATGCTTTTTTTCTTACTTTTCTTGAAATAATGAGATCCCTCCATTTTTTCTGACTTGCATTGTTCAATAGCCTTAGTGGGTGTTTAAATTTCTGCTCCCTGTGTGTAACTGTCTTTTTTATGACTATGAAATTCCCTAGTATGATTTTGGTGGCCTTTATCCACATTGGAATTTATTAAGCCTCTTGGACCTGTGTGATATTTTTTTCACTAATTTGGAAATTACTTATTCTAATATTTTTCCACCCCCGTCTCTCTCTCTTTCCTCTTTTGGCTCTCAAATGGCACAGATGTTCTATAATGGTATTGCCATCAAGTGGCCAAGTTTTTATTCATTTTTGTTCACTTTTTCCCCATCTTAGGTTCTCAAATCTTTTTATCTGCAGTTTCCAATATTCTGTTATGCCTACTCACTGATTTTTCCCCCACATATTCTATTTTTCAGTTCTCAAATTTCAATTTCATTCTTATACTTTCTATTTTTCTGCTGGTATCATGCTGTCTTGACTCATTATGTCTGTCTTTGGATTTACTTCAACAGGTATGAATAGAGTATCTGTTTGGAAATAATTGCCTGCCAATTTCAATAACACCTTCATTTCTGAGCCTGTGTTTAGTCTTATTTTCCTGGTTATGTAATGTCTTGACCCCAAGTTTTGGGTACAATGTTTGTGAGAACCTACATTTTTGTTTTCTGCCTTTAAAAGCTCTTCATAGTGTTTCTTGGAAGTCAGCTCATTTCCGCAGAATGTTCTAAAACTTGCTTTTAGGCTTTGGCTGGGAGATTTATCTACCTATGTACTTATATACTTTATTTGTTTGTTTGTTTGTTTGTTTATTATTTCTGTCTTGGCTTACCTAGCTGAATAGCATGGTTTGGGAGTGCTCATCCCCACCCCTCTGTTTTTCTGAAGTCTCTGATTTCTGTCCGCCTTCCAGATCCTGCGAAACATTTCGTCTTACGTGCAGTAAATATACAGCCCAAGATGTCAGGCATCTCTAGATTACTCTGCACAGCCCCCTTGCCATTACTCTGCTGCACACAGGTGCATTGCCCCAGCCTCCGGACCCTTGTGCTCTCCCTTCTCATCTCTGCAACATTGTTTTCTCTGGCGAGGCCCCTCCTTCCCTTGCTTCTGGTCTGGAAATTGCTTCCGGGCAGAAAGCCACCCTGATAACCACTCTTGCCGGCACCACATTACCCAATATCTGGAGAGCCTTTCATATCATTTTTCCAGGCACATGATTTTTGAAGGCAGAATGGCTAGTCCAGTACTAGAGACTTAATGATGGCCAGAGTCAGATATAGTGGTTGTGAGTTTTTAATATCAATGATATTTACGATGGGCTCTAAAGGGAAAGTGTGAAGGGAATGAACCTTTATCTCATATTCTCTGGAAGGGCTAGGGCAATGTTTGCTGTGATTTCTACTTAATATAATTCACTGGTGAAATCAGATGAGTTTGGAAATTTCTTCTTAGACACTTATTTATGACAAATTCAATGTCTTTAATAGATGTAGGACTATTAAGTAATTAAGAAACAAATTACGAGAGCCCTGAAGGTTTCTACAAAAGAGAAATGTTTGCTTTAAGACTTCCACAAATCCTAATACCCATTGCTTCAAAGGATTTTATATTGCGAGGCAAATATCCTATCCTTAGCCAAGCCACCATTTATGTGTGGGGACAAAGAAACTTAGGCAAGCAAGGACGAAGGAAGTGGAACAGCCATGCATTCTTTCTAACAGAACAAAATAAACTTGACATATTTCAGTAGCTTGAGAGATGGCTGGAGCTTTCAAATTCGTGCTTTTATGAAAAGGAGATAAAAAATCAACACGCAGCAAACTTGAACAAAATCGGACACGCGGGAGCAAACCACAGATGCGCTTAAAGAATGGAATGTCTAATAACATGATAGTAGTAAGAGCATATTTACCCTCATTTATTATTATGTAATTCCTGTGGCTGGATCAAAGCCTTAATTTCAGATTGGGGCCTAAATGTGCATGAGACACACAGGAAACAAGGTAGTATTGGAAGACTTGCAAATTATGCAAATTCAACACAGATACACTTACGTGAAAGATAACAAACACAGTTACTTACTGGGAAGGAGACCGGAGCTGGTTCCATTGGCCATAGCCAATGCGGCCAGCGGAACAGCTCAAGACGGTACCTGGAACTCCTCTTTCCCTTTCCATGTCTAGCCTGTGGATAACCGCCTCAGTCCCCGTGACAAGAATGTGGGCTGCTGGAATCCCAGACTCACAGTCAGCATACAGAAAGGTAGTCCCTTGAGACGTTCTCTGAAGAGCTCTGATTCCTCTAACTTGGGTCACAGGCTTACACCAGAGCAATCCACACAGTCAGGATCCTGTAGGCTCGATCCATGATCCCTCCTTGGTGACTAGAGATGGGTCCGGCTGGCTTAAATCACATACAACGTGTTCCTCACGGGAAACGAGAGTATCCAGAATAGGGAAAACGTCTGGAGGGTCAATAAAATAACCCAACCCCGAAAAAAGACAAGGGAAATTAACAAAACTTTGATACAAACTATTTATATCGGAACCCATTTCCATGTGTATATTTCCGATGTTGTGAATACATACGAAGAATTGCATATTTTAACATTATAAATGTTAGCTTTTATATTATGATATAAAGAACAGGGAATTTGATCCCTCTAAAATAAAGTACCTTTGAAAACTGTAACCAGAGATAAACATTTTTGTTATTTAAATGATCTTACTCCAGAAAAAAACAAATTTTAAATATTGCTACACTGCCAATTTTAATGGTTGCCTAGTATTTTTATTAAATTTTACATATGAAATTTTATTAAATTTTATTATTAATAAATTTTATTAAATTTTACATATGAAATTTACAGAGCTAGTAATGGACATTTAGATGTGTGTGTGTGTGTGTGTGTGTGTGTGTGTGTGTCTGTGGAGAGAGAGAGAGAGATCCATAAGTGTTTAAATTTAGGTCTAAAACTATGTCATACACAGAGTATATCAAAATGTTATCCTAAAGCGTCTGAGATGCTTGACATGTTTGGTTTTCTCTTCAGGCTAAATACAGTAAAACCTTAGATTGTGAGTAACTTGTTCTGTGACTCCTCCACAACCCAGGCAAACATTTATAATCAAGTTTAACGTGATAAATGAGCGATGTCTCGCCCTATGGGTAGTACATGATGCCGAATGTCACATGATCACAACTGAGCCAATGGTTCTTGAAATCCGCTTTGATATACGAGTGCTTTGGATTACAAGCATGTTTCCAGCATCAATTATGCTCGCAAACCAAGGTTTTACTGTCCCTTTAGGAATAATACCAAAAAGGTTGTGAAATACAGAGATGTTTTCCCCTCGTGTTGGGTGCCATTGTTTTGAGGGGCATTACCTGACTTAGGTGAACGCAGATGTGGAAGGACTGGTAGGGTCTTAAGCAGGTGAGTTGATTTAGACTCTAGACTGGGTGGGTGGAGGCAAACAGTGAGGAAAACAAAACAATGATAGCAGAAGGTTTAACCTACAATCCATTCACGATAGACACAGAAGGCTGAATTAAAGAAATTGTTGATTTCAGTCAGTGAGGAAAACAGAGGGTAACATTCCCACCTCTCCTTCTGAGGCAGTGGATTGATTGAAATAGGTAAAGCCTACTTTAAAATATCATACGTAGGCAAAGAGGAGAAGCTTTTATTATTTAGGTTCAATGCACACTGCTTTCTGGTTTTTATTTGCAGGGAAATACTTCACTGTCCTCTTCCTTCGGCTCGGTACAATTATTTCTGGTATGTTCAGCCAAATTCGAAAGGTAAAAATGTCTGTAACTGCAGCCTGTGTTCTAAATCTCATCTTCAGGTAGCAAATAGGCTTCTTTTACAACTTTCTGGACTTGTGTGTCCCAGTGCTATATATCCTGTTGATCTTGCAAACACACTGGAGGCTTTATATTTCTTGCAAGTAAATTATAAGTAAATCGTATAGACTAACACTATACCTTGAAGCCGTAACTCTTTGTTAAACGACCCTGTATAACAGCATTAACTTAAATGCACTATAAATTTAAACTGTTTCTTTTCTGTTGGGTTTATGGCAAGATTACGGTAAACAATTTCTATACAGACCTTGAGCTTTTTGGCTGATTTATACACCGTTGTTTATGCATGGTGCTTCCTCTATATGTTACATTCTTACTCCTCCCCGGGCTTGGCTCACGATTGCAAGTATATAAAATACGAGAAAACTTTTCCAGGTGCTGGCCAATGAAACTTACTTTTTTTATTTGCTCTCGGGACATCGGTTCTCTTTATGATTCAGTTAATTTTAAAATATACGAATGAGAACTGAAGAAAAAGCTGTAGGCACTGACCATACCTACAGCCATCTTCCTCTTTCTTTGTTTTCTGCTAAAATTTATTTTATTTTATTTTTTTAACGTTTATTTATTTTCGAGACAGAGAGATACAGAGCATGAACAGGGGAGGGTCAGAGAGAGAGGGAGACACAGAATCTCAAGCAGGCTCCAGGCTCTGAGCTGTCAGCACAGAGCCCGACATGGGGCTCGAACTCATGGACTGAGAGATCATGACCTGAGCCAAAATCGGATGCCTAATCTACTGAGCCACCCAGGCGCCCCTGTTTGCTGCTAAAACTTATTGTAAAAATCACTTTCCCCTCTCTGTGTTATTTTTTTTCTTTCCTTCCGTAAATTTATTTATTTAAATTCAAGTTAGTTAACAAATAGTGTAGCGTTGGTTAATTGCACTACTACATATTTATCCAAAGGGAACGTAAATTCTGATTCGAAGGGGCACATGCACCTCCATGTTTATAGCAACCTTATCAACGATAGCCAAAGTATGGAAAGAACCCAAATGCCCATCGACTGATAAATGGGTGAAGAAGATTTGGAACCGTGGAATACTACTTAGCGATTAGCACTATTCTTTTAAAACTTAGCTTGAGTATTTGATATTAAGTCAGATGATCATAAACGTTAAATAAACTGGGCAAGATGAGCAACTGAATGATAAGCATGTATAGATCTTTATGGCAATAAACTCCACACTTAAATACTCTTCCGAGGAGGGAGCAGCAACAAACAGAGCTTCCCGTCTCTCCCAGGACAGACTGTAGGTCTTAAACTACAGCTGTGTCCCCCGCCTCTCAGGAGTGATGGGGTGAGGGTCACAAGTAGACAAGAGCTCCTTATCAGGAGTGGATGATGTATACGTAATGAAAAAATAGTGATAAGGCCCCAGAGAGCAGATCCAGAAGCAACCAATAAAATAAAAATGAATATTTTGCCTCAATATATGGGACTTTAATTTTTTTTAGGGTTTATTTTTGAGAGAGAGAGATAGAGAAAAAGTCCTAAGCAGGACCTGTTCTGTCAGCACAGCGCCGGAGGCAGGGCTCAAACCCACAAACTGTGAGATTATGACCTGAGCCAAAATCAAGAGTTGGATGCTTAACCGACTGAGCCACCCAGGTGCCCCAATATCTGGTATATTTTAAATGTTTATTTTTTAGAAAGAGAGAGAGAGCACAGGCAGGGGAGGAGAAGAGGAAGGGTGGAGGGACAGAGGATCCAAGTGGGTTCCATGCTGACAGCAGAAAGCCCAATGCAGGGCTCAAACTCATGAACCATGAGCTCCTGCCTTGAGCTGAAGTCAGATGCTTAACCGACTGAGCCACCCAGGCATCCCAGGTGTTTTTAAAATAAGAGCTGTTTTAACTATGGTTCAAATGGTTTTTGTATGAACAAAGTTAATTTCCTTTCATTTTTAATGGATCAAGGAAGTAGGTACCTATTATAGAATGGATTTCACACGTGGAAGGAAACAAAAGTCTGTCTGGTAAATGACTCAACCAGGGCCGAGAAGTACTGAAGGGAGGATATGGTTTGTGTCACTGTGTGTTCTTAATTGAATGTTAATTGAATGTTGACTGCATTCTTAATTGAATATCGTGACCTTAATGTTATTCTACAGTTCATTTACCCACCCCTGATAAAATTCATTTTGTCTTTTTACAGCCTTTTCAAAACTTCATTACACTCCTCATACCCAACACTTGCTTTTTATTCATCACCGGATGACCTTGTCTCCTAACTCATTAAGAACACTGAAATTGATAAGTGAGCGTGGCATGGATCCATCTCACGAGATGTGACAATGACTCAATCGTTATTATTAGCATTATTTAGTGTCAGTGTCACTTTCTATTGCTGTTATTAATGACGGTATCATTCCCTGATATTTTATGTATTTGTAGAATCCCATGAAGAAAGAATCTTCCTTCAAATACAAGGAGCAAGACACCTGGGTGGCTCAGGTGGTTGAGCGTCCGACTCTTGGTTTTGGCTCAGGTCCTGGCCTCACAGTTCGTGAGTTTGAGCCCCACATCAGGCTTTGTGCTGACGGTATAGCCTGCTTGGGATTCTCTCTCTCTCTCTCTGTCCCTCCTCTGCTCATGCTCTCTCTCACTCTCTCAAAATAAATAAAACATGTGAAAAAATTAAAAACAAAAACAAGGAGTTTCTCTGAAGACTCACCTGCACCCCCAGAACTTAACTTGCCCATTCCCCACCTTGACATGGTCTGACCATGAGGTAGAGTTGCCAAAGGGATGCAGCAGGTTTCTTTTGGTTCCACAGCTCCTTTGGGAGAGTCATGACTCTTCAGGAAACTGCTGTGAAGTCAGGAGAATGCAGTACTAACCGAAGATTTGTCCAAGTGGCTCAAGATTCCATCTGATTGAAAGGCAAGTTGACCAGGGACCATGTATCTCTCTGACCGCTCCAACAAATCCTTACTCTGGGGGGAACATGGCACCACATTAGGAATAGGACAGCAAGTGCATTTGCCCTGGGCTCCCTGAATGATGGCCATACATCCATCAGAAGCCTACATCAACCGTGACTTTGTTGCATTTGTTAAAAAATCGAGAGAGAGGGGTGCCTGGGTGGCTCATTCAGTTAAGTGTCCGACTCTTGATCTCAGCTCAGGTCCTGATCTCAGGGTCATGAGAACACGTCCCATGCTGGGCTCCACACTGGCCATGAAGCCTACTTAAAAAAATAAAATTAATAAAATTAATAAAATAAAATAAAATAAAATAAAATAAAATAAAATAAAATAAAAATATGTACACACACATATATAAAAAGACAACAGTTAAAATTAAAAGCATCATATGAACTTACTAAAACAATAAAAAGAATCAAAACAAAAACTGTAAGTATAGCAAAAATGTAAAGTTAAAATGTATATATTGAAACATAAATCATAATACAAACACAAAAGATTAATATTTGAATCAGCTATCAAGAATAACAGTCTGCATTTCTCTATGAAAAGACATAGGTGGATTCAGTGAATGGAAAGGCTACAGAAGGTGCTGGAAAAATATATAATTAGATGACAAAAGAGCCTTAGATTAATTTGTAATTATGTATGCCAAAGTAAATTTTAGATAGGTTGCATAGTTGAATGTTTACAAAAAATTCAGGAACTACTGTATTTCATCAATTCTAGTATGTACATGTCAACATTTTAGTATTTGGGGGTTTGTTTTGTTTTGTTTCTGTTTTTCTGTGTGTGTGTGTATGTGTGTGTGTGTATGCATTTTAATTTTAGCTGGTTAACTAAAATTGGCAATATCTGTTTCAGGAGTAGAATTCAGTGATTCATCCCTTACACACAGCACCCAGTGCTCATCATGCCAAGTGCCCTCCTTAATGCCCATCACCCATTTAGCCCATCCTCCGACCACCCCCCACCCCTCCAGCAACCCTCAGTTTGTTCCCTAGCATTAACAGTCTCTTAAGGTTTTTATCTCTGAATAGTGATGCATTTTATAATGAACGCTGTATCATAGTTTTCTTATTTTTAATGGTGCATAAAATAATTGTGTATCTTACAATTGAGATGGCTGATTTTGATGAAGAATGGTCTTTACAGGGGGCCTGGGTGGCTCAGTTAGTTGAGTGTCCAACTTCGGCTCAAGTCATAATCTCCCAGTTCGTGAGTTTGAGCCCCATGTAGGGCTCTGTTTTGACAACTTGGAGCCTGGAGTTCCAAGAGATTCTGTCTCCCTCTCTCTCTGCCCCTCCTGTCTCATGCTCTGTCTCTCCCAAAAATAAACAAACATTTAAAAAATTAACAAAAAAGAATGACCTTTAAAAAAAAGGAAATTACTTATCTGATCTTGGGTGGGAGAAGAATTTCTAAGCAACTTGGAAATCACTCTAAAGCATAACAGCTGAGCCAAATGTATAGAGAAACACTTCACTGAATAAAAGAATCGCAAAAAATAATACTAAAAATCAAACGACAAACTGGAAAACTGCAGTATAAGTGACACAGAATGGGTTACTATGCAAATGTTCCTCATTTTACATAACTTTATACTTAAAAGTTAGAAAACTAGTATAAAGAATTCCAGTATGTTCTTCACACGGATTCTCCAAATGGTAATATTTTCCCATATTTGTTTTAGCCGGATTCCTTCCAGTATAAAGATGAATATACATATTATACATACACATACCCTGTGAGAATTAATTACAGAGAGGGAATTCCTTAATCTACAAGTACTTCAATGTGTATTTTCCCATAACAAGGACATTTCCTTACATACTCGTGGCACAACTATAACAATGAGGAAATGAACACTGATATAAAACTGTTAGTTAATTTATATACGCCATTCTTTTTTAATTTTTTTTAACGTTTATTTATTTTTGAGAAAGAGAGAGACAGAGAATGAATGGGGGAGGGGCAGAGAGAGGGAGACACAGAATCTGAAACAGGCTCCAGGCTCTGAGCCATCAGCCCAGAGCCCGACGCGGGGCTCGAACTCACGGACTGCGAGATCGTGACCTGAGCTGAAGTTGGACGCTTAACCGACTGAGCCACCCAGGCACCCCTTATATACGCCATTTAAATTTTAATAATCATCCCAATAGTTTTCTTTATAGGAAAGAATATCCCAGGTTATGAGGTACAGTTAGCTTCATGGTTTCAATTTTTTTTACTCTAGAATATTTCTTTAATTTTGCTTCATCTTTAGTGGCCTTGAGCTTTTAATGGATACAGGTAAATTATTTTCTAAAATGTCCCTTAATTTGAATTTGTCTGAATTTTCTTACCATCGAATACACTTTATTCATTTTTGTCAAAATTACCCCAGAAGTGGTGCTGTGATCTTCTCCTGGCCTCAAATCACAAGGCAGAGAATGTCAATCTGTCTCCAAACCAATGATGTCAACCCCATACTGTGTGCAAATGTTACTTGAGTTAGATCGTGCTTCTCCACACAGTGTGGCAATGGTATTCATTTTAAATACAGTTTTAAGTACATTCGTTTCTGTTTCAGGTTGGAGTTTTTTCCCCATCCTTGTCGACTGTGGTGTGTGTGTGTGTGTGCATGTGTGTGTGTGTGTAAAATAAGAAACATTCACCAAGGCTTCCAAAGTCAACTATTCAAGAAAATACACTCAGAAAAATGACCCTCCATCCATCCTTTTTATACTCTTTCTGGTCTATCATTTTCTTCTCCCTTTCTGCTAATTATTGTCAGAATTTCCAATTGTTGAAGATCAAGCTAAAAATTATGATCTACTTTAAGGATTATTTATATATTATAATATATAGCAATCTATAATTCATGAATATTGTATATTATGTATTATAAAAACATTGTGTATAAACTCACATTCATATATATTATACATAAACTTATATGATAAATGTGTATGTAATGTTGGAAATGATGTCTTATGCTCGGGTCTCCAGAAACACACCTTGAGTTAAGAGAATGTGTTTACGGCAGTTATTAAGGATACATTCCCAGGCGGCATAGAGGAAACAAGAGCGAGCCAAACAGGCGTGGAATCTCAGATGGAGGGAGATCCTGAGGGCTTAGGGATGACCAGTTCCAATTGTCCAAGGATGGTTCTGAGAAAGGCTGAAGACTCAATCACTTAAGAGTTAAGAACACAGAAGATCCCACGTGGGTACTCACACCAGAAAAAAAGAACTGTCTGGAACACCAAAAGTCTCTACCACAACGTGGCTAACAAACTCAGCTTCACTGAAGAGAGAGTCAAATGCAAATAGGGAGACAAGAAGGAAGCTATTGGAAAGAGCCATGAATACCACTAAAAACACCTGTCGTCTTCACTTACACATTTAGTACCTCTGAGTGCCATGTTTCCTTCTAATCTTTCCAGCAAGCAGTATGGAAGAAAGATAATTTTGTGTATCAATTCGTGATGACCATAAGTTAAAACACAGGCAAACCTAAAATAACTACAATTGCTTTTAGTTTTAATATTGGAAAGATGTTTTATCTGGTTGGCCACACAAAGGTAAGTCTGTGAAGCAGTAAGAAGAATTCATTCGCAATAGTTTTACTATAAAACCAATCGCTTTTTTTTTTTTTTTTACTGTGACCTTCAGTTTGGGTAATGCTTTTATAGTAAAGCAGAATTTAACAAAAAAAATTTGTAAAACACATAAATTTTGTGAAGCCATTTTTTTCTGATTGCCTTTATAATTTCTGAGTTCTTTTCTTAATTAGTCAGCTTAAAGCCTATTGAGGTACTTTTCCCCCTTTGTATCGGTAAGTGAAGCTTAGCGTATCTTCTTCCTACAAGGCTCTTCTTTCATGGATTTGGAACTAAAGGAAAAATCAAGATGGAAAATTGGTGTGGAAAATGTCCCAGCTTGATTCCAAGTTATCTATCCAGCTAGCTAGCTAGCTAGCTAGTGTCTATCTTTGTCTGTCCATCACTATACCTGTATCTGCCTGAATATACTTAAGTATACATAATTATATCTACATCTATTTATCCATCTATCTAAAACTATGAACTAATGTTGGCGACTTTAATTTTCAAGCAACACCACCATATGGTAAAGACTTACTATGTACTTGAGAGACTCCAATTCAGTGGGTTCTCGAACTACAAAACACTGAAGTTCACATAGAAGATTGTCTCATTCCCTCCCAGGTCCCATCAGGAAGTCTGCACACAGGTGTGTGTACCACATGGGAGGAGATACACTGACACAAAGGATTGGATCCAGAGGAACCCCAATGGGGAATAGTGTAGAAATGGAGTCTTAATGGAAGTCAAAGGAACTTGAATAGATAGCTTGTAGAAGATAGGACTTGAAGGAACATGGAAGGCGTTTCCCAGGTTTTGAAAATGATTATATGTACTTGCGTTTAGAATTGATATATGGGGAATATGCAGGTTAGAATTTCAGTCAATCTATGGGTTAAAGGGAGACAATTTGAAAGGGCAAACTTTGAACAAATAAAGTGCCCCCCCATGAAAAGAAGTAGCGGAAGGGGCGCCTGGGTGGCTCAGTCGGTTGAGTGTCCGACTTCGGCTCAGGTCATGATCTCGCAGTCCGTGAGTTCGAGCCCCGCGTCGGGCTCTGGGCTGACAGCTCAGAGCCTGGAGCCTGTTTCAGATTCTGTGTCTCCCTCTCTCTGACCCTCGCCTGCTCGTGCTCTGTCTCTCTCTGTCTCAGGAATAAATAAACGTTAAAAAAAATTAAAAAAAAAAAAAAAAAAAAAAAAAAAAGAAGTAGCGGAAGAAAAAAATTACTTCCCAACACGTGTGTCAAATAGATTATGAATATAGTTGGAATTTTAATCAGCCAGATTTTAAAGTCCTTTCAAACTGCCCAATATTATGGTCTTAGGAAACCACCTCCATCAAAAGCACATCTTTGAGGGGTGCCTGGGTAGCTCATTCAGTTAAGCATCCGACTTCAGCTCAGCTCATGCGTTCAAACCCCACATCGGACTCTGTGCTGACAGCTCAGAACCTGGAGCCTGCTTCAGATTCTGTGTCTCCCTCTCTCTCTCTGCCCCTCCCCTGCTCATGCTTTCTCTCTCTCTCTCTCTCTCTCTCTCTCTCTCAAAAATGAATAAACATTAAAAAAAAAAAGACAGCATGTCTTTGAGAACAAAGGGAAGTAACTTTACAGGCTGTACCAAACTGAAAAAGGTGCTTACTTCCCTACCCCTGGTAAATGTGCCGATAACATTTGTATCTTTCCATCTTCCTATCAAATTTCTGACATTAAAGTAAGGTTCTCTGCACAGTTTACAAAAACTGGCCCTGAGACATACTGCTAGTGACTTCCTTCCTCTTCTCTCAGCCTAAGTTGGAGTTTGAATCACGTTCCACTTGGATAATGAATTGGGAGCACATGGTAAGATCCATGACATAATATCAGAACCATACTTCTGTGCAGAACACCGAGGGGTTTTATAAGAAGGCCACCAAACAAAGTCTGAATCGGGAGTCTACTCCATCCTGCCCCTCAATGGTAGGATGCATTTCCCGCACCTGTAAATCCATTTCCTCACCGCAAAAAGGAGGTGGCTCCCCCATTTACCTCATAGGGTCATTGGGAAAATCAAACTCGAAAATGTGCGTGACAAACGTTGGTAAACCATGAGGAAATGTAAGAACACTACATGACGGTAATACCAATATGATACTGTTATATTCATAACGCCATAAGTAGGGAGTGCAGCTGAAAAGCTGGCCTGTGGGCGGGCAGTCAAAAAGGACTCTTTTCTTGAGTGGTTTCCCTACTTCAATTCATGAGGACATTTTTTTGAGATGAGTGTGTGGCACATGATCCACATTCAGCGTTCAGTATTCGGGGGACTGCATGGCAAGTCACATTCGTGCCTCTCACACTTCATTTTTTGGTCCCAGCCCTATCATGTCATCCTTAATGTTGAGATTTATAGTGTTCTGGAAGAAGGAGGGATATTTCTGCTCAGTAGTCTTCACAGGGGCATGGGATTAAATCTCCAAAAAACACAATTCTTACCTTTGTCTCCTCCTTAGAGCATTTATGTTTAAAAACTTCTAACTCCACATCTGTTTCCTAGAGTAGGGTCACTGAAAGCCCTCACAAGGCTTCAAACAAAGAACTCGTGTAATGCGTTAAGTAGAGATAAAGGCTAGAGAGAAAAATCAGTGAAGCAGGCAACGTGTAGAATTACAAGTGTCCTCTTCACTCCCCAGGGTCCTTTCTCAGATGCGTAGGACCCCCTTCCCGGTAACCAGTGGGTCTACTTTTCCTGGGGCTTTCCCAGTGTTAACACTCGAAACTCTAGGAAATTCTCGAGTCCAGATATGCTTGTTGGCAATTACAAACTTTCCCTTCAGATTATGAGCCATCCAGATATGCGTGAGGACCCCTGCCTTTAGAAAACCCCAGGCAAAAGTTTCTAGCTGAGGCCTTATATATATCCCACTGGTCTTAGAGCAAAACCAGGCTGGATAACCTGGTGTTCACGGATGTAAAACCCCCAATCAATACATTTCTGAAAAATGTACAGACACTAACCTTGGGTGCCTCCAGGGAGGTTTCAGGCTTTAAGCAGCACATTAAGATTCTCTAGCCGGTCCTGCTCATGCTTATCTTGGGCAAAGGTCAGTACCAGACTTCCAGGCATAGCAGAAAAAAGCACGGAGCCACCCGACTGTAAGATTGCCCAATCTTTTGTGCTGCGAAGCTCTTCCCAGAATCTAAGAAATGCAGAGCTGTTAGAGAGACCTTTGGAATAATCAGCCTGTGGTAGCCAGTATCCTAAGATGATCTTCAAGATTCCCACCTCCCGGTGTACATATCAATAGAATCACCTCTCCTTATGGACGGAGCAAATAACCATAATGGAATATCACTCCTATGGTCAGGAGGTTAACCAATTGACTTTGAGTTCATCAGAAGGGAGATTGTTCTGGTTGGGCCTAGCCTAATCAGGTGAGCTTTTGAAGGACTGTAGGATGACAGAAAGATGCTATCCTACTGGCCTTGAAAAGAAGCTCACATCCATGTTGTGAGAGGGGGGAGCTGTGTGGCAAGGACCCATGGGCATCCTCTAACAGTGGAGCACAGTTCCCGGTTGACAACCAGCAAGAAAACAAGGACCTCAGTGCGTGCTGCTGCAAGGGAACGATTCTGCCAAAAACCAAAGAGCCTGGAAGACTTTGCCACTGCACTCTGACATCTCCAAGATGGCGTCAACGTGCAGAGCTGAGTAAATTCTTCACTCTTTAAAATCCAGATAGTCAGAGTTGGGGCTCAAAAGTCAGTTTATTCATAACACGACTGGCCAAGGGCTGGAAAGGCATTTCAACAGATCACTGTCAGTGGACTGTGGAATAGACTGAGGATTACAGAACAGCCTGAAAAGGTTGTGATCTTTACGCCTCATCTAGAGACATCTCTAGCACATGAAGGGGATTAAAATCATATTGAAAGCATTGTTTATCCACCACTAACGACCGAGCTGAATTTCCCTTCCTTTGTTCTTAACAGCAATCTTCTAAGTGAATGGATGTGCTGTTTGGTAAATGGGTTTAACCTTTCTCAGATAGAGACATAAGAGGATTTTCATTTAATCTCTCTCCTAAAAAGCTAATGTTAAAATAAAACCCTTTGAGCCATTGGGACTCTATGTACAATGCATCATACAATATTACAATACTTGTAACTTTAATCATATATTTACAAAGCAGATTATTACCATACTAGAAGTTCCTAAACCGATAGAGGTCAAAACTGTTGTTGTGTTCAGGGCAAGGACATATATGTCCCCGACAAAGATTCATTATTACTTAGTCTTTTCGTGTTGAACTTGTCAAATATTTAATTTGCTACACTAAATTCAATTTCATCAAGAAAATAATTACTGTAGGCATATATAGTTAACATCAATATCCAGACTGGCATAGAATAAAACTCTAGCAAAAAAATACAATAAAACTCCAGTCTAGTTAAATTTAGGAAAAAATATAAATATCTAATACTACTTGAGAACTTAGTTCAAAGAATCAGAAAATAGAAGGAAGATAAGAAGATTCCAATTCTAATGGCAATTACCTTCCCTCTTCTTTGCCCTCATCCTAATACTGTACCTCACAGAGAAACCTCAGTTTCCTTCTTTCCAAGCCAGCTCAACCCTTGACTCTATCATCCCAAATTACCTTCCACTGTGTTTGATCCCCTTTTAGGATAGAATCAAGTGAACCACATCTTGTTTTATTCTAAGTGTCTCTTGTTTAGTCTGTGTTCCCCACTCAGTGGTTGACCTTTAGAGGACAGAGGCCATATGTCCATTGCTTTAGACATCTTCCCACTGTGGCCTTCTGGAATTGGAATCTTACTCCCTATGCTAGTGTTTCTAACTACTTGGACATTTTTTGGAGGTAGGGTATCAATATTGGAAGTCACCTTCCTCTGAGTGCAGTATCTAAGCTAATGAGATCAAACGTGCCTATCATTTTGGCCCTGGCTAACCTATCCTTACAAGTTGAATGAGCACCCCAGACTGATGGTCAGGGTGGGTAGGGAGGGTCTGCCTAAGCCGGAGAGAAGAGAGGCATTGCTTTCCATCAGAGTAGCCATGGTTCCATAGGGGATTCTACGGGAAAGACGAATGTCATTCAAAAGCAACGAGACCCTGAATATTTCCAGATTTTTTGCTACATAGGATAATGACAACTAAAGCTGACGAAAACTGATGCTCTTTATCTATCTTTGCCATCAAAGTCTTCCAGGTATTTTTAAACTGATTTTTGGCTCTATGGGTAACTTCACTGATATCAGACATCTGTGACTTTTCTAGCTTAGCCTCGTAAAGCTTTTCTCAACAGATTTCAGGGCCATTGACCAGGCTAACTTTCTGCTTTTTCAACAGGACACAGGTATAGAGATACAGAATTTAATGCCTCCATAGGGGAAATCAACTTCAAGGCTGGGTGCTAGAAAGGAGAAATGATGGCCACCATGTTCATAGCATTGCAGAAACGAACATCCTCACCAATGTCCATCATGCGTTTGCTTTTGAATTCAACCCTAAATAGTTGCCCCTTCCAAAGTCAAATTCTCTACCCATATGAGCATCCAGGGCTATAAATCTTACATTGTAAATATTACTTTTATTTCTAAGGATGGTCTTATTAAACTGCAGACTCTTGGGTCAAAGAGCCACACATTTTTTTTTTTTTTTTTGGCATCTTCTAGAGCAACGTATAAGCAGTAACAGTGGCGGTTGGCTCATTGACAATTCTGAGACTACAACTCCAACAAGTGTTTCTGCGCTTTTGAAGATCCAACAAAAGTAGTCAGGCTACTTTTGTGCCATTGATGCCATTTGTAGCAATGATCATTGTCAGAATTATGGGGAAAAAAACGATAATAAGAAAGACGTATCAAAACTGTTCAATGTAGACCTGTGGTCTGCGGCATCTTTCACCATAGGGAAAGGCCAGTGCTCCGTGTCTAACTGGATAACAACAGCATCCTATGTAAATAAAATCAGGTTTTCAACAATAACAATGCAAGCCACTTGCTTGGGTTTATTACAAGTTAATTATCCACAGTCTCGCCGATCGATCTTTTAGTGCCTGTAAGAACACGGAGCTTTGATAATCCTGGATCCCTGATCTCAGGCCTGCACCGGCTGTATTTCCCTCAGCAAAGAGGGTCAAGGCCAGCTGGACCTAGAGTATGCTCAGGATGGTTTCTGATCCACTGGAGAAAGATGTGGATGCCAGAACTGAAAAAATGGATCTGAATGCAATCAGATGGGGCTACTTTGAAAAAGGTTATCCGCATAATGTATTCCCATTAGAATACACTTGACTTCTGTCTTTCCACTTAACTCATGTCTTTATGTTTCTTTATTGAATCTTGCCTATTTCGCCTTGGTTGTCATGTGTATAATCCGTTTTATAGTTTGGTAAGTACGGGGAACTGGAGAGTAAACAAACTGCTTAAAATCTACCCAGTGATTCACTTAACGTGACACACATGCAAAATACTATATTATAAATATTTTTGTGATTATTGAAACATAGCATCATTTAGCATCTTTCTTGTCAAATGTCAGGATTCTCTGCTTTTTGCTTCTCCTGGTCCCTGTGTCTTTAATGATCTTTTCAGGCGTCTTGATATGATTCTGAGCATGCTCACCTCACCTCCTTATCCTTTCTTGTAGCTCTTCAAGACATTGTATATTCTGGCACATCAGATCTAAAAACATAGACTGATTTTCAGCCAAACGCCACCTTCTGTGATTGTATCTACTGAACTTTCTGTTCTGCTCCGCACTGTCTTTGATGCTGATCTGATTTTATCTGGTGTAATTTTGCTTGGGCTGCAATCCCTGTTTTCCGCAGTTTTTACCTGGGCTAAGTCTGTGTGCCTGGCCATTTGATCCCGCTAACAAGAAGAACATTAGCATATCATTTTATTTTATTTGCTTTATGTAAATATGCTGTCTGAAGTGGAACATGTAGTTAACTTCAACTGCTCAAAGATAACTTCCACATTTTTTTCTGCAATAAAACAAAAATTGTATTGTAAATTCATCTTCACGTTGTCGGTAAAAATCAATGCAACTGGAGAATACCATTATATCGATATGCGCCGATAATGGAAATATTGATAATGGGTGTTGAAGCACTGAGTTCAAAAGCTCTGGGGGTTATGGACAGCAAGGTGTAACATGAAGAAATTCTTCTTGAGTACAGACATCTTAAGTAAGGGGGAAAGCACTGATATCCAACCTCCTAAAACAAAATATCCCCATTAATGTCTGCTCAGATGTCCCCAAAGGCAATCTGACCAAATGTTAGCATTTTCCTTGATCTACAGTACCAAGGACGCAGGAGGGCTTATACTGCGTTTGTCAGAAAAATAAATTAATTCGTGAATTGATATATTAAAAGTAGGTTTAAAAGAAAAGAGAAAACAGAAGAATATAATCACAGGAGCTCAGCAGCTCCTCCTTCTCCATTCACGTCTAAATATCCACAGGATTTCCCCATTCACAAAATAGAACCAATTCCCCTCAAATTGCCAAGGTCTGCTGTCATTGTGGGTAAAATTAGGTGCTTAGATGTTCACTCTATATAATCATAGCACTTTCCATTATATAACATTTCAGAGTTTACATAGTTCTTTAAAAAATGCATTATCTCATTTAAATTCATCTCCTATGAATGATTGCCATATTGCCCAGACGAGTGTCCGTGCATCTTAACAAAATTTTAACATGGAAACATTTTTGTTTCATGAGGACTACAATACTGTTCACAACAAGGTTTTTTTAATGGTTAGAAGAACACATTGTTTTTTCATTTAAATTTGTAAGCAGGGAAGCGATACTGAAAAAATTCATTCCGCAGATAAACGAGATATTGCTGTCCTTAAATCTGTCCCTGGTTGTTTCAAATATAGGACAGCTTTCCTCCTAGTTCAGGAAACAGACAACCTGGTTGAGCCTGGAAACTCAGATTATGCTTCGAAATGGGGCAGAAAGTGCCTCGTTATGACTACCTTCATCCTAAAACGTGGGCTCACTTTGCGGGTTGGGAGTTGCACACAGTATGGCATCCCTGGTGGGATGGGTGGGGGGTGGGGACTACCCATCCTACTGAGGGCAAGAAGGGGTGCTTTGACTGTAGAGAATCCAGCAATAACCATAAAACCAACCAAAAGTTAGTCTGTTTCTAGTCACCATGCACCTGTCATTCTAAATGGAGTCAGTAGTAAAACGCAGGCCACAGCCTCCGACCCCTAGCCTTCCCCATGGCAGACCTGGAGCTGAATCATGGAAGATTCAAATTAAAAATTCTAAAATAGGGGCGCCTGGGTGGCGCAGTCGGCTAAGCGTCCGACTTCAGCCAGGTCACGATCTCGCGGTCCGTGAGTTCGAGCCCCGCGTCAGGCTCTGGGCTGATGGCTCGGAGCCTGGAGCCTGCTTCCGGTTCTGTGTCTCCCTCTCTCTCTGCCCCTCCCCCGTTCATGCTCTGTCTCTCTCTGTCCCAAAAATAAATAAAAGAAAAAAAAAAAACGTTGAAAAAAAAAATTAAAAAAAAAATTCTAAAATAGAGGAGAAGTACTCTGGGAAGCCTTTGCACAGGTGGGGCCACTCTCATCCCACGGGAGTGTAAAGTTCCTAAAGCCCAAAGCTTCCCAGCGGTATCGATGCTGATTTCCAATGCACATCGCAACATATATATGCAGCAGGAGAATGTATGAGGTCTTACATTCACCTAGATAATTGACTGATCATCCTAATAACAAACATATTAAGTTATGACAGCTAATTTTTCCCAAAGAATAAAATGATGTTATTTCAAATGTCATGTTTTGAATATTTGATTTCCAATCCCTTTATTAATCACCCACAGTAAACTGACTCATTACAGGTATTAATTTGATCCTGTCTTTTACTGTCAGATTATTAAAGCTACAAGCATAAAGTGTGTCATTATAGAACTTATTGTCAGTATAAAGTTTCTGCAAAGATTATGGAGATTTGGTTTGATAAGAGGAAAATAAGTCAAGAGTGACGGGGAATAATTATCTAAAGTGATTAAAATAAACAATTAATCTTTTTTAGCTGGAAGTAAAGCCACCTGGTCAGTCCCAGACTAACTTTGGGAGATGATGCATTCAAGCAGGAGTGTTTCCTTAGTCAGGAAACGGGTGTGGTTCTGGAAGAGAAATATTGGCAACTTCAAGTCTGTGGTGGGAACCTACCCTCCTGTCACCTTCACCTCTCTCTGCAGTGCCTGCCATTCGCTGGCTTACAAGAGGCGGCGAACTCAGAGTCTTTTCAGATGTCTTTGAAATCAAGGGTAATATTCTCTGATTTATTTTCCTCTTTTCCTCTGAAATGGCATTCAAGAGCTGTAGGAATTAAGTAGTGCATTATTTCGCCTGGTGAATTTTAGAATATGTGGAATTTATCTCCTTCTAAAGCATGGTTTCAGTGTGTGTAACTGTTCTACTTTAGCTCAAACTTTAAGTGCCCAAGAATGAAAATGAATTACTGATGACAAAGCAATTATTCCAACTCTTGTAGTTCGCAGTTAAGCTGGAATAAAAGTAATTCCATTGCAATGAAATAAATAAATCAGTCCATGATAGGCATGGAGGAAGTCTGAGTAGAAACTTCTTTGTATTTGTATTTTTGCAAGCATGAATTCAGTTTCGTTTTTATAGTTCAAAGAAGACAATAACTAAGGGGAAAGGAAACTAGTATTCACTGAATCTCACTATGTCCCAGGCTTCTCTGTCATATGGATGAGCTTATCATGGACCCTTGAAACAGAGACATGGGTGTTCCTTAAGGAGCACATGACTTGTTCTGAGTGCTTAAGCCAATACTACCCTTTTCCCCTTGACCATCTATCCTAATGCCGGTGTCCCAGCACTGGGAGGTAGACATGTCCCAGATATCCAGAAAACCAATACAAACATTGTCTTCATTAAGATAAGATTGGAGAATCTTCCTCTCTGTGTCCCCTGAAGAAGGTTGGTTGCTCATTTTAGAGCTACATTGCAAACTCCAGCAAAGTCTGCACTTAGAGGGATGTCTACCTACTTTTCCTACTCTTGCTTCATTTTGACACGCCATTACACAAGTTCTATCTATCTAATCCTCGGGAAGAGAGGCTAGGGTGTCAGGGTTCATGTTGTAAAATTCAGATACGGCACCACTGGCTTGCAGTTGGGAAAAGGGTGGAGGGACTCAGACAACCTAGCTGGAGTGCACATGCTCTAGCGACATGGTGAGAAAGAACGACAGATTTGGGGTCCGTGTTGCATGAAACATACAAAGACTTAATCTACTCACTTAGCAGCCCTAGAGACCACCAATGTGGATGGCCCACCAGTTGCTCGAGGACCCTTGGTCCATAAGATGTCATGTTCATTCTGAGAGTTGGCCAAACCCCTCCTTACAAGCCCTAGAGAAGCCCAGAACTCCACCCAGCCTTTAGGGAACACCTCAGGGTCAGAGTAGACATTGAGAAATTTCTAATATCATGGAGAGATGAAGGAGTTTATATTTATTAAGGATACTGGACCTTCCCTCCAAGCAACAGAACGATGTGGGGACCAGATTGACTGAGCACATCCATAACTATAACTGGTCACTGGTTGCTTCATCCAAAGCAGACCCTGTTTTAATCAGGCACAAATATTTACAGAGCTGGTCAGGATATTCAGGATTTATTTTCATGCTATTAGAAAGGTGACCTATTTATATCAATGCTCTAAATATCACCGTCCACTTCTGACTACCATTAAGGACAAATTTTCCCCAGGATCCTACTTCCAGATATTGCTAAAAATTTATACCTTGATTTAAGTGGGCTATGGGACTATTACTTAGGACCTACATTTTATTTATGATGCTTTCAGGGGGAACTGGGTGAATCCAGTCTTTTTTTTTTTTTTTTGTAAGTAAATTACACCTCAACAAAGCTATTTAAAATACAATAAAAGCAAAGACTATAAAAGTGTCAAATGAAAAATCACCCATCCTAGTTCAGCTCCCCAAGGATGATCATATTGCAAAAATTTGATGTGACTCTTTATAGGAGTTTATCATAATATGCATGAAAAGTTTTGTAATTATTTTTTAAAATAAATAATCTTAACTTACAAAAAAAGAAAGAAAGCCAGAATAGCCAACACAATATTGAAGGAGAAGAACAAAGTTGGAGGACTGACAATAAATACCCAGCTTCAAGTCTCAATAGAAAGCCATAATAATTGAGACCGTATGGCATTGATGAAATAATAGACAAATCAATAGAACAGAACAGACAGCCCAGAAACAGACCCCCACAATATATGCAACTGATCTTTGATAAAGGAGCAAAAATAGTTCAATAGAGCAAAGAAAGTTTTTTCAACAAATGGTCTGGAACAGTTGGACAGCCACATGCAAATTAATACATTTAGATACAGACCTTACCCCTTTCATATATATATATGAAATTTATTTCATGTAATTTATTTATATATATGTATATTTATATATACATATATATGTATATATTTATATTTATACATATTATATATGTATATAATTATGTATATATTTATATTTATACATATTATATATGTATATAATTATGTATATATTTATATTTATACATATTATATATGTATATAATTATGTATATATTTATATTTATACATATTATATATGTATATAATTATGTATATATATATACACACATACATATATATGTATATATATATATGAAATTTATTGTCAAATTTGTTTCCATACAACACTCATGGCTCATCCCAACAGGTGCCCTCCTCAATGCCCATCACCCACTTTCCCCTCTCCCCACCCCCCCATCAACCCTCAGTTCTCAGTATTTAAGAGTCTCTTATGGTTTGCTTCCTTCCCTCTCTGTAACTTTTTTCCCCCCTCCTCTCCCCCCTGGTCTTCTGTTGAGTTTCTCATGATCCACATATGAGTGAAAACATATGGTAACTGTCTTTCTCTGCCTGACTTATTTCACTTAGCATAACACTCTCCAGTTCCATCCACATTGCTGCAAAAGGCCAGATCTCATTCTTTCTCATTGCCAAGTAGTATTATATTGTATGTATAAACCACATCTTCTTTATCCATTCATCAGTTGATGGACATTTAGGCTCTTTCCATAATTTGGCTATTGTTGCAAGTGCTGCTATAAACATTGGGGTACAAGTGCCCCTCTGCATCAGTACTCCTGTATCCCTTGGGGAAATTCCTAGCAGTGCTATTTCTGGGTCATAGGGTAGTTCTATTTTTAATTTTTTGAGGAACCTTGACACTGTTTTCCAGAGCGCTGCACCAGTTTGCATTCCCACCAACAGTGCAAGAGGGTTCCCATTTCTCCACATCCTCGCCAGCACCTATAGTCTCCTGATTTGTTCATTTTAGCCACTCTGATGGGCATGAGGTGATATCTCAGTGTGGTTTTGATTTGTATTTCCCTGATGAAGAATGACGTTGAGCATCTTTTCGTGCGCCTGTTGGCCATCTGAATGTCTTCTTTAGAAACATGTCTATTCATGTCTTCTGCCCATTTCTTCACTGGATTATTTGTTTTTCGGGAGAACTTACCCCTTTTGAAAAATTACCTCAAAATGAATGATGGATCTAAATGTAAGATGAAGAATCATACAGCTTCTAGAAGATACTAGAGGAGAAAATCTAGATGACCTTGGTTGTGGTGGTGCCTTTTCAGATACAGCACCAAAGATACAAATTATGAAAGAAATAATTGATAAGCTGGGTTTTATTAAAACTTATGCTCTGCAAAAGACAATATCAAGAGAGTTGAGAAGACAAGCCATAGACTGGGAGAAAATTACAAAAGACACATCTGATAAAGAACTGTTAGCCAAAATATATAAAGAACTCTTAAGACACAACAATAACAAAACAAACAACCTCATTAAAAAGTGGCCCAAACTCTTTCAGAGACACCTCACCGAAGAAGATGCCCAGAGGAAAAATAAGCATATGAAAAGATGGTCCACATAGTATGTCATTGGGGAAGTTCAGATTAAAACAACAATGAGATACCACTGCATACCTACTAGAATGGCCAAAATTTGGGAACTCTGATAACACCAAATGCTGGTAAGGATGTGGAACAACATGAACTCTCATCTATTGCTGGTGGGAATGCAAAATGCGGCAGCCACTGTGGAAGACAGTTCAGCGTCTTCTTACAAAACAAAACATACTCTTACCATACGATCTAACGATCGGTTCCTTGGTATTTACACAAAGGAGTTGAAAACTTATATCCACACAAAGGTCTGCACATTGATGTGGATAGCGGTTTTATTCACAAGTGCTCAAACTCAGAAGCCCCTAAGATGTCCTTCGGTAAGTGAGGGGGTAAAGAAACAATAGTACGTCCAGACTATAAAATAGTAGTCAGTGCTAAAAAGAAATGCGGTATTGTGCCATGAAAAGACATGGAGGGGGGCGCCTGGGTGGCGCAGTCGGTTAAGCATCCGACTTCAGCTCAGGTCACGATCTTGCGGTTCGTGAGTTCGAGCCCCGTGTCGGGCTCTGGGCTGATGGCTCAGAGCCTGGAGCCTGCTTCCGATTCTGTGTCTCCCTCTCTCTCTGCCCCTCCCCCGTTCATGCTCTGTCTCTCTCTGTCTCAAAAATAAATAAACGTTAAAAAAATTTAAAAAAAATTAAAAAAAAAAAAGAAAAGACATGGAGGAAACTTACATGGATATTTACTAAGTCAATGTGGAAAAGCTACGTACTGTATGGTTCCAATTATATGACACTCAAGCAAAGGCAAAATTAGAGTCAATAAAAGGATCAGGGGTGCCTGTGTGGCTCAGTCAGTTGAGTGTCCAACTCTCGATTTCGGCTCAGGTCATGATCCCAGGGTCGTGGGATGAAGCCGTGAGATTCTCTCTCTCTTCTTCTGCCCCTTTCCCTGGCTCGCTCTCGCTCTCTCTCTCTCTCTCTCAAAAAATAAATAAAATAAAATAAAATAAAATAAAATAAAATAAAATAAAAATAAAACATAAAAAATGTAAAGGGATTAGTGGTTGGCAGGAGTGGGGGTGAGCAGGGAAGGAGATGATGCATAGCCAGAGCACAGAGGATTTTTAGGGCAACGAAACTACTCTCTACAATGTTATAATGACGGAGAGGTGTCATTACACGTTTGTCCAAGCCCACAGAATGTGTAACACCACTAAGGAACCATAAGATAAACCGGATTTTAGATGATTAAGATGTGCCAATGTAGCTTCATCCTCGGTAAAGATGCACCATTCTGGTTAACGATGTCGGTATCCACGTGTGGAGGCAGTGGGATATAAGGGAAATCTCCGTACCTTCCTCTCAACTTTCTCATAATCTCAGAGTGTTCTAGAAACCAGTCCTGAGCTAAAGGAGAAGAAGCAGCAGAAGGAGAAAAGTAGAGGAGGAGGTAGAGGAAGGGAGAGCTGGGGAGAAGCTTTGCATCCCAGAAAACAGTGCAATATCCACGTTCCTTTGTTCCTTTGACCTGTTCTCTCTTCACATCTCTCCCACCTCTGCCCACGCCACGGGGAGCTTCCTCAGAGAGGCAGTTCTGTGCTGCCTGTGGGGTTCCTTCGTGCAGTTTTCCTCCGCATGGCTGTGTGTTGTGCCTCTTGACCTGTGCTCTCAGATCAGACCCACTTGTCCTGCTTCTGAAGTTGCTGGTGTTTTCCTTTACACTGGGAGGCCAGGCTGGGCCACAGAATAGAACACAGCAGAGTGTGGCCAAGGCGGGAAAGGCAGAAGAGTGCCACCCCAGGAAGAGACCAGTGCAGGCCTGGAGGTGGCTAAGGACAGACCAGGTGCCTGCTGGGTTCAAATGATGCGACAGGAGAAAGAGAGAGAGTGCACGTGACCTGGCCCCTTGCATTGTATCATGTCCCATGGCCCCCAGAGCCACGCTGCAGCGACGCAGAGAGTGGGACTGCATATCCCTGCTTTGTGCTACAATAGAAGGACCCTGTTCCTTCACTGGCAGAGACAGCAGTGTGTCGGCCAGGTGTCGCACGATGCGACGCTTAAGCAGAACCAAACGAAGCTTACAAGTCAAGCCACAACAGAAAAAGATATCCCCAGCCAAAGTGACATATCCAGCACAGACCGTGGGGGCCCTTTACCTCTTAACAAGGAAATATTCCTGGCCCAAGGCCACTCTTTTCTGCCCGTGCAAGGGTTGACAAGCTGGGCGTGACTGCCTTCCCCAATACCCAGTGACATGATATTTGCCTTTACGTCCTAGGCTTCTCGTCACCAGAATGTGTTGTAATGGTCTGTCAGTGGGGGCAAGTTGGCGGGGGAGGCAAGAATGGCTTGAAGTAGGAGGCAGAACCGTTTATCCACTCCCTCCGATTCCCCGGGCGCTTTCGGCAGTGAAACTAGTCTCTGAATTAAGGATATACCTTCAGAGCAAGTCCACCGTCCTTCCACGATCCTTCCGGAACCATTCCACCAGCCACTCAGGTGACACCCACTGTGCACCAGGCACAGTTACAGACAATGGGGACAAGATGGTGTTAGAGACACCAAAGTCCCTGTTCCGATCTGAGGAGGGCAACAGAGATAATCATGTGAACATAAAAAGAGATAATATACATATTTTGTGGGTTTTTGAAAACAGGGGTGATGGTCAGGAGAGGCACTGCTGAGGATTTGGGAGGAGAGCAGGAGGTTTATCTGAGAAGGTGACTGGCATCCAATGAGATGGGGCCAGAGGAGAGAACCTGCAGGTACAGACCGGAGAAGGACCCAGCTTTCCGCGATTGTGGATGGGAGATGGGTCAGAGGGACAGGAGGAGAGTCAGCAGAACTGAGGTGACAAATGCATAGGATTTGCTCAGGGAGCCTGTTGACGTGCTAAAGAATGTTCTTCCCTTCCTCCTTGCAGAGGAATTATTGGAGGGTTTTAAGGCAGCGAATGGTGTGATTTGCTTCGAACCCAGCGATCCTTCCGGCTTCTTTGGAGAGAATGGGCTGGAGACAAACTAGGAAAACGGGTTTTGGCTGGAAAATGGTGCATCTAGGGATGACAGTGGCCTGGACCTTGACGTCCCTCCCCCAACATCTGTGAGTTTTGGAATGAGACCACGTGAAGGTGCTGAACGCACGTCCTTCTTTTTCGCCTTGACTCTTTCCTGTTCTATACAGGGAGGTGCATTCACATGTATGGACACACTAGCCTTCATGATGAAGGTTCCATCCACACCCCACCCTCCTGGATGAGACTGCTCCTGTCCACCGTAGTTTTTCTACTGCACAAGCCCTAGAAGAGAGCTCGGCCCAGTACAAAGGAAACTCCAGTGGCTCAGGTTCCCAAAGCATGATTTAGAAAGGTGGGGACAAGGTGTCTCCTTGGCGTTCCTGAAGGTCTCTCCCTACAGGAAAGGCACAGCCAAGGAATGGCCGATCTAGACCTTCTGGAGCACAGGGCCCAGATTAGAGTTCCCGGTTGCCCTGGGGTCAAACTGGAGCAGAAGATTGTGGCATCACCACCTCTCTCCTACAGATGAAGAAGTGAAAATAAGAAAGAGTGGGGCGCCTGGGTGGCGCAGTCGGTTAAGCGTCCGACTTCAGCCAGGTCACGATCTCGCGGTCTGTGAGTTCGAGCCCCGCGTCAGGCTCTGGGCTGATGGCTCGGAGCCTGGAGCCTGTTTCCAATTCTGTGTCTCCCTCTCTCTCTGCCCTTCCCCCGTTCATGCTCTGTCTCTCTCTGTCCCAAAAAATAAATAAAAAACGTTGAAAAATAAAATTTAAAAAAAAAAAAAAAAAAAAAAAAAAGAAAGAGTAAGTCCCAGAGAATTTCAGATTGAAACCTAGGCTTTTGAGGTGTCTGACCGTTCCTTTGTAGCCTTCCGAGAGCTTAGAAATCATCTGTTCCCATCTTGCTCCATATCCCAAATCAGAACCCTGGAGACAGGGGGAATTAGTGCCAAATCTCAGAGCCAAGAAGAAAGCTTCTCACTCTTGGTTCTTGCCATACAGCTAATAACTGTTCGGTTTTTTCCTGCTTCTCCTGGTCACTGCACTAGAGGATGGCTTCTTTGCAATCTGTTTGTTTTTTCTCCCCCCAGGGGAGCCGATTGCTATGATGTTCTGCCATTTTGAAGAGGCTATGTAAAGACCCCCTCTGCATCTCATGGTGACCAGATTTAAGGGCGAGGTTAGAAGTAGGGGTCAAAGCATGTGTGCTTCTGGAGGAAGAGCATATTTTTATGTCGCCTTTTTCTACTCGGCAAGCAGATGGCTGGTGCCTTCAGTGAGAGCCAGGAAGAAACAGCTGGCAAATCAAAACACACTGAAAGTGGTTAGAAGTGTTTATGAGCATTTGGAAGAAACGACATTTTTGAAAGGAGGGGAAAAGTTCAAGCCATACTTAACATGCAGAGATGAGCTTGGAGCAGGAAATCGGAATGTCAAAGACTATGCAGAGGGGCAGATCGTGAGCTGATTCCAGCCCTCCTCAAAATGCTTCTGCTGGGGTAGGAGCCCGGGGAGGTAGTGGACCTGGAAGGAAAGGTAATTGAGAGAGCAGGAGGACGAGACAGGGAGACGATGAGGAAGAAGAGGCAGGGATCGTCCGCAGATCGCAGATCGGTAGGAAGACAGAAGTGCAGAGTAACAGGAGTGACAGGAAGGGAGGTGGAGAACAAAGGAGGGGGAAGGTGACCCCGGTGACTCCTGGATTCCTCACACAAATGCTTCTAAGACCCGGGAAGCTCCTGAGTGGGTGTCTTTTGTGTGTTAATGAGATGATGATGGATGGACTAGATAGGTCGGGATGGGGGCTGGAGGCCAGAGAGACATGGTTAGAGGGCTGGAACTTTCCACCCCACCCCAACCTCTGGAGACTGAGTATTAGACTCTCTTCGGTGGCCCAAATCATTGGTCCTTGAATCACCAATGGCTAACGATTTCATCAAGCGTGTCTGTGTAACGGAACCGCCGTAAAAACCCTGAAGAATGGGGTTCAGGAAGTTGCTGGGATGGTAAACACATAGAGGTGGTGAGTCTGAGGAGGGTGTGGAAGTTCCACACAGCTCCCCCCATACCTTGCCCTGTGCATCTCTTCATCTGGCTCTTGCTGAGTTGCAGCCTTTATAATAAACTAGAAATTGTATGTTAAAAGAGAGACAGAGAGAGAGAGAGAGAGAGAGAGAGAGAGAGATGACTGTCAAGTTGCCCCCACCAAACGGAGCATCTCATCTTAGAATGTCAGAGTTCTTACTCTCTTTCATTTTCCTTTTTCATGGGTCTCCTTTGAGATTTTAAAGTAAAATACTCGGTCCACAGCACCTCAGCCTCTTTCTGCACAGGAGAAGAACTAGACGATGGCAAGCAAGGCTGAATTCGAGTTTCTGCAAAGCCCTTTCTGAATGGAACTGGCATTACCTGGTCTGCGATTAAGAGCAAAGACATGGAAAATCTCCCAGGTTGCACCATTCTGACTCATTGGAGGCTCGTAGGTAGGCGTCCAGGGGTGGAGGACCCTCTCACAATTCGCAGGGAAAGAGTACACATTCCATAGAAAGGTCAAAATAGAGGACAGTGAGTCGAATCAGATATACTTCTAACCTTTGCACCCATCTGTGGGTGATGCTGGGAAGGTCACTCATATACTCTGGGTCTTGAGCCCCTCATTTGGAATATAGGTATAACAACGACCTTAGAGGCTTGACATGGGAATCGAGTGACATGAAACATTCACATCTTCAGGCATAATGTTTTGGATACTTGGGGATGTTCTAGTCAACGCCAAGGAATGGGCATTACAGGGACGATCTCAGAAAATGGCCATGGGCCATGGCAATGGTAAACCTATAATATGTATTAGTTATTCCACATTCCTTCACAGTTAAGAGTTGCCCTATAAGAACTGTCATTAATGCTTAAAATTTTCTTGTTCTTATATAAAGAAAGTGTATCTTCTTCTTTCATATTGAGGACCTGAAAGTCATGGGCATCATGAATTTCCAAAAGAGGAAGTTGGGGGGCACCTGAGTAGCTCAGTCGCTTCAGCCTCCACCTCTTGATTTCAGCTCAGGTCATGATCTGAAGGTCATGGGATCAAGCCCCATATCAGGCTCCACATTGCTTAAAAACTCTCTCTCTCACTCTCCCTCTCTCTTTCTCTCTCTCCCCATTGTCTTTCTATAAAATAAAATAAAATAAAATAAAATTAAATTAAATTAAAATAAAATAAAATAAATAAAATAAAATAAAAATTTCAAAAAAAATGGCAAAAAAAAGAGCAGTTTGGGTGTCCAAGGTGTTTATGTCTAAGACTTTAAATTTTTTTAATGTTTATTCATTTTTGAGAGACAGAGACAGAGTGCAAGTGGGGGAGGAGCAGAGAGAGAGGGGGACACAGAATCCGAATCAGGCTCCAGGCTCTGAGCTGTCAGCCCAGAGCCCGATGCGCGGCTCAAACTCATGAATGGTAAGACCATGACCTGAGCAGAAGTCAGATGCTTAACTGACTGAGCCACAAGGTGCCCCTGTGTCTGAGACTGTAAACAATAATATCACTACCTTACAGGTCAGAATGACTGTCATCAAAAAGACAAGAAATAACAAAGGTTGCTGAGGATGTGCAGAAAGGGAACCCGCAGGCACTGTTGTGGGAACGGAATCCAGTGCAGCCATCGTAGAAAACAGTACGGAGGTCCCTCAAAAACTTAAAAACAGGATTACCACCTGATCCAGAAATTCCACTTCCAAGTTTTCACCCAAAGGAATCAAATCGCTATCTCCAAAAGATAAATGCGTCCTTCTGTGCATGGTAGAATTATTGACAACAGCCAAAACACAGAAACAACCTAAGTGTCCACTGATGATAGAATAGATAACAAATGTGACATAGATAGATATTATTTATATACTTATGATATTTTAAGTAAATAAAATATATTTATATAATATGTAAATTTATAATATATATTCCCATGTCTGCCAGAGGCAGAGGGTAGGAGATGGGTGGAATGGGTGAAGGTGGTCAAAAGGTACAAACATCCAATCATAAGACAAATAACGCACAACATGGTGACTTCACAATACGGTACTTACTGCACATTTAAAAGTGGCTAAGAGAGGGGCGCCTGGGTGGCTCAGTCGGTTAAGCGGCCGACTTCGGCTCAGGTCATGATCTCGCGGTCCGTGAGTTCGAGCCCCGCGTCGGGCTCTGTGCTCACAGCTCAGAGCCTGGAGCCTGTTTCAGATTCTGTGTCTCCCTCTCTCTGACCCTCCCCCGTTCATGCTCTGTCTCTCTGTCTCAAAAATAAATAAACGTTAAAAAAAATAAAAAAATTAAAAAAATAAAAGTGGCTAAGAGAGTAGATCGTGAAAGTTTTCACGACAAGAAAGGAAAATTGTAAGGTGCGGTGATAGATGTTAATGAAACTTATTGTGGGGATCACCTCACAATATATACATGTCTCAAATCTTTAGGCTGCACCCCTAAAAGTAATCATGGTTGCATTTCAGTTGCATCTCAACAGACCGGAAAAAAATATCATCACGACTTTGACTATTTTGATGAAATTTATCCAAGTCAGGCTAAGTAACTGAAATCCCTAGTAGATAACTAGAAATGGTTTCAATGGCCTTAAATACAAAAACGGTGTGAAAAGGTTGAACAAACACATCAAATGACCCAAGTGCCACATAACTATCAGGTACACCTGAGATATGTATGTAATATAAGCTATTGATGCCTGAATACGCTCATTTAAAATTACAGGGTACGGGGGCACCCGAGTGGCTCAGTTGGTTGGGCATGTTGATTTCAGTTCCAGTTATGATCCCAGGGTCATGGGATCAAGCCCCACATCAGGCTTCATGGGATTCTCTCCCTCTGCCCCTTTCCCCGGCTCATTGTTCTCTCTTGTTCAATAAATAAATAAATAAATAAATAAATAAATAAAGTAAAAATAAATTACAGAGCGTGGATTAAATGAAGTGAAAATCTCTTTCTACGTCTCGGATGTCTTTTCGTTAGACAGGGATTCGTGAATGAGAATTTGCTCTTTTCTCCAGCTTTGGTAGATTTTGTCCTTGGTCACTTCCAGCCTCCAAAAGCTTTCAAAACTACTTTCTGAAAACCTCTGCTGTCCCACTGGGGCCCTCTCCCCGAATCATTCTAGTCAAGGGAGGGATTGGTGCCATACTTCACCTGCCTCTGACGTCATAATAGTTTACTTGGACTCTGCCATGTCTCGAGTTTTCATCAAACAAGTCTTGTTTAGATGAGCTACAAGACAGAGATTTTGCTCAAAATCTCCGGGGAAGGGGTGATTTGAAGGCAAATCTTCGATAGGCTGGCATCCACTCTTCCGGTGTGCACGTGCTGATCACTGGTTGGCTGGCTCCTCTAGGCATTTTAGCACCTGCACCAGCTGGACAGTCAATTTTTGAGAAAATGGTTGGGGGAGGTCTCTGAACCCAAGAAATCTGCTATCTAATGATTAGGAAGATTGATGTATGTGATTCTCTATTTATATACAAAAAAATTATTCTTCCGAGCTTGCAGGCTCTCTTTCATATCGAATTGCAACGTGTCTCCCTACCTTTTCCCTTTTTTGGTCCTAGTTCTGTCCACCGGAGCAGCCCTTCTAATTTGCGTTCTGCCTCAACACATATCACACGGGCAGCCCACTCCTGGGGGAGCCGAATTGCCATGGCTGTTGATGATATATCAGGAAGGGTTGTTCTCTTGAGCTGTTTCATTAAAATGATCAGGGGTAGGCGTGCACGCTTCTGAGTGCATGAGGTTGCTTTCCTCTTTAAGAAGTCATATTCGTTCAGCATTTCTCTAGCCTTCCACTCACAAGTATTTATTTACTGCCCACCTATAGGCAGGTAGTATCCTAGGTGCTAAGATGTCATCAACGATCAGAACGAGCAAACGAGGAAGCAAGCACGCCAACAAACTTGCCCTCACAAAAGCGACAGTGATCCTTTACATATAACTTTGTGCTCTGCTTTATGAGAGATTACGCAGACAGCATTTCTCAGCTGTGGTTGGGGTCCACTAGGAGAGGACTGCATGGAACGAAGTCAACCTCTTCCCTGCTCAGTACTGCTCCAGATGGTGAAGATATCCATCACGTGCCTCCTGACCTTCTCCTTCCTAAATCTATTCCTCTCTGACATGCTTTACAGATCTTTCCCTTTATCGCTTGATCTCCTTTAAACTCACAAGCCAGAGCCAGAAATGGATTTCAAGTCGAATGAAAGATTGGGATAAATAAGAAAATCACATGGAGAAACGAGAGCAAGAGAAGAGTGGGGTCAGCGGGTTGTGTGAAGCAAGTTGAACTAGGGAGTCAAGAGATTTTCACGATGGGACAGTTCCCACGGGAAATCCAGTTGTGTGACTCGATCCCGATCCTGACAACTGGGAGGGAGTCCAAGGAGTTAAAAGGGGAATTCAAGAGGCTGTCTAGCTCAAGTATGTAGACGCTATCGCCTTGAGCACGGAAATGGCAAATGACGCTGTACTTGGCATGGATAAACATGTAACCTGAGGTGACGATGTCGTCAACAAATGGGGGTAGTATGTATAGATGACACACGACACACACACTTCTCCCTCTGACTGTGAATTAAAAGGGATTCTGTTTCCATGAAGACAAAATAATGGGAGTCATCTGTGAAGTTATCTACCCCATGCCAGACACAGGGGTAACTGAGGTTGCATGGGGTGGGGGAGGTTCATGCAGGAAGAGAGGGAGGATGGGGGAACCACACGGGCGGGGTCAAGAGCACATATCCTTGTCACTCAAGCCCCTCCCCACAGGGAACCCGGCTCTAGAGAGGGATGTGCTGAAGAATCAGGGATGTCCAACAATTTGTTTATGGTGATACAGGGATTCCAGATGGCCCCATGCAAAGGATAGGAAGGAGATGGTGAGGACAGAATGGGTAGAGATGAACAGTGGGTTCCAGGTCAACTTCCATGGCAATTTCAAGCAAAATTCCTTAGAGATTTAAAGCACATAAGCAGTACTGTTTATATTCCAAATTTTAAAACCTTCCCAAATCAAATAGAACTTGTTTTGTGTCATGCAATCATCCCCCTGCCTCCGCCCCCAAGAAGCAAGAGCTTAATGCAGGGCTTTTTTTTTTTTTTTTTTTAATTGTTGTTTCCTGAAAATGCCACCAAAGTATCAGAGTTCAAATACAAACAGGCAGTTTACTCTTGTTATGGGGCACAGGAATCCGGAAACCTGGAGCGATTCTCTGAAATCATTTAAGATTTTGTTCTGGGTTGTTAGTTTCCTATTACTTGCTTGGACTGGATTCTAGTAGCTGCCCTGACCAGTCGCGGGCTTGTGGTAATTTGCTAGTAATTCAGTGTTGCCAGTTGCTAATAGATCGTGCCTCGCTGGTCTCTAAGATATTTAGCTAAAGGAACCATCAGGGATGCAACAGAAATTAAATACTCCCGCCCACAGCTATAAAGGCCAGCGACTTCACTGTTTGAACGGTCAACCTGCTTACTCATTCCCATTTGTCTATACTCCTGATTACTTTCAAGGACAGAATAACTTCAACACCTGGATAATCTCTGTTCAAACTTCCCAGGTGCTATTGCATTGTAGAACTGTAACCCTGTTCAAATCACATTATTCTGGAGTACATCTAATGTACCAGGGGGCGCAGACTGATTCTAGACTTCCACACTCTCTCCTCTATCCTAGATGATCTTCTCCTAAAGAATGAAGGCAGATCACTCCCAACATTATATTTCAAAGGCTTTTTTTTTCCCTAATATGTCTCCCCCCTATTTCTTCTTTCTCTCTTCCTCGGTTCTAGTTTCCTAATTAGTTTTCCTGATATATTCCAAATTCAACCGACATTTACATAGCTGAAGAGGGGTATGGGAACAGCACGAAGATATGATTCTTGCAAATGATTATATTACAATGTGATCGGGTGCTGTGACAGCCTAGCTTCCTTCTGGGCAGGTGTGTGAGATAATACACTTAAATCATCCAGCATGAGCCTCCTGATTATGTTATCTCAAGCGTCCTTTCGCCTGGGTACATACTTTCCATTGGGAATGTGCCCAGTTGCCTTCCTTGACGTTATACGCTATAAATCTATACACTGTATTTATTTATTTATTTTTGCTCATTCGCAATTGCCTATCTTTACTCTCTGGGGTAGCATGTCTTCTGCTTTTCCCTCACTTCCTAAATCTGAGTCATCAGTCAAGTTTACAGAGGTTCCCATCGCAAAACAAAAGGAAGGTATCTTAGTCCTCAGGCCTTTTGCCCCACATTTGCACTCGCAGTTTAAGAGACATCTCAAAGCGAGCTTATCCAAAACAAAAGTCATGATCTTTTTTCCATGACCTAATCTTTGGAAGACCCGAATGCTCATTTCTGTAGGGGCCCTTGGGTGGCTCCATCGGTTGAGTGTCCGACTTTTGGTTTCAGCTCAGGTCGTGATCCCAGGGTCGTGAGGTTGAGCCCCACATTGGGCTCCACACTGAGCGTGGAGCCTGCTTGAGATTCTCTCTCTCTCCCTCTCCCTTTGTCCTTCTCCCCCACTTGCACTCTCTGTATCTCTAAAAAATAAATAAAAAAAAAAAAGAGGGGAGCCTGGGAGACTCAGTTAGTTGAGCAGCCAACTCTTGATTTGGGCTCAGGTCATGATCTCATGGTTCGTGGGTTTGAGTTCCAAGTCAGGCTCTGCAAAAAAAGGAGATCCTGATTTGCAACATCCATGAGCCAGGAGGGCATTATGCTAAGTGAAATAAACCAGACAGAAAGAAAAATACGTCATGACCTCACTTGTATGTGGAAACTAAAAATGTCAAATTCACAAAGCAGAGATGGAACATTGGCTACCAGGGATGGTGGGTGGGGGAAAATGGGGAGATGTTGGTCAAAGGGTTCAAAGCTGCAGTTACATGGGCTGAATAAGTTCTGGAGGCCTGATGTACAGTGTGCACCTACGGTTAATAATACTATTCGTGCCACTGGAAATTTGCTAAGACCAGATCTCAGGTGCTCTCCCCTCCAAAAAAGGGGTGGGGGGAGTGAATATATGGGGAGACGGATGTGTTCATTGATTTAATGGAGCAACCATTTTACTCTGTGTGTGTCTATGAAAACATCATGGCATACACCTTTAATATACACAATGTTTTATAAAAGAAAACTAAAAAATAATGTAAAATTCCATATGGCCTCTTTGCCCCTGTCTCCTGCCATTCCTGGATGTTCAAAAAAGTTCATTTCCCAGAAGTGACACCTTCTACAGGTAGCCATCTGACTTCATCCCTCCTTTCATTCATGTCTCTGCCCAAATATCACCTATCTCGTCTACCAGAGAGAGCGTTCTTGAACACAATTTCCTGCACAAACCACGTCATCCCTCCCTGTATCCTCACATGGCTTGATTTTCTTAACAGCACTTAACCCCTCCTGACATACAGTGTATACCTTTTATCAACCTGATTTTATAGGTACGTTCCATGAAGCTATGACCTTAGCTATTTTCATCGCTCATGTATTCGCTCAACTAAGTGAATGGGTGGATGACGAAATACATAAAAGCCGAGCTCAAAGCCTGACTCTTGGCACGGGACCTTCACAGTCCCATAGGACTCTGCCCTCAGAAGGGCCACACATGGTTTAATGCTCAGTTATCACCACCTGGAAATTCCTAATAATTTTTCCATGTGTCCCCAACTATGCAACCGGTCTTGCCTTCTAGACGGAGTCCATCAATATGGTTTCTCACTACCTCTACTGGAAAGATTTGACCAGCCAGTTCATGTTTCCTTTGTATTCTCTGCCAGTTTGCTTTTAGCTGTTTGGAATTCAGTCTTCACAGTTAACGTAGAAGATCCGTGCTGTAAAGATGGGCAATGCCACCACCATCAGAGACTGAATCCCCAGTTCTGGGGCACAGTGGGCTCCAAGGTAGGAAGAATAGAGCTGTTTGCTTCATGGACCATCAGGAAACAGCTCTGATATCACGACACTATTCCCTCCAAATTGTTCTTTGCAAACTTTTTCAAACTTCCTTCATATCTCATGCTCTTCCTGTCAACATACATTCAACAACTCCGAATTACTTTAATGTGCCCTCCTATGAACGAATGTGCACTGAAGGTAGGCGTAATCCCCGTGATCCCATGGACCCTCAATATATCAGTTGCATTTGTAGCCACTCTGTTGACTGAACTGCAGTCTTTCTGTTTTCTTATACTGGATCTCTGTTGCAGCCATGGACATAAATGCCAAGGAGTCTAGCTCTAGCCACCAAGCTTTATCACAAACACCAGTGGTGCTTAATAAAAAGCAAACCAAATATTAAGATTGCAATGAAAGAATTTTATGTGAAAATAAAGGAATTGGGAATAGAGGCCAAGGAAACAGAATCAGATTCTGCCGTTTGAGGTGTTCCTCTAGTGACTTCTTGCATTTATTTTCCGTAGCCGATTTAATATTTTGCTCACCATTATCTCTTAAGTTTTTGATCTGATTGCTATCTATGTTTACCTTTTTCTGTCTCTGCTGGGTTCAGATTAGACTAATTCTATTTTCTCACCTGTGAGGACATCTAAATGTTCATGTTTTCTTACCTGCCATTTAGGAGAATCTGTTAGGTCTTCCAGGTTTGTTAACTTCTTTGCATAGTTTTGTAACATAAGTACGAGTGTTTCAAATGTCTTTGCTTTGATATTTGTTTCTCATTAATTCTTAGATTTGCAATTATTTGTTTAATGACAGCTTCCACTTGTTAAAATTATGTTTGCTAGTGCATTGATGGTTTTTACTTTTTCCCAAGAACCAGATATATTTTATACTTTTAAAAATTATAACAAACACACAGAGAGTATACACATCCCACATATACAACTTGATTTTCTTGGAGGGGGCGGGAATTCATATTCACAGCATAGTGGCACTAAATACATTCACAGTGCCGTGCAACTCCCATGTCTATTCAATTCCACACAATTTTCATCATCCCAAAATAAAACTTCTGTTTCCATTAAGCATTCATTCTGCATTCCTCTCTCTCCCCAGTCCCTGAAAAACTTTAATTTGCTTTCTGTTCGTTGCATTTACTGTACTACACATTTCGTATAAACGAAGTCATACAAAATACGACCTTTTGTCTGGTTTCTCTCACTTAGGAACATTTTCAAGGTTCATTCATGTTGTGGCATCCATCAGTACTTCTTGGGGCTGAATAGTATTCCATTTATGGACCTACTACATTTTGGACATCCATGAATCCCTTGATGGCATTGGGTTATTTTTCTACGCTTTGGCTCTTACAACTAGTGTTGCTATGAACACTCACGTAGAATTGTTTGTTGAACACCTGTTTTCACTTCTTTTGGTTACATACCTGAGTGCAGAATCACTCGGTTTTGTGGCCATTCTATGTTTAACTTCTGAGAGAGTGCCCAACGGAATTCCACAGTGGATGAACTATTTTATGTTTCCGTCAGGAATATGCGTGGATTCCGATTTCTCCATATTCTTATAAACACATGTTTGCTGGTTTTTGTTTTTCTTTTGTTCTGTTTTTCTTAAGCATAGACAAGCTGGTGGTGGTGATATGGTATCTCACTGTGGTTTTGTTTGAATCTCCCTGTGACTAATGATGGTGAGCATCTTTTCATGTATGCAGTGACCTTTTGTATATTTTCTTTGGAGAAGTGTCTATTCACGTACTTTTTCTATTTTTAAATAAGAGGTTTTTATCTTTCTAGTGTTGAATTGCAGTCTCCCTCCTCCCCTCTGCACCTTGTCTCCTTCTTTATCTTTTCTTCCCTTCTCATAGAATGGTGGCTCCTTCTTACGGATACCCCACTCAGAAAAGATTTCTCTCTCTATCTCCTTCTCTCTCCTTCATGGTATCTGCCTCAAATCCATCTGAAAATAGGCCTGAAATAACATACACCTACTCTAGACTTTTCCACAAGTTTGAGTTGTTGGTGTTTTTGTTTTTGTTTTTGTTTTTTTTTTGGTTTTTTGGTTTGTTTTTGTTGTTGTTGTTGTCATTGTTGTTTGTTCTTTTGTCACTGAAAGCTTCCTTGGTCTATATCTTACTAACAGGACTCCAGAAGCATACAGCCTTTCCAACTCCATTTTTGAACTCCCTGTCCTTTGATCTCTGCTTGGCAAGGCACCTGTTCAAATCTAAACTTATTTCTTTCCTATAATTTCTTGCTGAGGGCACACAGAAATAGTCAAAACACATTAACAATGTGGCTCTTTCCAAAAACTATACTTAAAGCTGCAGGCTTATTAGGCATATGGTCTACCCACCATGTTATTTTAGGCAATAGTTGAGCCACATATGTCTTCCCTTCATAACATGGATCTTTGGGGTTCAAACCTGGAATAACATCTGACCTCAATGCTCAGTACCCGTTTGCTGAGACAATGTTACAAACGCAATACAAAGTATCATTTTCTAATTTAGTTAGGGCAATAAATGAACCTCAAAATTCAATACACTGAACGCAGGAATTGCATACAGGCATTGAAGGTAGAGGGAGTGTGAGTGGCTCTATTAGATTCCTATTACTGCTATTATCACAGACTTTGTAGCTTAAAACACAAATGTGTTAGTTTATAGTTCTGGAAATCAGAAGTCCCGAGTGAGTCTGGCTAAAATCAAGTAGTTGGCAGGGCTATTCCTTCTTAAGGCTCCAGGGGAAAGTCAATCTGTTTTCTTGTCTTTTTTCTAGGTCCCAGAGACCACCTACGTTTTTGGCTTGTGGCCTCTCTCTCCATCTTCCAGGCCAACAATGGCCAGCGGAATCTTGCAGGGATTAGCTCTGACACTCACTTCTGTCTCCCTCTTCCACTACCAAAACCCTTTTGATTACACTGTATCCAGCTGGACAATCCAGAATAATCTCCACATCTCGGGGGAAGCTAAATAAGTCTTAATTCCATCTGTAACCTTTATTCTCCACTATCACATAACCTAACCTATGGAGGTTCCAAGGATTAAACAATGGACATCATTTCAAGTGGAGGGAGGTGTGGATTATTCTGCTTCTCCCAAATGGTGAGACACAAGATAAATGTCTAACTCACCTGAGATTCCAGTGAGGATTTTCTTGGTCAGTGGATATTGTACTTGGTGATTCAGGGCACCAGGTTTCCATTTCTTGAATCCTCCATTTTCAACACATAGCTCCCAACTTTGCTATGCTTGGCATAGAAGAAACAATATTGAGATTAAGGGATTTTCCTAGGCCAGATCTGGAGGTGGAGCGGGTCATTTCTGAGCAGATTAATTAATTGACTAGAACTCAGTCATATACATGCAATTAACAAACTGCTAGAGCGGCTTGAATCGTTCATCTCAACCTTCACAATAATAGAATCGCACACATTTTGGTGACCACAAATGAGATTAATCCACACCAGGCAAAGGATTTCTGTGAAGAAGCTTGAAGCCACCAAGAGAGCACAATTCAGGACAAAATACTAATTCAAGAAAGTCAAGATTTCCATACATATTCCCATTTTTGTTTTATATTGTAATATGGAGGAGAAAGGTTATGTGAATATTTTTATTTTAAATAAAATATGCAAAGGTTCAAAATTTCTTTATGACAAAGCACTTGGAAAAGCTATTGAACCTAAATAAAGATGAGTTAATAACTTGTGTTTTATGAAACCCTGGTTTTTCCAAATTAGCCTACTATTTCTGCTATGATACCTATGAAATCAATCACAAGACACCTAGTGGACATTTTTAAATTAAAAAATTAGTTTAAATCTGTATCTACAAGTTATATAAAATGTGAGATACAAACTGCATTTTGAAAACACTTCTTTGGAAATGTCTTCCTTGTATGTGATCCTGTGGCCAAAAATGACCTGAAAACTACAAAACTCCTAATAGGTCCACCCTAAGTAACTCGGACACCGATTCTTCCAACTTGTTTAAATTGCCCTCACTGAAAAACAAAAACCATCGGGATGTAACGTCTTTGTTAACATATGAAAGAAACAAAGTCATTTTGATGAGTTTACGATGAAGTCGCATCACAATAAGAACACTTTTCTAAAGACATTCCGTGAAAAGTTTGCATCGTTGGTGAATGACAATAAAAATGGCTTTGAAAGGAATGTATGTCGCTGAATTACGAAATAGTAAGGGAAAAGGATATGTAACAGACATGTTAAAACGCAACCGTAAATAATAATGTAAATAACCATAAAAAATACGTCATCTTAATGTATCAATTCGGTAGTACACAGATTCCAGTATGCACGACTTCCATTTAGAACTGTAGAGCACTGCATGGTTTCTTTTTCAGATACGACAGCCACTAATTTTAATCAATGGGATAAAGCAAACTTAGAACCAAACCTTCAATTTGCTGCCTCACAAAATGTGAAAGAAAGCCACTAAAATGTGATGAGGTATATTCAATCCTGCTGTACTTACGGGTGATAATGCTAATGCTATGAAGCAGAAAAAGGGATTTTGTACAATTAGTAAGAATAATGGATTTAAAAGTACGGTATCCTGAAAGATTGTTCGTCCCACTCTTGTTTTAAAAATGTCCTTTTAAAGTACCGGAGCGGGCACGCACGGTTTTAAACGAAAATAGTCACTAAACTGAATGAGTAAGTAAACAAACAAAATATGTAGGGGAAAGACTTTTTACCAAAAGAGATCCCCAAATAAAATGCGCTGAGGGCTGGGGTCCAATCCCTTGGAGTCGTGTGCATCTCTCTGTGACTACCAGCGTCTGTCTCTTCCTCCTTCTTTATTTGGGTTTTAGGTCTCTGCTCTACGGAACCACTTACGGTCTTCACATGCTTTGTGACTGAGACCTTACTCAGACCCATGACAGAGATTATGGTACGCTTCCTTTCTTCGCCACAGATTCAGCCTATTTTTTCTTTATTTTTTAAATTATTTTTTTTAAGTTTATTTATTTACTTTGAGAAAGACAGAGAGAGGGGGAGACAGAATCCGAAGCAGGCTCTGCACTGTCTGCACAGAACCCGACTCGGGGCTCGAACCCACAAACGGTGAGAACATGACCCGAGCTGAAATCAGGAGGGAGGCTTGTCCGACTTTGACTCAGGTGGTGATCTCAGGGTTCCTGAGTTCGAGCCCCGCCTCGGGCTCTGTGCTGACCGCTCAGAGCCTGGAGCCTGTTTCGGATTATGTGTCTCCCTCTCTCTCTGTCCTTCTCTCTCTCTCTTTCTCTCTCTCTATCTCAAAGATAAATAAGCATTAAAAAAGTAAAATAAAATAAAGAGTGATGCTCAAGTGATGGAGCCACCCAGGTGCCCCCCCCCCTTTTTTCCTTAAAAAGAAAATTGGGGGGAGTACCACCACATGTCCCCTTGTACCTTCAGTCTACCCTGGATAGTTTCCGTTACCACATCTACACCATCCGTGCCCTGTAACTGCTGCCACGTCACCATGACTGTGACCCCTTGCAGGACGGTAGAAAGCTGAGCTGTCTTTAAAATCCTACCTATCCCAGTCTGTGGCTCTGAAAAAGTCACACAATAACTTATTGAATGAATGCAAAAAAATTTTTTTTTAATGTTTTTATTTATTTTTGAGACAGAGAGAGACAGAGCATGAGCAGGGGAGGGGCAGAGAGAGAGGGAGACACAGAATCCGAAGCAGGCTCCAGGGCCCGAGCTGTCAGCACAGAGCCGGATGCGGGGCTCAAACTCACAGACTGTGAAATCATGACCTGAGCCGATGTCCGACGCTTAACCGACTGAGCCACCCAGGCACCCCTTGAATGAATACAAAAAATGGAAACAACAAAACCGGAAATCCCATTTATTGGCTTTCTATGTTAATCCAGGAACTGGAAGATACTGTTTACATATGAGCTCATCAGTTTAATCCTCAACCCTCCCCTGATGAAGGAATATACTCGGAGAAGTTACCTAACTGTGGTATGAGTAAAATATTAGTCAATGTCAGAAATGGAAAACAAGGCCATGCAAATGTTCTCCCTCATAGTTACGCGGTTTCACAAGTGAAGATACGTGAATGATCATGCATGTTTAATTCTGATGTTTGATGATATATTCTATTGAAAGTTGAGATCGGGCATATAATTTTGGCATTTTTACAAATACTTTAGCCAACTTAAAATTATAGAAGGCAGTTACTTATGTTGAAAAAAATAGATTATCATTTTATCCTCCAATTTCAAACACCCAAAATATATGTTTTTTTAAAAAATATGTATGTTGCAGGATCATCGAGCGTGCCGTTCAAGAAAGAATTCTTGAGACGTGTTACGGTGCAGCTTAGTTAAGTTTATTTTATGTAGCATGGGGACAGGGCCCGTGGGCAGAAAGAGGTGTACCTTTTGCGGTAGGAAGCTTGTGATTATGAGCTTAGTGCTCAAGGGAAAGGGGACAGGCAGGGGGTATGAGATCATAAATGTCTTCTTTGAATTTCTACTCATAAAACTACCTTTGGCAAGATTTCGCTGGCCCTTATCATTCAGTTCGATATTAACCATCGGTGAGATTCACAGGCAGTCATGAGACCCTGTAAGGACATAGCAACCAGGACGTATTTTGATCCTTATGGAAACTATGCAGGCTATAGTAGAGGTCAGCCTGCCGGGCTAAAGAAACACGCTTCGATCCCTCATCATAGATATTAAGTATCTTTAGAGACAATTCTTTCCAGTAGACTTATTAAAATAATAAATAACTTCAGCACAGGAATGCGAGAAATCCACACTTTAGTGGGACTATCTCTTTCCCACTTGCTGACCCTGGGAAGTGAAATGCTCTAACAATGTCTTACCTTCATCTGAGAGTCTCCTCGTAGGCTGGAAGCTTCCCCAGGCTAGACCTTCTGATTTTAGACGGCCCGTGAATTGGCATCGATTTCCCACCCAACGTTCCCACAGGGAATGTGTCTAAAAGCAACATTCCCATTGTATGGATTCAGGCGTTTGGGGAGCTATGATTTATGATAAATCGCATTATTGTGACTTATAATAAGAAACGTATATTTGGTATTTCAGCCAGTTCTTGACACAGAGATCCTAACACTTTTGGAAATTTTTAAGTGAAGAGAGCAGTAAAGGTGTCTTTTATTACGTTAATGAGATGACTTTTGGAGACCATGTAATGCCCAGGTTGTAACAGGATGGACTTCTGGGATAGACCCAGAAGCCTGATGAAATGACCCAGGGGCCCTTCCCCCGCCCCCACCCCAGACACAGAGTGGTGGCCGCAATCCCACGGAGGGCCCTCAGCTCAAGCTACATTTCTCACTCTTTGTTGATGACCTTCCACCCCCAGTGTTGGGTGGGATGGAAAAGGGGTGCCCACGAAAAGGCTCTTCTGGGCCCCACAAGAGTGTTCATCCCAAGTCTGGTCGTCCCTCCAACATACAGCACAAAGGGCTTCCCTCTGTCCACCTGCAGGGTTCACTGCCAACGCTGAACTCACACCTATCCCCCCCCCCACTTGGGGGCCCACATCTTCCTTGGGCCAAGGTCTCAAAAAACCAAATGTACTTTTCATATACCAGCCATGTACAAATAGAATTCTTTCTAAAAGAAAGAATATCACTTTTAATATTTCCAAAAATAAATTCTCAGGCATAAATATAAAAATATCTTCTATATAAAATATAAAAATATGAATATAAGAAGATGTGTACAGAATTTCTATGGTGCAACTGCAAAAAAAAATTAATGATGGAAGTCAAGATAGAACTAAATAAATGGAAAGACTCACCATGAACTTGGATTGAGAGTCTCAGTAGGATTTCAAAGGCCAAGTGTCTCCACATTGACCCACAGGTTTAAAATAATATCATGCAAAATTCCAGCAGCATTGTTTTTAAGAGAGGCGATTTGATTCTCAATTTCACATAAAAGTCAAAGGAACTGAAAGGGTTAAATTATTTTTTAAAAAGAAGAATACACTGGGAAAAATCAGAAACTACTTGATTTTAAGCTTTGTCCATAAAACAAAAGTATTCAAGACAGTGTGGTCAAAAGACAGTCATATGAGACCACTGAGAAAGAATACAGTCCAGGGATCAACCACAAACACAGCCAGTTTCATTCCATTAACTTGCAAAAGCAATTCAGGGGATAAAGGGTAGTTTGTCAACCCGTAGTTTTGAAATTTCCATGTTGAAAACTGTAAAGCTTCTAAAATACAACACAGGACATGAGTTCTTAAACACGGCATAAAAGCCTGGCTTATGAAAAAAAAAAAAAAAAAACTATCAAGGGGTGCCTGGGTGGCTCAGTCAGTTAAGCCTCTGACTTCGGCTCAGACCATGATCTCACTGCTCGTGAGTTCGAGCCCCGCGTCAGGCTCTGTGCTGACAGCTCAGAGCCTGGAGCCTGCTTCGGATTCTGTGTCTCCTTCTCCCTCGCTGCCCCTCCCCCTCTCACACTCTGCCTCTCTGCCCCTCCCCTGCTGGTGCTCTCTCTCTCTCTCTCTCTCTCTCTCTCAAATATAAAATAAAAAACATAAAAATTTTTGAAAGAAAATATTGATAAATCAGACTTCATCAAAATTATTATTTTTTTTTCTGAAAGCCATTGTTAAGAGAACAGAAAGACAAGCTATAGACTAGGAGAAAATATTTGCAAACAATATGTCTGATCCAGAATGTATGTTAGATTACTTTGTTGTTCCTAATGACTCTGTTCTTAATAGTGGTCCCTGAATATACGACACAGGACAAAGCAGCATTCTGACTTGAAGGAGGGGAATATCTGTGTGTGCTTTTTCTTTCTTTGGATTCCGGGTTACCACGTGGACTTTATCCTTCTCCTACAAAGGTGTGTAGAACTCTGGGGCACCTGGGTGGCTCGGCTGGCTAAGTGTCCAGCTCTTGATTTCAGCTCAGGTCATGATCTCATGGTTCGTGGGATCGAGCCCCAAGTCAGGCTCGGGATTTTCTCTCTCACTCTCTCTCTGTCCCTCCCTCCCTCTCTCTCTCTCTCCCTCTCCCTCTCTCAAAATAAATACATAAACTTAAAAAAAAAAGCATGTAGAACTCTACTGAAGTATATTCATGTTGAACACATAACTTGTAGAATGTATCATCTTGGATGAAATGAATCAAAGCCAGTAAGGACATGGAAACAAACCTGATGATCAATCAACAATCAATTTCTGACAGTCTTGAGAAGAGAAATATGGGAGAATGGTGCTTTTTCTTCTCTTTTTTTTAATGTTTGTTTATTTTTGAGAGAGAGAGAGAGAGAGAGAATAGGGGAAAGGCAGAGAGGGGGGAGAAACAGAATCGGAAGCAGGCTCCAGGCTCCAAGCTGTCAGCACAGAGCCCCACTCAGGGCTGGAACCCACAAACCTTGAGATCATGACCTGAGCCAAAGTCAGATGCTTAACTGACTGAACCTCCCAGGCGCCCCTGTACCTTTTCTTCTTAACATTTTACATGTAGCCTAATCATTCTAAACCACCCCCCCATTGTTCATTTTTATGACCCATGTTCAAATCTACAGAAATTTGCCATGAGCTTTTTTTGCTGTTGGTATTTTGTTAAATACAACGAACGACTAGTGCTTTAACAGGGTTCCTATCCCTATGATCCTGTTATCTGAGGACCCGTGGGGAAAATGAGAAGCATAGCTTTGCTTTTAATGGTAAAAACTGTGCTTGGCAAAGCAGAGCTCCTCCGACCACCGCAGAAGAAAAAAAACCCAAAGTGGATGAGAATGAACAGGTGGATGGATGTTCCAAATGACAGGGCGGAGTGCGAGAAGATAAATGACCCAAGGATACAGCCACACTAATGTTTAAAACCATCTAAAACTCTGCTTTCGGAGAAAAATCGCCAGTCTTTGTGATGGCAAGGACTTTTCGGGGTTTCTGCCAACCTACTGTATTTCAACGTGGAAATGCCTTTTTCTAATGTGAGAGCTGACGTAAGGTAAATGTTACTGTTTTACAGAAGACAAATGACAGAGAAAAAAACCCACCTCCACAAGAAGGGCATCTGCTCCTCAGTTCTAATTCTTCTTGACTACTAAAATGTTCATTTATCTGATGGGGTCTTGCTTTGTCATATATGAATAATAGACCAAAAAAAAGTTTTCTGTTCATTTATCTCGATTTGCTGTGAAAAAGTCCTAATTGTCACTTTCAATATGCTATGTTCCCTCTCAAAAATGCCTTGTTTTGGGGCACCTCAGTGGCTCAGTCGGTTGAGCGTCCGACTTCTGCTCGGGTCATGATCTCACGGCTCGTGAGTTCGAGCCCCGTGTCGGGCTCTGGGCTGATGGCTCAGAGCCTGGATCCTGCTTCGGATTCTGTGTCTCCCTCTCTCACTGTGCCCCTCCCTCATTCATGCTCTGTCTCTCTTTCTCTCAAGAATAAATAAAACATTTAAAAAAAATGCCTTGTTTTGGACAATCAATTATACCATTACCCTAATGACGAATGCATCCTGGTCTAATCTTCTAGGGATTCTAACCAGGATCCTCTAACATTGCTGCCTGCAGACTTCAAGAGCACGGACGCTCTATCCCAGCCCCACTCAGCACGCCCTCCTCGTTATCGGAAGACAGCAACTGCTCCAGACTTCAGTGGGTCAATCTCATCGACCCAGTGATTAAAATTGTGGTCTTTTAACAGGATTTCAGGGTTTAAGACCCTGCATTGTCATTCATCTGTGGTATAACCTTGGGAAAATTATTAATATGTATATATCTCATTTCCCTGATCTGTAAAAGGGGGCTATAACACTACTTGCCTCTAGGGCTCACTGTGAAGATTAAATGAGAGCACATACGTGGGAATCACTTAAAAGCAATCGGTGCATATTGAGCAGAATGTTTAAAGGATATTCCTTAAGTTAAATCCCTTTGCCCAGATTTATCTTCCTGGGACAGACCCTTAGTCTTTCCTTTCTTTTCATGTCACCAAGAAAGTGTAACTCCTGACTCATTGTGGGATTTTCATTGGGACCTACATATCTCCTATTCCTCCTTCCCTCTCTCGTTCGGTGAACACTTTTACTTTCTCTAGCTCGCAGTCACATAGCCTTTTTGTTTGCTTATTTTTCTATGCACTTAATTTATGCCTAATATACTTCTGTGTATTTTCTACAGTTTCCAGCAGCAGCTGAATGCCTTCTGGATGTCCCTCTTCAAGGTCAAATCCTGTGTGTCTTAAAAGAACGCGATTAAAGGTGCCCAAAGTCATAGAAAAGAAATTACTCTCGCAGTCCTAAATTTATTAAGTGGTTTTCCACATGCCTCCTAGACGTAATGGGACGTAAATTTCCCCCAATTGTTTTCTGTTCGTAAAGAAACAGAAATAGGACTGATATGCGGAGGGTACTCGTATGGCTGGAAGCCAAATAAGAAGAAGCCATTTTGAAGAGTCAGACATTTCAAAGGTGTATGGATCTCATAGTGACAACTTTTCCCAGCATGAGACTCACCAGATACATGGTGGGCAAGCATAATCTTCCGGTGTGTGTGGGGGATGCGGAGGTGAGGTGGGAGAGTTGTGGGTTGGGGAATCGGACCAATCGGTAATTTCTCAGCCACTTTTCCTACGAGATTTGAAAATCTCAAATACAAACACACGCATTTGGGAACATTTATTCACGAAGGAAATTTGTGGCTGAGCACCTGGCAGAGTGACAAACGTTATTTCGAGCGAAACAGCTACCTCCTTCGTAAGTCGATTATTGAAAGCTCTCGGTCCTTGACTTCCTTAGGTTGGAGTTTGGACCGCACCTTTTCCTTCTTCGTGTCACAGTCAAAGGAGACCCCTCCATGTTCTGCTCCCCCGAGGAGGGATGTGTCATCGGAATGGCACTGAAGGGCACAGTTCCACTTTAATTCGGATGCCATCATTGTCTTTTCTATGCACATAATTGAAAGAGATTACTAATTATTGATGAAATAAGAGTCGATGAAGTGAGTATTTTGAACTGGAGTGGTCCAAAGACCGAGGGAAAGGCAGACGTAATTAATTCCCGTCCCTCCATGAGTCACACGGGGTAACCTGCTAGTCTAGAAGACATTACATTTCAGGACTGCCTGCCTCTGCGTAGGAAGCTCCTCCCTGACAGTCTGACTCAAACCTGTCGCTCCTGGGGTAACTTCTCAAGTCATCTTCTCTTTTCTGCATCAGTCATTGGGTCCAAATAAAGTAAAAATTAAAGTCTGGCTTCATGGTAATAGGTCCCAGCTTTTGCAGGCACTGCCAGGGTTACTGGGTGTCATCCTGAGTCTTTTACCCTCTGCGCGCTTCAGACGTGGCAAGGGATGGAAAGAAGGGTCAAGTTGGATGGAAACCTTTTCATCGTTAGTCTCAAATGGTGGGGGGGGGGGGGGGGGATGCCACGAGGCTTTCCTAAGAAGACAAGTGTGGGCAGGATAAGCTGTGGCTTTGCTCCTGACCAGTGGGGACTCCCTGGGCCTGGAAAGCAGGAGGGAAGAGTCACTGAATGGTAATTAGGCAGATGGGTGTCCCCGACTGACCCCTCTGAGAGAAGGGACTTAGCGGGGTGGGGGGTGGGGAGACAGAGGAGGTGGCTAGCAAGTGCCTCAAGATGAGTGGCCCAACCCCTGCAGGTGCAGAGGGGCGGAAGGGAGTTCTCATGCCTTCCAAAATATTAGAATAAGTTGTGCTGAATTGTCGTGAAAAGCTAAATATCATCAGTCACCTTTCTTTCTTTTTTTTTTTTTTTTTAGAGAGAGAGAGAGGAGAGCAAGAGATGGGGAGAGAGAGAGAGAATCTATTTTGTTTAAATTTCATTTATTTGTTTACTTAGAGAGAGAGAGCATGAGCAGGGGAGGGGCAGAGAGAGAGGGGGAGAGAACACCAAGTAGGCTCAGCACAGAGCCTGACGAGGGGTTCGAACTCATGAGCCACGAGGTTATTACCTCAGCTGAAACCAAGTGTCGGACGCTTAATCCTCTGAGCCACCCAGGCGCTCTGAAAGAGAGAGACTCTTAAGCGGTCTCCATACTCAAAATGGAGGCTGAAAGAGGAGTTGGATCCCATGAACTGGGATCATGACCTGAGCCGAAATCCGAAGTTGGATGCTCAACCAACTGAGCCACCCAGGTGCCCCCAGTCACTGGTCTTGACAACCATTCGGCCATTACGGAGACAGATTTGTTATGCGTCTACGTCCAGCTCAGCTGTCTTTTCTGAGGCACAGTCCTATGTTTCAAACTCCAATTCCAAATCTCCACCTTGATGTGCCCCAACACCTCCATTTGCCCATGGCCAAATCTGTCCTGAGCATTCTTTTTCCCAACTGTCCACTCCATCCCAAAACTTCTCTCTCTCTCTCTCTCTCTCTCTCTCTCTCTCTCTTTTCTAATCATCAGGGATTCCATCCAACCCCTTCACCCAAACAGGAATCCTGGGAATCATTTCCTAGTTCTTCTTTTTGAAGGTTTCTCCCCCATAACCAGTGATTGGTTGGGCCTTGTGGCTACTGTTCCTGCCGGGTCCTCTCTTCATCCCCGCTTCTGTTGCCTCAGCACAGGACTGCGACAAACCCCCATGCGGACCACTGCAATTCGCCTCCATGTCCTGCTCTTAAGTCTTTCTTAAAACTCTAGTATTTATTTGTTTATTTATTTATTTATTTATTTATTTATTTATTTATTTATTGAGAGAGCTGGTAGGGGAGGGGCAGAGAGAGAGAGGGAGCCAGAGGATCCGGAGCAGGCTCTGCGCTAACAGCACAGAGCCAGACGCAGGGCTCGAACCCACAAACCATGTGATCGTGACCTGAGCCAAGGGCTGATGCTTAACCAAGCCATCCAGGCGCCCCCAACCCTCAAATCTGGTTCCAATGCTTTGCCTTCTTCAGTGACTCTGTTTACCCACAGGGACTCTGTCAACATTTTTAAGAATGGCTTTCTGCTCCCTTTTTGTCCCCATCTCTGTGCTTCCCCCACCTTACCTCCAGCTAGAGCGCCATCACTGGCGTTCGGGGGCTTCTGCGTGAGAGCAAGGGGGTGATTCTAAACATGTCATCCTCGTTCGGCCTCTGCACTTGGGGGAAATGTCCCTTCATTTCTATTGTGTTCTTCTCCATTCCCCTTTGTGAACTCTCCTTTAATTCTTCGAGTTTAAGGCAATCGCTCCCTTCACATCGCCCTTCTCGAGTGTAACCACACCTTTGTAGAGCACTGGGCACTCCTCTCTGCATCTATTTGTCCATAAGCCTTTTGAAAAGAGGGACTATATCTTATGCACACTTGAGCCCTAGCTCCTGGCACAGAACTTCACAGGTCATAGGGCTTCCATAAACGACCAAGCAATTCAATTGACAAATCAATTATTATCATTTAAGCCGCTTTGAGTAAAGATTATATGTCACTGACTTTGTTTTTGAATGCGGAATAGAACGGGTGATGACACTGAGAGTCCCCTCCCTGGCGTGCGCTCAGGGTGGGAGAGAGGAAGGATTGGAGCCCCCCTCGGCCAGTGGGAACCCAGTCGTGGCATAGTCTGACTGGCTTTGCTTTTGCAGCTCAGGGGACAAGCAGAGGAGCAAAATCCTCGCTGTTTCTAATTTGCTGATCTGTATCAAGGTGCCTAGATCAGAAAAACTCACAAATCTCCTGTGTCTTCCTCCTGTGTGTCTCCTTTACCCTGACATGGGCCACTTCACTCTCATACTTCTGGTCACCCAATACGTGGAGGCTTTCCCCACAACAAGCAATCCTTTGGGACATTAGTTGGGCGTCCTACAATTTAACTCAATTCCAACACCATCTACCCAGAGGTAGTGTCAGATCCCAGAGGTTACGTGTCAGTCCCATGACTGTCCTCCAACTCTGATTCAGATGCCCGGGGGTCCCACAGGATATCCACAGTTTCTGTCTCATTTGGCCACCAATCAAAGGTTGCCACAACTCCGTCTTCTGTTCCATTCATCCCTTAGAGAGGCTCACAAAGCTCAGGGAGACACTTCTGTTTACCAGTCTATTGTAGAAAATGAGAAAGGATACAAGTGAACCGCCAAGAGACAGCCAAGGGGTCTGGGCGGGTCCTCAGCTCAAGAGCATCTATCCCCAGGGACCTGGGTTCCTCCACCCCTGGTAGGAATGCGTCTGTCAACACAGAAGGTCTCCAAACCCTGTCCTTTCAGGGTTTTATGGAGTCTTCATTACACTGGCATGATTGATTAGATGATTGGCAATTGGCTATTGAACTCAATCTCCAGCCCCTCTTCCCTCCCTAGAGGTGGAGGTAGGGAGGCGAGGGGTGGGGATAGGGTAAGGAGGGGAAGGGTGAAACTGAAAGTTTCAACCCTCTAATCATGGGATTGGCTTCACTGGCAGCCAGCAACCACCATCTTTAGGAACATTCCAAATAGAGACAATTTTCTTCCCCCCCCCCCCGCCCCAATCTATATCACGATTTTTTTTTTTATTTGTTTTCTTGCTGCTCTGGCTGAGAATTCTACAGTGCTGAATACAGTGATGAAAAGGAACATTCTTGCCCTTCTCCAGATGTTAGGGGAGAAACGCATGGTCGTCCCTCACTCCTTATGTCAGCTGTAGGTTTTTTTTTTAATTTTTTAAAAAAATTTTTAACGGTATTTTATTTATTGTTGAGAGAGAGAGAGAGACAGAACATGAGTTGGGGAGGGGCAGAGAGAGAGGGAGACACAGAATCCGAAGGAGGCTCCAGGCTCTAAGCTGTCAGCACAGAGCTCGACACGGGGCTCGATCCCACAGACTGTGAGATCATGGCCTGAGCCGAAGTTGGATGCTCAACCGACTGAGCCACCCAGGCACCCTGGCTTTTTTTTTTTTTTTTTTTTTTCTAGTTCATGATCTCAAGACTCCAAGATCAAGAGTCATATGTTCTTTTCTGTGTGTGTGTGTGTGTTTAATTTTTTTAATGTTTATTTATTTTTGAGAAAGACACAGACAGAGTGTGAGTGATGGAGGGGTAGAGAGAGGAATATACGGAATCCGAAGTAGGCTCCAGGCATGAAACCACAAACCATGAGATCGTGACCTGAGCTGAAGTCACATGCTTAACTGACTGAGCTACCCAGGTGCCCCAAGAGCCATATGTTCTACTGACTGAGCCAGCCAGGCATCCCCAGCTGTGGGCTTCTTACAGATGCCCTTGGTCAAGTTGCATGAATGACCTTCTATCCTTGGTTTGCTCAACATTTTTATCATGAATGGACACTGTATTTTGTCAAATACTTTTTCATCAATTGGCATGATGATGTAGTTTCTCTCCTTTAGATTATTAGTATTGTGGATTTCATTGGCTATTTTCTGCATAATGACTTAACCAGGATAGGTAGACATCACTTGGTAATGGCATATTAATCTTTTTATATAATTATTGATGCAGTTAGCTAATATTTTGTTGAGGATCATTGCGTGATTGCTCGTGAGGTATGTGGGTATGTATTACAGATACTGGCCTCATAAAATAGCTCAGATGGGTTTCTTTCCAGAAGAGATTTTGTAGAACTGGTGCTATTTCTTCCCCATTCGATAGAATCTACCAAGAAAACTACGTGATCCTCGTAACATCTTGCTCGGAAGGTTTTAAACTACAAATTCAATTTATTTAATCATTGGAGGTCTGTTCAAGTGAACTATTTTATCCTAGGTGATGTGAATGCATTTGGCAGCTTGGGGTTTTTTTGAGCAATTTGTTCATTTAATCAAAGTTGTCAAATCTATGTGTGTGGAGGTATTCAAAATATCCCCTTATTATCCTTTTAACGCCCATTAGGTATGTAGTGATAGTCTCCTCTTTCATTCATGATATTAGCAATCTGTGTCTTGTCTTATTTTAATATGTCTGCCTCGCTAAGAGATCAATTTTGTCACCTGTCTCAAAGAACCAGCTTTGACCTTCTTGATTTTCTGCTCTTCTTTTGAGTGTTAAGTGTTTCCTTTCTCAGTCCCGACTTGTAGCTCTTCTCGAACTTTCGCTGTGCCACGGTGCTCACTTCAGGATTTCTAGCTGTGTTGAGTTCAGGTGGAGGAAGCCAGAGAGAGGGAAAAAATGGCCAATTCATCCCCAATTTGCTGACTCCAAAGTCTACTGTTCTTCCCCCGTCAGCTTGCTGGTATTTACTTTTCAACCTTTAGATAGCTTCTTACACACCCTTTCCAGATTTTGTGTTTGTGTAGGTTTTATTCAGTGCGAGAGGAAGTACGAAGCATGCTTGCTTTATCCCACCTAGAACTGGAGTGCGCCAGTGGTTTTTCTATTTTCTACTGCAAGCTTTAAGCACACAGCCTGTCGTTGAACAGTGAGGGGACTCTTTCCCGAAGCCCTCCATCACTGGGTGCCTGTTGGCATCATGCTATGATAGCTGTTGGAGATAAGCCTATGGAAGGGGATCTAAAGTCCTGGGCTGCAATCCAGGAGCTGCTAAAATGCTACTTCTGGGGGGCGCCTGGGTGGCTCAGTCAGTTAAGGGTCCAACTCTTGACTTTGGCTCAGGTCATGATCTCATGGCTCATGAGATCAAGCCCTGTGTCAGGCTCCTGTTGCTGAAAGTAAAGAACCTACTTGGGATTCTCTCTCTCTCTCTCTCTCTCTCTCTCTCTGCCTCCCTGCCGCTTGCTCTCTGTTTCTCTCTCAAAATAAGTAAATACGCTTTAAAAAAATTTCTTAATTTGGGGTGAACGCCGTCATTGTGAATCAATTTTATTTCTTCACCTTAACATGACTTCCTCCTGTTTTGTGTACATCCTTACTTGCTGATGATAAGATATCTAGCAATGGCATCATTTCTCCAAGGCATTGAAGTTTCTTTCATTGAACAATATTATCTAGAAACCAAAATACGGTGGTCGTCAGAGCCGCTGGGCTGTTTCATTTCATTCCTTTCCAAAATCAAATTAAACCTGGCTTCTGTTTGCCCGACATGGAAGAAAATCAAGATTAGTCAACTTTGGTGCCTTCTTCCTTTTCAATGGGTTATACTCCAAAGGAGAAAGGGGGACTCGATCTTCATGCCATTGTGGCCACTAACATTTGTTTCTTGTCCTGATCCAAGCAGCCTAGCAAATTGGGCCACTCCACTGGCAGCCTTACTCCTTACGTAGAGCTGGGGTCTGGAGATCTCTGTGAAGTGTCTTGTCAATGGCGCCCTTCACCCCGAGTCCTTCCAGACACCAATCCCACTGCTCTGAGGCAGCTGGGACTCCCAGAGTTTTTTAGCAGACAGAGCGGGTGAAGAAACACACACCCTCACACACACCTGCACACAAACCTGTATATCTACACACTCGTAAACTGTCAGCAAGCACACGTCCATTGTCAACTCCACACAGCCCAGCCAGGTCCAATCTAACATCATATGTTTTGACCTAACCTTTTCCCTTTCCATATATTTCTGACAGAAAAAAAAAATCATCAATAATTCAATCATTTGCTCAATCCTGCATTACATACTCGTAGTTTCAAAATGGCTAATCCATACCACTTTGAAAAATAAACCCGCTGTGAAAAGAAAACTACACGTAATGGTTCAAAACAAGATAACAGTTCTTGCATTCGCTGGAGGGAATCCCAGGTGCCCACAAATTATTTAGACTTGTCCTTCTTGGTTTGCTTGGGTGAGATTGTTATTCAAGTGATACCCACTCAGGTTGACTTGTGTCTGTTTGTATTCTATTTTCGTTCTATTTTTTTTTTGTACTGTTTTGTTTCTACTGTTACTCTTGTGAGTTTTGCTGCTGTTTTGCTTTGTATATTCATTGTATTCATGAAGTACCAAATATCAAAAATCTCCAGAAAGGTATATTCAGAGAAGTAGGTCTTCTCCACGTGGTCCCTCTCCTCCCTTAGAAGTAAACAACTTGCACAATTTCTGCTTTATCTTTCCTGTGTTTCTATTTGTAAAGATATGCATACTTTTTTTTTTTAATTTGTTTTTCATTTTCTCTTCTTTGTTACAAAAACGTTAACATATATGCTTCTCTCTCCCTCTGTCTCTCTGTCTCTGCCTCTCTCTCGTGTACATATAGTTGGCTTTTGCCACTTAACACCCTCTTAGAGATTGGTTCCATTTGAATTTAGAGATATTCCTCAACCCTTATTATATCTGCATAGCATTTCATTGACAGATATACCACAATTTATTCAAATTACAAGTATTTCCTCTTCAACTAGGTTCTTGAAGAGTAGAGCTCCATGTCTTTTTTTTAAAGTTTTTATTTTATTTTTGAGAGAGAGACAGTGTGAGCTGGAGATGGGCGGAGAGAGAGAGGAAGACACAGAATCTGAAGCAGGCTCCAGGCTCTGAGCTGTCAGCACAGAGCCCGACACGGGGCTCGAACTCGCAAACCATGAGATCATGACCTGAGCCGAAGTCGGACGCCCAACTGACTGAACCACCCAGGCGCCCCTCCATGTTTTCTTATTGTATTTTTATTTGATGATTTTTTAATGGCTCTCTGATCCCTTGAGACCAGAATTCCTCAACTTTGGCCCATGAACTTTTTGGGTAGAATTATCGTTTATTTAAAAGTCCATATTTGTGCTAATGATTCAAGATACCACTTTTATCAGAAGCTTGGATGGCGCATTCAGTTAAACATTGGACTTCGGCTCAGGTCATGATCTCATGGTCCATGAGTTCAAGTCCCACGTCAAGCTCTGTGTTGTCAGCTCGGAGCCAGGAGCCTGCTTCAGATGCTGTGTCTTTCTCTCTCTCTGCCCCTCCCCTACTCATGGTCTATCTCAAAAATAAACAAGCATTAAGAAAAATCTAAAAAAAAAAAGATACCACCTTGATCATATACTAAATTTCCATATGTATCCGGGTTTATGTCTGGATTTTCTATTTTATCCACAGGCCTATCTGTGAGTATGTCAACGCTGTACTGTTTTCACTAAAGACTGTTAAGCTGACTTTAAATATCTAGTAAGATGCATACCTTCTTGTGGTTTTCCTTTTTCCAAAGGTTTTTTGATTTCGTAGGTTTCATTTTTCTTATTTGTATACATTCATACGATGCTTACTAGTATTTGCATTGGATTTGTGTCAAATTTTCAAACTAAATCAGGAAGTACCAACCTGCAGCATGAAAATAGCTTTGCCAAGAAATGTAACTGGAGATGGACACAGTGAAAACCAAACAAAGGTATTAAGTTTAAATATCACAAATAACACTATATGATAAACCAGCAAAACATTAGTTGCAAGAATTTAAATGAATAACCGAAGTGCATGTCCACAAATAAGTTCCTCAGCTAGAAAATAAAGTAGCTTTTCTTAGCAAAAAAAAAAAAGGGAACTTAGGTGTAAGAGGAAAGATTCAACCTTGTAGCATCTTTTGATAGCAAAACAGAAGTGGAAATTCCATATTTTGAGTACTTGTTTCTGCAAAATGAAAAGTATATAGCCATATTTTCTGGGAGAAAAGGAAAAAATCCTAATCAAAATTGTATACGTGACTCTCAGTAGAGTTTAGTGTTAACAACTGAGCTAAAGAACTCCCCAGAATCAAGGTGCAGGGTCAAATACTTTGGCACAGTCTGCAAAATCATGGAAGGAAAAAGGTTTTACTCTACTTGCTCAGAAAAATATGCTTATTATGATATTTATATCAAATATTTCAACGGTCCCTTCATAAAGTTCCAAATGCAGTTCAAAAACTGATTAAGCAGTTTGCTCCGACCATGGAGAGAATTAAATACATTATGACCAATTTTTTTTTTTTTTTTTTTGCCCTCCTGGCTTTGATTTTTTAATTTTGATTTTAGTTTGATTATATAATTACCAGAATTATTTTATTCATAGCATGTTGCCTCATCCGTAATGTTGGATAAACTTCATTTGCTCCATTGAGCAAACATCGTAGCAAGATAGGCTGCGAACTGTCGATTTGCAAAGGTCATCTCCTATGGCAAACCTAAGGTTTGTCTGCAACTTGTATTGAGTGAGAATATTTCCTGGAGGAAGGCTTGAGCTAGTTTATAGACATGGTGTTTCTTTTCAGAAGGGGACACAAAGTATCGATCAAGAAGTGCCTCACATCAAGGGGTGCCTGGGTGGCTCAGTTGGTCCGGCATCTGACTCATCAGTTGTACGATGTCTATTACTGAACGGCTTCATGGACTTTTTAATTTTGCTGTATTTTTTGTTAATTGTTTTAAAAAGCACAAGATTAAATGCATTCACTTCATCAATGAATTCATCATCTCTTTTATTGGGGCATATTGACTTTGTTACATTTGTAATAAAAATTGCTGCTTTTCACTTTCGGTGATGCCCATAACTCTATAACCCGCTGTGTTATTTGAAAGAGGCACAAAATCAATCATTTTGCAAGCTTTGACCTTTATTACTTTGACCATTAGCTGTAGGTAAAATAAATGTCTAATCAATTATTTCACTAACTTTTATTATTCAGTAAATGAGATGTCCGGGGCTTTTGCATTTTCAACCTCTGCCAATCTTCAGGTCGGTTCATGACATCCACCAACTTGGCTTCAAAGGTTCCTAAGTCTTGTGGTTGCTCTTTCTGAGTTTCCGCATTGCATTTGGAAATGGTTTATGACTGAATCTGTATTTCCCAACATATTTTTAAACTTTTTTTTAATGTTTATTTAGTTTTGAGAGAGACAGAGCGTGAGTCGGGGAGAGGCAGAGAGAGAGGGAGACACAGATTCCGAAGCAGGCTTCAGGCTCTGAGCTGTCAGCACAGAGCCCGATGTGGGGCTCGAACTCACGAACTGTGAGATCATGACCTGAGACGAAGTCGGCCGCCTAACCGACTGAGCCACCCAGACACTCCCGTGTTTCCCAATATTTATGCAAAACTGAAAGAGGTCTTTCCGTTACTCATTTACGAAATATAAATTTCAAACGAGTTGTGGCGTATTACCTGAGGTTCTATTTGTCTTTGTGCTGGAGATTTTAAACTAACAGTTATTGAGGTAATCATTAACCTACCTCCACCGTGTTTACCTGAAGATATAGGACTTATTTTATTATATTTGCTTAAAGAAGTGATATTGTCAACCAAAGCTTCTTTCTTGCTACTTGAAACACCAGTGTCCAAACATGAATTCATACAAGGTTCAACTGAAAAAGGAAAGAAGGAAGGAAGGAAGGGAGGAAGGGAGGAAGGGAGGGGAGGAGGGAGAAAGGAAGAAGGCTTCTTGTCTTGTTTTTCCCCCTAGGAAAAAGCTAGGACTACAAAACTCCCTAGACTGTGTGTTTTGTTTGTTTGTTTCTGTAAATGTTTATTTATTTATTTTGAGAGAGAGAGAGAGAGAGTGGGGGGGCAGGCAGGGTGCAGAGAGAAAGAGAATCCCAACAGATTCCACGCTGTCAGCACAGAGCCGATCTCAGGAATCATGAGATCATAATGATCATGACCTGAGCCAAAATCAAGGGTCCACGCTCAATGCACTGAGCCACCCAGGCGCCCCTGCCTTGACTGTTAGTAGAGCACCTTGAGAAGAGATTAAACTATGCAGAATCACCTGCAAGGGTTGGAACGTTAGCAGGTCCTGCTGGGCTGTGTCCTTCCATGGGCTTCCTTAGTCCTGCAAAACCTGACCGCTCTCCCCTCCCAGGATCACTCTGTAACGACTGGACTCCCAAGCTGGTGGCCCCCTGGGCCTCCCCCCACCTCCCATTTTATTCTTTGTTCAGTTCTTCAGCCCCTGACACCTGCAGCACTTTAGGAGTCCCCTCTGGATATCTGTATATTTTCTCCAAGTTTTCTTCATTTTTAAAAGTGCGATTGAATCCTAAAAACACAGGCAGGGGGCATTAAACGTTTGGTGCAAATGTATGATCTGGTGGGACAGTACAGTAACCCCAAAACCAGGCTCTGGCAAATTCAGTCTATGTAGTCCAGAATCATGGGGAAATTCTAACTTTTATTCTGGAGGGCCTCAGAAGGATAGCATATTATCTGATAAAAATAGCCACGACAAGGGCACCAGGGGGGCTCAGTTAGGTGAGCGTCTGTCTCCCAATCTCAGTTCAGGTTGTGATCTCACCGTTCGTGAAATTGAGCCCCACATCCGGCTCTGTGCTGACAGCGTGGAGCCTCTCTCCCTCTCTCTCTGCCCCTCCCCTGCTCATGCTCTCTAAATGAACAAACAAACAAACAAACAAACTTAAAGAAATAGGTCACTGGTTAGCCAGCAAAATGATTCAAGTCCTTCACGTTTTACTTGTAGACACAGATGGAATGTTCTTACTACAATGTATGTGAATATCCCCCTTGTATGAATTATAATGGTGTTTAATATGTGTGAGGTACACACACACACACACGTATTCAGAGATTTCACCAATTATATCGTGGAAACGATGAGTAAAATCAAAAGGAAATGACAAACTGGTAAACATGAGAAAATATTGTCTTCTTTTCTTCTCTAGGACCTATGCATCTTATACCTAGTGGTTTTTCGTGCATCAGAGTTACTGCTAGGGCTGAACGCCTCCACCCAGGCAGAGTTGTACAATATCCCTTAACCTCAGAGCCCACGGTTAACTATGTTGCCATATAAACTTTACAGCTGTTATTTGTTTCAGAACCATCGCAGTTTATGTTCATTACTTGATCCCCAGCACCAGCGTCCTGCCTGGGTGCCCAGGAGCCCGGGCTCAATAAATACCCAGCGAATGAATAAATGCATGAACGTCTCAGGACCTCAGGGTATTCAGTGATGTTTCCGCACCATAACTCACCCACCGGTTCCCTCTGTTAACTGTGGTTTCTGTGTTGTGGTTTCTCTGTTCATCCCCGCGAGGCTGTGTTTACTGTACGTTGTGTTCTTTTCTGTGGTCCCTGGGGTGGGGGCCTTCCCACTATCCGATCCAGTCTCCCGATATCCGAACTCCCCATCTCTCCACCTTGGGTCAGGTTCAACCTGAACGTGCAGGAGGAAAAAGGCCATCCTTGGCTGCTTCTCTCCCTGCCCCCCACCTTTTGCTCTGTCTCCTTCCCCACCCACCAGAACATTCTAGATCCTTCTAGGGAGGGAGAAGAAGGGCCAGTGCAGGTCTTAGTTTACGGGGCCAGTTGTCATTTGCTATGGGCTTGCTTCCCCCTGGAGGATGTTTAAAGCCCTTTATCCCACGGATGTTTCCAGCATCCTTGGAGAATCTGAACACATCCCTCTGGCAGCAGCTTCTTAGTGTGAGACGCGCCTGCCCTTTGCCAGGCTGCCCCTGATTTTATCCTCCAGGCCCATAGCTGGCCTTTGGCCTCTGAGCTCTGACAACTCCAAGGTGTTTGTAGAAATCCTTCTTCAACCCTCCCTGTTGAACTTGACCGCAGCAGGTCCCTACCATTTTTGAGAAGGAGCCAATAAAAACAGAGCGTATCCAGTTCCATTGGAATTTCATATAAATGAATCATTTTTGGCATAAATGTCCCAAATACTGCGTTGCATATGGGAAATCCAAACTTTGCCGCATGCCCTGTATTCTGTCGCCACACTCCAGTCCCCCTGCCCACCTGGAGACCCTGCGGAGAGGAGCGCCCTTTGTCCCCACAAGTCGGGCCATGTCGCCGCTACCAGCTGGAGGCTCTGGACACCTGTCTGTGTCCGCCACACCACAAACACAGCCAGCGGGTGTCCCAGCTCCTGGGAGCACTGGCACGGAGCTGCAGGGAAGGGGAAATACCCTACATGAGCCCCCATCATTCTGGAAGGGGCTGGAATAAACAGCCCTTCTCCGGAGCGATCCTCTCTCAATTCCTAACAATCTTCGAGGCAGGTCTGAGCTGAGGGTGGCATTTCTTCTGCCTCCGCCAAGGAGGTCAAGCGCCTCACCTCGGAACCCGGGGGTCCTTGCCATGGACCCTCAGTCCTCAACTTCTCTGCCATCGGAGTTAAGAGACACGATTCTATTGTTAACATCCTGTCGCACATTTCTGTCTGCTCTCCTCGCTTGCATTGTTTCTTTGAGAAGGAATCTGAATGGCGTGATTGTATGAATATGCATGAGCGGTTTCCTGACTCATAAAACTCCACAGTCTCTCATTTTCGCTGTTTCCCCCAACTCCTCACAGCTGGCCTCCTGGATGCCTCCCACCCCGAACGGAAGCTGTGTAAGGCGGCTCAGACCTGCGGACGTCACAAGTTCAGATGCTTGAGAGGGTCCACTGGCCTCCTCTGAGCATGTTCACTTAAGGCTTTTATTTCAAAGCTAAGAGGGGCGCCTGAGTGGCTCATTCGGTTAAGCGTCCGACTTCAGCTCAGGTCATGATCTCGCGGTTCATGAGTTCGAGCCCCGCATCAGGTTTTGTGCTGACAACTCAGAGCCTGGAGACTGCTTCGGATTCTGTCTCTCTCTGTCTCTGTGTGTGTGTGTGTGTGTGTGTGTGTGTGTGTCTCTGTCTCTCTCTCTCTGCCCCTCCCCATCTCATGCTCTATTTCTCTCCAGCACTTGAAAATGAATAAACATATTTAAAAAAATAATTCAAAGCTAAGAGAGTGCAGGCAAACATCCAGATTCCAACAAACACCCCTAGGCGCTTGGTCAATGCACGGGCTCCATCCCTGGTTGAGCCACCAAGAAGCTGGGCAGGGAACCTCGGCTTCCACAGAGCGGAGGGCAGAAGGCCCGGGGCTTGGTGACTATCCACGCCTGTGGTCAAACTAGGCTGGCCTCCTGATTGTGCAGGTGGAAACCGTCAGGAACACTGGCTGAGGGGTCCGTCAGGGAAGTCGTGGACTCCAAACACACATCGTGGGTCCCTCTGCCCTTGGCATGTTCAGTGTGAACTCGAGACATCCAGACGTCTGCAAAGATAATAAGGTTAGTTTGTCCTGCCAAGCTGTCAATCAACTTTGTCCCATGCAGAGCTTAGCAAGAGTCACTTATTTTCCGGTTTCCATCTTGGGGTCTGAATTCTGTGTCTGTTTAACATTTTTAAATTTGCATTTATTTTTGTGAGAGAGAGTGCAAGCAAGGGAGGGGCAGAGAGAGAGAGAGAGAGAGAGAGAGAAAGAGGATCCAAAGCCGGCTCAGTGCCAACAGCAGCTAGCCCAATGTGGGGCTTGAACTCACGAACAGCGAGATCATGATCTGAGCCGAAGTCGGGCGCCCAACCAACAGAGCCACCCAGGCGCCCCAGCCAGGGTCTGTTTCCGATGGAAATACCTTGCCTGCACTATCTCTGTGATTAAGAAGTGGTTAAGGCAGCACTGATACAGAACGCATATCCCCAGAAGGCTTTCAGGAGTGAAACATCTGACTTTTCCCCCCAAAATAATTATAAACAACATTTCCAAATTTTGTCTTGCGAAGTTACGCAACAGGTCATAACCATGAGACCTGTGCAGGAGAAAAAGAGGGCAATAATGCATTTCAAAGAGTTAACAGGATTGTCTTACTTCACTACAAATCCACCTTTGCTTTTCTTTCAGTCAAAACAGAAAGGAGAACCTGAGGATTAACATAGTTCTTGCTTCAGCAACAAAGTAACACAGGAGCTCAGGAAAACACACAAATCTTTCTGCCCCAAATGCTAGCATTCTAGCACATGGAAATTTACACACGAGGTACCAAGATAACGGCCTTAATGATATATCTTATAAGGTACGCGGAAGCCAATTTGGCTGGACTGCTTTTTGAATAATTCTAGATGAAACCTAAAGGCATTTCATTAAAGTGTATCTCGGAAAGGCTTTTCTATGGGAGGTTAAACTTACATGGTCCGAAAATGGTCCGAAATTATGACTTCCCAATATTTTAACTCAAAGGATAAGGTTCAGAATCTCGAGGAGAAAGGAGATTGACAATTCATTAGACTATTTTTCCTAAATAGTCCTAATGCCCATGGGATACACAAATATGTTATGTACGTTTTTATTTTTTTTATTTGAGAGAGAGAGAGAAA